>NC_069781.1:79982623-80607623 GCF_027406575.1 Nycticebus coucang
TGGGGCAGAAGAATCTGGGCACCACTTGGTCCAGAATGCATGCTGCTCCTTCAGAATGTTGTCACCTCTGCCTTAAGCTCTGAGCACAGAGAGGACTTTCCCAAGTTACATACTGCTTTGTGCAGCCTTGCCAGTGAGTGTGTGTGGCTGGCTGAATTGCCCTAAACTTTTCTTTCATACAAATGGCCTGATGATGTTTGGAGGAGGAGTCTATGGTCTCTAATTGGTTCATATTTACCAAAAAACCAGACAAATTGGCTAGGCCTGGTCACAATAGCTCCGCCACCCACCAATTTGCAGGTGAGTAAATTGAGCAGAGCACAGCAGAGGCGAGACCAGCACTTTTGCTGGGATTGACTATGGGTGTTGTGTATTCCAGTGTCTGATGCAGGAGTTCACCATTGTAGTATTATACAGGGTAGATTCTCTGTCCTAAAATCCGTCCTCCCCATTAACTCCTGATAGTCACTGATCCTTTTATGGTCTTCATAGTTTTGTCTTTTTCAGGATGTCATATAGTTGGAATCATTTACCATATACCCTTTTTTTGTTGTTGTTGTTTTGAGACACAGTCTCACTCCGTTGCCCTGGGTAGAGTGTGGCATCGTCATACCTCACAGCAACCTCAAGTTCTTGGGCTCCAATGATCCTCTTGCTCAGCCTCCCAAGTAGCTGGGACTACAGGCATGCACCACAATGCTTGGCTAGTTTTTCTATTCTTAGTAAAGATGAGGTCTCACTCTTGTTCAGGCTGGTGTTGAACTTCTGAGCTCAAGTGATCCACCCACCTCAGCATCCCAGAGACACCGTACCTGGCTACCATGTAGCCTTTTCAGATTGGCTTCTTTAACTTGATAACATGCATTCAAGATTTCTCCAAGTCTTTTCATGGCTTGATAATTTATTTGAACCCTTTTTTAGATTTTTTGATTCAATAGTCATAAAAGTACTCTTATCAAGCTAAAATCTCAAAATGCTTACCCTCATTTCCTGAACTTACTCTTGTCAGAGACCGGGGACTACAGCCCATACTGGATCAGTGCTGCTCACTTTAGACTGAGTTTCCCAATTTTTTTGAGCTCATTCTATGTGGTAGGTCCTAGGGACATTGATGAAGAAGACTGGAAGCCATCGGTGGGGAGACAGCCTTCTCTCTGTGCCCTGTTGCAGTCTGAGGTCACCTGTGTATCAAAGATCATCTCATGGAGAAAGGCCTGTGGGTGAGTCCCTCAGGATTGGGAAAAACTGGCAGAGGAAAGAAGGAGCTGCTGCCAGGCCTCTGGAAGCAGAACAAAGGAACAAAGGAGCCCATTTCTACCTCCCTCCAGCCACTGCAGGATGCAGAAAAGAGCAAGAAGGCGGGAGGGAAAGGGGCTGACAAGGCCATCTTTGTTTCCAGTGGTGTTCCTCCCTGAGGCCTCTGCAAGGGAGGCCAGGTCTGGGGCCAAAAGGCACCACTTTTCTTCCAGTTCTCTCTCTCTGCGGGAACCTTCATCCTTTCTTTCATTTTACAGGTATTTACTGAGCTACAGAGTGCCAGGCACTGTGCCAGCTGCTGAGAGGAGAGCACTCTTCAAGAACAGGGGACACACACAATAACAAACGATAAGGACAAAGTTACCTTCTTCTGAGCTGCTGGAGAACTGAGCACAGCCCCGACAGAGAGGAGGTGCCCAGAGAGGGTGACCTTGGAGACCACTGGCCTGGGCCTGACTTACCAGAAGGTTGGCAGGAGGGGATCCCTCATCCATGATTACCAAACAGGTCCTGGGTGTGGATGCCCCGGGTGAAGAGCTGCCGACCTGGGCTTATGGCAGCAGGTGGTTCACCATCTCGGGAATTCTTCAAGAAAAAATAGGTATGACACTTGTTAAAGATGGTAAGGAAGACTTCATTCCAGAAGGGACTACTGCAGTGGGTTTTCGCTATTGGGGAGAGAGGTCAGACTTGCCCTTGCTGTACAATAAGGAGAAATGAAGACTGAGCTGCAGAACTGCACTGGGCTCATTGGGTAAACAAGTACTAAGAGGAAACGTCAGGGCGAGGTGGTTCCTGATAGACAAACTCAATATGATTCTTTCAGGAGAGCCAGCGTGATAAGTATCAGGGCAGGGAATGAGGAATTTGATCAGAGATATCAAGGGAAGAGATTTTTGCTAAACTGACTCAGCAGGATTCTTATTAAAACTGGACTGAGCAGGCCAGCAACAGAGCTCACAAGAGTTAGAAAGAAGACTCAGAGGAGCCTGACTCAAGTTTGGTCAGGGCGAGAGCCTTTGTCAGAATCTGAAGAGCACCTCCTCTTCTGAGTGGGAACCTCTCACCACACTCTGTCCCTTGCCTCAGGCTTGTCACTGTCTTCAGAAAAATGCTCTTTTCATTCCAACAGCTGGCAGGATCTGCTGTGTTTTACCCTAACA
The DNA here is from genome assembly GCF_027406575.1 of Nycticebus coucang. Classification (NCBI taxonomy): domain Eukaryota; kingdom Metazoa; phylum Chordata; class Mammalia; order Primates; family Lorisidae; genus Nycticebus; species Nycticebus coucang. The sequence continues at coordinate 79,985,044 of NC_069781.1, forward strand.
AAGAAGCTAGAGCCAAAATTTGGGATGAATTATTATTATTCACACGAAGTGGCTGTAGGCCCCAGGTCCACGGAGTTTTTCCAATGTCTTTTAGATTCTGTGCATGAATTCTCACTCCTTGGTGTGGCTGCAGAGAGAAAGGAACAAACACTTGCACACTATTGGTGGGACTGCAAATTAATATAACCTCTACAGAAAACAGAATGGAGATTTCTCAAAGAACTACAAGTAGACTTGCCATTTGACTAGCAATCCCACTACTACCCTGTTTCCCCCAAAATAAGACGTCCTCGGAAAATAAGACCTACTTACAGGAAAGATAAGACATCCCCTGAAAATAAGACCTAGCACATCTTTGGGAGCACACCTTAAAATAAGACACTGTCTTATTTTCGGGGAAACAGGGTAGGTATCCAGTCATTTTCTGAAAGAAGTCTCATTTTAGATACCTGTACTCAAATGTTTATTGCAGCACAATTCACAATTGCAAAGATCTGGAATCAGCCCAAGTGCCTATCAATTCATAAGTAGACTAACCAACTGTGGTATATGTATATCATAGAGTGCTACTCCATCATAAAAGGATGAATTAATGCCTTTCACAGCAGTTTGGAAGGAATTGGAAACTGTTATCCTAATGAAGTATCTCAAGAATGAAAAACAAAAACCACATGTACTCACTATTAAATCTGAACTAACTGATGGGCACGCAAGTGCACAGAGGAAAGTGAAAGTCATTGGAAATCAAGCCAGGGAAGAGGGGAGGAGGGGAGGGAAAATATTCACCTAAGGAGAACAATGAATACTATTCAGGTGATGGCTACTTTTCTAGCCCTGACTCAAGCCATGTACAAAACCTTGTATCCTCTTAATATTTTGGAGACTTCTTTGTTGTTGTTCTTGAGGCAGAGTCTCACTTTGTCACCCTTGGTAGAGTGCTGTGGTGTCAGCAAACTCAAACTCTTGGGCTCAAGTGATTCTCTTGCTCAGCCTCCCTAGTAGTTGTACTACCAGCAGCCACCCCAACACCCGGCTATTTTTTTTTTTCTAGCAGGCCCGGGCCGGGTTTGAACCAACCAACCCTGGAGCTTGTGGCGGCCAGTGCCCTAGCCATTGAGCTATAGGCGCCCAGCCCCCTCTTAAATTTTGAAAAAAAAAAAAAATTATGTGAAGTCTCTGTACATTTTTATTAAATTTATTTCTGAATATTTCTTCCCTTTCAAATAATGTTATTAATAAAACTTATTTAAAAAAATACATATATAATATTTCCTAGGGGGGCAGGGTAACTGATTAGGCAGGAAAGAATTCCAGGCAAGGAGAGTGCTGGCATTACTCTGCTCTAGGGTGAGCTGTCCCTCCCACTGCTCGGTGATGTCAGACTTCAGGTTCTTAGTCTCCAAGTCAGTAGAAATTGGCATGAGACCAGAAAGGAAGGGGAGGCAGTACTGGTTAAGATGCAACCAGACTGGCTCTTTGAACAAAGGACTAGGGAACTTTTAAAGGTTAGAGAGAGGGAAGGTTTAGCATCTGTGTGGCAACTGTAGCAGGTAGAAGCGGGTTTTGTTGGTGGCTGCACATCCAGCAATCGTGCTTCTTATATATTGCGTGTCTCATTGGCATGTTAAATCTTCACTATTGGGCATAACTTTTGGCATTCAAATGAAGGAAGAGGTCTATGAGTGGTCGACTTTGAGCTTCATCTTGGCAGCAGTTTGTGCTGGCTTTGATGGGGCCCATGGGCCTCTGTTCTGTTGGTTGCCCTGTCCTGTTGAAGAAAGGAGAACTACATTGTAATGAAGTTAGTGTGAATAATTTTCAAGGCTTTTGTTCAGTATCATAAGCAGACTTAAGCTTTGTCTCAGGGCTCAAGCAGGTGGCCAAAGTCCACGTCCTACATTACCTCACCAGTATCTGCTTGGTGGAGGCAACAGGGTCATGATCAGAGGAGTCAGATGTGGGGGCCTGCACCCTCGTTTTGTAGATGAGGAGCCCAGTATCAAGACTGATTAGCCAAAGCTCACATGACCTGCAAATGTCAAAATGCCAGAACTTCAGCCTGTGTTGAAACAGACTGCTTATTCTCTGGGTGTCTGTGGCAGGGAACTACTGAAAGGTGACAGAAGCACACAGCAGAAACTCATAAGGAGCTGGGACAACATTGATGTATTAATCAGAAATAGGAAAATAACTAATACTTACTGTGTGCCCTTCCAGAGCTGTCTTATTAATTTACCTCAAATAATCTTCACAATTCTTTGGTAGAGTGCTGAGGTGTCATAGCGCACAGTAACCTCAAACTCCTGGGCTTAAGTGGTTCTCTTGCCTCAGCCTTCCAAGTAGCTGGGACTACAGGCATCTGCCCAAATGCTTGTATATTTTTAAGAGACAAGGTCTTGTTCTGGCTCAGGCTGGTCTTGAACATGTGAGCTCAGGCAATCCACCCGCCTCAGCCTCCCAGGTGCTGGGATTACAAGCATAAGCCACTGCACCTGGCACAATTCTTTTACCAATTCTTAAGACTCAGCTTGATTTCTCTTATCTAGTCATGTGGGCTGATATCTCTAGTACAATGTTGAAAAGTAGTGGAGATAGAACATCTTTGTCCTGTTCCTGATAATAGATGACATGCCTTTGAAGTTTCCTCATTAAATTTTAACTTCAGGACAAAGTTGTATGTGTGTGTATGTATATTTATATTTATAAAATTAAAAATACATGTATAGCTTTTTTTTTTTTGAGACAGTGTCTTATTATATCGCCCTCGGTAGAGTGCCATGGCGTCATAGCTCACAGCAACCTCCAACTCTTGGGCTTACTTGATTTTCTCCCAAGTAGCTGGGACTACAGGTGCCCACTACAATGTCTGGCTGTTTTATTTTTGTTGTTGCAGTTGTCATTGTTGTTTTAGCAGGCCCAGGCCGGGTTCGAACCTGCCAGCTTCTGTGTATGTGGCCTGTGCCCTACCCACTGAGCATGGGCACCACCTGTATAGTTTTTTTTTTTTTTATGTGTTAAGATACTATACCTCAGTTCCTATATTCTTGATTAATTTTTTTGTTATTGTTGCTTTTTATAAAGGGGTTGAATTTTGTCAAAGGTTTTCTCAGCCATCTATAGAGATAATCATATGATTCCCCCCCTTAAGTTTATTAATGTGAACATAACATTAATGAATTTCTAATAGTGAACCAACCTTGAATTATTGAATAAATACCATCAGTTCTCAGAATTTTATTTTCTTAATGTGATGTTGGATTCTGTTTGGATAAAGTTTGTTAATACTTTATTTAGAAATTTTGGAATGACATTTATCAATGATGCTGGTCTGTATATTTCTTTGTACTGTCTTTACTGGTTTAGTATCAGTGTTATATTGTTTTCATAGAATGAATGAGGAAGGGTTTCTTCCTTTTTGGTGCTCTGAGATATTTTTAGAGCACATTAAGATACCTGGTTTTTGAAGGTATGGTAGAATTTCCTGAGAAAGTATCTGGACTTGGTGCTTTTGTACATGATAGTTTCTTAATCAATTTCTCTCTTCTGTGAAAGTTGATCTGTTAAACTTTCTAGTGCCAGTGAGGGTCGATTTTGTTAATTTTTACTTCCCTGGGAAATTATGTTCTTCACATAGTCCAACCCTGAAGTCCATGTTCTTTTTGCTACACACCATATTGTTGGTTATAATGCTTCTCCCACCTTCTCCTAAAAGCTGTGTTGAGGAATTCGTGTTACAGAATGTCACCTGGAAAGACAAGTACTAGCAGAGCAGGATTATTTACTTCAGGGAACAAAGCACGGTGACTGTAACATCATCTACTGTTGTGTAATAAATTATCCCAAAATAGCAAACATTTATTATGTGATGGTCTGGGAGGGTCAGGAATCCAGGAGCAGTCCAGCTGGGTGGTCTTGGCTCAGGTTTTCTCATGAGCTTGTTGTCAAATTGTCAGCTAGAGGTGCACTCAGATAAAGACTCAGCAGAAGCCAGATGATGTGGTTCTGAGCTCACTTATGCAGCTGCGGACAGGCCGCCATTCCTCACTGGTTATTGGCTGAAGACTTTAGTTCCTCACCATGTAGGCCTCTCTTTGGGGCAGTTCACGACATAGCAGCTTGCTTCCCCCAAGTGTGTGTGTGTGTGTGTGTGTGTGTGTGTGTGTGTGTGTGTGTGAGAGAGAGAGAGAGAATGAATCAGAGATCCCACCCAAGACAGAAGCTATAACTTTTTATAACTTCAAAGTTATAACTTATAAGATTTTTGTAACTTATAAGTTATAACAAGTTAGTTATATACCATCCCCTCCATTTGTTAGAAGCAAGTCGCTAAGTCTCACCCACACTTGGAAAAGGGGGAGTGAGCTGCACCTTCTGAAAAATGTGTGGACAGTGATGAGGCCCAGGACATGTGTCTTATCTGCTCTCTGTTGCTGTAATAGAATACCTGAGACTGGGTAATTTACAAAGGAAAGATGTATACTTGGCTCACAATTTTGGAGACCAGGAAGTTCAAAAGCATGTGGCAGCTTCTGGAGATGGCTTTTGCATCATAACATGTCAGAGAGGCGAAAGGGCAAATGGGTGTGTACTGAGAGGGACAAAACGTGAGGGATGGGGTTGTTATAAAGCAACGTCACAGTAACTGATCCAGTCTTGAGAGTGAGAACTCACTCTTGTAAGAATTTATTCAGTCCCAAGACAGACATGTTAATCCCTCTTAATGATAAATCTTTTTTTTAATTTCAAATCAATATGAGGGTACAAATGTTTAGGTTACATTGTTTTCAATTCTAAGGTAAAGTTCAAGTTGTAGTTGAGCCCTTCACCCGGGGGTATGCTGACCACCCTCACATTGTGCACATTAGTTGAGATCCCGCCAATCACCCTCCCTCTTTCCCCTCCTCGTCTCCTCTTCTCCCCCTCCCCTTCTAGACTATATTTGTGTTTTATCTTTAGCGTGGGCGTGTAGTTATTTATATATTGGTTTCATATTAGTATGGAGTACACTGGATTTTTTTTTTTTTTAGAAGAATATGTTTCAACTTCTTCCAGGTAAACACAAAAGATGTAAAGTTTCTGTCTTTTCTTATGTTAATGGTCTATCTTAAAGGTTCCACCTTCCAACACCATCACACTGGAGAACAAATTTCCAGCCCTCGGATTCTGGGGGACACAGTCAAGCTATAGTAAACCACTGTCCCAACATATGGCATCTTGGTATTTGGGAAAACAAAAGCCGGAAGGGCACTTTCACCTTCCTCTCATACTTCTTCCCTTAAGCAGGTCAGAAAAACCTTTACTTCAGAGGTGCCCTCCCTGTACCTGGGGGGAAGGAATATTCAATTCAGGGATGCACAGAAGAATCTAAACAAACAGGACTTACTAAGTTCCCCCAAGTTTATTACCATTGGACTGTACCTTCTTTGTTCCATCATACTTCTCTGCAACTATCCACTTCTTCATCAAACTTAGCATAAATATACACAGATCTGCCTATTTCTTTGACTCTTCTTTTCTGAAGACTCCCATATCATGTAAATCAGATTAAATAAAATTTATATGCTTTTCTCTTATTAATCTGTCTTTTGTTATAACAGCTTTGGCCAGGAACCCCACCGTGGGGTGAAATTTTTTTTTCTCTCTTACTGTGTATTTTTAAACCCACCAAAGGAGTACTGGCTGGGTATGGAGACCCTTCACAATATGTCCCTGCCATGGGATTTGTAACAAGGGGGTTTTGCCTAGGCTGAGGCCATCCTCAGAATCCATTCCATGTTCTCCCTGGAAATCTGAGCCTCATCTTGCCCTTGTCTCTATAGACGAGGTCGCCCTCACCCACCATGCATGCACTGATTGTCTCATTCAGAAAATCGTCCTCAAGTGGCAACTAGATGTTGGGTACAGCCCCAGGTACTAAAGGATAGAGCCATCAGTGGACAAAGCATATGAAATCCCTGCCCTTGTAGAGCTTACACATGAATGGGAGGAACCAAGGAATAGAAAGATAATTAAAATAATGCAGTGGTAATAAGGGCTATGAAGAAAAACAAAGTCTCATGAAGGACAGGAGTTGATGGGCACTACTTGCTGCACAGGATGGGAGGAATGCTCAGAGAGAGCTCTGCTGAGGTGACATTTCAGCAGACATTTGCATGAAATTAGAGTAAACCCTGTGGATTCTGACAGAGGGTACAGCATGGGCAGAGGGCCCCAGGTAGGAGTGTTCTTGGTGAGTGTTCAGGGAGTAGTGCAGTTGCAGTGGAGATCAGGGTCTGGATTTTGGTCCATCTGTGATGAGACTTGGATTTTGGTCCACGTGTGAGGGCTTTGAATAGAAGGTGGAATTTGATTTCATCATCTTCATGTGTTCACTCTGACTGATAAGTGGGAGGGATATGGGGGAGAGGAGAGGACACAGGAGACCATGAGGCTCCAGGTGAAGATGGTGGTGGCCTGTTCCTAAGGAGGACACAGTGGAGGTCATGAGACACAGCGCCTGCCACAATCGCTGTGTCCAGGAGGTGGCGCTGCTGACTTAAAACAAGAATGTTTCTGCCACTTTTGTGTTTCTAGCTAATTGGTGACCCTTCTTTCAACAAACTCCTGTGTTATATATCCTGTGCCAAGTGCTATGCTGGTGCACTGTGTAAAAAAGGGAGCCACACAGACATAGTCCCCAACCACATGGCACTCACAGAACAGCAGGGGACAGAGGCAGAGAATATACATCATAGTCCAATGTGGGAATGCCAGAAAATACTAGAGGCATCACACAGCAGCGAGCCATTCATTCTGGGAGCAGGCACAGGAACAGGACAGGATCTGCACAGGCTGGAAGGTGAGGGGGCAGAATTTCAGCACAGGATAAAGCCATGGAGAAGAGAAAAGCTATAGTCTGAGGATAGTCTGTGTCTGGAAGCAGTGAGGAGCCACAGAAAATGAAGCAGGACAAGTTAGCAGACTCAGAAAGCCCCTGGGATGTCACACTGAAGCCCTTGGACGCGAGAGCACCCCAAGAGAGCCAAGTGGTAATGTAAAGCATGGAGTGGAGTGGAAAAAAAATCTGGAAATAGGAGCCCTTTTGTGATGTTATTGTTGATACCATTTGTAAAGATTTAGAGTTTAAGAACAAAGATATCAATTGCAGCACAAGTAAATATAGCAAGGAAAAGAATGGACAGAGGCCCTATATCCAACAAGAGGACTAGTTAAATTATTTTGCACTAAAATTTTAAAAAATTGTATATAAAGTAACATAACGTACTGTCATTAAAAATGTTTCTAAGACTCCTTAATGACATGGGAAAGGCTTACAGTACAAGGACAAATAAAATAAGCACGACCTTGGAAATGCACATACTCCACACAGTCTAAAGGGAGCATTCCACAGGGCCACAATGATTTGCTCTTGGCATTTGCAGAGAGTGGGCTGTGAGGTGGCAGGGTCCCCACAGCCTGGGGAACATTCAGGGAATGAACCCTCAACTGCTTCTCCTTTCCCCAAACCACCATATTCCTTTCTTCATGCTCCCTGCCAGAAGTACATAGCAATTTCTTTGGCAAAGTTAACTTTTAAGAACTATTCAGAAATCCTTGTGCTCTTTCCCTTCTTAGTTCTTATCATTTGTTAACGAAGTTGAGTAGAAACCATTAACAAGATGATTTGTCTTTAACCAAGTCATTTACATTTTCCTATCATACTGTAAGACCAAAAACATGTCTTTTGTTTATGCTACTTCCCCATATTGTCTATGCTACGTCCCTGTAGAGAACCCTGTAGAGATACTATAAAATAAAGCTGATTTTGTGCTTTGGTGCTGGCTGCAACCATCAGCTCAGTCAGACCTCCCGATCCCATCTTTTGTCTCTGTGTCTTCTCTTGTACTGTATTTTTCTCAATCCCTGAAAATTCCACTCTGGTACACTCCCCTTCCCTGTGCTGACTCACGAAAGGTATTGAGATTATATGTGATTGTCTTTCCCTTTTTTTCAACTTTCCTAAATTTTTGAAAATTTCACATGCATATGCATTAGTTTTACCATCAGAAAAATCGTTTCTAAATAAAGCTTAAAAATCAATTTAAAATAAATGTCTACCCAATATGATTAAGAAGGGTGGCCTGATGAACCTGATTGAGAGCAGAAGACTAAATACTTTGGAAGCAGAAGGGGAAGAACTTGTTCTCTGATTGGATATGAGAGAAGGAGCAAGCCAAGAGTCACAGATAAATTAAGCACCCTCTTCAGTTCCTTCTGAATGCAGCAGCCAGACCAAATGTCATCCTGTGTTCAACACCCTCTGAGGTGGCCATAAAAGCCAGTATCCTTACAGTCACTTCAGAGCCTCGTGAAAAATGTACCACACAGCCGCAAGGATCTCTGGATCAATCCATAGCTCTCACCATCCTCTGCTCTGGCTCCCTCCCTATTCCTGGGACAGGAACATGAGATCCTGCAGGCCTCAGGGCCTTTGTACTTGCCAGACCCCAGCCTAGAACAACTTTTCATGTCTGTCTTGCCCTCTCACCTCCTTCAAGTCTTGACTCAAATGTGCCCTTCTCAGTGAGGCCTTCTCTGGCCACCTTCCCCACAACTGCAGCCCTCTGGAACTCTTACCTTTTTCCTGCTTCTCTCCTTAGCACACCTCATGTGCTATAGAGACTTACTATAACTCTCTATTTTACTTTTTAAACTTGATTTTTTTTCTTTTGTTTGTTTCCTTCACTAGAATATAAGTTAAAGGCAGTCCGGGATTTTGTCTGTTTTGATCACATCTGTCTCCCCACCTTCTGCCACAGAATTAACAGCAAATAGATGTTTGCTAACTGACCATAATCTAAGAACCCAAACATTCCATTTACTACTTGAAGACCAACAAATTTACCATCGCTTAGTAAAAGGCATTTGATGGCTAGACTTCTTCCAATAGGAAGCTTTCTTGGTACATGTAAAGTTAAATTCCGTTTCTATATTATTTATTTGTCTATTTTATTGGTCGGTTTCTCTGTTTTCAAGAACACCTTAACTCTTAAGTGTGGTTTGGAGACTGGGGAGTGGCCGCGGGAGCCGGGGCGGGACTCGAGCAGACCCGAGGAGGAGGGTCGCCCTCAGGCTGACGGCGCGGCGGATGCTGGCGCAGTTGGCACTCTGGGCGACGGCCTCAAAGGCGCAGGCATCGTGCTCTGGTTCCCGTCCTGCCGGGGCGCACAGCGGCGCTGCAGCGCAGCCAGACTTTCGGGGCGTCCTCTTAGCAGCAGTGGCGGGGCCGCTTCTGGCTGGGGAAGCGCAGACGGAAGGGCCTATAGACCGTTTTGGCGGGAGCGGGGGGCTTGTGGGCATCAGTATCCATCATCTGCTGGAGAGGCGGCTTCTGGCTAGCGTGAACGTGCCACTCGGGCGGGCAGTGCTGCGTTCTCCTTGGGTCCTGCCTGCTTCTGGTGCAGAATGGAGCCTCAGGCATCTCAGACCCGGAACGACTGCCCCGCCCCGCCCCGCCCCGGCCCCGCCCCGGCCCCGCCCCGGCCCCGGCCCCGCCCCGCCCCAAGTCGGCTGGGACCCCCGACCACCGCTAGGGAGAGCTGCTGAGCTCGAGGGAACTCTCCGGGAACACGGTGTGGGGTGAGGGAGGTGAGGGACACCCACCTTCCATCTCTGGGCTCTATCCCAATGTCCCCTTCCTGCCTTATTTATTTATTTATTTTTACAGACAGAGTCTCACTTTGTCACCCTCGGTAGAGTGCTGTGGGTGTCACAGCTCACAGCAACCTCCAGCTCCTGGGCTTAGGTGTTTCTTCTGCCTCAGCCTCCCGAGTAGCTGGGACCACAGGCGCCCACCACAACGCCCCGCTATTTTTTCTTGTAGTTCGGCCGGGGCCGGGTTCGAACCTGCCACCCTTGATATATGGGGCTGGAGCCCTACTCACTGAGCTACAGGCTTATTATTTTTTTTAAAGGAAGTAATTTGAGCTAAGCAGCAGAAGAGAGAGGTTGGAGTCCATACCCCATTCTCATCCACGGTAGATGAGCAGAGAACACCTGGTGACTGTTCTTTTTATTATTAAAGAGTATTGAGGAGAATGTTAAGTCCTGGGCAATGCCTGGGTAGGGAACATAGACCCTGCCAGCCCGCAGGCTCACTTCCCTCTGCGACCAGAATCGTGGGGTTCATTGAGTTAGTTGCTGTATTCCCCTGTGGCCCACTAGGTGCTGTGGAATGTCACACGTTGGTCCAGCAACCAGGGCTGGGCTGGAGAAGGCCAGGGAGCCCGGTGCCCAGAGACAGTGAGTCCACCTCCAAGCCTGAGTTTGACATCTTGTAATGGGCATTCTGCTTGCTACCCAGGTACATGACCACAGACTGACCAGAGAAGAGGGAAGGCCCTGCAGTAGTCAGGAGAGGAGAGACAGAGCTAGGACTGCTGAGTTTGAATCACACCTCTGGTGCTTTGGGCAAAATTTCTGCCACAGTGAAAGTCAGTTTCTTCATTCATAAAATGGGGTAATACCTGTTCATATGGTTTGGATGTTTGGCCCCTGCAACTCTCATGCTGAAATTTGTTCCCCAGTGTTGAAAGTGGGATCCCTCAAATGGGAGCAGAGGAGGTCAAACTCTCCCTCTTTGCTGACGACATGATCTTATACTTAGAGAACCCCAAAGACTCAACCACAAGACTCCTAGAAGTCATCAAAAAATACAGTAATGTTTCAGGATATAAAATCAATGTCCACAAGTCAGTAGCCTTTGTATACACCAATAACAGTCAAGATGAGAAGCTAATTAAGGACACAACTCCCTTCACCATAGTTTCAAAGAAAATGAAATACCTAGGAATATACCTAACGAAGGAGGTGAAGGACCTCTATAAAGAAAACTATGAACTCCTCAGAAAGGAAATAGCAGAGGATATTAACAAATGGAAGAACATACCATGCTCATGGATGGGAAAAATCAACATTGTTAAAATGTCTATACTTCCCAAAGCAATCTACCTATTCAATGCCATTCCTATCAAAGTACCTACATCGTATTTTCAAGATTTGGAAAAAATGATTCTGCGTTTTGTATGGAACCAGAAAAAACCCCGTATAGCTAAGGCAGTTCTTAGTAACAAAAATAAAGCTGGGGGCATCAGCATACCAGATTTTAGTCTGTACTACAAAGCCATAGTGGTCAAGACAGCATGGTACTGGCACAAAAACAGAGACATAGACACTTGGAATCGAATTGAACACCAAGAAATGAAACTAACATCTTACAACCACCTAATCTTCGATAAACCAAACAAGAACTTACCTTGGAGGAAAAACTCCCTATTCAATAAATGGTGTTGGGAGAACTGGATGTCTACATGTAAAAGACTGAAACTGGACCCACACCTTTCCCCACTCACAAAAATTGATTCAAGATGGATAAAGGACTTAAATTTAAGGCATCAAACAATAAAAATCCTCAAAGAAAGCATAGGCAAAACACTGGAAGATATTGGCCTGGGGGAAGACTTCATGAAGAGGACTGCCATGGCAATTGCAACAACAACAAAAATAAACAAATGGGACTTCATTAAACTGAAAAGCTTCTGTACAGCTAAGGAGACAATAACCAAAGCAAAGAGACAACCCACACAATGGGAAAGGATATTTGCATATTTTCAATCAGACAAAAGCTTGATAACCAGGATCTATAGAGAACTCAAATTAATCCACATGAAAAAAGCCAACAATCCCTTATATCAATGGGCAAGAGACATGAATAGAACTTTCTCTAAAGACGACAGACGAATGGCTAACAAACACATGAAAAAATGTTCATCATCTCTATATATTAGAGAAATGCAAATCAAAACATCCCTGAGATATCATCTAACCCCAGTGAGAATGGCCCATATCACAAAATCTCAAAACTGCAGATGCTGGCGTGGATGTGGAGAGAAGGGAACACTTTTACATTGCTGGTGGGACCGCAAACTAGTACAACCTTTCTGGAAGGAAGTATGGAGAAACCTCAAAGCACTCAACCTAGACCTCCCATTCGATCCTGCAATCCCATTACTGGGCATCTACCCAGAAGGAAAGAAATCCTTTTATCATAAGGACACTTGTACTAGACTGTTTATTGCAGCTCAATTTACAATCGCCAAAATGTGGAAACAGCCTAAATGCCCACCAACCCAGGAATGGATTAACAAGCTGTGGTATATGTATACCATGGAATACTATTCAGCCATTAAAAAAAATGGAGACTTTACATCCTTCGTATTAACCTGGATGGAAGTGGAAGACATTATTCTTAGTAAAGCACCACAAGAATGGAGAAGCATGAATCCTATGTACTCAATCTTGATATGAGGACGATTAATGACAATTAAGGTCATGGGGGGGGAAGCAGAAAGAGGGATGGAGGGAGGGGGGTGGGGCCTTAGTGTGTGTCACACTTTATGGGGGCAAGACATGATTGCAAGAGGGACTTTACCTAACAATTGTAATCAGTGTAACTGGCTTATTGTACCCTCAATGAATCCCCAACAATAAAAAAAAAAAAAAGAAAGTGGGATCCCTCATTTGTGGCCTGGTGCCCTCCCTGCAGTAATGGCTGAGTTCCCAGGAGGCTGGTTATTTAAAAGACCCTGGCACTCTCTCCTCCCTCTCTGGCTCCTGCTCTCAAACCATCACACCTGCTCCCCCCTTGCCTTTTTGCCTTGATTGGAAGTAGTTCCCTGAAGCCCTCACCAGAAGCAGATGCTGGTGTTATGCTTCTTATACAACCTGTGGCTCTGTGAGACAAGTAAACCTTTTTTTTTTAAATAAATTACCCAGCCTCAGAGAATGTTCGTTCTCATTATAACTATTAGGGAGCCTGTCTGGAATTTACCAAATCTTGGTGAGTTTTTTTTTTTTTTTTAATTTAAGTTACTAGTAGAAATGGTACATTGGAGGATTTCCAGTGAGCACGTGAGGGTGATGAATAAAAAGATGGCATTGTTCACATCCCATTGTGCCTGTGTTGCAGCAGGGGACTTCAGTAAGCCGGGAGCTGGACTGAGGCCTGCTCTGAGTCCTGTGAGGCCATCGCACAGCAGGGACCCTTAGATGTGGCCCAGATGCCTCTCCTCCTCAGCCAAGGTGGATCCTTGAGCCCCTCAGAGCCTGCCCCCTAATGCTGGGACAGACATCTAACATGTTGTTGACACTTGGACCTGTGTGCTCCCAAAGGGACAATAAAAAGATTATTGTTGATTTTATTAACAGGTATTTACAGGCCAACCCCCTACACCCCCACCCCCCACACAAGAAAGCTTTAAGGCAGTTCAAGCAGCTGATAAAGCTGGCTAGAGCGGGTATACTGGCAAGTGTTTCACAACCAGCTCTGGTGGGAGGAACGTGAGTGTGTGTGTACCTATATCCATACAGATATATTGTAAATTTAACTGATATAAAGGATGTGTGGGACACAATTGACAAACAATAATATTATGTTCAATAATCTTTATTGCAAATTCCATCCACCTATAACTTCAGTGTGACTTGATATTTCTGGCAAACTCCACCATCAGTTTTCATAATTCTAGGACCAAAAATAGTGTCACAATATAGCCAGACTATAAAGAGATGTTTGACTACTATCTGAATCAGCAAAGATGTCACTCTGATCACTGACAAATGAGTGTCGCTCTGACATGTATGTTGGTTGATGTTTTGTTTATGTTCACAAGAGGAGAGTAAAACCAAGATGTATGCTGGAATGTTATTTGTTCAATGATTTTTGGATGCTGAATGACTATTTCCTCAAATTTTGTGCTGTTCACAGTGTAACAGCTACAGACACAAAACTTTTGCGTTTAATCTGTATTATCATTTTCTTCATCACTTTTCTTAAAACAATATATCAAGCCCTGGTTGGTAGCTTTTGCCAATGTCTGTAAATACTCCCATGGTCAATGTCAAAGTATCTACCAGAATAATTCCCTAAAGTTAAAGTAAGGAAGAGATGTGTGTGCACACCACACACACACACACTATAAATGTAAATAATGTGAAGAGCAGGGATTAATAACAAAATATAATAAAATAATTAGGAAATGATGAGTTTTGATGATTTACTTTTGTTTTTAATATATTCTTTAATTTGGTTTCTTAATGATGACTGTTCAATAAGAAAACTCCTGAAAAATCAACAGTTGGTTCTCACAGGTGCATCCTGGGCGTGGGATGTCCAGGGCAGCTGCAGTGGCCGTGGCAATGTGCATCTTCCAAGGCAAAATCAAGCTGCGTCGTCCCCTCAAGATCTGCAGCCCTCAGGAGTTATTAGATCCTTGGGGACTATGAGCAACCAAAAGTTCTTCATCCTCCGTGGTGCGCTCAGTGTTTTCTCTGACAGATGAGGAACCCAGGGCCATGCCTAGGGAAAGACTCAGTTTGGGGATGTAGGGGAGAATGCTTTCTCTGTTGTCCTGTCCTAGGAGATATGTTAATGTCTTCCTGGCTGTCTCTTATGAAGTGGGTTGTGGGCTACTCTTAGGAAATGGAATTTGACCCTTAACCCTCTGGATTGGCGACACCTGAATTTAAATCTTGCCCTCCTCCCTCCCCCAGCACACCAGCTGTGTGTTCCCGAGTCTCCGAGTCTCAGTTTCCTTACCAGCAAAATCAGGAGGATGTGGTTGATTGCTGTGAGGCCCTAGGGGTGCCCAGGGATGGAGAGGGGTGGAGTCAATTGTTACATCTTCCACAGATGCTGGAGTGGTTTTTCCAGCATCACAGTTCTTTTTTCTTTTTTCTTTTTACATATACATGTGTTAATTAGGTTTCCATTTTTTTTGCCTTCACAACATTAAAAAGACTTAAAATTTAATAACAATAACAATGTTTAAGATAAGGATTAGAAACAAAAACCTTGTAAAGAACGAAGGAACATAAATACATTCAGAAAAGGAATCAGACAATTGCTTCATCGAAATGTTGAGCAATAATAATAATAATGCAAAGAAAGTAACATTCAGATTGTCAAATAAGAGTATGTCTATTATAGAATGCTTTGACTCTGAACTCAGCATCCTAGTTCTTGAGAGCACACTCAGTGTGGCGAAGTTCCCATATTTATAGACTCCATAAAATAAGGCATGTCTTCATCTCACAAAATTCAAGAGTGGGGGTGGCACCCCAGGCACAGCATATTTTAGTGAAAAGACAGTGGAGGGAAACAAGGCTTAAGTTACCGCCCAGGCCTTCCAAGGCGGTCCATGGTCAGGCTCAGACAGAGCTGTCTCCTCCTCACTTGCGTCTCTTGTGTTTGGGTCTGACGGCTGAGAGTTGTGTGCAGTAGGCTCCAGCTGCACAGATGCTGGAGCTAGCCTGGAACTAAGGTCATAGTACTGTGCTCAGCCTGGCTCCAGGGCCTCTGGGCCTGCCCAGCAAGAGGATGAGACACCACATTGTTATCTTCCAGCAGCTAGGATCGTTAGCCTGGGAGTCAGGGAGGGAAGGGTTCTAGGTACCCATGACTTTGGAAAACAAGAGGCTTGGAGAGTGGGTGGTTGAGATTTCTCCTTCACCTGGAATCAAGGTGGGTATGTGGATTTGGCATTTCTCACATTCTTCCACCAGAGGGCGCCGAATCCTAGCTCTTGCCAACTTGGTTTCTGAGCTGCAGAGGGGGAGTTGCTTGTGTGATGCAGTGTGTGGGTTTGTGTGAAGCAATTAGCAATTAAGTGTGTGTGTGTGTGTGTGTAGCACCAAGGTTCTTACAAACACCTACACCTACCACCACCATGCTTTGCCTCCTGGGCTCATCTCCAATCACTTGAATTCTTTCTCAGCTCCAGCCACCCAGCCTCCAGGGCTGCCCGCAGGCACTGCCCAGAAGTCCTGGCCTTGCAGCCTTTGTGTCTGCTGTCCCTTCAGCTTGAAGAACTCATTCCTCAGACACCCACAGGCCTCTTCCTCATTTCTTCTTAGTAAGGCCTTTCCTAACCAACCTATGTGAAATAGTGAACTCATTTCATGCTTTATTACAAACTATATTTTTTAAACTGGTAAAAATATACCATAACATAAAATTCTCTATTTTAACCATTAAATTTTTTAATCATAATGAAATACATATAAAATTTATCTTACTTATTTTTAAGCATGCAGTTCAATAGTTAAAATACATTCACATTGTTATGCAACCAATCTTCATAACGCTTTTCATGTTGCAAAACTGAAACTCCGCCCATTTAAAACTTAAAACTCCCCATTCCCTCCTCCCCATAGCCTGTGGCCCCCACCACTCTGCCTTCTGTCTCTATGAATTTGACTACCTTAGGTACCTTGAATGAGTGTGATCCTACAGTATTTGTCTTTTTTAGCTGGCCTTATTTCACTTAGCATAAGGTTTATCCATTTTGTAGCATGTGTCAGAATTTCCTTCCCTTTTAAAGTTGAATAATATCTCATTCTATGTCTATACCACATTTTGTTTACCCACTCATCCATTGATGGACACTTGGATTTCTTCCATTTTTGGCTGTTATGCTGCCAGGAACATGGGACATATCTCACTATGTTGTCAAAATACCTATTTGACTTCCCACTTTTAATTTTTTTCCATGCTTCATTTTTCTGCAAAGCCCTTATCACCATCCACCTGTCCTCCTCCTACCTCCAACCAAAGATACAAATGATTTTCATTTGGTAGAAAAGTTAACCCTAAAGATTATATTGTATTGCCTTAAATGACATTAACCAGTTTTATTTCGAACCTGGAAATTTTATGCTAACAGTTCTTTTCATTAAATAAATGTCTATAAATATTTAGTTCCTCAAAATGCCCTCTGGACCAGCCTTACCATCTTTCTTGTTTCACTATTATACTTATTACTATTGCGATTAATTTTTTTAGAGACAGGATCTTGCTTTGTTGTCTAGGCCGGAGTGCAGAGGTGTGATCGTAGCTCACTGCACCCTTGAACTCCTGTCTCAAGGGATTCTCCTGCTTCAGCCTCCTGAACAGCTGAGATGAAAGTCACGCATCACTGTGACTACTTTTTTTCTTATTTTTCGTAGAGACAGAGTCTCACTATATTGTCCAGATTGGCCTTAAACTCCAGGCCTCAAGGGACCAGCCCCCCAAAGTGCTGGGATTATAGGTGTGAACCACTGTGCCTGGGCTTGTTTTGTCACTATTGAATTAATAAATCTTTGATATATGTTCATTCTGTATTTGCACCAGAGTGATTGAATGTTTTTCTCTAGCTCTGTAATTTTGGCCAAGAGGGGAAGCATGATGCATTGTGTGTGTCTGAGGCAGCCCACCCACAGGGACAAACATCACCCAGCAGACCATTGCATCCCTCAGGGGCAGGGAGACAGACGCACCTTCGTGGGGCTTGCTGAGAGGTGCCAGTTTAGAGATGGAGCTTTCCCATTAGCCTCTCCCACCCTTATCCTGGTGGTGGGAGAGGTTGATAGGGGGGTGCTGCTATTTGGGGGAGTGCAAAATTATGGAGATATTTATGTTAGACTTAGGCTAAAATAGAAAAATACCAGTTAACTCCTGATAAATTTCTGGGCTGCAAACCCTCAACAAAATGGAGTTAAGTCTGGTTTACTCCCAAGATAGATGGGAAAATACTCACTAACGTCTTGCTTGACTAACTTCTGGGCCTGGGAAACGAACTGACTGTCCCCGGACTAACCTTTAGATAATACCAGGTGGAGAGAATACCAAGAGAAAGCTGTATGGAGGAAAAGTACTGGAACTAAGATGTATGGGAAAATATTAAAACAAAGATGTGTGACATAGGGCTAACTAACCGCAAAATTCTGCTTCTGTACAATGCTTATTTGCTATCCCCACCTGAATGCACCCGGAGAGCCTACGTGCCAACCAGGATGCAGACCAAGCCTTAAAAACCCAATCCCTTAAGCACGTGGGGCTGCTCTCAGAAACCCATGTTGGGACACTGAGGTAGTTGCTGGCTGGCTCTTCAGAAAAAGGACTCTGCTGTAAATTTGGCTTGTTTGGCAGTGTGGTCTTCATGGAACTCCTGGGCACAACATTTATGCCCCTCCTCCTCCCTATGGGGTGAGAAAAGAGGGAGGCAACCCGAAAAGAATCCCTGTGAAGGTTGGTGCCCCAGTGCTCCCCCACATAAAGTGGGTCCAGGCAGTTGTCTTATCTAAATGGCTGAGGGCCCAGTATCACCAGCACTGGTGCTGTTGCTGGTGAGACAGGAAGCAGGGGTCTTAAAGGGTGCCCAGGTGACACAGGGTCGTGGGTGCTCCTCCCTATTTCCTCATCAGGTGAGGAATGGGCACCAAGTGGGCTTTCTGGCTGGTGAGACTGCGGCACAGACCACTGGGGACACAGCTGGGGTTGAAGAGGTGTTTGCTGTAGAGGACTGTGGCCTCAGGGGTCAGCAGGAAGATGACCACTGCTTGTCTTCATCGAGCCCCTGGTGGGTGAGCTAGATTGGCACAATGCCAGCAAGGAATGGCCTGTGGCCTTCCCAAGGGCAACTTCTATAGTAGGGCACCTCTGGCCACCTCCTGCCCACACCTCTTCACATAAAGGAATGTCAGAGGAGACAGCATCTGGGAGCAAGCCCCCTGCCCCATGTCTGGAGCCGAAGTCTATCCTGGGGGCACAGGTGGCCAGCTTTGAGTGAAGGAGAGGCCGAGTTTTGCAAATCACTGAGAACTTGGAATAGAGCCTTGTAAGGACCAAAAGAGACCAAAAAATATAGTCGGTTCCACCAGTGTGTGACATGAGGGAGTCCTAGGACAGTGGAGTTTTGGGGAGAGTAAGCATTAGTCCTTGATTCTCTGTGCATCAGTTTCCTCTCCTATAAAATGGGGTGCTCTGACAGTAACCACGTCTACCTCTTAGAGGTGCTGCGGGATTCTTTGAGTTGATCTATGTAAAATCCTTGGACTAGCACCTGACCCGCTGAGAGTCAGTCTGCAGATTGTGACTTCCCCACACATCAGCTGTGTTTTCTTCCCACTTTGTTCAGCATCAGATATCCCTGCAAGAGGGGCAAAGGAGGAGCAGAGGGTTCTCCGGGGCCATGGGGGCCAGGCCATAGGACCCTGGGACAAGCCCAGCCTCTGCCTCCCAGGGCTTTCCGTGGCCCCACTCATGGCCCCCAGGACTGGCGTGGCAGGAGACAGGGCACTGGTGTACACAGAGAAAGTGCACAAAGAACATTTTGCTTTGGAAACAGGGCCAGACACTCCATGCTGGGGAGCCTGGTACCCTAAGCATGCCCTTGGCAGCAGGGAGATCATGATGGGCAGACTTCAAAAAGTGAAATTGCAAATAGCACCGGGAGAAAACCTTCCAGAACCTTTTCTCAGAAACTTCTGGTGGATGACCCCAGAATACTGCTTTCCAACTGTCCACTTTCGGTCCCTTAACTAAAAGCCACCTCATCTCACTGGAAATTACTAGGAGAGCGGGGAGGTGAGGATTAATTCCTGTTTTTCTTCCCTCATGGATGACTTAAAGTGGGAAATCTGGAGGGAGGTCTCGCACTCAGTGATGGAGGCTGTACCAAGTGAACGTGGCTTTTCCTGTTTAAACCCAAGTTGATTCCATAGGCTAAAAGCCCATTTAGAAGCACCTGGGCTCTGGGCAGCAAGCAGTCCCCGCAGGGTAAGCAGGAGCTGGACTGTTAGGGAAATGGCAACCTCCCCCAGGGCCCAAGGGTCTGTTCCTCCCCAGAACAGTAAGACAATCAGTCGGGCCAAGAGGTGAAGTTCTCGTTTATTGTTGCGGCAACTCTTATACAGACATTAGCATTTAGTTAAATAAAGGAAGGTAGCACATTTAATATATCACAACCCCAAACCAGATGACTGTGGCCACGGTACGGAGGGAGGAGGAAGGGGGAGGGCCAGGCTGGTGACCAGACTGTCAGAGAAAGTACATTCAGTGGGTGTGCGGTGTCGACATTCCAGGCTCACGTGTAGATATAGTTTATTTATATATTTATTTATATTTATATATAGAGATCGTCGAGTTTTGTGTATACAAAGAACAATATTGTTACAAATACAATACTATACTTCTCCCCACGCTTTACAATAAGCTCTATTTCGCCCCCTTTACAGAACAATAGTACAGGTTCATACTCTAGGTGCTGTGCTAAGTATGTACAAGAAAGTTCATTCCCACGCGGTCCTCACACACTGCCTTGATGGAGGGGAAGTAAGATCAGAGTCGTGTGCTCGAGTTGATCCAAACCAGGCGAGCAGACAGACGAGAAACTCACACCGACAAGCGGCCTTGTGAACGTGAGCACACACATCTGGGGAGAGGCGGCCCCTGGTTGTAAACATTGGTAACGGCTACACCACTGGGTCGAGGGACCCGGGCAGGGCTCGGTGGATGGTTTTGTCAGTGGGTCAGGGAACCAGGGGGTGTCAGTGCCAAGGAGGCTGAGGGGGAGGAGCAGCAATGGGGGAGGTAGTAGGTTACTCTGGGACTCCCTGAAGGCGGTGTTGATGGACAACGTTCAGAAAGCAAACCTGTCTGCGGAGACACAGCGCCCCTGTGATGTGCGCCATCCCCGAGGAGGAAGGTGTCACGTGAGAAGTGGGCTCCGGGTACTGTTTTTTTGGGGTTCCTTCCTCTCCTGAACCCAAGGCTGCCAGTGGCTCCCTGAAATGCTCACACTGAGAAGGCAGAAGCAGGGTGGGTTCTGCCACATCCTGCCTGGACCAGGACAGGGAGGCGGACCTGGGAGTCTGTCCCCAGAGCTGAGTCACCAGCATGTCCCAGCTGAGTGGCCAGAGTGGCTTTGTGCCCTCGTAGTTTTGGGGAAGGCTGCTTTGTACATAATCTTCCCCATTACACGGGGTATTTGGATATTTACATATATAAATATATATACTGGGATGTCAGAAGGGAGAGACCACCATGTCTCTTGGGACTTTTGGAAATGGAGTGACTCACTTGTAGGACTCCCAGGTCAACCAGGCCTGGGCTCACTCCCTTCATCCAGCGTAGCCGGGGAAAAGGATGCACTTTTGCTGGGTGCACCTGTCTCACGCTCCGGCAGCTTTCACTCCCCAGGTGTGAGGAAACACTAACACAAAAGAATGTGGTGGGCAATAATCTTACTCTTCCGCTAAAATCTTAGTCCTCTAGAAAAGCTTACAGAATTGGCTTTCTCAGCACCTCTCAAAAGAAGTTGACAAGATTTTTGTGCAACAGGAATAGAAAGTATATTCTCTCTTTTCTCCTTGAGGTGAAGATTCTTAGTTGTAATTACTTGGGGGACATATAGGGATGTGCTAGTTGAGATCCCACAGGGGGCCTCTGTGGTGCTTGTCCAGGTGGCCCGAGTGGCCTCCCAGGAGCAGATAGCCCTGAGCCCCTGCAATGATCTTTCAAGACTCATGATGCCTGAAATTCCATTGGCAACACTTCATTCCCACTCATCCACTCTCTACGGCATAGGAAAGATGAACTGATGACCCTTTCATATTCCATTCCGTTACCAGATCCTCTAGAGTTGTTATTTCAGGAAAGGCAAACTGAGAACCCGGGCCCTGGTCCCTGATTCTCCCATTTATGGTGGGTCAGCCTTAGGGTTGGCCTGTTGGCAGCACTCCATGAAGCTCTTCAAAGAAGTCCACGGTTCCCAAATAGTCCAGCCTGGCCCCTTGCCCCACCCTATACAGCTCTCCGGAGAAGCAGAAGCCCCTTCCTGGACAAGACACTTGGGCAGCCAGTAGTCACTCTTCATTGGGGCTTTTGTACCACAGTAAAACCCAGAGTTCAGCAGCTGACTCCTTTGAAAGCATTTAGCTTCCCTGATTCTAAGCAGAAAACTTCAGTGAATTGATCACAGAGCTCTCTGGGTGAAGTCTTTTGTTCCTAATCTTGTTATATTCACTTTCCTCCCTCCCTGAAATCCCTTCATTCTTATATAAATACATCTCTCCCAACATTTCTCACTGAATTCCCATTTCCACAGACATAACACAAATATCCTAGATGCAGAGAGCAAGGGAACGCATTAATATTACAAAATATATTAGCTTCTCTTCCCCCATCTCTACTGAGGTCATGAATGAAACAGAACAAAAACAAAACAAACCACGCCCCACATGAAAACAAAATGCTCTTTGGACCAAGAATAAGTGAAAACTGGCTCAGAATAATACTATTACTAAAACATCTGCACTGAACTCCGACGGAATCCATAAATATGAGGCACCTGATGAATACATGTAACATTCCACACAAGTTGAAAACTCTCAGACTCACGAGGCAGCAAGATATTGTTTCTGGAACACATTCTGGGGATTCTTAGGCATAGCTTGAGGTCATTATTGTCCCCTTAATTTTGTGGCTTATGTACTGTTCTGGCCTTTTAAATATCACATCCTGCCTCACTAGGCCCTGAGTGGAGAGGAAAGTTGGTTTCACCTTAGCCCAAGAAACAGGACCCTGCGTATCCAGAGCCTCATCTTCTAGGGGAGCAGTCTGTCCTTCCTAGACTGTGTGTGTGTGTCTGTGTGTAATGTGTGTCTGCGTGTGTGTGGGTGTGGTAGGTTAGAGAGTCCAGCAGAGCACTTTAAGCCAAGGTGGTGCAGGGAGGGCCAGCCTTTGGCCGCAGAGAGGGCATCTCTCTTGGGATCAGGCTGACCAGCCCCTGCATGCTGACCGCCTGTGAGGTGAAGGGGTCTCCTGAATGGTGGGTCTCCCCGGGGCTCTGTGGGCCTGATTTTCACTCATCTCCTTAGGGCGGGGAGGCGGCCAGGGTGAAGTGCAAGTGAGACTGTGTGTATGTGCTCGAGAGAGGCAGAACGTACTGCTTGTGTTCATCTAAGGGTTGGTAGTCTTGGGACAACCTGGCAACGCTGTGGCTGCCTCGGGAGTTGCCAGGCTTTCTGCAACACTATGGTATCCTCATCCAAGGCAGTTATTACCCCTTTTACCCTGGGGTGAGAAGGCTTATATTAGAAAACACATAGACATTGAAACTGAAACTAACTACAGAAGAAATTTAAGGTTGGCTCAGAAATTCTGGGCGGAAATAATGTCTGGTGCCCCAACTACATGGCGGGCAGTGCGTAACCTTAATGATGTGGGCTGGTCCCCCATTACCACCATATTCCCATAAATCCATTAGAGGAGAGTGGAGATCAGCAATTGGATTTTAGGCACTGCTGAATCAGTTTCTTTGCTGCCCATCGGAGCTCCTTCTAAGGAGGGCACTCTTCCCCCTTGGGCAGTGACAGCCCACTTCGGGACCTCCCTCCCCCCCAGAAGGCCCTCCAGGGTGGTCCTAGGTGGATACCAGGTGGAGACTGGCTGCTCTCTATCCTCAAAGGAGCACATACGAAACTTCCCTGGGATTTAAAAGAAAAATGCAAACTGGAGAGAGACAGCAAAGAGGTCCTTGTGGATTCTTCTCTTCCTGGGTAAAACCAAATGCTGGACGCGAGAGGGAAATGTCTCAGTGGACACAGAGAGGCAGCACGAGAAACACAACCACGGTGAGGACAGTCCTCCATGCAGGCCACCGCCCCGTGAGCGTGCGGCTCAGATGTACACGGGCTGCTCCTGGGCTGTCAGCAGTCTGTACATGGCGGCTGGCATCGTCTTCATGTGAATCTGAGGGCAGAGAATGCACTTTAGTGGGGGGATGCGTGGGCACTGCCCCAGGGCGGGAAGAGAGGCCGTGCCTCTCACCACGGGGGGCTTTGAAGATTCCCCCACCCGCAGCCACTGCCAAAGTACCGAATCCACAGGCTTCTTTTTGAATCTTCAAAAGTTTAAGGGTGATAGAAAATAAGCAAGGAGGGAAGGCTTATGTTTGTCAAACAATTACACTGGACTTTAAAAAGCAGAGCATTCTTCAAACTGAAGGAGAAGGACTCTGTGGAGGTCTCGCTGCTTCTGCCTCCCTTACCTCTCTGGGCAGCAGAGGGGAGGACAACCAATCCGCCCCAGCCTGGTGGCTACCACTGCCACCAGCACTGCCAGGGCAAGACTCCAAAGGGCCACTCCGCTGATGAGACCTGCGTCTAAGACTTACATCAGCACACGTGGTGAGATTAACTGGGGAGAACAGAGGCAAGGTGGGCAGCCACAGGCAGAGGCCATCCAAGTCCGAGTGCCGAAAAAAGGAGGCAGCAGGTCATATCTGAGAGAAGGCTGAGGGCGCCCTGACCTCATTCACGGGGTGGCTGTCAGATAGCCGCTCTTTCATAGAGTTAACATTTGGCCAGAGGTAGATAGGTCTGGTTGCTGAGGAGCGTCTGGAATTGGAAAGTTTGCTCAGGAAGGTTCCTGGAAGGCCTACGCAAGGCCAGAAAATAAGTGGAGATTCACCCTGGGCCCTCCCCAGGTCCAGGCCTGCCCCCTACCTCCCCGACAGCATTGGAGAGGATGTGGACGATCTTCTCGTGGGGGGTGGCCACGACGCTCTGCCCGTTGATCTCAATGATCCGATGTCCCACGCGGACGCCTCCTCTCTCCGCTATGCCCCCTCGCATGAGGCTGCATATCTACCAGGGCAAAGGCCAGGTTACACCTCTCAGCATCTCAGAGACTCAGGTGGGGACAGAAGATCTTTCCCAGAAGGCTCCCACCCAGCACTCTGGTCTCAGAGAAGCTGCATCTTTGGGCATTTACATCTTTTAGTTTCTTTCCACAAGAAATGGGCTCTGGGGGCCCGCATGGCCACCTGGTTCATGAAACCTGCACAGAGGCTGCAGCACACCGCTGGCTGTCACAGCACTCTGACACTGAGATGCCTCATCCCAGAGAGTCGGAAAGGGCTGCTTGGGCCTATCAGCATTGCCAGTGAGGCCAGTCAGCCTGGGCAATGCAGTTTAGAGTTACTTCCCACGCTGAACTGTTTCATCCAGCAGCCTGTTTTTTTGGGTCACAACTGCATGAGCCTAAGTGTGGCTGGCTAGAGGGGAGACACCCTTGTAGGCCTTCCCAACTCAATGGCCCTTGTCCCAACTGGCTTCTCCCACAGGTGACAGCGAGTGACATGTGGCCAGGTGCCGCAGTGGCAGAGGCTGCAGGCCAGTGCTCACTGAGTGCTCTCCAGGGCTGAGGGTATAGCCCCCCACCCAACAACTTAAATTTTCCCAAGAGCATGTCTGAATTTCCTGAGTTGACTTTTCCTTTCAGACTATGCAACTTTATTTAAAAGAAGATGCAGAGAAGGCTTCCAGCAACATCTGGCCACAACATGCTCTGTGCTTCTGCGAGTGTGTGGCCCCTCCAATCTCTTGGCTACTCTAGGGCCAAAATATTTCTTAAATGTTTTCCATACTTTAGATAAAACCGAGGGTCCCAGGGGAGCCACATGTGTGATGGATCAGCTCTTCATTCCTGTTCTGAACAACTTTTAGTCTTATTTAAATATGAATAAGGCAAACAGTATAAATGGATAAAAAAAGTCAGAACCAAACCAGGAGGAGTAACCCTAACCCCGTTACTCAGAGACACTGAGGCTACTGGGGGACAAAGAACACAGGAATTGGGGAGGAGGATTTCAACTCTCGCTGGGGATTTCAAGGGTATTTCTAAACCTTAAAATATATGTGGAATGAAATCTGAATTACCTAGGACTCTCAACTGAGAGTTAAAAGAAGAGGGTTCTTCAGTCTGGGAGACCAATACAAAGAAGGGGAGGGCACATTCTATAAAATTAAGAAGGTTACAGAGAACATTTGCCACAAAAGCCCAGAAGTACTGTGAATCAAGAACAAGGAAAACCAGGATAAAAAAATGAGTATTATAGAGTTTCTGTTGGGATAACGGAAAGAAAATAGTGGTGAGGGTTGTCCAACATTGTGAGTGAACTTAATGCCACAGAATCGTATACTTAACAACAGTTAAAATTGTAAATTTTAGGTTATTCATACTTTACTGCTATTAAAAAAATAAAATATAAGGAAGTATTATTTTAAAGTAGTCAGCCACGTGATCCAAATACTCTGTACCTAAAGAGGTAGGTTACAAAGGCCAATTGGCTAAGGATAGGTCATTTATACAAAACAGCCCCTCAGCCTGGGCTGTATACTGCACTGGACCGCAGGGAGCTCTGAGGAGGGGTTGTACTGGGCCCCCAGTGCCCCACAGCCCCTGGCCTGAGATTCACAGCAGCCTTGTGGCGGCCTCTGTGTGCAGGCTGTGTGGACGGCTGTAGGCCCCAGAGCAGAGGAACCCTTGGTGGGTATATCCCAAACTCGCTCCAGGTGGTGGCAGCTGGGAGGGCAGCCCCGCATCACAGAAACTCTGGGCTCAGGGCAGCATTCTCTGCCCAAAGGGACTCTGTCCACAGAGGGAGCTGAGCCTGCCTTTATCCACTCAGCCCTTTCCTTCATGGGTTCTTTCAGAAAACAGACTGGCTTAAAAGAGAAAAAGACCAAAGGTTGTGCTACATTTATTTGTCAGTGTTTTGGAAAAGGGTGTAGAGAGTGTGGTACTTACAATTCCATTCTGGACACTGAAGCCCAGCTGATAGCGAAGGTCTGGTCTCCTGATCAGCACGGTGGTCACCGGAGGACATCTCACGATATTCAGCTTCACCCGGGACTGATTCTTTAAGCCCTGAAAGCAAGTACAATACGGTGGGTGGTGACTGCTGATGCAGATAGAATCAACAGGAGCAGCCAGCACCGGGCCGGAGGAGCCTCGGCGAGTCTCCCGGGGGACCTGCTGCCTGTGGCACTGAGCTGGGACAATCACTGCCAGCGTTTGCCAACCCAAGAGAGAACTGCATAGAGGTGTTCAACCCATGGCTCGCAGGCTGCATGCAGATTACGTGAGGACTGCTTTGCTTATCTGTGGTGGCAAATGTCACGAAAATTATGCATGGATCTTTTTTTTCCCTCCCCATCAGCTTTTGTCAGTGTTTGTGTATTTAATGTGTGGCTCAAGGCAACTCTTCTTCCAATATGGTGCACAGAAGAAAAAAGGCTGGACGCCCTTGGAAGTTGCCCTTTCAGCCCATGTAGAGATCCGTGTGCTGTGGGCAACGTTATAGGAAACGGGCCGTGTTGCAGGGAGAGGACAGAAGTGGTAGCTGTGCCATTCTGAGCACATGCTCTGTGCGTTTTGTGGCTTGCAGGAAGAAAGGAGCACGTTCTCTTTCGGGAGACAGACAAGTGGAAAGGAAATGGACTTTTTCTCTGAAAGGCAAACTCCAGCAGTGACTCTGAACAAAGGACAACTAATTCATAGCTACTGGGCTGATGGGCTCTCATAGACCTCTTCCCTGGTCTCTCTGCCTGGTGCAGATTTTACAGCTTATCAACCTTCCCTCAGCACCTGGGCACTCCCAGCAGCGTGGGCCTCCTGTCCTCCTTGAGAGAGCAGGTGTCGATGGGGACAGAAGGAGAATACGTGTTGGAGATTATCTGTGGTTTTGTGACCCTTGATGACTTGTACCCTCCTTCTGAGTCAGAATTGAGTGTAGAGGGAAAGCCAGTTTGACTATGAAAAAGAGACTGGTCTGAAAGCGTGTTTAGAGCTTCCTCCAGCCAACCATGGGCTCAACTGAGCTCATGCTAGGGTTCCTGTCCCCTGATCACACTCATGACAGTGACAGAACCCTGGTCTGCTCAGGAACATCTCCTTTAGTAAATCATCAGTGACCCTCACTTGGGTGTGGTGCAGAAGGGGAGGTTTGCTCCTGTAGCCGACCAACTTACCTGTTAGCCTCACCCTAAGAGAAGGGTGCCAGGCAAAAGTAAATTAGTCCACCTTCCAGATCTCCCCAGACTGCCCTGCTTAATGACCTCCTACTTGCCAGCTGGTAAAGAATGGCCCACAGCAGGTGCTTCCCAAACCCTTCCAGGCATGGCACGGGAGACACGCTACTGCTCCTGGCTGTGCTCTGAAGTGCCTGCCCGACTGGATGCCATGTAGTAAGGCTGGATGACTGGGTGTGGTGCAAGCTCGGCCACAGCTCCTCTCCTCCAAAGGGCCCAGGGTGGGGCCGAAGCTGTTCCTGAGAGATAGTGCTATGGGATGGGCCCCAATGTGCAGGGATTCCGGGATGAGGTGGGCCCTATTCTACCCAAGTCTCCACTGTCCCCTGACAGTACTGATCAATGCACAAATGGGTCCAGTTGTATCCTCTATGCAGGGGTGCTCAAACTTTTTAAACAGGGGGCCAGTTCACTGTCCCTCAGACCATTGAAGGGCTGGACTATAGTTAAAAAAAAACCTATGGACAAATTCCTATGCAAACTGCACATATCTTGTTTTGAAGTAAAAAACACAATGGGAACAAATATAATCACACCACCTCATGTGGCACGTGGGCTGTAGTTTGAGGACCCCTGCTCTATAAGTAAAGTGGAAAGAGGTCTGGGAGAGGGAAGACGGAGCCATAGTATGCCCAGGGGCTGACAGCTTCCATTTCACTCAACCTGTAAAAATCTGCATATTCCACGGCCACTACAAAGTCTTTTCTGTGGGAGGTCAGGACTTACATGTCACATCTTAGAGATGAGGACAGAGACACAGGACCTACTTTGTCCAAGGGCTCTGCAGGTCAGGATTGGGCCTGTGGCTCCCCTGCTCAGGCCACTGCTTCCCTCATAGCACCTTGCCCACTATAGAAGGGAAGGTGGTGTTAGGCGACTTCACTGCAAACAGAATAGAATAGAATTTGTGGAAGACTGCTTTTCTGAGTGGCAGACATGGCCCACACACCTTTTGTTTCTAAGTAATGAAAATATGCTTCAGATTGAGGGATAGATGAGGACGACTTTGCGCCTGGTTATCCAGTGCTACTATGCTTGACCAATGAGTAAACACCAATGGTCCTCAAGCTCCCACTCCTGCAGCATCAGCAGCACCTGGCTACTTGTCAGAAATGCAATTCTGGCTCCATCGCAGACCCACTGAATCAGAAAATGCAGGGGTGAGACCCAGTGATCTGCGTGATAACGAGTCTCTCAAGTGTTTCTGCTGCACGCTCAATTTTGAAAACCGGTGTGTTTCTCTGAGTGTGTCCTCTTTTTCATCCACTTAGTAAATATTTATTCTTCACTTGCTGTGTACCAAGAAATGTGTTAGGCACTGGAGATTTGGCGATTGGAGAGGGGAGCCCTCTCCTGAGCCTCCAAGAGCTCAGGGGAGGGCTGGGCAAGAGAGAAGAGGAGGCTTGAGTCCCTTCACCTCTCTCTACAATCATGCACCAGGAGACCAGGAATTTGTGGGAACCAAGGGCTAGGAAAACTAAAGACAGGAGCATGTTGTTAGAATCTCAACCCTTCGGGCAAAGCCACCTGCTTTAAATATTTACACTCATTAACTACTGGGATTATTTAGGTATGCTTGGGTGATGCAGAAAATGCTACCTGACACACCAAAAAGCAAGAGAATGACTCTATTTTCTCAATGTTGCCTAAAAAACTTCACATTACTCTGGTGGGGTCTTTCCTTCTATGTGAATTGATTTAAGATGCCTGGTATGCCCCTCAGTGAGAGATTTGCTAGATTGAGAAAAATGTGCTGCAAGATGAGGCTTAGAGAAATGGCGATTTGAAATAAGCAGACCATGCATTTGCTCCACCGTGCCTAATCAATGTTTCGAGTTGGGTCCCATTAACTCGGATTTCTGAGCTGCCATTTTATTGGAGGTGCCAATTAAATAAAGGGTCACTTGGTCCCCATGACAACAGTGGAATGGTGCAGCAAATTAAGAAGTATGGTGGGAGGGGAAGGGTAGAGAGGAGGGAGGGGAGAGAAGAGAAGCCAGAGTGGTCTCTATAGCAACGGGAGAGCAGAACCATGATCACCCTGGGGAAGGCAAGGGAAGCTGGGCCCTGGTCCATAAAAGAACAAAAATCCAGAGGACAGGACCATGGAGGAGGCAATGGCCTGCAAAGAGGAAGCCTGTAGTATGTTTCACCTACTGGTAATTATGCTTTGGGAATTAATTAGGACAGAAAAAATAAATAGCAGAAAACAAGTAATAAAGATAATAAGATATCTATAACTCTACCCTAGAAATCAGTTCAATTTCCTATAACCCAGGGAGGGGGGAAAGGCCAACCAGAAGTAAGGTATTAAAATGTAGAATACACCAATTTAGACCCCTGTTCTTCAAAGCATAGCCCGCCTACTGGTGATGACACCACCCCGGGAGCTTGCTGAAAATGCAGCATCCCACCACAGACTGGCTCAATCAGAAGCTGCCTTGGAACAAGGTCCCCTGGGTGATTCCAATCAATGTGAGAAGCACTGCTTCATCAGGATGCGAGCTGCTTGTGAAAGTCTCTGCAAAGGGCACCGCGACACATGGAAGCAAATCTGAACACCCAGCCTGAAGGCACCAGGTGCTCCCCTGCAGGGGCCCCCGGGTGGGTGCGGGCCAATGTGGGCCAGTGTGCACATCGGTGCAGGTGCAGGCAGAAAGCAGTGCTCCGTGAGAGTGGGCGGTGCCTGTGGCTCAGAGGAATAGGGCACTGGCCCCACATACCGGAGGTGGCAGGTTCAAACCCGGCCCCAGCCAAAAAATTGGAAAAAAAATGCAATAGTAGCCACTGAAGACAGGCTGCCTGTGCTGTCCCCAGTGGTGGTACTCTTCCCCTAGCCAGGACAGACCACGATGGGCCTCGCACTTTGCCCTTGCACAAAGTGCATGTCCTTGGCACTGAGGAAGCTTCACTGCGCTCTCACCAGGCCTGCCCTGCCACGGACTTCTCTGGGGACCATGAACGCACTGCTTTGCATACTCTCCGTCTCCATCAGTTACATCTCTCTCGTCACCTTCTCATTTTCTGGTTCCACAGAGACTGCCTTTATAGGCATCAAAGTTCAGCTCCTCAAACAAAACTTTTCCTCTCAGGAGACTTCTGAGACAGAGGTCTTGCTGTCCTTTGTTTTCACCTTGATGCTGTGATCCCCATGCTGTGGCACAGGAAGTCAGGCTGCCCTCTTGGGCTCAGGCCTTCCTCCTAATATGCGTACAGATGAGGTAGGGAGGGGCGCAATGGGGATTGGGTCTCGCTCGCCAGCTTGAGCAAGTCACCTGGGCCTTTGGGGTCTCAGATGGTCATCATCTGTGGACCTAGTGTTTCCTATCTCCCTCGTGGGCTGTGCTGAGGAGGAAAGTTGGTGCTTCGAACCAGCCACAACCTGGGGCCTCTCCAGGACTGTTTCTGGCCCAGTCCCTCCCCACCTTCACTGGAGGTATTCCCTTGTCTTAGCCTGTTCTTAGTCTCCTAGGACGAAGTACCACAGGCCAGGAGTCTTATAAACTACGGGCATTTATGTCTTATACTTCTGAGGCTGGAAGTCTGAGATTGGGGTGTCAGCATGATGGTTCTGGTGAGGGCCCTCTTCCCAGCTGCAGACAGGAGATTCTTAAGTACCTTCACATAGCAAAAAGACAGCAAGAGAGCTTGCAGAGTCCTTTTACAAGGGCACTAATTCCATCTATGAGGGCTCCATCCTCATGACCTAGTCACCTCCCATAGGCCTCACCTCCTAATGGCATCACATTGGGATTAAGGTTTCAACATATGAATTTTTGGGAAACACATTCGGTCCATAACACTTTTGTCCATAATCCTCCACCCCAAACTTAGATCAACACCCCATGAACTTTCTACTCCTCCAACCTCCTACTCTCATTAAGTTCTCTCCTATGTGGAAACTCTCTACCCCTAAGGCAGGGTTTCTGGACCTCAGCACTGTAGACATCTGGGGCTGATAATTCTTTGCTGTGGCTTTTTCCTGTACATTGTTGGAAGTTTGACAGTGTCCCTGGTGTCCACCCCCTGGATGCCAGGAGCTCCTTCTCCTCCTCAGTGATAACCAAAATAGTCTCCAGATATTTGGGAGTATACAAGATCACCATTGACTGAGAACTACTGCCCCATGGTTGGGCCTTGGATCTAGAATTTGACCAGACACTCTTCCTGGGATGACTATGTATTGAGGCAGGATGTCAGGTAGCTGATGAGCTCGGGTGATTACATCTCTCTCTCTCTCTCCCTCAGCTTCCTAATGTGAAGAGTGGGCATAGCTGCAGTGCCTGCCCCAGAGAAGGCTGCAGTGAGGGCACAGGGAGCTCATCCATGTGTATTCCTGGAGTGGCATCAGGTGCATGGCACAGATCACTGTTAGCCCTCTGTCCTTTCACCTCTCCCCAACCAGACCTAGCTCCCTAGGGTGGGGATTATACTTCTTGTGTCTCTGGGTACCACTGCCCTTGGCAGTTCTCACGTGTGCACGCAAGGTGTGCAGCAAGTAACTTGCTTACCGGTGGGAGAGAGAGACCCCAAAGTGGGTTGGTCCTGCCTCCCCATGCCTAGTCACTCTTTGCCTTCCCACACCGTCATGGCAGCACCCAACCAGCCTTCTCAGCCCAGGCTTGAACCCCGTCTCTCCCTGGCTCAATGCCAGCCCATTGGCCATTAATTCAAGCAGAAACTTGCAAGGGCCATTTTTCCTTTCTGCTACTGACCTAGGTCTTACTCCTTCAAAGTCGATTTAAATATCACGTAAAATTGTCCCTCTTATTGCTTACAGCCTTTCCCCTCCATGTTGCTATCAGGGCCACTTTCTTGTCTGTAATTACCCTCCACACGCATACCACCAGCCCCGCTTCACCACGGCTCAGCTCAGCACCGCACAGAGGCCCAATGAAACATGTCTGAATGAGTATGCATGTTCCAAGAAAATTCTCTAATCTTATCTTTAATGTATGTTAAGCAAGAGGTAAAATTCACTTAGGTAGAAGAAGCAACAAAAAGAGATTAAAGGAGGCCAATGAGGACTATGTCTTTCTAGGTATGATTATCTTATGTGGAATTCGAATTTAATCTGTTTCATTAAAAACAAAGAGACACCATTCCTATGTATACACTCACCTTCACCTCCCACTCAGGCTCCCCCCAACCCCCAGGAGGCTGGATTTTGGGATCTTCTTTTGTTCATAATGACTACTGTATGAATCCACTCCTTCTCCCCTCTCTCTCTCTCTCTCTCTCTCTCTTTGTCTCTGGGATAGTGCTGGGATTGACTGGTGATGCCTGCCATAAGCATACTCTCTGTCTCACACACGCAGCCCCCCCACCCCCCACACACAGATAGCTATGTTCTAGCTAATAGTCTTCCAGAAAACCCCTGTAGGACCAAAGGAAGCTGTTCAACCCCAGTCCATCCACAGTGTGCTGCTGGGGTCTGAGAGGCTTCAGTGGAGGGCAACTATTTTTGGTCACACTGGCCATGCAGTCAGCAAGTACCAATGTGCTCAAAAGACTACACATGGCTGCTTCATTTCAGGGTGAAAATCTAATTTTTCTCAAATATTTACATGTAATTTTCCTTTAAATAACTTTTCTTACTCTTACATCATAGTATCAGTTCAGGTTGAGCAAGAAATATGTATGCTAGGGAAGAAAAGGAACACACGGACTAGAATGTTTCCTTCTTCTTATGGCAACCAGCACATGGGGATAGCAGTACAGAGGCTCTGGAGGAGGACAGACTCACCAGCATCATAGCCAGGGCCACTTGAAGGAAAAAGTGCTCTCAGATCTGAAGTATTCTGATGATTTTTAATAGGGATGGCAAGTCATGTCAAGTACATCTGGCTGACCATAAGTGATGGTATGGATTACTGAGATGAGAAAAGTTCTATTAAGGCTGATTCTAGGCTTAGTGGGATAATGCTGGGATTGACTGGTGATGTCTGCCATGAGCACGCTCTCAGATATGTTACGTGAGCTAATATACCAGCCCTGATCTAAAATCAATTTCAGGAAAGAATCTGTAAACAACAACTTGTGTCTCCCTTGGAGCCTGACACTTAGGATACATTCATAGATAGTACTGATTAGATGCCATCACATTCCATGTCATTTTGGGTCTATAATAACAGCCGACTTTTCCCATGTTCAGGTACCTTAATAATGCTCTGGCAGGTGGACAGAGGCAGGCCCACCAAGCTGGTGCCATTAATGGACATGATCTGGTCCCCAATATTCAGCTTCCCCGACTTCTCTGCAGGGCCTCCATGCATCATGCTGGCGATGATCACGGTGGGTAGGATGGACCCCCAGCCAGACTCCACGATCACCACCCCTAGGATTTCTCCTTTCTGCTTCTCTACGAAAACCTACAAGGAAAGAAATATCAGAAAGCCCGAATCAGCAACCATCTGGGGTGGTGGCAGAAATCAAAGCCTCTCCCCCTTTTCCTTCAGCCAGGGGAATCCCTGTCTTCTCTGCATTCCACAGCACTTGGAATTTATAAGAAACAATTTCACATGGTCTGCACTCTTTTTTTTTTTGTAATTTACTTTTTCACATAAGCAATCCTGCCTCAGCACACAGCCATGAGGGGCACCAGGTTTTTTTTTTTTTAATTAAAAACATTTTTTTTGTATTCCTAGTGGCCAGGGAAAGAGGCTGTGTCTGTTATGGTTTTCAGAAATAGCTTTTTGAATTACATGTGCCGGTCTCCCCCTCCCACAGTGCTTCATAAATTCTGACATTTAAGATTCTTGAGTTAAAAATAAATAAACATACAGAAACACCTCCCTACAATGGAGAAAGTTAAGGGAAAAGAAAAAAAGCGATGCTGAAGTTAATTACAACCAAAAGGTTGGGCATGCACCCAGGAAGGTCGCATCCTGGACACACATGATCTTCTTATGACCTGCAGTGGCAGGGCAGAGAAGGCAGGAGTCAGTGCGGGAGGCCTGTGTTCTGAGGGATGGGGGTGGTTCAGAGTGTCACACAAGGGTAAGACACTTCTTGGGAACATTCCACCAAGAGTGTGTGTGTGTTATTTGTTGGGGCCTGACACAGTCCCCTTCGCAGGCATCTCCCCTCCCCCCAGCTCCTGGCACCCACAGTTGGCCCCTTCCCTGAAGAAGTATCCTCAGCCAAAGAGGAGACACTCCTGTTACAACTTGAGTCGTGTCTTCCCAAAGTTGCAGTATGAAGCCCCGGTACCTGACACTGTGACTTTACTTGGAGATAAGGTCTTTACACAAGTAATTGATTTTAAGTGAGGTTAGGGAAATAGGCCCTCATCCAACATGACTGAAGTCCTTATAAGAGAAAATTTGGACAGAGACACGTGCAGAGGGAAGGCAGCCATCTGAAGCCTTGGAAATAGGCCTGGAACAGAGCCCTCTCTTATGGCTCTCAGAATGAACTGACCCTGTCAACACCTTGCTCTTGGAATCCAGCCTCCAGCTCCGTGACATAATACATTTCTGTCATTTAAGGTACCTCATCTGTGGTACTTCATTACAGCATCACAACTAATATACCCCCTGCCCAACCTTGGTTAGTGGCTGGCATGGGGCACAAAGGCTTGCCAGCACTCTTACCTCAAGGTGGGACACGTCTGTCCTGCAATCTGTACGCTGGAGCTTCCCTTTGGATCAGGGGGAAGCTCTCACCCAGGAAGACCACAATTTTCCTCAGTGCCCCATCACTTGCTTCCCATACTCCCACATAAGCCTCTTGACCAAATTTCCACCTCCAGCTCTGCTTCTGGGAACCTCACCTACATGCACCTTATAGATACTAGTGGACTGGCTGTAAATTCTTTCTACTTTATGGGATAAAGTCTGAACCCCTCATTTAGACTTGCAAGCCCTCCAGGTCTGACCTGGACCTTGTGCTGGTTTCCACATCTCCCTTCCTGTGCCCAGCCCCTGCTATAGCCAAGCCATTCCCTTCCTCACTTCCCAGACAAACCTGGAGCTTTCTGACTCCCATACTTTGGTCCAGCCCTGTTTGCCTCTGCCTTTCCAAATACTCCCCAGACCTCCACACCAGCTCAGATGGCCCTGTCTTCTTCTAGATACTCCTGGAGAGCTTGGTCTAGAGCAGTAAGGGGGTCCCTGGGGGAGCACAGCATCTCTTGTCTGAAACCTGAGATCTGCTCCATTCTGCCAAGTACAATTGGCTTTGACTAGTTCTAGTGCCTGGCACCATCATTTAACTTTGGGTACCCTTCCCTAGACTGCAGTCTTCCCAAGGGCAGAGTTCAGGTCACAGCCACCTCTGGAACTCACCTAAAACTTAGCTCAGGATGTCCAGAAGCAGACGCACTGCCCCTCTGTTTACACCCATCCACAATAGCATGGAGTAACAGAGCCCCAGGAGACAGCAGCTCCTTCACAACGCCCTGCAGCTGCGCACTCCTCACCCTCCACCTGCCTTCACTTCCACAGCAGGGCTGCCCCCTCCCCCCGGACCCCACTTGCTGACCCAGCCCAGAGAATGGCGTCAGGAAAGTACCTACATCTTTGCAGTTTTCCGACTTGGAGAAGTGGATCAGGTCATCATTGTACATGTCCTGGGTGTTGAGCAGGTCACTGTACTCCTTCTGGCTGAGATCTTCGGGGTTAATCCCGTTGGCTCTGAGGAATTCCTGGTAGGCCACACTAAAGGCCTGCCCGATGGACTGTGCAATCAGCTGGGCCTAGAGTAGCAGCCAGAGAGAAAAGGTGGTGGTCAGCGGGCTGATGTCCTTGAGGGACCGCCCAGTGTACTTCCCCACCTGGACTATGGTCCTCCTAGAGGTGAAGGGGATGTTTTTGATTAGGATGATGACCGTTTTATAATCAGGGGACAGTAATCAGAGATGCAGGACTCCTGCCATGCAAAGGACAACCCTACACAATGGTGAGTCATCCTACATCCTGCATAATTTTCAAACATCCTTCTGGACGTTCATGTACATGTAACACCTGTTTCTAAACATCTGAGTCCAGGACTCAACTCTGATTTATATATAAACACAAAGACTTTCATCATGTGGCTTTAATTTGTTTTTGTTGTTGTTGTTGAGACAGAGTTTCACCCTATGCCCTGAGCAGAGTGCAATGGCGTCATAGCTCACTGCAACCTCAGACTTGGGCTGTGGGTATCTGGCTGCCTCAGCCTCTGGAAGCCCCTGGGTTTTTCATTTTTTTAGGAGTCAGGGTCTCACTCTTGCTCAGGTAAGTCTCCAACTCCTGAGCTCAAGCAATTCTCCCTCCTCAGCCTCCCACAGTGCTGGGATTACAGGTGTGAGCCACAGCGCCTGGCCACCATGTTGCTTAACACATTGAATGTTTCAGGAATACTACTGTGTACATTGAGATAAGCTGGTATTTTGCTTTGTCCAGTGCTTTACCAGGAGGAAGCTTCAAGGATGGAAACCCATCAGCTTCAGTGCTGCTGATGGTATCAGAGTTGCCAATAAAATCACATCATCCCTGTCAACCTGCACATCTGCTGTGGAGCACGGTCAACCTGCATGTCTGTATGTGTATATACCTGTGTGTGTGCGTGCATTTTCTTATTTAGCCCTCAACTTGAAATGTCAAATGGAAAGTGCTACCATGTTCCACTGAACACTGTGCTCACCTATATCCAAACTTATTAATCAAGCAGGGGCAAGCATGTGACTACTGCAGCATGTCTTTCAGAATGGCTGGACCCAAGCATTTACATGCCGTAATATAACTTTCTTTTAGCTGGCTCTCCTTTCATTCTTCTTTGTATTATATTATAGTTGTATTATATTTATGGCCACATTTTGATTATCTGGTGAAAGACTTTCAAAAGAATTATCTATGAATTTCATTTCAGGGTAATAATGAGGCATTATACAATGTTTCTCATAGCAAGGGAGTGTTGTCCCCATGGAGTTGAGCACTCTGATTCACTCTAACCCTGCATTTCCCAGTTGAGGAGACCGAGGCCCAGAAACACAAAGGACCCTCTCATGGTTACGCAGCTCACAGGAGGGGAACTTGGCTTTCATTGTTTGTTCTCCTACCCTGGGCTTTGACGACTTTCCCTGCACTAATTAAGCAACATTATTAATTGGCACAGCCAACAACTGAGCCTTCTTATGGGCCTGCACTGCATTACATGCTATACGGGAGCTGTCGCATGAGTCTTCACGTCAGTGCTGTGACAGTTTCCTCATCTGAGACTCTTCAGGCTATATTTCAGAATTCAGCAATTTTTCAGATTTCGGAAAGGTAATAAGGTGCATGTACTAGACACTGCTCAGTAACTTCTGCAGGATCTGGAGAAATAAATGAACACAGTAACATTTCTGCAGCAAAATGTGTGGCGTTCCTGGTAAGCTAGACAAATCCTACCCATTGCCTCATGGCAGTTCAAGCCAGGTTTCTCAGCCAATGTACTGCAAACATCCCTTTCGTTTCTCAGAGCTTTTTAGATTTTGGAATTATACATCTGTACTACTGTTCAGATTGGACAGATCAGGAATGGGCAGAAAAGCAAAACCAAACCACAAAATCCCTAGAGCAATGTTATAAAAACATACACAATTCTAATCTCCATTCCTCCTTTCCCTGTTTTCCCTAATTGTTAGTAAAAAAAAACGAATTACCAGTAAAACCAAAACTTTCTATGTGGCTGGCCACGGGGAAATAAAAGCTTAACTCTGAGAATCTGGGGATTTCACATGCTCCAGGTTACATCAAGAGCTACTTCCCTCCTCCCTGCTGCAAAGCTGAGAGGCAGTGAGGCGTCGCGTCCGGCATCAGAGAGGCACATGCAGACAAAGTGAAACATATATCCCTGGGGATGTGACCGGTAGACTTCCTGATTATCACTAATGGATACACCCAGCAAACGCACTGGCAGCTGAGAGTAAGGGGCTGCTTGCCATGTGTTGGACTTTACGTGCAATATCTATGAGAGTCCCACAGCAGGCCAACAAGGGAGGCACTGTCTCTACAGAAGAGGAACCTGAGGCCGGGCAGCCACACAGCGTGCACACGGAGGTGGGATGCAAACCCAGCTCTCCCAGCTCAGAAGGCAACATGCTCTGTCCGCACTCCCATGGAAGCAAAGGGGTAAGATTCCTGGGTCCATTCTTGTCCTAACTCTTGCTTCTCCACTCTTTCCATTCCTCTCTGATAGGCCCAAGGAGCAGAAACCCTCCTTATGAACTCTGAGCCAGGTGGAGGTGGCAGGGGCCCTGCAGGCATCCTTGGGCCCGGTGAGCTGTGCCAACTCCACTTTATTCACCAGCCACGTAAAACACAGGAGCTTCAGACCCCAAATTTCCATTCTTTTGGAACTTTCTGAGAAACTCTTAAAACTCATCTTCATGCATGTCTGTCCTTAGCTTTAAGGAATGGGTGGGGGAGAACAGCAGGGAAAATGGCAGGCAGAGGCCGTTCAAGCTCTCTGACCTTGTCCCAAGGCTGCTTCCTAGAGAAGGAGACCAGTAAAGGACAGTGACAAGAAGTGTCAGCAACTCCCCCCTATGGCCATAACGTTGGCTCCCAACGTTATGGCCATAGGGAAAGAAAAAGCAGGATGGCCTCTGATTCCTAACTTCTTGGAGAAGACAATTTCTGCAGCTAGATGAACACTCTACTGGAGGAAAATGGCCTCTTTTAAGGAGGAGCCAAGGTCATCACACGCAATTTTCTTTTAAACAGATAAGGGCTCTCCGCTCCACATAAGAAACACAGCTTATTCCTCTGTGAGAGGAGGAAAAATTAGCACAAAGGCATTGACATGGCCCTCAGAAGGTGAGTGGGGCTGGGGAGGGGTCCTGTAGTTCAGAACCATGTGGGGCTGTGGCCCATCCTCAAAGGGAGCATCCCAGGCTTGCCCTGGCCCTGGGATCAGCTCAGGTGCTAATGCAATTTGAAGTCTGGTGGCTTCACCAGCAACTTCTGGCACAAACCTGGAAGAAGGTCAAATGAAAGAGTGGCCTCTACTGTAAACAAATTTTCTCTGTTGCCCTCACCACCAGAGAATAGGAATCACTGGCTTTGTGTCAGGAGGAGCTGGGGGGAGGGTGGTACTCCTGTCCTGGTGGGGAGGAGGGCAAATGCTAATCTTACTGTAGCTCATAGGACAGTCCTATGAATAAAGAATTGTCTTCCTATGATGCCCTCATGCTCAGCGGAGACTTGCTTGGGTCCTTCATGGACTGACCAAATTCTTCCCATTTTCCCCTCATTCCAGACTTTCCAGTGGCGTGGCCTCCTTGCCCTTCCTCACACTAACAGAGCAGGCCCCTGCCTCAGGGCCTCTGCACCTACTCCTTTCTTATTCTTCCTTTCTTCAGGTCTCTGCTCAACCGTCATCTCCTCTAGAGAGGACTCTGTTACCCCCTGCCTGAAATAGCCCTTGTTCCTCTACTCCTGACCCTGCTTTATTTTACTATATAGCTGCCCACTACTTAATTTTACATTAAGTATATTTGTTAATTTATTTCCTATCTCCCTTTAACCCTCACTATGAGTATCTGGTCTGTTTTATTCAGCTGCATATCCCTGGCTCTTGAACAATGCCTGGCACACAGTAGTTGCTCAGTAAGTATGTTTAACATATGATGAATTAGGCTGACTCACGTTCTGAGAAATTAAGTGAAACCTGGTCACCCAATGGCCACCCAGGATACCCAGAAGGAGATCAAGGAAGCCACCCTTACATCCTCAGACTCAAAGACGTGGCAGATCATCTTGTACTGCCTTTTCCCATCCTGGGATGGGTGCGAGGCTTCCACGTTCTCCTGGGAGTTGGAGCGGGGCATCCGCCTACGGGCCATCAGCACCACAATGTTCCCGATGTCTGCGATGTAGGAAATGGTCCTCAGAGGGTGGTCCATCATTGTCTCCTGGAGGCAGGAGGAAAGGGCAGTTAAGTCCGGCACAGCATCTAATGAAGGTGCCACTTCATAGCCAGCCAAATCTGGTCCACACGCAGGGTGGG
This sequence comes from Nycticebus coucang, assembly GCF_027406575.1. Lineage (NCBI taxonomy): Eukaryota > Metazoa > Chordata > Mammalia > Primates > Lorisidae > Nycticebus > Nycticebus coucang. Next base: position 80,025,754 of record NC_069781.1, read on the forward strand.
CTCCAGCGCCCACTACGAAGACCTATTGGCAGACCTATGCCCACCCACCCACCCTCAGGCATTCCCCTCGGCTAACCAAGAGCAGGAAATGACCTACAGCGGGTGAAAAGAAATAAGAAATTTCAAATATTTTACTACTGGTATAGACTCTTTGGTGGGGAAGTTTTAAAAAAAGAATAAAAATATAAACAGCATGGTTGTTTTGTTGTTTTAGGGTGTGTGTGTGTGTGATTTTAAACAAAATTTCTCAAAGTGCTAGCCTATCCATGTTAACGAACCTTTTCATAAGAACTTATGATCTACAGACACCTGAAGAAAGCTCATCATCCTTAATCATCAGAGAAATGCAAATCATAACTACTTTGAGATATTACCTAACCCCAGCAAGAGTAGCCCACATAACAAAATCCCAAAACCAGAGATGTTGGCGTGGATGTGGAGAAAAGGGCACACTTCTACACTGCTGGTGGGAATGCACACTAATACGTTCCTTCTGGAAGAATGTTTGGAGAATACTTAGAGACCTAAAAATAGACCTGCCATTCAATCCTATAATTCCTTTACTAGGTTTATACCCAGAAGACCAAAAGTCACAATATAACAAAGACATCTGTACCAGAATGTTTATTGCAGCCCAATTCATAATTGCTAAGTCATGGAAGAAGCCCAAGTACCCATCGACCCACGAATGGACTAGCAAATTGTGGTACATGTATACCATGGAATATTATGCAGCCTTAAAGAAAGATGGAGACTTTACCTCTTTCATGTTTACATGGATGGAGCTGAAACTTATTCTTCTTAGCAAAGTATCTCAAGAATGGAAGAAAAAGTATCCAATGTACTCAGTCCTACTATGAAGGTAAATTATACCTTTCATATGAAGGCTATAACCCAACTATAGCACAAGACTATGAGGAAAGGGCCAAGGAAGGGAGGGGGGAGGTTAGGGTGGAGGGAGGGTAACGGGTGGGGCCACACCTACCGTGCATCTTAGAATGGGTACAGGAGAAACTTACTAAAGGCCGAATACAAATGTCTACATACAATAAGAGAGTGCCATGAAGGCTACGTTGAACAGTTTGATGAGAATATTTCAGATTGTATATGAAACCAGCACATTGTACCCCTTGATTGCACTAATGTACACAGCTATGATTTAACAATAATTAAAAAAAGAAAAAAAAGAACTTACGAGGATGCTAAACAACACCTATGCTTTAGCATTTCCCTTGAGCTTTAAGAAAGCAGTTCCATATCCCAGTCAGAAGGAGGCACTGCAAACACTTCTATAATAGCTCATAAGGAACCCAGCACCTAGGGACAGCTTCTCCGCAGACACACATCACCACCAAACTTCACCTCGGGGGAAGGTGGCACCAGCTGATACCTGTGTGTCTGCATTCAAGACTTTGATACGCTGGGTAGAAATGAAGAGATCCACCTCGGTCATTGGCTGAGATTCACCTTCAGGAGCCTGAGAAGAAAAAAAAGGCATCAAGAGAAAGTTTTACTACACTCCCCTAACCTAGGTACATAAGGAGTAGGTTAGCTCACACACAGAGGCACCAAGACACAGTCACCAGAACGGCAATGCAGACTCTAGGATTAAATTGCCAAAGCTGAAGCTATCACACAGAGGATGGACACATGGACGAGAGTTAGCATCTCCAGGTCACAGGGAAAAGTGTGGAAGCCCTTTTGCTTCCTCACTTAGAAGCAACCAGTAGAACCAATAGAAACAGTAACCCAATGAAGTAGATTTCTCATACCCAAGGACCTTGAAGAAGTCACTTTGAGTTTGCCCCTGCTTGAACTGGTGGGGGATGATATTGATAGCAGGTGCAAATGGGGCCACTGGGATGCAGTTCTGGTAAGAGGGTCTTCATGTACCACCACAGAAACACAGAAGCAGTTGCCCACTCCTGAAGCCACCCCATTAAGAAAGAGCCCCAAAGCCTCAACATCCCAGGAGTAGTTCATAAGCTCCACAACCAAAAAAGCAGTCTGGGTCATCTAGGGGTTAACTCTGCACATGTGAGGTTATCAGCGAGTTTTCTTTTTTGCATCCAGCAATCTGACAGATCCACAAGTCAAATGTAACTGTAATTGAACGTACCCAGGTCCCTGCCACATCAGTGCCCCTGAAGAACTTCTACACCACTGCATGATACATTTAGCATCTCCAATCTGCTCCCTGCCGCTCCTCTGACGTGAAATGACTAATGAGCAACAGAAAACGGCCACTTTAGGCAACTGAGTTTGGAGAAACGCTGGCTTATGGGGCGGTTCAAAAAGAAATCTGAACAAAAACTTGCTGGATGCAGAAAACAAAAACAGAAAAAGGCAAAACAGAAACAAATGAAAAGAACAGGCAGAACACCAAGCTGATGAAGTTGTTTGTACTGCACCTTCTTCCTGCTTTTGGCTAATTTCTGGGCCATCTGCTTAGCATGGAACAAACAGAGATAGGAGAATAGTTAGAAAAGAATTTGCAGAGACTCAAAGTTGAAAAGGGAACTGACCCACTAGTACCCATTAGTGGTAGAAAGCATTTCTGTGGGAGGAAGGCTGGCTTTAAAAATCCCACTCCAACTGATTTGCTAACTCAGAATTTAGTTGATGATGGGGGCAATGAGATGAAGGAAATGTATTGAGGTACTTCTTATACTTAACAACAATTGATCTTTATAATGAACCAACTTTTGGTTCTATTGATTTTATCATACGCCTGTTTTTCTATTGAATTTATTTCAGCCTAAACCTTTTTTTTTTTTTTTTTTGTAGAGACAGAATCTCACTTTATGGCCCTTGGTAGAGTGCCGTGGCCTCACACAGTTCACAGCAACCTCCAACTCCTGGGCTTAAGCGATTCTCCTGCCTCAGCCTCCCGAGTAGCTGGGACTACAGGCGCCCGCCACAACGCCCGGCTATTTTTTGGTTGCAGTTTGGCCGGGGCCGGGTTTGAACCCGCCACCCTCGGTATATGGGGCCGGCGCCTTACCGACTGAGCCATAGGCGCCACCCCCAGCCTAAACCTTTATTTCCTTCTGCTTTCCTTGGGTTTAATTTCCTGATTTTCTTCTCAGCTTTAAGGTAACTTTAAATTATGGCTTTTCAAGCTTTTTTCTTTTCTGATACAATGCCACGAATCTTCCTCTAAGCACTGCTTTGGCTATGTCCGACAAATTTAGGTATATGGCAATTTAATTATTTTTCCATGAAAACATACTATAATTTCTATGGTGATCTCTTCTTGGACCTTGGATTAGAGTTGTATTAATAATTTCAATATATTTGGGGGCTTTTCTATTTATCTTTTTGTTACTGATTTCTGAGTTAATTCCATTGTGGTCGGAGAATATACTTGGTACGCTTTCGATCTTTTGTACCATGCTGAGGCTTACATAGGCCAGCCAAGAAGATGACTTGACTGTGTGAATGTGTCATGCGGACTTCAACATACACATTCTACAGTTGTTGGAAATAGCATTCTACCAATGTCAAGCAGGTCAATTAAGTTGGTTCAGAGTACCATTTAAATCTTCTATGTACTTGCTGATTTTCTTTGTTGGTTTGTTCTACTGTTTGTTGAGATGTGTTAAAATCTGCTGTTTCATGCTGTGCTGTAAGGTATATGCCCATTTCAGATGGTATGCTTTATTGTTGAACTGACCCTTTCATTGTTCTTTATCTTGAGTAATACATCTTGCCTTAAATACGTGTAATATAGTTCACACCTAACTAAAAATGGATGTAATATTCCCCTATTACTCACAATTAAAAGATTAATATAGTTGATAAAAGCAGGGCTGGACTGTCTAAAACGGAATCCTGGCTCTGCCACCTACTAGTTGTATGACTTTGAGCAAACTATTTAGTGTCTCTGTGCCTCGTTTCTCCATGTACAAAATGGGGATAAGAAGAGTATCCACCTCGTAGGGCTGCTTTGAGGATGAGATGAATAATACAAAGCTCTCCAAACAGTGCCCAGAGTATTAGAGGCGCTCTATTTGTGTTTGCTGTTATACGATTATAGTTTACCAACATCATGATGTGATTTCCTGGCTTTTGCTAAGGCTTGCTATACACGTAGATCTTGCACCGATGATGGTGAGGCAGTGGCCAAACTGCAGATGCTGGTGTGATGGGAGCATGGTGCATTTCTCGGTACTCACCTGCAGGAGAGCTCTTCTGCCTCAGCAGCACATCTCTATTTCATTAGTGACTAAAACATGTTGCCTAGACTGCCTCACTGTAGAGAAACTGGATGAGTCAGCCACCCAGTCACCAAATAGCTAGTCTTAGTTCACCTGGGAAACTAGGGCATCCCCGTTGACACATAGACACCCCACAGCTCCCACTGGTGGCCGTGAGTTCAGAGTGAACAGTCTGCTCTGAAAAAGTCTGAAGGTAGAAATGCAAGTTATCCTAACTGCTGTACAGGGGAAGTTCCCCAACCTGACAAGCAGGCCTAAGCTGAGGCTATTCCACACCTGGGTCACTTATAATATGCATGACAAACGGCTGCTGTGAGCCTTTAATGTTGGTTTTCTACCTCCCCTGAAATGATATGGCAGTAACACAGGAATTTCCATTCCTTCCATATCAAAGCCTAACAACTGTTGGTCACAATTCTTCACCTCTAGGCAACTATGATTTGAAAGAGCCCTACCAAAGGAAAACAGGTCCACCATCAATGGAATGTCCAATTTTTGCCTTTTTGCTATAATAGGTGATAAGGAAGAAGATCCAAAAATCAAACTGAATTTTATTATTTCAGTAACTTCTGAAATAATTTTTACGAAGTTAAAAATATTCTATGCATTTGGAGTAATATTACCTTTAAATCACTTACGATATTCAAATGCCCTGCAACAAATTATAATCAAGCAATTAGATGTAACACAGCCAAAGGTGAGGGGGTCAGCACCTAGAACGTGAAACTGGAGGAGCAGAGAGAGGTCCAAGAGAAATAGAAGGCCACTATGCATCTTAAAGCTGGGAATGACAAATCCCTGAATCTCATGGGATTATCATGGGTGTCCATGCACCACCCGCCTGGGTCTGGTGCAAAGGACAACCTGTGACACCATCTATCCATAACATTTCTTATTTACTGTTGTTAACACACTCCAGGTTAGTCATAGCAGGGACCCTCCTGCCTGTTCTGTCTTTTCTTTCCCTAGTTGACATTTACTGAGCACTTGATATGTGCTAGAATCCTTCTAAGCATTTCACACATATCAACCTAAAAGCGACAGTAACTCTGTGAGGCAGGCACTACACGATCCTCGTTTTTCAGAAGAGGGAAATGAGGCACAGAGAGGCTAATTAACTTTCCCAAGGTCACACAGCCGTGATGTGGCAGAATCGATATTGAAACCCAAGCCATCTCACTCTACACTTTAAACCACTAGTTGTTGGACCTGACTAAGCTTCTCATCTGTAAGATGTCTTCTCTGTTTGTAAGATGGCGTTAATCACCCCTACCTCGCAGGATTCCCTACTTCCTCCATTCTGAGGAGTAAATGGGGTAACACAGCTGAAGGGCCTGATGTGTCAGCATCCTCCTTACTCATTATGGATTCCTTCAGGCAAGATGGGAGATGACGTGGCTTAGACCAAGCTACAATGATAGAAATTTCAATTCTGCAATGAAATCATAATTTTCGACATTTAAAGGAAATCATAAAAGAATAAAACAATCTGGTCTTTGGGACAGGCTAGTAAAGCCAAACATGTATACATATGAATATTTGATAATGAATGCTTTTTACAAAAATGTGTGTGCCACAAAACACCTAAATACTGTCTATGATATAATTGCATGAGCTTTGCAAATATAGCGGGAATGGAGACACAGACACTGCACTCTGTGTGGACATGAAGCTGTCTCCGGGGCTCAGGCAGGACTTAGCAGGCCGCCCTGTCATCTGGTTGAAGAGCAGAGAATGAAGATGAAGTGCAGGGAATGACAGCGGAACATAAGGATGGAGATGTGGCGGAGGTGAGTGGGAAGAGGAGCGAGCTGGCTGCATTGGCTCCACGTTTGGTTCTCTCTAGAGAGGGAGCAGGCGTGATCCCCACACCCTGGGGAGAGGCATGTTTCTACATAGGGCACATTAAAGACTGACAGTACATGGGGCAGAGCTCTCTGCAGAATTTTCTCCCAAAACATGTTCCAGAGAATACTAGCAACAAGACATTAGCGTAAGTATCTATCACATGGTGATAATGTATTCTGTGCTCAAATGATTACAGGAACTGCTGCACAGGACTTAACGAACCTTTAAGAAGAAAATATGTAGCAAATATCCGAAAATGAGATCTACTGGGTAGTGTTTTTCTTTCTTTCTTTTTTTTTTATTGAGGCAGAGTTTCACTATGTTGCCCTCGGTAGAGTGCTGTGGCATCACGGCTCACAGCAACCTCCAACTCTTGCCTTAGTCTCCCAGGTAGCTGGGACTACTGCCGCAATGCCTGGCTATTTTTTGGTTGCAGTTGTCGTCGTCGTTCAGCAGGCCCAGGCAAGGCTTGAACCCGCCAGTGTATGTGCCTGGCGCCATAACTGCTGTGCTATGGGTGCTGCCTGGGCAGTGTTTCTTGAGCTCATTTGCCAATGGAACCCTATCAGTGACAAGTACTCAGCTTGACTGGGAGCTGCAGAACAGAGCAAAGATGCTTCTTAACGCTGGAGTACCACCTTTCTCTAGGGTAGTGGACATCAGAATCTCCTGGAGGGCCTGGGTCCCCACTTTGGGTACTCGGTAGGTCAGGGTCAGGCCTAAACACCTGCATTTCTACTAAGTTCCAGATGCTTATGGTGCTGGCTCAGGGATCCCACTTTGAGGATCACTGCTCTAATGCATTACCAAGGTATCTGGGGGCTTCCTGCGAGGATATAACTTCTCAAAAATGATGCACAACAAAGACAGAGAGGACACACTAGCAAAGGACAAAAGATGGTAAAAAAATGTTGGGAAAGATGGCAGACGTCTTCTAATTCTGCTATTATGTTCAGACATGTTTTACTTCTTTTATTTTGGTAGACAGAAAAGCCTTGTTAATTTCAGATTCCTAGGTTGTCTGGTACTAACGTTACTTAAACATTCCTTTTGGCTTATTTTATTAGACTGCATGTTTCTCAAGGTCAAGAACTGTGTATTGGTTAATTTTTATTCCCAAAATGCTTCTCACAGGAGTCAGGAGTCTACACAGGGACAGTTTGCTTTTTGAGCCAAATTCCTTTTTCTTCTCACATTAAGCAGGAAATCTTTGGCCAAACCATAGCTCCAAATTCTCTCTCCATCTGGCAAATAATTCTGTAAATTCTTTGTTAAATTAAAGAAAATAAGAAAATAGTAATTCTCACAATTTCCAAGTATAAATCCTATGAGCAGCATTCAATTCTAGGACACAGTTCTTGCTATGTGAGTGACAGACACCACAGTCAACAAACAGAACAAAAATTAAAGATTAACAAACTGTGGTATATGTATACCATGGAATACTATTCAGCCATTAAAAATAATGGAGAGTTTACATCCTTCGTATTAACCTGGATGGAAGTGGAAGACATTATTCTTAGTAAAGCATCACAAGAATGGAGAAGCCTGAATCCTATGTACTTAATTTTGATATGAGGACAATTAATGACAATTAAGGTTATGGTGGGGGGAAACAGAAAGAGGGATGGAGGGAGGGGGGTGGGGCCTTGGTGTGTGTCACACTTTATGGGGGCAAGACATGATTGCAAGAGGGACTTTACCTAACAATTGCAATCAGTGTAACCTAGCTTATTGTACCCTCAATGAATCCCCAACAATAAAAAATAAAAAAAAAAGCAAAAAACAAAACAAAAATTAAAGACTGCTTTGAAAGGGAAACCTGTGTTGCAGAGTACGTGTCTGCTCAGAGGTGAAGCACCACAAATACCAGGACACGTGGTGAGGTCTCCCTCACATTCATCCAGTCAAACCAACAGTGTGGGGAAAAAGAGAGGGGGACAAACTAGGGATCCCTATGGGGAGTAAGAGAGGAAGAGGGAAGCCAAAAACATCAAAGGAGGAAAGATCTCCACCTTTGTTTAGGTGAAAGCACCAAAGCTGGAGTTATTAATCAGTGATTCGGCTTGAGGTCAAGGACATGGTACATGGATTGCAAAATAAATCCACAGAGCTTTTCTTTCCCCATCCTTCTTGGACGGACGCTGTAAGATCTGTCGCCTTCCTATGCTGTGTACTTTCTGCTGAGGTGATCTAGGTAACTCGCTCCTGAAAGGTCAGTTTGTCTTTAGAAAACAGCATGGTACACGGTAGCACTTCTTGTAGAGAGTGGAGTCTCCTAGGCACATGGGGGCCACACAGAGCAAGCTCACTTGAGTCCAACCCAGGCTGCTCCACACAAATGCTCTTTTCCCCCAGTTTCCCTCTGTGTGCGCTCCCTGACACAGCCGCTTTCTAGGCAGTGCTGAAACGAACAGCCATCTCCACTTACAATCAAAAGGCTTCTGGCTGGGTATTAACATCAAACAAATCTGACGAGCATTTAAATGAAAGTGAAAGGAACACAAATCCAGAAATATTTAATGATAGGCAACAGTTCCTTCCAATGCATAGAAGCACATTGTAAAATGATACTTGTAACTTATAAATGAAACATAACCATTTAATTTTACCACTCTATAATGAATTCCTCAAACTAGACTAATTTGCTTGTAAAAATAAATATATGTTTTCCAGATGCACATTCTGCTCCCAGGCAGGTCTAAAATGTATTTATAAACAGAAAGCCTCTATTGTGCTTGTTCTGATTGACAAAGCCATTTAATTTGGGGTTCAAATGAATTGTGGAACTTTTGGATACCAACCCTTTGGAAGCCTCAAAGTATAATTTCTTATGAGGTGGCCGGACTTCAAAGAAAACTAACAATGCTATTGGATACTACTGTGGAAATATGGCAGAATTCACAGTATGATTGGCCCTACATGGGATCTGGTACAGGGATGCTGCAGTCTACCCTACGTGCTGGTTTATGTTCAAGCGATGTGCCTGCCCTTCTCCCGTAAGGCCATCTGAGCACTACCTGTGCGTCACAGGGGAGTGGAAAGACAGATGCTCCATCTGTAGGAATCCAAAGCTATCAGAAGGCAAATAGGCAAGGTGCCCAAAATGAAATTGAACCTTAGGATTTTGGAAACTGTGATGGATAGAACCTGGGCAAACTAACCTCAAAGCAGCATGCAGTTTTCCATCTCAGGACCCTTTAGTCCTCCTATGGGAGCCAGACGGCTTTGTTCTGTTGCCTGACTGGGCCCTGGAAGCCTTCTTTGATGGAGGCTCTTTGCCATCTTGGTAGAGGTGAATCTTTATCGTGTGGTTCTGTCTTGGATGTTACAGGGTGTTGAGCATACTTGGCTCAGGCCTAGTAAGTTCCCCCAGGCACTGTGACAACCAGAAGCACCCCCACCCATTTCCAAACATGTCTTATGGAGGTGGTCCCTGTCAGAGACCCCGACTGAGGCAGGCCAGGTCTCTGTCCCCTCCACCCCACCACCTGTTGCTTGGGAGACCAGGTGCTGTGTTTGGTAACTGTGGGACACTTGGAGTTAGAACTATGTCCCTGTCATGGACTTTGTTTTTAATGTTTTCTACTCTGCTTGAAATAGGATGTGACCATGCCTGAAAAGTAGCTTGAGAGGTCTGTGTGGGGCTCTTTGAATGCTGTGTATGAAAGACACTAAATTAAGATGGAGAAGCCCCTGGGGAGACCTGCTGGCATTTATCCCCCTCTGCAGGAAGGGGTGACAGGGAAACAGAGTTAGGCCAAGCCTGGACCGGCAGCTCCACGGGAACCTGGGATATTCTCAGAAAGTCTGAGAATCCCAGATGCACCAAGGTTTTTATGGGCTCTTCCTATTGAGAGCCATGGGGCGAGTGGCGTCTCTGTGGCTGGGTGGCTGGGTGGCTGGGTGGGCTTATATGAATTGGACCTTCCCATTGCTCATCATCCCAGGAGAGGTGACGTTTAAGAGAAGACATAAACACTGATACGTGGGCCTCAGGTCAAGTCCTCTGGGGCACAGGCAAGATCTGTGTGTTCCAGATGACATGGCTGAGGGTCCCTGACATGTGGAAGAAACTAGAAGGACCTGTCAGTAATCATGACATCAGGTGCTGTGACAATAGTCATTCTTTAGGGAGGTATAAGTTACTCCTTGGTGTATAAGTACTAAGTCCTAAACCCTCAGTAGTCATACCAAAAGCTGCAGCCTGGCTTACGGTACCACGAGGAGTTAAGAGAAGGGCCAGCTGTGAGCTGGGTGGTGAGATCAGTGGCTAACGTGGAGGCCCAGCAGCAGGAGAGATGGAGGGCAGCCTGGGGAGGGGGCAGTGAAAGGCCTGGACAGTGAACACCCAGTCCTGACAAACTGCAGGCTGCCCGAGCAGCTGCGGGCTCAAAGGCACCATAGTCAAGGGCATCAATGAAATATGAACTATTTAACTTTCACCATGTGGCCCAGCCTGAACATGTGACTACCACAGGAACCAGTTCAGGTAAGAGCCCTGACCAGCCACCTGTCCTCTGCAGGCCTCTCGTGGAATTGCTGATCACTGCTGCCTCCACCTCTCCGGTGTGTCTCACCTGGCCAGGCCTCCCTGCACTCCTGGGGCACCTTGCACCTGCCAGCCCTCTCTCCTCTCTCCTCCCCGACACATGCTGTACATTCACTGCCGAGACTTGTTTCTTCATTTGTGCTGCTGAGTTTGAGGGCAGGGATCTCACCTTATCAATCACTTGTTTTCCACCCTCCCCAAACTCTGCACAGCCCTCCACAAAGACGTGCTGGGGAAGTATTTCTTCTTCGATGAAGAGATTAAGGGCTCTCAGTGACTGTGTTTTGCTTGCCCTCCTTTCTCATCCTGGGTTACCACAGACACCAGGACGCAGCTTGGGAATATGACAGAGGGCGTGAAACAGGGAAAGGCCGCAGGAGGGAACAATCCCCTATGACCAGTTGACACTGGGTAAGACCATCTCTAGTAAGTCCGAGCTTTTTCCACCTTGCTGGAAAAACCTGGCTCTGGTCTCAATTGTGATGCTGAATCTCTCTGTGGCTCTGGGGGAAAATGGTCTCATGGCGCTGGCTGGCTGCCTGGGGGTACAAGGTGCTGGAGATACAGTGGCATTTAGGTGGCATGAAAGCACTTTCAGTGTCCCCTTTGTCCTGGTTTGTCCATGATTCTAGGTGGTTTTGGTGGAGATTCTAGAGCAAACTGCGGCCCGCGGGCCACATGAGGCGGTGTGATTGTATTTGTTCCCATTTTGTTTTTTTACTTCAAAATAAGATATGTGCAGTGTGCATAGGAATTTGTTCATAGTTTTCTTTTTAAACTATAGTCCGGCCCTCCAATGGTCTGAGGGACAGTGAATTTTCCCCCTGTTTAAAAAGTTTGAGGATGCCTGTGAGTTCTACTTTTCTATGGCAATAAACTGGGTCTGGTTGGTTCAAACTAGCTGTAAACGATTTAAACCAGATGAAATGGCTTCTACCTGGATCACGTGAACTTGCTCCCTTTAAGCTTGATAAAACAGATTCAAACAGGTTACTACTGGCTCAAACTAGTTTAAGCTGGGTTATCCTTGCACTGACTTGTACAGACTAGCCAGGTTAGATTTAATCAAATGGTTCATTTTACTTGAAGCAAGGCAGTTCAATCTAGTGTGAACAGGATCAACTGGGTCAAAAGCCACACCACCTAATTTAAACCAACTCTGTAACACGAATGTTTAAGTCACTAACCCCTACTTGTCAGTGTCAATCCAGTGATAAACATCTCACAATTGAGACATAATAGTCAAGATGACTTCTTTCCTCGTTATACCAGCTTTTCAAAGTTTATAATCATTTATTTTTTCTAAATAGATCATGTGTATTCATAAAGACTCCAGTACACTTTGGAGATCTTTTTTCTGTCTAGAACTGTTAGTAGGCACCTGTGTAAGCAGCATTTGTGGTGTTATGTCAGTCCACTCTCCTCTACATCAGGATTAGATACAGAGCTGTGGGCTGACCTGATGGCTTATTCAGGTGCCCACAGCTGCCTGCCGTCCTCCTCCGAGCACCCAGACCCCTCACCTTGATCCTGCTTACTGCTTCCTGGGCCTGCATCATGCGCACATTTTTGGAGGGAGTTTTGTCTGAGAGCAGCTGGGTGGAGCCAAGGTAATTGGCGGCAAAAATGATTCCATCGATCAAGTCTTCAGGGTCACAAGGTCCAGGAACTGTAACACACAGAGCCATGGTGGTGAGTGTAGCCACCCTGGGTGGGCCCTGCTGAATCCCTGATGGCACCCTTGCACCCCCCACACCTCAGTCCTGGCACAGGTGGGCCAGGCACACAGACCCTTGAGCAGGTGAGTTAACCTGCTGATCTAAGACATTTCTCTGTGTCTGCCTTCACCCACCCTTCATTTTAAAATAGAAGGCACAGTTTCTTAGAGTAATTTACTTTACCCGAGCTATATACTGTGAGAAATGATGCGAATATTTACTTAAATTCAAAACACAAAATCCAGCGACAAAGGATATCATTTCTTCTGTTAGACTATGTGCTCTTTGGGGACAAAGGCCATGTCATATTCATTTCTGACTCTTTTGTGTCTTAATATCTGTCACCCAGTTGGTATCGACTAAATGTTTGCTAGATAAATGGTTAGGTGAATAAATGCTGTCTTTTTTTCTTTTTTTTTTGAGACAGTCTCACTTTGTTGCCCTCTGTAGAGTGCCGTAGCATCATAGCTCACAGCAACCTCAAACTCTTGAGCTCAAGTGATTCTCTTGCCTCAGCCTCCCTAGTAGCTGGGACTACACGCACCTGCCACAACTCTTAGCTATTTTCTTTGTTTTTTCTATCTAGCAGGCCTGGGCCAGGTTCAAAGCCAGCAGCCCCAGTGCATGTGGCTGGCGCCCCAACCACTGAGCAACAGGTGCCCCCAATAGATGCGTCTTATTACAATAGAAAATCTCATTTTACAGCAGTCCCTATTATTTTCTATCCTTTCATATCTCCTTCCTCCATTTAATTCATAATGGAGGAAGCAAATTTTCTTTTTTTTTGAGAGAGAAAGCCTCACGCTGTCGTCCTGGGTAGAGTGCTATGGCATCACAGCTCACAGCAACCTCCAACTCCTGGGCTCAAGCGATTCTCCTGCCTCCGCCTCCCAAGTAGCTGGGACTACAGGCACCCACCATAACACCTGGCTATTTTTTGGTTGCAGCCATCATTGTTGTTTGGTGGGCCCAGGCTGGATTCGAACCCGCCAGCTAAGGTGTATGTGGCTGGCGCCTTAATCACGTGAGCCACAGGCGCCGAGCCAGCAAATTTTATAAATCAGAAAAACAGAATATTTTTTTTTGTCTGGACTCTCCGGATACTTGTCCAAACTCCTATACTACTTGAAATCTGCAAGACAGATAACATTATCCCAAAGCCATGGCCCCATGCTGCTAATTTCACTAACTTACAGGCTAGAATGTTCCTGCCCTGAGTCCACACACAGATCCATTCCAAGGAAAATCAAAATTTTCTGTTCTCATTTACCAGCCTTTTAAATCTAACCAAGCTTAAATATTTTAAATGGGGGCCTCTGATTCTAACCACAATCACCTGAAAACCTTACCCCACATTAAAAGATGTTTAGGACTACCATAATTTTCTAGCAGGTTCACTAAGAAAAGGTTTTAATTCTATGTATTTTCTTTGACTTGAATTCCGTATCTGAGGAGACTAAAATATACTTTTTAAGCTCCTGTCAAAACCTCAAGGTCTTAAATTAGATAACTTGAAATGGAAACAATTTGCTTTTTCCTCTCGTAGACTAATCTGAAATGGTTTTTATCTGTAAACATCAAGCTCGTCTTGAGCTTCTATAGCTGCTTCCCATGATAAACTTCTTATCAGGGTACACACTTAATCTATTCATTTTTCTAAACTAAGGTGGTTGTTGAAACAAAGAAAGTGTTTTAGGAAGGGCCTTCACAAAGCATCCGTGTAGATATTAAATATGTTATTTGTCTTATTTTCCATCTTTACAGGGCAGACTTCTGGACAAACACTGAGAGTGCTACACAGTCCCAAACTGCCTCCACGACACACTGGTCATCTAAATACTTCTCAGCAGCCACAGGGGCCTTCCCTGAAAGGTTTAGAGATGTGAGAAGGATTCAGGCTATTAACAACATACAGTTTTAGTCATATAGCAGGGAAGGATATAAAATACTGTATGGACAGGTTTGAACCCACACTGTACTTTATATAAAGTAAAAAGGCTTGGTCCTCTATGGTAAGTTCCTAGTGATACATTTACAATGTTACTTAAACATGATCCTTTTTGTTAACTGGACATTGAAAAGAAAGATCTCATCTTGGATACCTAGTTTTTTTTTTTTTGTTTGTTTGTTTTATAGTTTTGGCGAGGGCTGGGCTTGAACCTGCCACCCCTGGTACATGGGGCCAGCGCCCCACTCCTTGAGCCACAGGCGCCACCCTGGGATACCTAGTTTTTAAAACCCTTCCATCTATTTTTAAAAAATAGAGGCCAGGTGTGGTGGCTCACACCTGTAATTCCGGTTTTGCTGGGAGGCACAGGCAAAAGGATTGCTTAAGCTCAGAAGTTTAGGGTTATAGTGAGCTATGATCGTGCCACTGCACTATAGCCTGGGTGACAGACCAAGATCCTGTTTCTAAAATAAATGAACAAAAAATATATATACATATAAGTAAGTGTTTTAAAAAAATCCTAAATTAATCTTCTCTATGGGATTTCCAATATCATATATTCATCTCTGACTTAGCTGTATTCACTGAACGGGTCTCTTTTCAACTGCAGTAAGTGTAGCATAGTATGGGGACATGTTTAAAAACAATCCTAATACTTAAATGACTGTAGACAGGCCAAGCAGCCAAATAGTGGACTTGGACAAACTTTGAGACGCGATCTCATGCCAGTTATCCTTCAGGGAAACTGACTGAAATTGAACACCACTGTATCACACCCAGCACAAGGGAGGCCTAATTTCCTAAGTTCACTTTAGGCTTGGTGCTAGCATATTTTTAAAAAGTTTTTAATAACTAAAGCTATAATGATCCCTTGTCAAAGTCTTGCAGGTTTCATTCATTCTTGCCTTTTGGAACATGTTTTTCCCTTCAGTGATGCCTCTGGGCTGCTCTGCGGATGAACAAGCACAGCGTTACCTCCCTACACTCAGGTCAATCCTGAACTTGAAACTACCTGGGCCTGGAGCGATGGATGTGAAGGAGGAAGGGGTTTCTCAACTTCTGAAAACTTCCTGTGGTTCTCTCATGGAATTTTAGAGTTTCATAAAAATGATGCAAATAATGTACAGGTCACTCAAGAAAGAAACGTAACTAAACCAAAACTATGAGTTAGTCCCGGGCTTTGGGCCTGAAGGTTCATGAAGGTTGATGAATCTTGGTAACTCATTCCCAGGCACTGGAACACACTGACGGGATCCATGGGCCAGATATAACCTTGGAGAAAGTCTAGGCATTCTCTGGCCTCCAGAAAAGCCTCGTTCATGGAAATGGCAAGGGGTGATTCCGTGTGACAAAGAAATAGGCATCCCCCTTTGGGTGGCACAGCCTCAAGCTGGGGCGCAGAACTTGGGCTGAATTTTGGCCCTACTAAGCCTTGTGACTGGGTTTCTTGTGCAGAGAATAGCCTGCACAGCCACCTGTGGCAGCCTGAAGAGAAGGCTGGCTCCAGGGAGAACCATGGAGCCAGCCAGCCGGTTCACGGCCTGGCTCTGCATTGCTAACTGCATGATCTTAGACAAGGTACTTGTCCTCTCAAAGCCCAGCATGGGGATAACAGTAAAACCCACTTCATAAGACTGTTGTGAGAATCCAATGAGCTAGCACGCAGTAAAGTGGCTTAGAACAGAGCTCAATTCCTATTACTAGCTCATCCTAGTAATAGATGGGGATTATTAAGGAAGTCTTTTTTAATAAAAGGACGAAAATTTCTCCCATATTTAAAGTTCATTCCAACTTGAACTGTTCTTGATGAACATAAGAGGTAAACTGGGCTAAAAGTAAGGAGACCTGTGTTTGAGACTTGATGTGACCATTATTACAAAGCTGTCTTGACACTGGGTAGAATCCACATTTTCGCCTCCTGCTTCAGGGTCTTGATCCACATAATAAGCCAAGGCAGGGAGGAGGATTTGGGAGAGGTGCTCAGCTCTTGTCCTTTTAGTCTCAGAAACCAAGATGGTTTCCACTGTGAATAAATGACTTTGTGGCCTTTCTTCTCCACTACAATCTCATATCTTAGTGCTTTAAAGGCCCCCAAATACTAAAAGATTCATGAATGACTCAGTGCTCAATATTTTCTTTTCAGCTCTTACCTTCAACGTAGGTCGGGAACGAAGCCAAGCTTTTTCTTGACTGTAATTAAGACAAAGAGATTTCAAAAAGAGCAAAGCATGATGAAATATGCATTAACACAACTCATCCATGCAACATGAAAACTAAATACATCACCATGGCAGTTATCAGCCAGTCGTTGACCATTTAGGGTTAGAGAAAATGAAGTGTGGACAAACATAGGAATTTTTAGTAAAGTTACCTAAGATCCAGAACAACGTCATTCATATTTTGGGTCATCTGAAAATCTTAACATTTCACAATCAAGAAGAGTTCTCTGTTGGCTTAAAAAGATTCCCACAGACTGAAACCTGTAGTTAGTAATAGCAATAAAAAGGGCACCATTTATGTCCTTGAGAATCTGCATTTCCACGTGAAAAACTGATTAGTAAAAGCAACAATATTATAAGCTGAAATTAAGAATCCTCTTAGAGAATTTTATTTTCTGTCTTTGCCACAGTGATCTCTCACTGTGCTAAACATGTATGAGAGTTTTTAGAAATCTCTTCCTTTCACCTCTTACTGATTTATTTTGGTTGAAAAATTCTACTACATACATCATTATTGTGTGCTACCTTACCAGAAGAACACAGCAAAAGAGCAATTAAAAAACCCTGGAATTTCTTCTATTAAGCAACATCTCAGAGCACAGGTCACTCTTCTAGGAATACTTGGAAATAGAGACAACAGCCAGACTTCTTCTAGAAGAAGCCAACAGGATGGCAGCTTACATGCTGCTCTTGGAGGACCAAAAGTTACTACAGGCTTTTTTCAGAAACAGATGTTCTCGACATAAATTGGAGTGGCATAAGAGTAGGAAATTCATTCCTGCTCCAACTACTAATAGAAACTGTAGCTAGGCGGCGCCTGTGGCTCAAGGAGTAGGGCGCCAGTCCCATATGCCGGAGGTGGCAGGTTAAAACCCAGCCCCGGCCAAAAAAAAAAAGAAACTGTAGCTGATATGTCTGGGGCAGGGCGGTGCAAGCATTGCAGGAGAGCAGAGAGCTAATATTAAAGACAAGAGTCCCTAAAATGGGCAAAAGGTAAGGTTCTCATGGTCAAGATTTTCATTGCTGAGAATCTACCAGGTTTCAGGTGATTATTTAAAAACATGCCTTTACAAGAAAGGGTACCTAGCATGAGACAGCTGGATGCTTAATTGTTTTACCTGAATAGATGGCATACTCTGGGGTGCCTGGGGGCTGCAGGTGGAAAGGGTTCTGGGGGAGGGTTGGGGAGCAACTCCATATTCTAGCCCTTTACACAGAAGATGGGAATGGAATGGCAAAGAGATGATCAATGAGTTAATACTCGCACAACATTCTAAAAATAGTAGTGTGATGTGAAAAATCGGGGGCAGTTGAAGAGACATGGTTTTAAAACTTTAACTCAATTCAGGACAGTGACAAGAATCCAACACTAGCCACACAGCACACCTCACAGAGCAACTCTGCAGTCAAGCCGCTGCAGTGCGAGGCGCTCCCCGGACGCAAGGGCAAGGGCTCCTCATGCCACGGAGGGCAGGGTTCCTGCGCACCAGGAAGGAAAGGTTCCTGGCTGCTGAAGTATTTGTGGAAAAAATGCACATGAAGTAAAAGCTGGGATATGTGGATGGGAGGAAAGAAACTCTCACTTCAGCAGAGCTTTACCTGAGGGAGAAGATAGGCCAGGTGAGGGCCAACAGCTAAATCTGGTTGGTATAAACAAAAAATAAAATAGCTCCTAACTTTATGGTGTGCAGGTGGGAGCTAGCCTCTTTGTAAGGGTCAAAGACTTTCAAATGATTATTTCCCAACCATCTCGCTACACTTGACCCAAGTAGCCAGAGCTCTGGGGTAACAAGAATTTACTGTTAAAACAAAATGATTTCGCCTCCAGGCTCATCTAAGAAGCTGGTTCAGATTTTCTTGGACTGTTAGGATACTTTTCTGACTGCTAATCTTGAAGGCTGTATACAGATTTTGGCAGAAGCTACAAAAGAATTACTTTATATAGCTCCAAAAAGCTGCCCTTTTATTTAGAACTACAATGGAGGGCATTTGTCCATTTACTTATTCTCTATTCATGGCTCATGACTAGCTTTCTTTAGTTTCTGGGGTAGTACATTTTTGAAAACAAAAATAAAAAGAATTTTGTGAAATGAAAAAATTCTGTCATTATTGCACACAAGGAAGATTTTCATCATTATTTCTAAGGATATGCAGAAATGTGCCAATTCTTGGAGGAACCGAGAAACCAACAAATTTGCCTTGCCTGTTATATCTGATCAGAGGCTGAACATTCAGATGTCTGATCAGCCCTTTGTTTCCTCACATGTGGACTGAGATGAACATCAGTTGACCCTTCATAGTCAAGAATTAATAAATACACTTGTTCTCAGAAAGCTAAAGGCTAACATCTATAGGATCTTTCTAGGGGTCACGTAAACCAAACTGCATGAAGAGCTTGGATTCCTGGCAATTGGAATAATGACACACAGCCGTGCAGCCTGTGACCTGCAAGCACTGTCCACCTAGGAGTAGCAGACCGTGTCAGTTAAGCACAGGGGTCCTCAGGCTCTAGGTTCAAATTCTGGCTGATCACTTGTGAGCTCTGTATCCTCAGGAAAGTTACTTAACCTTTAAGCTTCCTCAACTTTTGATACCTACCTCAAAAAATTAGTTTAAGAATTAAATGAGATACTGTGATTTTCTCAGCACAGTGTCTGAAACATGGTAAATGTTAAAGAAATGGTAACACTCACTACTATTACACAATTGCAGCCAGCTTTCTCTTCTTCTATTTGTTCTCACCCGTCCATGTGCTACGAGTAAAACATGAAGCAAACTGGGAATGGTAGGACCCGCAGAAACCGTGACCCTGTCACTCTGTTCCCATGGCCAAGGATCTAAGGATCAACACCAGAGGAGTCAAAAGTATATTTCTAGTCTAAATTCTAACACTGATGTCATTGCAGAGAAGGTCTCTCTGTGTTTGCCTGGTTTGATATGAACAGATTAACAAAAAAGAATATACTTCTCCCTTGCATAAATATTTAACGGCAAATATATGTGTGCTCAATGATACTTTAAGGGTAAATTTGCACTCCCTTTAGAAGCAATCAGCCACTCAGGTTAAAATACAGATTGTTTTCTTCCACTGTATTTAATATAAAATTATCCGCAAAAGGAGGGAAAGTGAGACCATCATTGAGTATGTGGTTTAGCTCTTTAATACATCTCCCCAGCATTGATTAGCAGCATCTACATTTAGATTATGGCACAGGCCAGTATTTACCTGATGGTACTGGTTCCCAAAAAGGTGTGGGTGACAGCCAGTTGTAAAAAGGACATCAGATACAGGAGAAGATGGTGGCTCCCCTCAGGGGAAACACCTGCCCTTTTCTAGTCCCAGGGACCTCAGTAGGAGCAAGTTTAAGAGCATTCTCACTTAAACATTCTCCATACACAGGGCAACTATACGAGTTGATGTCCAAAAGAAACACATTGCAGAGCTGCACAGTCCATTAGTCCAGGTGTGGCTATTAAAATTAATTAAATGGAATAAAATGAAAAATTCAGTTCCTTACTCCCACTGTCCACATTCCCGGGGCTTAGCAGGCACATGGGGCTGATGACTATCACAGCAGAGAGTACAGAGGTAGAATATTTCCATCATCGTGGAACTTCTGGACGGCACTCCTGGAGGAAGGGGTGCTCACCAGGTGGGCTGCCTGGCTAACAGGTGAAAACTGGAACCATGCCTCAGGTAAGCTGAGACGTGCGGTCACCCTGTTCTTATGCAAGTTATTTGACTTGGGCCTGAAACAGATGAATATTTAAGAAACCAACCCATTTTCCAAAGCATACAGCAACTGCAAATTCACAGTATCAGAAAGCACATAATGCTATGAGGAAAGATGCCGGTACGTGGAGCTTCTGGTATCCAATGTCTAGCGCTGTCCAATAGAACTTTCTGCAATGATGCAAATGCTCTATAATCTACCCTGTACAATCATGGAGGCCACTGAGCACTTGAAATGAGGCTAGTGTGCCTAGGACATGGATTTTTCATTTATTCATTAATTAGACACCTATGGCCAGTGGCTACCAGTGGGAAGACATGGCTTTCACAGATGACTTGCACACTGGAGAGGAGAATCAGAATTTTTCTCCCCAGGTTAAGGTGGTTCGAGAGCTCCCTAGGGGCTGAATGAGGATGCATGAAGCAGTATTAGTATAAAGCAAAGTGAGCTGACAGCTTTAGAGACAAAACGGCACCCTACCTCTTTATTTGTGGAGGCTTCCGTGGGGTCACCGGGGTGAAGAGGTGTACTCGATGACTCGGCACCCAGGGGTGAGGAACTGCCAGGAGACGGAGACTGGAACACAGCAAGAAGATAAACAGAGTGAGAACCCGAGGAGCGCGGAGAGAAAGCAAAGCAAGACACAACCGAACGAGCGTGTCTGGGGGTACGTGAAACATCTGTGCTTTTCGACCTTTCTTTCTCAATTTTTGCCATGCTTTCAAAGGAGCTTTTATAACTCTAGGTCATTTTGCCCCTTAGGCCAATTGTTGAAAGATAATATAGAAGAAGGCGGATATCGAACTTAAGTTCCCAAATAAATAGAGCTAAGGGAATCACACAAATATGTTTAAAAATTATCTTCTTACCGCAAGATGCAAAGCTTAAGGTGTCAAATGTCTTATAAAACCACCCAGATGACATGAATGGGAAAGCAAAAATTAAAATGCACATTTTTTAAAGAGACTACTGGGACTGATTTTGATGACCGGAAATCACACGACCTGTTAATTTGCCTCGTTGGTTCAGAGTTTGAATATTTTGTCTGATTTAATCCACAAGTTGTTGAAATTTGAGAGAAATTTCAGCACCCAGACAACATAACCTGGCTGAACAGTTCAAAAATCCTTTGTCAAATAATATGTTTGAAAGTAAGGCAGAGAAAAATAGTTTCCAGAAAAATGGTCCCCGTCAGGTACAGTACGGTCTCAGTTGATGGGGCCCCAGATCCTTGCACGGTCGGGCCCTGCTAGAAGGGATCTGAAGCTCCCAGGTCAACACACCCAGCAGGTGCTCCATAAATATCTGCTGAGTGGATGACCAAATGAAGCAAGCAAGCACAGGGATGGGACTGATACAGGCCTTGAAAACACTCCCCAGCCGATACCCAAGTATTTCTGCATGCTCCTGAAATGTTGGGATGGGAAGGGCCATGTTCAGGTGCAGCCCGGGGATGCTTAAGAATTCTGCCGTGATGGTCCTCTGGGAGTAGGGATGCATTGCTTCACAGTGTGCTGCTGGTGTCCGACAGAGGCATAACACAGAAAGAAACCACACAGGACCGATTCTCCGGAAGCGTGGGGATGAGAACGCAGGGAGGGGAGTCCTGGGCAAAGAAAGCAAAATAACACTAGTGCTTGCTTGAACCTGAGTCTGATCTCAATACTGGTCCCCTTGACGAAGCTGAGGCCCAGAGACATTAGTAAAATATCTGCATGGAAAGGGAGAATGTTTCACACAGCCATGGCGTGGGGGTGGGGAGCATGGTGATAGACAAGGGGGACCTCAGTGAGCCTTGTGTGAAATAAAAAAAAAAGTCAATGGGCTGGGCGAGGTGGCTCACACCAGAAAGTCTAGCACCCTAGCACTCTGGGAGGCCAAGGTGGGAGGATCACTTGAAGTCAGGAATTTGAGACTCAGCCTGAGCAGAGCAAGACCTTTTCTCTACTAAAAATACAAAAATTAGCCAGGTGTTAATGGTAGGCACCTATAGTCCCAGCTGCTTGGGAGGCAGGAGGATTGATTGAGCCCAGGAGTTTGAGGTTGCTCTGAGCTAGGCTGAGGCCGTGGCACTCACTCTAACCTGGGCAACAAACAGAGTGAGACTCTGTTTCAATTAAAAATTTAAAAATCAATATTTTCCAAGAAGTCTGAATTACAGGAAATACAGGGGACACCAAATGCACAGAAAGGTGATGCAGGGAAATTCATTTTCATTCAGACCAAGGAGCTTTGCAACCCTACTCTACTGCTGTGAGGCCTGGATTTGTTTCCTGTGACCCCACATACCTAATTCTGGGCAGGGAGGTGAGGACCAATGAGCTCTTTAAATATTCACATGCAGAAATCAGACCCTCTGCAGTAAAGCCAAGAGGGCAGGCTCTGATGACAGAGCCATAAAAAACCCAAAGTTCCACAACCCTTGGCCACAATAAAGTAGCCTGGTGTGCCTTTAGAAAGAAACACACAAGATCTTTCATTTGGCACCTTAGAGAGTTGGTGGGTACTTAGATTTAGCTCTATGTTTGGCTTACTCAAAATTAATGTAGTAAAGTCTTCATGAGAATACAATGCCTTTGGATTTCCCTGCTTTTTTCAAATTTGAAGAGCTTCCTCAGGTATTTATGGCTCTATATTTTCACCCCCAAGTAATTTTCTCTGTCACCAAGAATTTAAGGGTCTCTAGCCCCTGGGGAAGCTAGTGCAGTTGGATATTCTGTGTTTTTTTGGATATTCTTTAATTGCTTGGAGGACTGTGCAACATTTCATTTAAAGAATACCCCCCAGAGTGTCTCATGTGTACTATTTCTCTACTGTTCCCTATCTTCTAAAAAGTATTTTTTTGCAATCTGTGGGCACCAGGTAACCTTAGGATGATGTGAGAAGACAGGCGATCTGGGCCGTGGGCAGCAGTGCACAGTGGGAGCTCCGATCCCACAGTAAAGAGAAGTGCCTAGTGCTGGGCGTCTGCCCAAGGACACCAGCGAGGAGGCCCAAAAGAGGCACTCCTGGGAGCCACTCCTGGGATCCCTCAACAGGGATCACTCCTTGCAGACAGCCACTGCTCTAGGCTTCTGCACATGCTCAAGCTCATTCACGGTCTCTTCCATTTGCACCTGCAATTAACGACCTCCACCTAGAGACTTCTCCCTCATTCTCTCCCATGTTCTGCTTAATTCAGAAGCACTGGCCTGGCTGAAGTCTTCTTAGACTCCATCCACAGTAAGCACCTCTCTGATGGCACGTGCCTGGAGTGTAATTATCTGTTCATGTGTACGTTCCTCCACCCTCGAGAGCTGTCAGGCAGCAGGGACCTTGCCTCCTTCATTTTCACGATCCAAGTCCATAACCTTGGTTCTTGTAACCAGTAGGTACTCACTACATGTTTACTGAATAAATGATTTCAGAATAGTTCTACTGAACGGGTTTCCATCGTTCATGTGTAGAACATTCAATTTGCATTTTGAATTACAGAAATTGTCTTTGCCTGTGAAGGCTCTTTGGGCTCTAATGAAGTTCTTCGGAAGCAGAAAGTTGTCTCCTAATGAGAGGACTTCATCTGGTGGAAGCCTACAAATCACCACACCATTAATTAAATGTCAAGGGTGGACCAAGAACAAGCACCTTGGGACAGACACCGTCCCTGTGCAGCCTGGACAACAATGTCCGTACTCAGCTCATCTCCAATGCCTGCTTTAAAAGCCCTTTCACCCTTATCTCCAACTTCCACCTGGATATACTTTAAACAGTGGAAAAAAAATCAAAAGTTACATAATACTTTTTTACTTTCAAAGAATATATTGGAACAAGATCTAGCCAATTTTGATAAATGTGACAGAAAAAGAAAAAAATGATCACATATTCCTCTTGAGTCTCATGTCTTCTGGGTTACCGGATGGATATTCCATTTGAAGCAAGTGAGGCCATTTGCTTGCGAGGGTAGGAAGCAAATGTGGGATTGGGAATTCACCTGCTGCACGTGCAGGTCTACCTAGGATGGAGTGTTCAGAGATGACTTACCCACAATCCCCTTCTCTATAGAATTACAGGTATCCTTAAGCTCAAGAACTTGCCTTCTCCAGATTAGGTGCTAGCAAACTCTCCACATCTATGATCTAAATTTTACCATCAAAGCTCTGAGATTCCACAGAGCAGAGCTCTTAGCCTGAAGAGGTTGAATTCTTCAATGTCAAGATGAGAAATGTACTGTCCTGTCCACTGGCCCTGGAGCCAGAGGTGGCCTAAGGATGCAAAAGTATCCCAAGGGAAAGGCGATCATTGTAATTCTGATAGAAAAACCCCGCGGGGCAAACACACAGCTGTGGTGGGCATGAGACAGAAAAGTAGCTTCAGGGACTTTTAGGCCAGGCTTGTAGGGGAGAAAAGCAGCACACACATAATTATTATTCATTTATTCCTTCAGCAGATTACCTTGGAGCCTACCTGCGTTCCTGACATTGGGCAACAAAACAAAGGGGAAGGAGATATGTTTCCAGAGAATGGGGGGAGGCAGATGT
Source organism: Nycticebus coucang (assembly GCF_027406575.1). Taxonomy (NCBI): domain Eukaryota; kingdom Metazoa; phylum Chordata; class Mammalia; order Primates; family Lorisidae; genus Nycticebus; species Nycticebus coucang. The sequence continues at coordinate 80,050,510 of NC_069781.1, forward strand.
GTACAGACAGGGCTGTGGCGGGGGCTGGGGTGTTAATCTGTACAGTAGGGGCACAGAGGGGAGGGCTGAGTATCAGGCAGTGCCTCGGGGAAGGTGGAGCTTCAGCTGAACCCTGCACACTGTGCAGGATTCATGGAGTGGCATGGGGTAGGAAATTGAGGCAGGGAGAAAGAACAGCACAGCTCCGGGAGGGCGATGAGAGAGGGGCTGAGAAGTGAGCTGGGCAGGAGGTACCAGCCAGAGCACCCTCAGGGTAACACAGGCCCTTACAGCTCTTACTCTCGGCCAGACGGTGTCTTTTTTGTGAGTCATTGACTTGCTGTTTTCATCAAAGAAGTCCAATGTAGGCACTTCGTAATGATTTTGTGAGTTGAACAGGAAGATCTAAAGGAGTAGGGATAGGGTTCTACTCTCACCCCTCTTCCCTTTCCTTTGATCCTTTTTAACCCCTGGAAGTCTGCAGGAAGTGAAGATAATAATGACAGTGCCCCAAAGCTGGAGCTGAAGGGACCCTGCCTGTTTCCTCTAAGGACCGAGGCAGGACCTGAGAGAGAAAACCCATGATTTAGAGAGATGTACAGAGATATTGAAAGACTTCTGGAGAAATTCTAGTTGAGAGATACATAAAAATAGAGTTCTATTTGGGCCATTCACTCGTTTACCCCACTCTGAAGCAATGACTTTGGCTGAGTAAGCCCAGGTCCCTGCTTGTCCCCAAGGAGCTCCTGGTCTGTCAGGAGAGATAGACCCATAGGTCACAAACACAGGGCATACTCTGTGAACAGTGGCCATCGTCTAAGGCCCTGCAGAAAAAGAAAAGTTATAACGACACAATAACAGATACAAATGAGCCGACTACTTACAATGTGCTAGAGTTTGCATGTGTCCACAGAATTCACATGTTAGAAACTTGGTCCTTGGCCAGGTGCAGTGGCTTATCCCTGTAATCCTAGGAGGCTAACATGGGAGGGCTGCTTGAACTTGGGAGTTTCAGACTAGCCTGCGCAAGAGTGAGACTTTATCTCTACTAAAAATAGAAAAATTAGGCCTATAGTCCCAGCTGCTTGGGAGGCTGAGGCAAGAGGATTGCTTCATCCCAAGAGTTTGAGGTTGCTGTGAGCTATGGCGCCACGACACTACCAAGGGCGACAAAGTGAGATTCTTTGTCTCAAACACCCCCAATCTACACACACACACAGTCACAAGCTTTCCAGTAAGTCTAGGCCAAAGAGTTTGATGACTCAGTACCACCAACAGAAAAATTAAAAAAAAAAAAAAAAAAACTAAAATAAAAGGAACTTGGTCCTTAATGCAGCAATTTTGAGAGGTGGGACCTCTGGGAGGTGACTGGATCATGAGGGTGAAGCCCTCGTGAATGGATCTTATCTACTCCTGGATTAACAGGTTATTGAGAAAGTAGGTCAGTCGTCATGGAATGGGTCTGTTATAAAAGCCTGTCAGTCTGGCACTCATGAGCACCCCCCTGCTGTGTGATGCCTCTGCCACTTCAGGACTCTGCAGAGTCCCCTCCAGTAAGAAGGCCTACACTAGATACGGCTGCTTGACCCTGGACTTCCCCCTCTCCAATCTATTAAGAAATAAATTTAGTTATAAATTACCAGTCTCAGGTATTCAGTTATAGCAACAGAAAACAGACTAAGGCACAATGGTAGTGCCCATCTGAACAGCCCTCTTCTCCAAACACTACCATCTACCTATCTGGTCTACATCTTTGTCAACTTGACTCTTGCTGACTACTAGGACCATCTGGCATCACAAAGCTAAAACTAAACAAAAACAGCAAATAGCAGAGAAGTGCAAATATTGCAAAAATAAATACACAGCAGAACTGCATAAAGTTGAAGAAGGTAAAGTTGGGGAACTGCTCAAACCAGCTACTGACAATGGAGGAGCTGGCAGAGTTGCATCAGTCAATTAAGAAGCAATGAATGGAAAGAATGATAGCATCAGAACATCAGAGGTGCTCTGAAAGAGAATGACAGAAATATCGAATAATTAGGAGAGGCCCTTAGGAAAAGTGAGTCAGCCCTTCAATATTTTTGCTGAAATGGTTCTCTTTATGATTGTAATAACTGTTTCTCATCATGCCCTAAAAGTCACATGTGAACGGAAGAAGGTTATTTTATTGTGTGATTCAATAGTTTTTTGGTAAACAAACAAACAAAACCTAAAATACACACTAAATCAACATAAAATCAATACTATTTATTTGTTCTAAGAAATTGCATGTAGTTGGAATTATAACCTTGGTGCTGTTAGTCAAAAGATAAACTAAGATTTTGTTTATAATTATAATTTTTAGTAGTTTTTTCAAGGTAAAGTTCTACCCAATCTCTTCTTGTCCACACACACTTAATTTTGAAATTTTGGTCCTTGCTTTAAGTAACTTAATCTGAAGTAGCTTTTGAAGGTACACGTATACAGGGATTCCTCAGGACACCTCTGCCCCCACGGTCAAAGTTCAACATGAAGCTGCCAAGACAGGCAGGAACAGAGAGCTCAAGAGCTAAGGGGAGGAAAGATATTGCCTGCAGCAGCTGGGCCAGGGGGCCCTCCAGTGGACAGGACACAGAATCCTTCTCAATCACAGTGCCCAGGACCCAGAAGAGCCTGGAGAACAAAGTCTGTTGGTTGGCTGAAGTAAAAAACAAACAAAAAAACAACAATCAATTCCTAGCCTTCAAAACCACCATGAATGATCTGGCTCTCCAATATAATGGTTCATTTTCAAAAGCATAGCGTGATTATAGGGAACACAAGTTCCATTTCTCCCTTGAAAAAGACTTAATGTTTTAATTGTATATTAAATTGTATATTATGGTTGGACAAGTAAAATGGTAACTTACATTTCAGGACAGTGAAGTGCTTAAGTGCTCAAGCCCCAGTGTCTAGCCGACAAGTGTCTGAATTCTGGCTCTACCACTCTTACCTCTGACCACAAGCAGGTTATCAATCCTCTCTGGTCCTTTCTCAGAAATGAGGGAAAAAGTTGCTACCCATCTCCTGGGGTTGACTAGAGGATTAACTGCTCAGGGCCTGGGCACGTAAAAAGCACTCGACCAGTATTCGTAAGTCTTTTATGATTCCAACAGTTACAAAAATTATTTTGTCCCTCTGGGAGAGGGCTCACAAAGACAACACACACCCGGGAGGATGTTTCCTCATCTCATCCTGTTTCTTTCTTATTAAAATTTTATCTATGCATAAAAATATAAGCAAACAAAAGGCTCCATAAAATCATACCAGAAAGCCTCTACATTAATTCATAAGCTCCAACCCTCTTAATAGTATATTGGAAGGGAAGAGCTCATTACTGGCGGAGGCTGGGGCTATATCTAACGGCTGTGTGCAATTTCTGGCAAGTTCATTATTTCCTGTGCAGGAAAGCACTTCTGAATATATGGTATGAGGGATGGGAGGGATACTATCATAGGAATTGATTTACAAAAGAGAACAATGTGCATAACCACTATCCTATTATTAATGCCTGACCTGGATACATCTCTAATTAGGGCATCTGGTGAAAGACCCCAGCCAGCTCTGGTCAACTTTCATGAATCTTACTATACGTTGGCCCCTTTCTCCAAGGAAACTCAGTGACAAAGGTTCTTTGCAATAAAGGGTAGGAGAAAACAATTCTCTAAAAATTATACAGTTTTGTCAAACCCATCTGGGAATGAATTATTTAGTAATTTCACTTGTTTGAAACAACTCATAGAACCTTAGAATAAGATGTTTGGGTTTTTTTTGTTTTTTCTTTTGAGGTGCCCAATAGCCAACATACTACCTGAGACCACAGCCCCAGGAGCTCATGAACCTCCTTACTTTAGGAGGCTTCTCGCTAAGTACCTACTTAAGGCCATTTTCAACTCAGTTTTGAAAAGCTCTGAACAAGTCTTTCCTCAATTCAAAAATCTTTAGTTATTCCTTTTTGCTTAGAGATTCAATTTTAGACCATTTTCTTTGGCATTTAAGGCACTCTAAGATTGACCTCGATTCTTTGGATATTTTCTACTGTCAATTCAAACGGAGCCACTTCTGTTCCCAGGATATAACCTGTGTGTTTCTGCTCAGTGCTTTTGTTTGAGCTCTTGTCTGAGCTCTGCTCTACACGCAAGGCTCCAGGGTCCATTTCTATTTCAAACATTACCTTTCCTGCAGTCTTCCCAACTCTCTTAAGTGAAAGGAATCCCTGAACACCGCCACTCCTCAGCTAGGAACTGCAGCATGTATTTTATCTGTGGCATTCTTATGCTACCTTACTCTCTCCTTTTATTTTACATACAAAGCATATATACATATTTTAAGAAAGAAAAACAACTGTATTAAATTTGTAATACTCAAGTCACGTTTGACTTCTGCAATTACAAAGAGGTGTTCGATATGACTTATATTCATTTTTTGTTAACGGTATATGTTCTCACAATTTTAATACAGTTTTTTCCTTTCTTAAAATGTGTATTTTTGGGGTACCCTCTGTATTATCATGCTATAGGACAATATTTAATTGCAATATTTTAATAAGCACCGTGAAGGCAGGATTCATAATTCATTTACATATTTTCCCTCTAATTGATCATACAGAGTCTCCCATAAATATCCAGGAGACCAATAAATGGGTTGAACAAATGCAAGGATACATAGATGCACGGACACCTACCTTGTGTCAGAGGAAAAAGGGAATGGAAATAGGATTGTATAGAGAGTAGGTCTGAACACGCACAGCCCTGCTCATAAGGTCACTGGTACCCACAAGCAGCTCAAGGTAAGTCCCTGGTTCTTCTTTTTTCTTTTCTTTTTCCCTTCTCTTCTCTTTCCTCCTGTCCTGCCCCACCCCTTCCTTCCCTTTCCCTCCCCCACCTTTTTTTTTAATCAACTTGACCTGGGACTTCACTGGTTTTTGATCGTGATCTGTGTCTCCCTTCTCTCACAGACACCACCTGTAAGTCACACATCCTCACATGATCACAATATTGTGGATTCGATAGTGGGAGTAAGTGTTCTCGGAGGCGGCATTTCATGCAAGCTGTACTCGAGCACTTGGGCATTCAATTCCTTTCCAGCCTGAACCTACTGGTTCTGCTCCTTTTTCTATATGGAATTTCAAAGGTAAGTTACACAGGGGAGGCCACGGCACACACCCTAGTTCTTCTGGCAAACTTCCATTTTCAGACTGCGTGGGGCTTCTCGAATTCCAGTGTCCTAGAGTAGCTTTTCCACTTATGCTATTGGGTTTCTGGGCTTCATTTCTTTTCTCAAATGAATGTACCTGGTTTCTTTCACTGATCTAAGTTAACTTTATTCCAGGTTAGAATTACAAAAATAACACCCAAATATATGATTATTTTCTTTCTTGCCCCAAGATAATGTTTGTGCTTTTGAAAATTGAAACCACTTAAGAAATCCATGATTATTCACTCTCAATTCAAACGACAGTATCAATGCTCATTGGTATTTCCTTAATGTGGTCCAGCAGCAAAGTTTTCATAGGCATTGTAGGGGCATAATTATGTCATGAAAATGATAATAGCCTGGGCTTCATGAAGTGTTTTATATACACATTTATAAGGATTCAATTAATACCAATGGAACAGTCTGAGGTAACTGTCAGTTAAAACATTCCAACCATTTCTTTTCTCTATTTTCCCATAGGCAATGCCCTTGTTTCCAGCCCCAAGTCAGTTAAACCCATTTTAAGCCAGAGGGTAAAGACCTGTACCACCTGGTACCTTAGAGCCCTGCACAGCAGAAATCTCTCAAAGACCAATGTCATCAGACCACAGAAATAATTCATCTTATTAGCATCAAATTATTCTAAAAGCCATGTTCTCAAAGGCAAAAAAGTTAACCAATTAACCATAAACCAGAGTCATCTGTGTAAGAATGAAACAACTTATCTGAGAAAGTTGATCTATAAACAAAGGTTATCCTTTCTCCCTTGGAAATAGTCTGTTTTTATTTGGACTGCAGCGTGGTCTGGGCAAATGAGGGAGCCTTTTATTCACTTCCTCAGGTAAGTCCATGCATTCCTTGATTGTCTTCCCACACTTTTATTCCCAGGCCACTGGCCTTGAGCTCAGTGGGAGGAAAAAACCAAAGCCTCTTTAAGTTTGTATGAAGAGATGCAGTTAAGAGCACACAATGTGCTGTAGTAACACATCACCTGCTAAGAACTATGACAGTGACCAACGATGCAAGGCGTGGTATGTGCCAGGCACTGTACCAGGCTACGTTATACCCATTCACCAGCAAAGCAGCACCCCATGTGCAAGGTACTAACCTCCATTCATTTTTATTAGCATCACAGAATCAAAAGACAAAAAAGCCCAGAGCCTGGAAACTTGAGGCTTCATTGCCCAAAGTGATATTTATTAGAGCGTGGAGACTCAGAAAGCCGTGCTGATAGGGAGACACAACCAGCACAACATCCTTCCAAGCACCTTTTCTTTTTTTTTTTTGTAGAGACAGAGTCTCACTTTATGGCCCTCGGTAGAGTGCCGTGGCCTCACACAGCTCACAGCAACCTCTTACTCCTGGGCTTAAGCGATTCTCCTGCCTCAGCCTCCCAAGCAGCTGGGACCACAGGCGCCCGCCACAATGCCCGGCTATTTTTTGGTTGCAGTTTGGCCGGGGCCGGGCTTGAACCCGCCACCCTCGGCATATGGGGCCGGCGCCCTACCGACTGAGCCACAGGCACAGCCCCCAAGCACCTTTTCTAAGTAAGTGATTGAATAGCCTTTTCTCTCTCCCGACACCTTCCAAGCTGCAGGCAAACTTGATTACATGTCCTGTCATTCTGGGGATGCCACTCTCCCCACCCATTCCTGCTGCGCTCAGTTACTCCTACTGTCCAGGGAAATGCAGAGAGCAACTGACATTTCGGCAGGATGAGGAGAACCAAAGCAAAGTGGCAAATGTCATTCTGAAGCCTGAGGCTCCACTTACCTCTCCTTCATGACACTCAAATTGGTACAGCCAAAAATTCTCCATCTTCCCAGGTGGTGTTTGAGCAGCCGGGCCAGCTCTAGCGTGCACCCTTGTGAGCTGAGGCTAGCTCCTGACCTCAGTGGCCGTTTGGAGGATTGTTTCCAGTGGTGTCAGATGCCCACGTCAATCATGCAACTGGTAACAGGAGATGTGACCACCTCCTGAGGTGTCCAACCTCTCCACACTAACCTCTTGGTGCCCAAGTGGCTCCTGCGTCACAGGGGGAGCATCATCAGCTGATGCTTCTGAGAAGGGCCAGCTGCCCCTTCTGGCAGTGGTGCCTACTATTTCTGGGGAAAATAAACTTGGCTCTGAGGTGCTATCAGAAACTTTCACACACTCCAAACTCTGCCACGTTTATAGAACCTGTGAAAAAGCATCCAGCTCATGTGTAAGGAAAGGGCAGGATCTGGGGAAAAAGAGTTTCTCTGAGGACCTGCATCAGAATGCACCCGGGCATGTGGTGAGAGCCTGGAGACCATCGTGGCCAGCCAGGGCTGGGCCTCTGGGGCAAGGGAGGCCTTGTCACATTTACTAACTGCCTCTGGTAGCCTTGAACTACAAACTGACTGAGGAGATGAGGCGAGCCAGCAGCACCAACACAGCAAAGTTCTGCCTCCACAGCCAGCATGGTTGGAACCAAACCAACAGATACGCCCAACTTGGGTTCACGAGCTGGACCAGAGCAGACCAGGGGAAGGTCAGGCACGAGTAGAGCTGAACCCCGGGCAGCTCATGCACACGGAGGCGGCAGGGGGGCTGTGCAGGCAGAAGACCAGTGTGGGAAACAGGGCCGGAGAGAGCACCCGTGGGCATTCCCTACTCTCTCCTCAGTGTTCTGGTGTTTCTGATCACTCCTGCTGCCAATCAGATCGCATCTACTATCGCCACACCAGTCTGATGCGAGGCCTGTAGCTGTCTGCCATCATTCAAGAAAGCCCTTTCAAAATTGTGAGCATTGCAGAAGGTTTTTCCCCCTAGTTTATGCACTGGGTTTCTCTCAAAACACTTTCTTCTTTTCATCAATTATTTAAAAAGAGAAAAATCTTTGGATGTTGATTCTCAAGTGTCTAAACGGAGCACTCCTTACCATTTAGGTTTTCCCTAGCTCACAGCAAAGCCATTTTCCTCACTAGCAGTCTTGAAAATTGCATTTGTTTAGATTTATGAATGGCTGAGAACAGGGAGGCTGATGCCATTAAGAGTCTCCACTGTTAACTTTTTCAGTTATTAGCCAGAGAATGCCCAACACACATAAGATTCAAAAACTGTTAGATGAAAAAAACAACAACAACCCGCTAGGCCTTCTGGAAAGTTATAGAACACATGAATACAATGCATCCTATTGGCGTAACAGAATTCTTTCCCTGGCTCTTTTGTTTTCATTGTTTCTTCCCTTAAATGTTGATCCTGCACCTGAAACCTGCTTAATTATTCACAACCACCTTCTCCATGCCTCATAAATAACGGATGAGGTTTGTGATGGAAAACTTCACCAGCACCAAGAAGGCAGTTGAGACGAGACGAGAGCATGAAGAACAGGATCTTCACGCCACCCCCAAGGGACGACAAGCAGCCGGGAGGCCTGTTCTCTCCTGCAGACTCCTCAGTGCCAACAAGACCCCTTAACGCTGTGCTTACCAACCTTGTTGAGTCATGGTGAAGGAAAAATGATAATGTTCATACAACACACTGGGTTGACTGGGGAAGACCTGGAGCCCTGGATGAGGCTGTGCAAGGGTGAAGGCAACATGCCTGGGGGCCCAGATCACCCCATCCCCAAAGTCCAGGGGAATCATCCATCAGTTAAGCTCTGTCTTAACTTATGAAGAGGTCTTTACAGTCAGTGCTTTTGACAATGGCAGTCCCTTGAGGATAAAGTTGAACTCTCCTCTGAACAAGCCCCATGGGGTGAGCTTGTTCCTGCAGGATGACACCATGACACCCTTTCTCTCCCATTTGCACAGCTCTCCCTGGCTCTAGCCTTCTCTGCCACTGTCACAGCCCCAGTTCTGCGGGGGTCTCACACTCCTTTCCTTTTACACCATTTTGGTTTCATGCTCCAGTGGTCACGTCAGGATCTGCAGATCTGCCCACTCTCAGCCAGATGACAAAACAAGTGCAGCCCAGCAGTTGGGATGGCTGACAAAGTCAGTGGGGGAAGACAGGGCCAGCAGCTGTTCTGCCCTAAATTTCAGACCCTGTAGTTCTTTGCTGGCTTAGATAATGACAGATACCAAATGTGGTAGGCAGACCTCTGGGATGCCACCCCCACGCGATCTTTACTTCCTGGTATTCAGACCCTTGTGTAATGCCATCCCTGGGGAGAGAGTGAGTAAGCAACTTATACTAAGCAATAAAATACTGCAAAGGTGATGGGAAGTCACTGTGACTGGGCTACAAAAGACTGTGACGTCCATCCACCTTGCCATCAGACTCGATGGCCTTCTCATCTTCCATACTTTATTAAGCAAGCTGCTACGGGGCAGAGGGATCATGTGGCAAAGAACTGAGGATGCTTCTGGCCAATAGCTGGGGGGAACTGAGGCCCTCAGTCCAACCACTTGTGAGCAGCTGAGTCCTGTTAACAAGCACATGAACTTGGGAGCAGATCTTTCCTCAGCACAGCCTAAGGCCACTACAGGCAACCTACACACCCTGATGGAAGCCTCTGAAAGGCCCTAATGAAGAGAAACTGTGAGATAATCCACATGGGTTGTTCTATGCCATTAAGCATTGGGGTGATTTGTTATGCAGTAAATACCACACCAAAGATTCAGATGACAGCCTCAAGGGCAGAGGCGGCTCAGATGTCTGGCTGGGGGCCCAACAAAGGACTTGCCTAGAGGAGACTAGACACTGTACCCGCACACACTCTGTCTGCCGCTGCCGTACCCCAGGGGTCCTGCACCATGCCCCATCTATAAAAAGAACTAAAAAATATGTATTGAATGAGGGGATGATAAATTGTAAGATGCACTTTCAATTTCTGACTGGGGACAGTAGTCACAACTCTCTGTAGTTTACTGGCAAAATGAGGAATAGTGTAGCTTTGTGGTCAGGTGCTATTTCTTATTCCTGTGAGTATCTGGTACTCAATTAAACCCACAAGTGTCAGCAGGGGAACCACTGTAACAACTCATCTTGGTTGGGCAGGGTGGCTAGATCATGCTGTTGTACACATCAGCACCGGCAACAGATCGAAACTTTCTCTCTCAGGAAAAAAATAAAAGCTCAATTCAATCCCTTACGGCACTTAGCATGAAAGATGGTAGAGAACATGTTTATTCTTTTTTCCCCCATGTTTATCCTTTTGATATCATTCATTTGCCTAGGAGAGGGTTTTCATCCTTTTCAGAGGTCTGCTTGGCAAGATAATGTTGGTCCCATTTCTACTGTCCTGGCAGTGGCTGATTTGATTTTAAGGTTGTGCTTCTGGATAAATTTCTGAGATGGTGACCTCTCTGCCTGCCAGCTCCCTTTTCTAAACTTGTGGCCCCCACTCCCAAGTATTGGATGGAACTGGTCTGCAGTTTGTTAGGAACTGGGCCGCACAGCAGGAGGTGAAAGGCAGTGAAGTCTCATCTGCATTTATAGTGCTCCCCATTGCTCACATCATTGTAGCCTGAGCTCCACCTCCTGTTGGGTCAGCGGTGGCATTAGATTCTCACAGGAGTTGGGACATTACTGTAAATCATGCAGGCGAGGGATCTAGGTTGTGAGAGCCTCATCAGATTCTAACGCCTGATGGTCTGCCAGGCTTGGTGGCTCATGCCTATAATCCTAATACTCTGGGAAGCCAAGGAGGGAGAATTGCTTGAACTCAGGAGTTGGAGACCACCCTGAGCTATAATAAGACCCCATCTCTACTAGAAATAAAAAAAATTAGCGGGCATGATGGTGGGCATCTGTAGTCCCAGCTTCTTGGGAAGGTGGGATAGGAGAATCATGTGAAACCCAGAGTTTGGGGTGCTGTGAGCCATGACGATGCCAGGGTACTCTACACAGGGCAACAGAGTGAGACTCTGTCTCAAAAAAGAAAAAAATAAAGCATGATGGTCTGAGATAGAGCTTAGGTGGTGAGGCTAGTGCTGGGGAGCAGCTGCAAATATAGATTATCATTAGCAAACAGGTTTGACTGTACAGAAACCATTAATAAATCAATTGCTTTCAGACTCATATCAAAATCATCTCCCTACCCTCAGTCTGTGGAAAAATTCTCTTCCATGAAACCAGTCCCTGATGTCAAAAAGGTTGGGGACCACTGAATTAAACTATGTAAAAGAACAAAGTTGGTTTTAGAGCCAACACTGGGATGTAGACGCTTTCACAGCAGGTGAGGGGGATGAAATAAGGATGCTTAGAGTCTATTCCTCGTCAGGCCACAAACGGAGACAGATGGGAATTATCCTAGGCCCCACCACCCCACACCAAGAATACACCACAATCTACCCAGAAATTGATCCACTTGGAAAATCAGGCTCCAAGAGATCATCCAGCAAAATTCATCCTAAATTCTGTCTATTTGACTTCAAAATGTCAACCTCATCCCTTGCTGTCCAGAATGTAGAAAAAATGTGCCTGGCTAGATTTCTGTGAGGTGGTGTGGCTCAGCAAGAAGAAACCTCTTAATTCAGAATACCCTAACAAGAATCTGTCACAAAAACAGAATCCTTCTGCATTAAGACAGTTCTTTTCACTTACCCTTGTAAGCTTGACAACACAACCGCAAGGTCAATGGGATAAGATGCTGCTAACAAGCCTTAATGAATTAGCATGTGCTCTTGACCTTGCTCAATAGTTTCCTAGCAACAGTGGGGAAAAAAACATCCATGTTGGCAGCATGCCGAACTCAGGGAAGGGCAGGGGTGACATCACTTAACTCGAGGCCTCAGATGAAACCAGGGTGCTCTTTCACACTCGTTACATCACCTTTCTCAAAAAATTTTGTTAAAAGGTGGGTACAAAAGTGCTTATGAACAGGGCAGGTGTTCACACCAAGATTCTGACAATACCTCCCTCTCAGCAAGGGAGTAGCTGGTTTCTGACTAAGAAGCATTAGTGCTAAAAAGCTTCCTGCCTCAAAAGACTTTCTGCATTGGTTTTTGGGACCAGGTGCATGATGCCAATAAAGGGTAAATATTATCCAAAAGGGATGGTACATGTTGTCATTATCACTAAGTAGCAGTTTGGTTTGTAAGTCAATCAGATCAGCCTGGAAAACAGGCTGGTGATATATTGCTGTTTAAGCTGGAAGCAAAGAACTCGAGTCACCCATGGGCCTGACCAGATGGGCAGGCCAGGAGGGATTTGAATGCTGGGGACAGGATAGGGGAAACACCAGCCCAGAGAAGGTGGGAAAGGGGGTGCTAACGGCCACCCACTAATTCCCTTTGCCAGTGGCCAAGCCCACGTGTTAACTGGGCCATGACTTCCCAAGGTAACTAATACCAAACTGTGTTTCTAATTTCACATTTTGATTCTAATTTCACATTTCCCTAGGGGACTCAATACATGCAAAACCAATTTTTTTCCTCCTAGTCGCCCTGGGAAATAAATCTGATAATTCATTCTACTGATGAGGAAGTAGAAGCCTCAGAGGAAAGCAGGTGACCAACTCGAGGTAACTGCAGCAGGCTAACAGTAAGGCAAAGAGTTCATGTAACAGATCCTCCCTGAGCAGCCAACATGGGAGACCTGCTCTGGGACAGATACAAACGTAGGATGAGACACTGCCTCTGTCCTTGGTTTAATAGAGGCAGCAGCAGGCTCGCACGGGTGGGAAAAGTGGAAAGTAAGATACTAAAGAATCAGTTTAGGGCAGCAGTTACCAACTGAAATGGGCCTCAGAAATGCCTATCCCAAGACCCAACCTCCAGATTCCAACCAGGAAATCTGGAATCCTGGAATCTTGATGTTCCAAGAGTGACCCCCAACTTTTTTGAACGTCAATGAGATCTGGACAGAGGAGGGAGCCAGTGGTAACAAGTGTGGGATGGAGGCCAGTCTGGATAAGCAGAAGTAGATTGGGCATTTTTCATTTTTTTTTTTTTTTTTGTAGAGACAGAGTCTCACTTTATGTCCCTCGGTAGAGTGCCGTGGCCTCACACAGCTCACAGAAACCTCCAACTCCTGGGCTTAAGTGATTCTCCTGCCTCAGCCTCCCGAGTAGCTGGGACTACAGGCGCCCGTCACAACGCCTGGCTATTTTTTGGTTGCAGTTTGGCTGGGGCCGGGTTTGAACCCGCCACCCTCAGTATATGGGGCCGGCGCCCTACCGACTGAGCCACAGGCGCCGCCCGGCCATTTTTCAGTCAGCATTTTTCATTTTAAAGATGATCACGTTTGTAAAAGAAATCCTATTCCATAACCCCAGGACAAGAAGGGATTCCACATGGAGTTCAGTTATCCAGGATCTACCTGGTCCTCTCCATGGACCTCTTTTCTTCCCCTCAACAGCCCCAGCCTACTTACCATAGAAAATACCGAGAATGCACAGTTGGGGAAGAACACAATTTTTAAAAAGACTTCTGGGCATTTTCTTGATCCCTCACTTATTAACTGAGCATGTCAGACACCCCAACTGTGGCCCTGTATGCTGACATCTAACTAGTAAATGACAACAAAATTCTCTATGGCTAAATTGTCCATTTCCTTCCCTGTTGCTTGACCCATCACTTCTTGGTAGTTTCACCTATCAACTGCCAGGTGAGACAATCCATTAAAAAGTTGAGCAAGATTCCTCTTGGGAGAAGGGCCAGCTCAGGAGAAAAAATTGGAGCCCGGGGGTGGGGTGTTAAAAAAATCAATCTTGCTCTTCACTTTCTTTCATTCTACAGAGCACAAAGTAATTGGAAAACCTGCCTTCTGGTGTGCAGGTTGTTGGACAAGTACTGCTCAGGTGATTGTGATATGGTGAGGGTCTGATGGGAGCTGAGAGACCCCTGCCAGGGTACAGAGCTTGCTCTGGAGCTGAACTGACAGGAGAAACTCTAAGGGCGAGTTAAAAATAATTGGAGAGAATATTTCAAATTCAGGAGGAGAGAGCAAAAGCAAACATTCTCCTATCTCCTTTCATTTTTTTCATGATTGAAGTGAATCTTTTATTCTTGAAATGGGATTTCAAGGTCAAGCCTTCCCATTTAAAAGATGTAACAGGGTCCTCATAGTTCATAGAAAAATATCTCATTTTGTTGCTGTTGTTATTTACAACTAAGTTCTAAAACTTAGAACATTACTCCCAATGGGCAGGGATCTGATACTTTACTGGACTCCTACGCAGAATAAACGCACACTGATAAAAAGAAAGTTCTTGGAAACATTTCATTTTTTATTTATTTATTTATTTATTTTTTTTTTTTATTGTTGGGGATTCATTGAGGGTACAATAAGCCAGGTTACACTGATTGCAATTGTTAGGTAAAGTCCCTCTTACAATCATGTCTTGCCCCCATAAAGTGTGACACACACCAAGGCCCCGCCCACCTCCCTCCTTCCCTCTTTCTGTTTCCCCCCCCATAACCATAATTGTCATTAATTGTCCTCATATCAAAATTGAGTACATAGGATTCATGCTTCTCCATTCTTGTGATGCTTTACTAAGAATAATATCTTCCACGTCCATCCAGGTTAATACGAAGGATGTAAAGTCTCCATTTTTTTTAATGGCTGAATAGTATTCCATGGTATACATATACCACAGCTTGTTAATCCATTCCTGGGTTGGTGGGCATTTAGGCTGTTTCCACATTTTGGCGACTGTAAATTGAGCTGCAATAAACAGTCTAGTACAAGTGTCCTTATCATAAAAGGATTTCTTTCCTTCTGGGTAGATGCCCAGTAATGGGATTGCAGGATCAAATGGGAGGTCTAGCTTGAGTGCTTTGAGGATTCTCCATACTTCCTTCCAGAAAGGTTGTACTAGTTTGCAGTCCCACCAGCAGTGTAAAAGTGTTCCCTTCTCTCCACATCCACGCCAGCATCTGCAGTTTTGAGATTTTGTGATGTGGGCCATTCTCACTGGGGTTAGATGATATCTAGGGGTTGTTTTGATTTGCATTTCTCTAATATATAGAGATGATGAACATTTTTTCATGTGTTTGTTAGCCATTCGTCTGTCGTCTTTAGAGAAAGTTCTATTCATGTCTCTTGCCCATTGATATAAGGGATTGTTGGCTTTTTTCATGTGGATTAATTTGAGTTCTCTATAGATCCTAGTTATCAAGCTTTTGTCTGATTGAAAATATGCAAATATCCTTTCCCATGGAAACATTTCATTTTTTAAAAACGGACCACAGTTGGGCACGGAGGCTCACACCTATAATCCCAGCACTTTGGGAGGTGGAGGCAGGAGTTCAAGTCCAGCTTGACCTGTCTCTGCAAAAGTTAAAAAAAAATTATCTGGGCTTTGTGGTGTAGGCCTATTGTCTCAGCTACTTGGGAGAGTGAGGTGGGAGGATCACTTGAGCTTAGGAGTTCAAGCTGCAGTGAGCTATGACTGTGCCACTGCGCTCCAGCCTGGGTGATAGAGTGAGACTGTCTTTTTAAAAAAGCCATTAATCTGCTTAAATACACAGACCTGAGGAGAAATGAGTGCATGCACGCTTCCCCCAGTAAGCATCACTTCCACTGCAGTTAGTATCTTGCTGCTAGCCTTCCCACATGTGTTCCATGGTTTCTGAACTTTCCAAACTAAGCACATTATCAGGCCCACAGCTCCTGAATGCTTCAGGTTTTTCATTGTCAAGGTGTAAATCCACTTACCAATTAGTGTTCTTCACTGTGAGTAGTACAGCCCCAACCATGACCTACTTTTTCTTTCTTTAATGTGTGTCATGTAAGCCAAATGGAAGTCTGCATGCTTAATACAAACGCTGCCTGAAATTAAAACGAAGTGCACTTATCTCCCCATATAACATGGTTAATAAAGCCGTCATTTCTCATAAATTGTGCCCATAACGCACAAGAGTGTTTGCCCCTTCTCTAATTTTCTAAAAAACAGTACCAATGAGACGATCCCTTTGAGCACTGTGTGATCTCTGAAGGATGATTCGAACTCTTTCATGTTTTTAATTTAGCGGAAAGAAATACATGAATATAGTTTTAAAAGTCAAACAATTCTATAAAGCTTATGGTAAAAACTGAAGTCTTTTCCCCTCTCCTTCCACACTCATGGTCCCACCCCCAATTCTTCTAGCATTTTCTTCTTCTGGTATTTACTTTTATATTCATAAACAGCATGACTACACCGCCTTGCCTTGATTTGCCGATTCAGGCATGATTTCTTGACTTCTACTATAAAGAGTTCCCTCTCTTATACTACACGTACCCTCGTTCTCTCAAAATTGTAATTTTTGGTTAACATTCAGTGTTTGCGTTGGAGACTACAGATGTGCTCTTCACTGGTTAGACACACAAATATTATTATGGCATTTCTCGCCTATGTAACAATTGTTTTTACCGAGGTAAATAACGGAATTGTTTTTCCAATTTGCTTAGTCTTCTCTGTACTGAACGATAAGCTGTGCCAGACTCTCCTAACACCATCTAGAACCCCTGTCAGTAGAAGCATATCAGGAAACCTCCTAACCAGAGCCCTCCAAGCTCCAGTCCTTAAGGGATTGGTGTCTACCTTGGCGTATACATGTGCCACCCTGGGATCTCCTTCCCATCATCTGGAGATTTCCTTTACTGCCTTCCTGTGTTGGATCTGCCTTTCCTGATCTCACATCTTTGTTCTTGGCTTGTGCTTCTATTTGGGGAGAGCAGTCCTCTAGTAGTTTCCTGAGCAAGGATGCATGGGAGATCTATTTTCTGCATGTCTGAAAACCTCTTTAATCCACCTTCACGGTGACCTGGAAATTAGCCTGGGTTAGGTAAGTCCCCTGGCTTCCAGTGTTGCTTGTAAGAAGTCCAACACCACTGTGATTCCTGATCACCTGTAACCTGTTTTCACCTCTCTGAAAGCCCTAGAATCTTCTCTTTCTCCCTTGTGTTCTGATGTTTCCATGGGTCTTTTTTTATTTCATTGTTCTAGACAGGAGCCCAGTAGAATCTTTCAATCTGGACATTTGCAGGGCCCTGGCTCTAGGACAGCCTTTCACAATTGCCCTCCATTTTCGCTATGTTCCTACTGCTTTCCTTTTTTTTTTTTTTTTTTTTTTGCCATAACTGTTCTATTGCCTGAAGATTTCAACTCTGTGTTCTGACCTTTCTGCTGAAGTTTTTTCTTTTTTTTTTCCTTTTTCAATTTCTGCTGCCATGTTTAGTTTAACAGTTCCTTTGTTTAGAATGTTCTTTTTGCAAATAGCTGGCATCCTATTCTAATTTAATGAAGGGCTCCCTTACCTTCTCTTACTTTTTGAGGATGTTGGTTACAAGTGGTTTACAGTTTCCTGCTTTGAGCATTGCCTCTATTTCTCTAAGTGTCTTTCCGCATTTGCTTTATGTCTTTCTCAGGTATTCTTCAAATGTCTGGTGGTCCTTGGCTGTTCATTCTTACTAAAGTGTGGGTCCCCAAAAAGCTTACTGCAAGATCTTGACTAACAGGAGCCTTTATTTTGGGGTGATCAGGTGTTGTGCTGGGAAAACACCCGAACATCACTATCTGTAGATATTTTCACTTGTGTCTGTCCTCAGAGAGGAGTACTCTAATCTGCTGGGGCCTGGGGGTCCTGGGAGGGTTGGGGTCTAAGCCTGACAACTAGGAAGTCTAAGTCGTCTTGGGATCTCACTACATGGTAGGCCCTAAGTGCCCCAAGGCATCTTGTTCTCATTTCAAACTGCAGCTAGAGCCCGGATTTCTCCACTTCTCTGGTTCACCCTTTCATCACAGAAGCCTCCCATCTTCTTCTGGGAGGAGGAGTCACCTGCCTGCATTGGCTGGATTAGACGTCGGGAAATCTAATGTCTCCTGTGATAGCTCCTCAAACGATCCTCTTATTTCTTCAGCCACCCCCTCATTTTCCTGTTGTCTAAGGTATCTGGTATCTCAAATTCCTGAGCCTTTTTTGGAGGGTGGCCTGCAGCCCAAATCCTCACAAACACTTGGCAGAAGAGAGAAACGAGAAACCTGATTAATGTATTAGTCAGGACTGACTAGGGAGGCTATGCGGTAACAAACCACCCTGAAATCCCTGTGGCCTGAAACAGTGACGGTTGATTCCTCTCTCCCAGCACATAACCCACAAAAGCCAGCAGGGGGGGGCCCTTGCTCATGGTGCTAACAGAGGCGCCTCCACCTTGTGATGGAAAAAAACATCTTTTTCCAATGGCATCAGCCTTGCTCACCGCAACATCAAACTCCTGGGTTCAAGCAATCCTTCTGCCTCGGTCTCCGGAGTCAGCGATGCTGCCAACTTAATGTGAAGAGTTTGTTTCCATGGGAGAACAAAGTGTGGTCTTACCTGCTCCCACCTGGAAGCAACACAGTTCAGGGCTCACATTTCACTGGCCAAGCCTAAATTCTCAGGGATGTGGGAGTGCAATCCTTCCTGTGCTTGAAGAAAGAGGAGAACTGGAAATACTGGGAGCACTAATATCCCTACCACAGCCAGTCACCTCTTTGGTGTTCCAAAATTTTGTTGTTCTCCTCTGCTGCTATTTCCTCTCTTAGTCTTTACGGTTTATATTAATTTACTGTCAATTTACTATCGTTCTAGGAAGAAGGATTAATGCCACTTCAAGCTGCACAACATACTGCCACTCCAAGTAGCCCAGGCCCTCCAATTGCCACTTGCTAGCATCAGTCTGAGTCTACTGTGATTTTGATTTTGCTCTCTACTCAGGATGAGTCTGTTGCCTGAAGAGAGATCTGTAGGTTGTGGCTTTTCAGAACTGGTCAGTCATTATCAATACACTTCAAGGAGGAGATTGGGAGATAGCTATCACACCCATACCCGGGAACAGTGAAAATCCTTACTAGAAGGCAGAGATGTAAGTATTTTTTCAAATTTTTAGTAATTTTTAGAAATGAATTATTTTCTCTCAGTGCTGAGCACCTAATAGGTGTTTAGAAAGTTCTTTTTCTAATTCTTTTTTTTTTAAATTTCAGATTAATATCAGGGTACAGATGATTAAATCAGGTAGAGTCCCAAGTTGTAGTTGTGCCATGTGCCCCTCCATTGTGCCTGTTAGGTAAGAGCACACCAGTCCCTGCTCCCTCCTTCTCCCTGCACCTGGGTTTGTTTTTCTCTTGCGTCCGTCCGTGTGTATTTGGTCGTCTGTGTCATATTAGTACTGAGTACGCTGCATTCCTGCCTTTCCATTCTTGAGATGCTTTACTCAGCAGAATGTTCTCCAACTCCATGTGTCTGCTACCTTCTTGTGGATGAACAATCCTATTTTCTCATTCTGTGCAACTTACCAGCAAACAAATGCCTGTTTGCTCCAAGTATAAAGTGCTGAAGTTTTGGGTGAATTAAAAGTAGTGTCAAAGCAGATTTAGCTATTAGCAATTATCTCTGACAAGTGGTAATACAGATGTCTTTTATTACCTTCCATTTGCTTCACTGTAGTTTCTGATCTTGCCATTTTGAGAATGTACTGCTTTTATAATAAGAATTCCAGAGCCACTTCTGCAGGTCTGCTGACAATAATCACAGTGGGACAAATCCTTCTGTTAAAACTGTATTTATGCCAATAAAAGATTTAGTTAAGTCTCAAATCCACAGCCTTTACACGGGGAAATTGCCCAGATAATACATTTTTCTTTAAAGTCAGTTGTTCTCAACCTTTCATGTGCTTAAGAAGCTCAGAGAGAATTTATAAAACAAAATGAAAAGATCACTGGGACCCATATCAGGTATTTTGGCTTGGAAAGGAAGGGAAGTAACTTGCATTTTTAATAACTACCTCCCAGACAGACTTCAGACCACACTGCTTTTAATAGTGCCTGTCCCTTTTCTGTAACAGCGTACACGGAGTGTTCAGTAAATATATTTTGGTGCTGAGGTGGAAAATCAACAGAACATATATATACTCTTCCCATCCTATGATACCATCAAAGCAAACAGACAGCAAATGAAGGCCTTTCCTATAAATATGGCATGACAGATGAAATACAACCCACAAATTCAAATAGCTTAAAAATGACTGATGGAATATTTTAAAGCACAGGTTTTTGGTTTTGCTTTGTATTAACTATTCATAACACAGTAAACCCTACTTGCCAATTTCTTAGCATCAAGCTCAATTTCTGACAATGTGGGTTCCTAAAGCATCCTTCAGTGTTCTATAATCATTCCTACCTTTTGAATGAAATATGCGAAAGGTTAAGTTGTTAACCTTAATGAATAAAAGGCAGCTCCTGGTCCTATCACGGCTGTGCCAAGGGCTCCTTAGGAGGCTGCAGGGGCAAGGTGGTTAAGCAGGTTATTTCAAGGAGTCAGTGCACCTGAGAAAGCCGAAGGGTGGTGGGTGGGGGGCAGCATCTGGACCAATTGCTCCTGCAGCTTTTTCTCTGATGGCTTTCCAAGTTTCTAAAAGGATGTAGAAGCTGGCCTCTTGCCAGCTCCCTACTTTTGAAAACCTGCTCCATTTCCACCTCATTTGCAAAATGCTTGCTGCAATCCCTCGTAGCTAGAGGAACTTGGAGACAGCTGGAGGGCAAGGAGAATTCTATATGGGAGCACACCTGTTTTTCACTGAATCGGAAGCCTAGAAAACAGAGGAGAGCTACTGGGCAAGTCTGCACTAACAAACCCAATGCTGCCCCCTTGCTGGGGAGGATGCAGTTCCATTGCCTGCCGTTTCCAACCTTTCCTTAAAGCTGCCAGCAGTTTCATCAGCTGACAGCAAATGTTGGTTGGCTATTACTAAAAGAGGAGGTGAATGCTACCTCTCTGACCTGCATAGCCCTTTATGTATAAGGGAGATGAACAAATTGATTACAATACCAGTTTCTGACTCCAAAAGATATGTATACTGAGAAACAGCCTGGTACAATCATACAATGCAGAATTAAATGAAATTGAACTTAACCTCTTGACCCTTCTCTTTCTCCAAGATCTATTTTTAAATGAAACTGCTTAAGAAATTATCCAAGCGAATGGCAAAGTGGAATTGGAGCAGAAAGACTCTTGACAGCAAGGCAGCAGGAGCAAAGGTTAATCTTCTTGATTTATTTTGAATAGATTGTGACACCCAAGCTTGCTAGGTTATCAAATTTCTTACATTTCAAAGATGGGAAAACAGAACGTCAACAGTGGCATCTATAGTTTTGTGTTGCTCTTCACAATGAAACACAATTTGGTTTGAAACTGAAAACATGCTTTTTGTGAAGTGGGAAGAATGCCCAGATATGACCAGAAGTGAAAATTAAGCACCTATGAAATCCACAAGGAGGCATGGTGTGGGTGAAAAACACTGCAGAAACCCTTGGTAGGAACGGGCTCAGAAGGATTTCATTTTCCCCAAAGAGAAATCCCAACCACCTTTGCCAAATCTCTAAGAGACTGCTTTACGTCAGTGGTGTTCAAATTGTGGTCCCAGGACCTACAGCATTACCTGGGAACTCTTACCTGACTCCTGCAAACCTGAAAAACAGGGAAGGTTAAGAAATCTCCTCACCTTTCTGTGTTCCGGGAAATGGCTTAAGACAAAGAACCCCCCTCCTCTGTATGAATTAGATAAGACTCAAATATGCCTTGTTTACCTATGACAAAGCCAAACACAGACCCTCCAAATTCCCATTCCTTGCTTCATAAGTGATTAGCTGAACTGCCAGTTAACCAAACTCTAGTTAAGCTTCTCTCCTTCTTGAGGTGCCGAACTCTGGCCAGCAAACAACCACCCGGTCTCCAGTTAAAGCATTCTCTGCCCCACAATGAGTTCAATTCACATGTTTTTTAATCCCAATTTCTCCTATGGTGGTTTTTCTAGCCTTGCCTACTCCTTCCTATAAAAGAAAACCACTTTTTGCCTAAGTCTAAAGGCACTTTCAGATCTTATGGTCTCCAGGGCAATAGTCCTCCTCCCCATAATGAACAGTACCTTTCTCCACTTTGCAATACATCCTTTCCAATAAAGTCTTTCCCTACTCAGTCAGACTTGATTCTTATTTAACATTAGAAATACCAATTCTCAGCAGGGTGCAGTGGCTTACGCCTATAATCCTAGCACTCTGGGAGGCTGAGGCAGGCAGATACCTTGAGCTCAGGAGTTTAAGACTAGCCTGAGCAAGAGCCAGACCCATCTCTAAAATACAGAAAAAATTGGCAGGGTGTTGTCTTGGGCACCAGTGGCTGAGGTAGAGGGATTGCTTGAGCCCAGAGCTTGAGGTTGCTGTGAACTAAGCACAGTTCTCTAGCCTGGTGTAACACAGTGGGACTGTCTCAAAAAAAACAAAAAACCCCCCCAACAAAACAAAAAAGAAATACCAATTCTTCGGCTTTGTTGTATACCTTAAGAATCAGAAACAGAGGGGTGGGAGATGGTATGCCTCCAGATCCAGTGTGGGAACCACTTCTTTACAACCTCCCACTAAGGGTCTGATGAGTGCATTCAACAACTCCCTCTGGGCTCGGCGCCTGTAGCTCAGTGGGTAGGGCGCCAGCCTCATACACCAGGGCTGGCGGATTTGAACCAGCCCGGGCCAGCTAAACAACAAAGACAACTATAACAAAAAAATAGCCAGGCGTTGTAATGGGCGCCTGTAGTCCCAGCTATTTGGGAGGCTGAGGTGAGAGAATCGCTTAAGCACAGAGTTTGAAGTTGCTGTGAGTTGTGACGCCACAGCACTCTACTGAGGGCGACACAGTGAGACTCTGTCTCAAAAACAACCCCTCCCCCCGCCCCGAGCAAAACCCACTAACTCCCTCTTGCTCTCTTGCTGGTGTTTCACTCACGGCTTCTGAAGCTTATGGTGGAAAGGTTCTTAGTGTCCCATAGACCATTTTACCCCATAAAGCCATTTCCCAATGCCACACAAGGCCACAGCGCACCATCTCCCCTCCTGGCTGTGCGCGGAGCTCAGCAAGCCTGAACTTGCACAGACTTACATCTCCGTCCATTGGCCTCTGGTCATCATAGTCCCTGGTGGGGCTGATGTCCTGCCGCATGACCCAGATAGGTTCTTTGGGCTCGTCCGGGGTGTAAGGCGAACGGATGGTCCTGGTTTTCACCTCCTCGATGGCCTCCTTGATGTCCTTGATAGCCAGCGAGATGGCATCCCTCTTCTCCTTGCTGTACCGCTGCCCCACCTCGCCGCCGCCCACAGGGCCCACCACCGGCCGTTGTCCTGCGGGAGCCTGCAGCCCGGGGCTGTCGGGGCGGCCTCCGCCCGGGGTAGGGGCGCGCTCCAGGTCCTGCTCGGCCTCGGGCATGTCCTCGGCTGCCTTGTCCAGGCTCTGCGAGCTCATGCTCTGCTTGACCTCGGCCACGATCTGGTCGATGTCCTCCTCCTGCTCGTAGCTGTCCATGCGCGGGTAGGGCGCGAACTCTGCCTCCTTCTCGGGGCTGTCGGACTCGCCATCGGAGCGCTCGTCGTAGTGATGCAGCCGCGCGCCCAGGGCCTCCTGGCGGTACGCGGCGGCCTCGTCGCGCTCCTGTTCGTAGAGCCGCAGGCCATCGCGCGCGTCCAGCTCGGGCGCGTCCCCGATCTCCTCGTACACGTGCTCTTGGAGGCCGCCGTAGTCGGCGTAGGGCTCCGCGTAGGGCTCGTCCTCGCCGCGGTGGAAGAGCCGGTGCGTGTAGACGTAGCCCGAGTAGGCCGCGTTCATGGCCTCCTCGTGCTCCAGCGAGTGGAAGTGCAGGTGGTTGGGCAGCGCGCGGCGGTGCGCGGCCTCGGCGTGCTCGGCCTCCGCCTGCTCCGTGTACTCCTCGGCCTCGGGCCGGTACTGCACGGCGTAGGCGCTCTCGTCCTCCGGGTCCTGGGCGCGCTCCGCATCGTAGCCATCGCGGGCCGCCGCGATCACGTCGCCCTCTGCTGTGTCCGTGTGGTTGTGGAAGCCGCTCTCCGTGCTGGCTGAGCGCGCCAGGCACTCCCCGCGCTCCTCCTCCTCCTGCCGGAGCTGGGCGCGGAGGTCCTCGACGGGGCGCCCGCGCTGGTGGCGGCCGGCATAGTGCGGCTGCTGCTGCGGCGGCTGCTGCTCCTCCTCCACCCCTGGGTGCTCCAGGTCGGCCTCCACCGACTCGTTCACCTCCCCACCTGCCGCCTCGTCGGTCACCTCCACCTCTGTGGCCCCCTCCAAGTGGTTCATGGTGGGCGTCGGGGACTGCTCGGAAAGAGGCTGGGCCCGGCTCACTGCGCTCTCATTTTGCTCCACGGGGCTGGGAAGACAAGAAGCAGAGAGGCTATTACGTGGTTCATACTGTAGGAGAGTTCCAAGATAGTCTTAAGAACAGCTACTGTTGATCCCCTTTTGAATCTGGGTAATTAAAAAAATGACTGCAAATTTAAACTCAATCTGACAGCACGTACATAGCTTATTTTCTTCGTAGCATGCACCATAATTTGTAATTACACGTTTAATTGCTTATTGGCTTTCTCCTTTCCCCCGCCTCAGACTGAGAGCCGCCTGGGCCGTGTGTTCTCCACCGTGCCTACTGCCCAGGTTCCAGTTCTGACTCAGGCCTGTGAATAGAGTAACTACTACATTGAATGGGCCAATTGGCACATGTGCCATCTGCTAACAGATAAATCTCTCCATATTAAACTGGAATCCTAGATCCTTTGGAAGCAACTCTTTAAATAAATTTCAAGGGAAAATAATCTGCAAGTGGCTACAAGTATGCAGCCCTTCTGAGCGAGGCTGACACCTGTCTGTGGGTGTCTGCCCTGGCTCTGGCGTTACTGCCTCTGTTACACTGGGAAACTGGCTTAATTTTCTGAACCTTTAGGATGCGACTGGACTCATCCTATATGCAGGATGTTAACAGTTATGACATAGGGTAAAAGAGACTCTTGTGGCCAAATAAGTTTGGAAAATGCTGGGTTACAACTGACTTTTCATTGTCAATAGTCAAGGGAAGAAGATGAGGCATGCAAGGTTTCTCTGATTGACCAGGAAACTTTTTTTCCTAGAAGCCAGTGTACTGACAAATACAGCTAGTTTCTAATACAGTCAGGTCCACACGGTGGGTTCCACATCCAGGGATTCAACCAACCATGGATGAAAGTATTTGGGAAAAAAATCACAATAAAAAATAACACAAAAATAAAGGTATTCACAGGTATTCACATAGTATTTATATTAGATATTCTAAATAATTTAGAGATTAAACTATATGGATACATAGATTATATGCAAACATGATGCCATATTATATAAAGCTGGGGTCCCCAACCTCTAGGCTGGGGACCAGTATGAGTCTATAGCCTGTTAGGAACCCAGACACACAGAATAATGACCTGAGCCACACCTCCTGTCCCCTCCCCTCACCCCCTGGGGCAAAAACTGCCTTCCACAAAACTAGTCCCCGGTGCCAAACAGGTTCCAGGCTGTGGCCTTTTAGGAACTGGGCCTTACAGCCCGAGTCACGCAGCAGGTGAGCCAGTGAAGCTTCCTCTGTATTTACTACTGCTCCCCATTGCTGGCATCACTGCCTGAGCTCTGCCTCCTGTCAGATTCTGGTCCCTTCCCCTCCACTTCCATGGAAAAGCTGTCTTCCATAAAACCAGTCCCTGGGGCCAAAAAGGCTGGGGCCTGCTGATGTCAGGGCCTTATGCATTCACAGATATTGGTATCTTCTGGGGTCCTAGAACCAATCCCCTACAGATACCAAGGGAGGACTGTACTCATTTCTCCCCTATACCCTGGACCTAAACTTCTATGATTTTAGGAATTACCAGAATAGCCAGAACTGGATAACATGGCTGATTTTTAAAAAGATAAGTAGGTCTCTTTATCTGTTTCCAGAGTACGTGTACCTATAAAGATAGATTTGGTTTCAAGCTCTCTCAATTTTTCTTATCACAAGACAGCTTAATAGCACAATCTGTGCCAAGTGTATAGAAATAGATACACAGAATGTAAAGAACACCAAGAACAGGCAGGAATCGTATCACTTTAAGGTACCTGTGGTAAATGGGCTCAACAAAATGTGTCAGCTTTTCTCTTCAGGAGAACCCCTCTTACGAATGGACAGAATAGACGGGAAGTGAATTTTTGTATTGTATTCTACAAGGTCTTGGTCTGTTGTCCAGACCAGAGTGCATTATTATAGCTCACTGCAACCTCAAACTCCTTGGCTCCAGTGACCCTCTGTGTTAGCCTCCCACATAGCTGGGACTACAGCATGTTTCACCAGGCCCGGCTAATTTTTCTATTTTTGGTAGAGACGAGGTCTCATCCTTGCTTAGGTTGGGGAAGAGAACTCTTAAACGTAATAGCAGACATCTCCAGGAGGACCAGGGACATCTGCTTGACTCTCTGGGACTGGCATGTATTATATTCTACTCGACTCCACACCAGAACCACAGCAATTTCCTTCCTGCATTTCTGATAGCCCCATAGTGACAGAGGCCATTATGCAGCTGCCAAGTCTACCTTCAAGCAGAAGTATCATGTTTCCTCCATTCCTTGGTGGATCCATCCTTGACTGATGCTAAGTAGATGAAAACAATTATGGTTTACCAGAGATGAACAATCCTTAGTGCTTTTTCGCTTGACACCAGTCCAGCTTCAAACAAATTAGACCCACCCTCTTTTGAAAAACTGTGTGGTCCTCTCGTTAACTCTTAAAAACAATGACTATGGCCTCAGGAGGAGAAAGTCTTATAAAACTAAGAGTCTCCCTTGGGACTGTGATGGATGGTTAATGCTCTAAACAGAAGAGGCAGGTGTTAGAGCTGAGGACCTGCCGGTTAAGTGGCCTCCAATATATTATGCGAAATACAAAAGAAATATTCAGTTCAACATAAGACATGGACAAGAACACTGTAACCAAGTAACAGATAAAAATTTCAATAAAGGTACATTGGTTCCTTAATGTACAAGCCCTATTCTAGTCTGACGGGTCTCTGTTATATGTAGTCAGTGTTAGAAATACAAAAACCAAAACCATACAAAGCCCCTAAATGGCCCACAATTCATGATAACCATTTGTGAAACTGACCAAAGTACTGTCTTCAGTGAAAATGGCTTTCTTTTTTAGCTTGAGGAACATCTATTGACAAGTATATTAAAAAGAAATGTTAGCTTATTCTTGGTTAAAATCATATATATCCAGAGAATGGCACCCTCACCTAAATCACTTATTGATTTGAAGGAAATAGCATTTCCATGTATGTCTGCACAGTACATCATGGTAAAGAAAGCTCTTAGAGAGGGGGGAATAGTGTTAAAATAATGAAGTTTTGGTACAGTAGAGCTTTCTGTTCACTAGGTACATTCTCCGACCCTTAAGGGAGTATTTATGCATATAATGTATTTCACTCACCATCGTGGTTTCCAGCATATGGTTTGGGTTGTGTTATTGCAACTTGTTAATGAATCGCAGACATTGATTCTCAGGGTTTCCCTAGGACAAAGGGTACTAGCGACTTTTAAGGGATGAGCTAAAGTTGATGGTCAGGTCCCCCACTAGCACATGAAAGGACTGTTCTTCATACCCTGGCAACTTTGGGAGTAGTACTTAAAAAAAAAAAAAAAAAATGGCGGCTTTTTTTTTTTTTTTTTTTTTGTAGAGACAGTCTCACTTTATTGTCCTGGGTAGAGTACCGTGGCGTCATAACTCACAGCAACCTCCAACTCCTGGGCTTAGGCGATTCTCTTGCCTCAGCCTTCTGAGTAACTGGGATTATAGGCGCCCACCACAACACCTGGCTATTTTTTCTTTTTTGTTGCAGTTTGGCTGGGGCCCTGTTTGAACCTGCCACCCTTGGTATATGGGGCCGGTGCCCTACTCACTGAGCCACAGGCATCTCCTGGAGGCTTCTTTTTTAAAATGTCAGGTTATTGTGAAAATATATATTGGTTCAGCCTTTTTGAAAAGCAATTTGGCAAGATGAATTAAAGTCTTCAAAAGGTTACCTACCTTTTGCTCCAGTAATTCTTAGAGAAGATTAAAAAGAAAAACTCAGATGTGGACAGAGATGTTTCTCACAGTATCTGCTTCAAAGGGAAAAATTATAAACACTAAATATTAAGCCCTAATATTTTTTAAGTACTTATAAATATTAAATTAAGTACTTAAACATGCTAAGCATGTTGGCATCATATTGTGATCCAGAAAGATGTGGTGTGTTTTCTTGCAGGACAGCAGTTCCCACACACTCCAACTCAGCCGTCCAGAGTTGATGAAATCATACCTCCTCCTCCCTCCCTCCCCTTGGCTCCCAACCTGGCCTCTGCCTGGACTTCTGCACTAGCAAATCTCTTCCTCATCTCCTTCCCCAATCTGATGTCTGAGCCCCTTGTCTCAGTAACTCTTGGATCATCCTCACCACCACTGCCCTGTCGTGGTCTATCTTGCCTACACAGTTGTTTCCCTGACTCTGACTTCAGTCCCCTCCCCATAGCCAGCCTGACGATCTTTCTAAAGTACAAATTTAAATCCCAACACTTACGCCTCCGGAGCTTCAGTGGTTCCCCTCTAGTGCACAGCACCAGTGCTTAGTTAACGGTACCAGCCACTAGTTGGGATTTTCCACATGACTCATTCAATCCTCACACTAGCCAATGAAGAGAAGACTGTCATTAAAGGAGCTACAGGGAGATTAGGTGATTTCCCCAGGCTGGGCATCTGGTGAGAAGGAGAGCACTATCTTTTTTTTTTTTTTTTTTAAGAGTCTTGCTGTGTCACCCTGGTTAGAGTACAGTAGCAGCATCTTAGCTCACTGCAACTTCAAACTCCTGGGCTCAGGCAATCTTCCTGCCTCAGCTTCCCAAATAGCTGGGACTACAGACATGTGCCACGATGCTCGGCTAATTTTTTCTATTTTTCATAGAGATGTGGTCTCATTCTTCCTTAAGCTGGTCTCAAACTCCTGAGTTCAAGCGATCCTCCCACCTTGGCCTCCCAGAGTGCTACGATTAAAGGCATGAGCCACAGGCCTGGTCTGGCACTGGCCTTTGATCCCTGCTCTGTCTCTAAGGTTTGGACTCTTGAATCCTATTTTTTTTTTTCCAGTTTCAAAGAAATTTAATATATTTACATGTTATATTAAGGAACAGGTGATACATTATCATTTGTTAGAAACTGATCTTTCTGTATTAAAATAGATTTTAAAATTCAGTGTATGTCATTATTACCACTAAGGAAATCTTAGCCCTTTCTGCCTAAAAACAATATATTTAAATTATTGTTGTGTAGTCACTGCTTTCTATTAATTCCTCAAATCATTTAGATGGTTCTATTTTCCACTTAGTAATCTATAGGACTTTGAAGTTCCTATATCCTAAATGAAAGAAATTAAAAACATTTTTTGTTCTGTCCCTAGTTCTGGTTGTGACAATTAGGAAGACTAACTACAAATTTAAATCACTTAGAATATATACAATAAAGATTTCCCAATCTATGCTTACAGCTGTAACCTGAGTTATAGGCTTAATGACTCCAAATAAATAATTCTTCTAAGTACTTTTTAAGCCTTACTATCTAAACAACAAAATAATTTCCCTAAATAAATAAGAGGAAGGCTACTCTGTACCTTGGTTGCTCTGTGGTAACATTATTAAAGACCTGGCAAATCATTCTTATTTTAAAGCTGTTAACTATGTCAAGCATTTATTAAGCTTTAGTATACAGAGAACTCTAGTCCCAAGAGCTGTGTTCTATACTCTTCAAAAATATCTCTTGGGAGGTAACACAAAATTTAAGTCCTCACAATAGTGATTTTATTAAATTAGTTGCTTTATAAAACACTGCAGATGTCATAATTGTTAACATAAGATTTACCAAACCATGGTTAATTGGTGCAGTTTGCTGAGCATGTTTTATAAAGGAAAAGAAATGCCAAAACCCTGTTAACGTTGTTCCACTGCAGCCTAGAAGAAAGGAGATTTGTTTCTCTCCCCCTTCTGAAGCACTCCATCAATAGAAATAGTCTGATAAATAAAAACCAGTCTAAGCACTCAAGAGATTCCACAACTTGTAATGCAATAATGGAGAGGTTTGCCTTCTTCAGCTTCAAAGTTGGAGGGGTTTGGTCATTTAATTTTTATCAGACTAGTGCTTTTCAGCTGCAGTATATTCATTCTTCTTCAGAATATGTTTTTAATATCCTCACGCTCAATTTTAAGACAAAGCAATTTTTTTTTTTTTGTGATTTTTGGCCAGGGCTGGGTTTGAACCCGCCACCTCCGGCATATGGGACTGGCGCCCTACTCCTTGAGCCACAGGCGCGGCCCAGACAAAGCAATTTTAATGCTAGGTGCACACCACATGCCCTTGCTGCAAACTGCTTTTCTTGACAAGTTATGAAGTAGTTCAAGGAGGTATGGTTAAGGCTGTATTACTGAATGGTGCTGGTAAATACTACACAATTTTTTATCATATCACAAACTTTTCTTTCCAATTTAGTGACTGCTGCTATGGAATCAGATAGCAACAACGACAACATTATTAGGTTCATTTTGTTTTGAACTATGATTTAGTAGCGACTGAGGTTCCCAATTTTAACCCCTTGGCAGCAAGATCCAAGTTCCCTCATTTGCACATTAGCACCTAAGTGTCAAGGGGTTAAATAACCAGCACAAAAGCTACTGCGCTTCTGATTGTGGCATTTGGCAGAACTGAAAGGAAAGGAAATTGTGTTACATGTTGAAGGGATTGTGAGCAACATAAAGAAGACACCAGGAGAAGATAAACTGAGTCTTCATCGTCTTGTAATATCCTCCATCATAACCATCATAATCTGCCAGATCTCCAGGAACCACACCTTTCTTCTTCTTTTTGGCTTTGTTTTTCTTTACTTGCTTCTGTTTTTCACTGCAAAGCACCGTCAATGAACTGGTAATCTTTTTCAAGTCATCAATTTCCAATGAAATACACACATCTCAAACTAAGACTTCCAAAAAAACTGGCATAATATAGTGACTTTTCATATTGTGTAATTTTATCTTCTAGTAACCTTCCAAATTCTGTGAAGCCATCTCTTGAAGATGGGTTCATAGCATCTATTCCAAAAACTGTATTATTAACACCGAAAGTTTCCTTTGCTAATTCAATGTCTGACTCTTCCTGCAATTTCTTTTCTCTTTTTTTGCAGTTTTTGGCTGGGGCTGAACCCACCACCTCCAGCATATGGGGCTGGCACCCTAGTCCTTTGAGCCATGGGCGCTGCCCTTCTTGCAATTTCTTTACTGTAGTTTGTCTGCTAATTGTTCTTCCGGTGTTAGCACCTTAGGTTCTTCAGGTTCCTCTCACCTCTTTTTTTTTTTTTTTTTTAATTTTAAAAAGTATTTTAATGTAGTATCTCAATTTTCTTTTTTTTTTTTTTTATTTTTATTTATTTATTTTTTTTTATTGTTGGGGATTCATTGAGGGTACAATAAGCCAGGTTACACTGATTGCAATTGTTAGGTAAAGTCCCTCTTGCAATCATGTCTTGCCTCCATAAAGTGTGACACACACCAAGGCCCCACCCACCTCCCTCCTTCCCTCTTTCTGTTTCCCCCCCCATAACCTTAATTGTCATTAATTGTCCTCATATCAAAATTGAGTACATAGGATTCATGCTTCTCCATTCTTGTGATGCTTTACTAAGAATAATATCTTCCACGTCCATCCAGGTTAATACGAAGGATGTAAAGTCTCCATTTTTTTTAATGGCTGAATAGTATTCCATGGTATACATATACCACAGCTTGTTAATCCATTCCTGGGTTGGTGGGCATTTAGGCTGTTTCCACATTTTGGCGACTGTAAATTGAGCTGCAATAAACAGTCTAGTACAAGTGTCCTTATGATAAAAGGATTTCTTTCCTTCTGGGTAGATGCCCAGTAATGGGATTGCAGGATCAAATGGGAGGTCTAGCTTGAGTGCTTTGAGGATTCTCCATACTTCCTTCCAGAAAGGTTGTACTAGTTTGCAGTCCCACCAGCAGTGTAAAAGTGTTCCCTTCTCTCCACATCCACGCCAGCATCTGCAGTTTTGAGATTTTGTGATGTGGGCCATTCTCCCTGGGGTTAGATGATATCTCAGGGTTGTTTTGATTTGCATTTCTCTAATATATAGAGATGATGAACATTTTTTCATGTGTTTGTTAGCCATTCGTCTGTCGTCTTTAGAGAAAGTTCTATTCATGTCTCTTGCCCATTGATATAAGGGATTGTTGGCTTTTTTCATGTGGATTAATTTGAGTTCTCTATAGATCCTAGTTATCAAGCTTTTGTCTGATTGAAAATATGCAAATATCCTTTCCCATTGTGTAGGTTGTCTCTTTGCTTTGGTTGTTGTCTCCTTAGCTGTACAGAAGCTTTTCAGTTTAATGAAGTCCCATTTGTTTATTTTTGTTGTTGTTGCAATTGCCATGGCAGTCTTCTTCATGAAGTCTTTCCCCAGGCCAATATCTTCCAGTGTTTTTCCTCTGCTTTCTTGGAGGATTTTTATTGTTTCATGCCTTAAATTTAAGTCCTTTATCCATCTTGAATCAATTTTTGTGAGTGGGGAAAGGTGTGGGTCCAGTTTCAGTCTTTTACATGTAGACATCCAGTTCTCCCAACACCATTTATTGAATAGGGAGTCTTTCCCCCAAGGTATGTTCTTGTTAGGTTTATCAAAGATTAGGTGGTTGTAAGATGTTAGTTTCATTTCTTGGTTTTCCATTCGATTCCAAGTGTCTATGTCTCTGTTTTTGTGCCAGTACCATGCTGTCTTGAGCACTATGGCTTTGTAGTATAGACTAAAATCTGGTATGCTGATGCCCCCAGCTTTATTTTTATTACAGAGAACTGCCTTAGCTATACGGGGTTTTTTCCAGTTCCATACAAAACGTAGAATCATTTTTTCCAAATCTTGAAAGTATGATGTTGGTATTTTGATAGGAATGGCATTGAATAGGTAGATTGCTTTGGGAAGTATAGACATTTTAACAATGTTGATTCTTCCCATCCATGAGCATGGTATGTTCTTCCATTTGTTAATATCCTCTGCTATTTCCTTTCTGAGGATTTCATAGTTTTCTTTATAGAGGTCTTTCACCTCCTTCGTTAGGTATATTCCTAGGTATTTCATTTTCTTTGAGACTATGGTGAAGGGAGTTGTGTCCTTAATTAGCTTCTCATCTTGACTGTTATTGGTGTACACAAAGGCTACTGACTTGTGGACATTGATTTTATATCCTGAAACATTACTGTATTTTTTGATGACTTCTAGGAGTCTTGTGGTTGAGTCTTTGGGGTTCTCTAAGTATAAGATCATGTCGTCAGCAAAGAGGGAGAGTTTGACCTCCTCTGCTCCCATTTGGATTCCCTTTATTTCCTTGTCTTGCCTAATTGTATTGGCTAGAACTTCCAGCACTATGTTGAATAGTAAAGGTGACAGAGGACAACCTTGTCTGGTTCCAGTTCTAAGAGGAAAAGCTTTCAGTTTTACTCCATTCAGTAAAATATTGGCTGTGGGTTTGTCATAGATAGCTTCAATCAGTTTTAGAAATGTGCCACCTATGCCTATACTCTTCAGAGTTCTAATTAGAAAAGGATGCTGGATTTTATCAAATGCTTTTTCTGCATCTATTGAGAGGATCATGTGATCTTTATTTTTGCCTCTGTTAATATGGTGGATAACGTTTATAGACTTGCGTATGTTAAACCAGCCTTGCATCCCTGGGATGAAGCCTACTTGATCATGATGAATGACTTTTTTGATGATAAGCTGTAATCTATTGGCTAGGATTTTGTTGAGAATTTTTGCGTCTATGTTCATGAGTGAGATTGGTCTGAAATTCTCCTTTTTGTTTGGGTCTTTTCCTGGTTTTGGTATCAGGGTGATGTTTGCTTCATAGAATGTGTTGGGGAAGATTCCTTCTTCCTCAATTTTTTGGAATAATTTCTGCAGTACAGGAATAAGCTCTTCCTTGAAGGTTTGATAGAATTCTGGAGTGAAGCCATCTGGACCAGGGCATTTTTTGGTTGGAAGATTTTTTATTGTTTCTTTGATCTCAGTGCTTGAAATTGGTCTGTTCAGGAGCTCTATTTCTTCCTGGCTGAGTCTAGCGAGAGGGTGTGATTCCAAATATTGATCCATTTCCTTCACATTGTCAAATTTCTGGGCATAGAGTTTCTGGTAGTATTCAGAGATGATCTCTTGTATCTCTGTGGGATCAGTTGTTATTTCCCCTTTATCATTTCTGATTGAGGTTACTAGAGATTTTACTTTTCTATTCCTGGTTAGTCTGGCCAATGGTTTATCTATTTTATTTATTTTTTCAAAAAACCAACTCCTTGTTTCATTAATTTTCTGAATGATTCTTTTGTTTTCAATTTCATTGATCTCTGATTTGATTTTGGATATTTCTTTTCTTCTACTGAGTTTAGGCTTAGATTGTTCTTCTTTTTCCAATTCCATAAGATCTCTTGTGAGATTGTTGATGTGCTCTCTTTCAGTTTTTCGAATGTAGGCATCTAAAGCGATGAATTTTCCTCTCAAAACTGCTTTTGCAGTATCCCACAGGTTTTCGTAGCTTGTGTCTTCATTGTTGTTATGCTCAAGGAAGTTAATGATTTCCTGTTTTATTTCTTCCTTCACCCATCTGTTATTCAACAGAAGATTGTTTAGTTTCCATGCCTTTTGGTGGGGTCGAGCATTTTTGTTAGAGTTGAGTTCCACCTTTAGTGCCTTATGGTCTGAGAAGATACAAGGTAAAATTTCAATTCTTTTGATTCTGTTGATATTTGTTTTGTGTCCCAGGATATGATCAATTTTGGAGAATGTTCCATGGGGTGATGAGAAGAATGTATATTCTTTATCTTTGGGATGGAGTGTTCTATATGCGTCTATCAAGCACAGTTGTTCTAGAGTCTTATTTAAGTCTCTTATATCCTTGTTTAATTTCTGTTTAGAGGATCTGTCCAGCTCTGTAAGAGGAGTGTTAAAGTCCCCTGTTATGATGGTATTATCAGATATCATATTGCTCAGACTGAGTAAGGTCTGCTTCAAGAATCTGGGAGCATTTAAATTGGGTGCATAAATATTTAGAATTGAAATGTCTTCTTGTTGTATTTTTCCCTTGACCAATATAAAGTGACCATCTTTGTCTTTTTTGACTTTAGTTGCTTTAAATCCACATGTGTCTGAAAATAAGATTGCAACTCCTCTTTTCTTCTGAATTCCATTTG
The DNA here is from genome assembly GCF_027406575.1 of Nycticebus coucang. Lineage (NCBI taxonomy): Eukaryota > Metazoa > Chordata > Mammalia > Primates > Lorisidae > Nycticebus > Nycticebus coucang. The sequence goes on from NC_069781.1 coordinate 80,085,739, forward strand.
CCTGAAAAATTGTCTTCCAACCCTTGACTCGGAGCTTTAATTTGTCTTTTGAAGCCAGGTGTGTTTCTTGCAGACAGCAAATGGATGGCTTGTGTTTTTTAATCCAGTCAACCAATCTATGTCTCTTCAGTGGGGAATTCAAGCCATTAACATTTATTGAGATAATTGACAAGTGTGGTAGTATTCTATTCATCTTATTTTGTGAGAGTCCATTGCTTAGTTTTATCTTTTGCATCAGTGTGGAGGTTAGGTTCTGTCCTTTAATTTCTGAGTTCTTACTTTGCTGCTGATCCATTGTGGTGGTCAGTGTGCAGAACAGGTTGAAGTATTTCCTGTAGAGCTGGTCTTGTTGTGGCGAATTTCCTCAATGTTTGTATATCCGTAAATGATTTGATTTCTCCGTCAATTTTGAAGCTTAGCTTAGCAGGGTACAGAATTCTGGGCTGAAAATTGTTCTGTTTAAGTAGATTAAAGGTAGATGACCATTGTCTTCTTGCTTGGAAAGTTTCATTAGAGAAGTCTGCGGTAACTCTGATGGATTTGCCCCTGTAGGTCAACTGGTGCTTACTCCTGGCAGCTTGCAGAATCTTTTCTTTGGTCTTGACTTTGGACAGGTTCATCATAATGTGTCTTGGAGAAGCTCGGTTAGAGTTGAGGCGACCTGGGGTCCGATATCCCTCTGAAAGCAGTGTGTCAGAATCTTTGGTGATATTTGGGAAATTTTCTTTTATAATATTCTCTAGTATGGCTTCCATTCCTCTGGGGCATTCTTCTTCCCCTTCTGGAATTCCTATAACTCGTATGTTGGAACGCTTCATAAAGTCCCATAATTCTGACAGTGAACGTTCTGCTTTCTCTCTCTTCTTTTCTGCCTCTTTTACTATCTGAGTTATCTCAAAAACTTTGTCTTCTACCTCTGAAATTCTTTCTTCTGCATGGTCTAACCTGTTGCTGATACTTTCCATTGCATCTTTAAGTTCCCTGATTGACTGTTTTATTTCCTTCAGCTCTGCTATATCCTTTTTATATTCTTCATATCGTTCATCTCTTATTTGATTCTGTTTTTGAATTTCCTTTTGGTTATTTTCCACTTTATTAACAGTTTCCTTCATTGTTTCCATCATTTCCTTCATTGTTTTCAACATGTGTATTCTAAATTCCCTTTCTGTCATTCCTAACATTTCTGTATAGGTGGAATCCTCTGCAGTAGCTACCTCATGGTCCCTTGGCGGGGTAGTTCTGGACTGGTTCTTCATGTTGCCTGGAGTTTTCTGCTGATTCTTCCTCATGGGTGATTTCTTTTATCTGTTTACTTGCCCTAATTTTCCTTTCAATTCCTCTTGCTCTTTAAGTTCTTGTGCCTGTGGAAGTTGCGGGCGGGTTTAGGCGGATTGAACACACGCGACCACTTGCCGGTTTTCCACTGTTTTAGTCCTCCTCTTGGGGTCCAGAAGTCTCTCGCTGACTCCCTGTATCCTCTCAGGGGTGATGATAGGCAGATCCCACCAGCCAGAGATGCCTGGAGTCCTATATCCCCAGACTCACGGTGCCCAGATGCAAGGAAGCTGTTACTCGGCTGCCATCTTGCTCCACCCTCCCTCTCACCTCTTTTTAATTTCTTCTTGCCTTTTCTTCCGTTGCTGTTCTTTCTCTTGCATCTTCTCCGCTATTTTTTTTCTTTTCTGAAATTTTTACTTTTGGTTTTACTTCTGCTTCCTCTTTTGTTTCATCATCATTGTCATCCCCATTACCCTTGACGTCCTTGGCCTCCTCTTTGAGTTCTATTCTTGGCAGCTAAGCCCTTGGGCCCCTTCACCCCTGTAGCCTCATCTCCAGGCCTTGCTCTACACCCTGTGTTCTAACACCCAAAGTTCTGGAGCTGGCCCCGCACTGCCTGCCCTACTCTTAGGATATATTTTTACCTGTAGCTTTTCTTTTGTGAGTCTTTCTGGTCTTCCCCAGAACAAGTTCCAACTTAACGAGAGTCTATTAGGTGCCAGTATCCAAGTAACATTTTAGCCACTGGGGCAGGCACTGAGCACATGAGACCAGGCCTCCCTCTGCTAAGGAAGACCCTGTACTAGCATGTGGGGGAGGGCACAGGGAAAGAAGAGGGCCAGACAACAATGAGGTAGATAAGTAAACAAGCTAACTCCACAGTGATACATTTTCAGGGAGAAAAAACAACAGTATAAAGGTATAAAAAGTGACTGAGGACAGGGTGTATGTAGATATTTGAGCCGAGGTCCGAATGATCAAGGAAGAGGCAGCCTGGTAAAGATCTAGACTTGCTGTGTTCAAATACAGAAATATTTGTGGACAGGTGTAGAAAGAGTAAGGGACAGTGAGGTGGGAGACGAGGATGGAGGGATGAGAACGGGCCAAATCGGATGACACGGGCTACAGCAGGGTCAGGAGTGTGGATTTTACTTCAAGCGCAGTGGCATGCTCCTGGGGAGTTTTAAGTAGAAGGTTGATAAGGCCTAAATAACCCCATTCTTTGTCCCTACTGTCCTCTACGTCATCATTTTATAGATACATATAAACACACACACACACATACGTATATATAGTACCTGCCATTTAGAGCAACAATTCTTTATAAAGATGAAGTTCCAGGGAAAAGAGGTCCTATTATTTAGCTTTGATTCCCAAGTGTCAAACAGAGAGGGTAAATACATAGTAGATGGGGAAGGGATTTTTAGTGATTAAAAGTCTCACCCAATAGACATCAGCACGATCAGTCTTTGGAGAAGAACTCATTTCTTCTTCCCATCTTGAATCTTTGCTGTGCTCATCCACCCACGCAAACTCTGTTATCTTCTGCTTTAAGTGTCCAAGAACCCTAATAATTCAACATTTTCCTACATTTCAGTGTGTTGATCTAGTGAGCATTTATTGGACATGTATAGGCAGTGAGCAAGGCAAATAGGATGCAAAAATTTCTAAACCTACTTTCAGGACAGACAGTTGCAATTACTATAATATCTGGTGATAAGCACAAAATAGAAGTGGGTTAAGATACCAAAGGAGGCTGGAGTTAAAACAATGAAAACAACGGCATCACGCGTTGAATCACATTAAGCACTGCTGTTGCTATGGGCTCTGGATTTCAGAAGCCAATGAGCATCCTAGGCAAGCCTGAGAAAGGAGAGCCATCACCCAATCCATGGGTTTGCTTAGTCTCCTTGTGATCCGGAGGCTGAGGCTGAGGGCTGGGGAACAACTGGCAGATGAAAATCCCTCCCCTTTTCCAGGAAGGCTGATGACCTGGAAGCCACAGGCAGGGCATCCCCTCCTCAGGAACATCTACACAACATGAAGAAGGGGTGCTGTGGTGTCCCACGTGCAGGAGTGAGTCTCCACGATGCCATGGTGAGGCACAGGTGGATTTCTGGCTCATAGTTTGCTGGACAAGGGGAGAGAGGTACACCGCAGTGTGTAGGTGTGTCTGTGGGGGTCAGGAAGGTAGATGAGGGGGGAGAAATGGGAAAAGAAGACTGAAGACTGGAATCCTCCTCTGAAAACACAAGAATGAACACAATTCCATTTACATAGATGTTTTTATACTTTTCTGTATATTTAAGAAGAACAATACCGCCTGTGGACTTAATGAGTGTTGTTTGTCTTTCCCTGCTGGAGGTGGAAGTAAAGTCTCATTTCTTGGGCGTGCAGCTTGTCCTAAGGCCCCAGCACACACACTGCTTCATTCAGGATCTCAGCCACCAAGCCAGGAGGGGCAGCCTAAGATGCCCCGACACTGTGGCCATTCATCAATGTCCACAGCAACAAACACAGACAATTGTGGTTGCCAAACATACTTACGTCCTGGATACAGTAGTCTCTCTCTCTCTCTCTCTCCCCCACTCTCTCTAACACACACACACATATCACACAGGGAGACTAATGGCTCTCATTATTTAAAAAAAGGATTAGCATCAGTGTAACCTGGCTTATTGTACCCTCAATGAATCCCCAACAATAAAAAAAAAAAGAATTAAACAAACAAACAAACAAACAAAAAAGGATTAGCGAAATAGAATTCCCAGGTACTCTACCCTAAAAAAATGTTTTCCTTCCACGAGTTGGACCAATTGTGCAACATGTAGTAGGGAATTCAAAGGACATCAAAAACTCTGCTTGAGCTCCCCAGCCCCTCAGCCCACTCTGCATTTTACCTAATTAGAATGTCCCATCTATTTCCTATGGGGATCCTAACTGATACTAAAGGTATGATACTCATATTGGTAGATTATAAAAAAAAATATAAGTGATTAGTCCATTTGAAGACAATAAATAGTACAGACATAGTAAAATCTTGAAGCTGACACCCTAGTGAGGATTCAGGTTCTGCTGTGTCCGCCCGGGCCCACTGCATCGCCTCTTCAGAGGACACTTGGCATGCAGGGAAGTGACCCAGGAAATCCACACAGGAAGCTTCAGGGCACAAACAGCCCATCCGGGTCCTGGCCTCCACCTCCCTCCTCTCCCTAGGACACACGCCGCGTGGCTCTCTCCCAGTGCCCTCTTGCATTAGTTGCAGGCTCAGGCCGCTCCTAGCCTCTGTCCACACGCCGCGTGGCTCTCTCCCAGTGCCCTCTTGCATTAGTTGCAGGCTCAGGCTGCTCCTAGCCTCTGTCCAATTGCAGTTTCAGTCCTAGCTTTGCCCTTCACTCTAGGATTAGAATCCAGCCCCTGATCTTCCATCCAGTGATCTGGGTTTTCCCCTGTGCACAAAGTACCCCAGTGTTAGCTGCCTTGACACCTTAGATACTCCATTTTTTTTTTTGAGACAGTCTCACTACGTTATCCTCAGTAGGTGCCGTGGCATCACAGCTCATAGCAACCTCCAACTCTTGGGCTCAAGCGATTCTCTTGCCTTAGCCTCCCAAGTAGCTGGGACTACAGGTGCCCACCACCATGCCCAGATCTTTTTTGTTGCAGTTGTCGTTGTTTAGCTGGCCAGGGCTGGGTTTGAACTCACCAGCCTTAGTGTATGTGGCTGGCGCTGTAACCACGGTGCTACAGGTGCCACGCCAGATACTCCATTTTTTCCATCAGGAATGCCAGTGGTTCATCTGGCTGCGACTCACTGATGGTGGCCATATCCAGAGACATGATGGACTGCACTGCTGGCTGCCCTGAACGTCCATCTACACGTGGAGCTCAACTTGCCTTCTAGCACCTGCCCAACACTGGTAGGTGGGTCGTGGCCTTTCTCAACCAGCCTTGGGAGACTTTCTACTTACATGTCCCAAGGGTACTGCCTTTGCTCAAAGACTTTGCTTGCTCATTCCTTTTTTGGAACAGCTTCTAAAGTTACTTTATGGGATTTGAAATTACCAACAAATCATTCTCAATATTCTATTGTAATAGTCATATTTTATTTTTTACATTATTAAAGATTTATCAGCATCCTATTTACAAGAGTTTGCTATAAATGGTGCTTTCTATTCTTTAAGTATCAAATCTGTCTCTATAGGTTCATCGCATGATCTACATCTCTTAATGAGGTATTGTAATAGTTAAAGAGATAGAGTTGGGAGACAAGATGCCTAAATTTGAATCTTGATTTTTATCAACTTAATAGCCTTTGGCTTTGGAAAAGTTACTCACAGCAAATGCTCCAGTTTGAGGATAATGAGGATACAGGATAATGATATTACCCACGTCTCAGGGTTACTGTAAGAATGCTAGAGGTTAATATAGACAAAGAACTTACAAGAGTGTCTGATACTTTAAAAGTATTAACATTTATTAGTACATTTTCCATATATACCATGATTTCGTATTTAACAAATCAATATATAATTTTTAAAAAGCAAAAAATTAAAATAATGTTAATATAAATGACTAGAGCAGGGTGGCACCTGTGGCTCAAAGGAGTAGGGTGCCAGCCCCATATGTTGCAGATGGCAGGTTCAAACCCAGCCCCCGCCAAAAACTGCCAAAAAAAAAAAAAAAAAGACTAGAGCAGATGGTGCACTTATTAGTATTACTATTTCCTAACTAAGGCTATGTAGAGGTGGAATACTACTTTTAATCTGTTTTGAAACAAGGCTGGGGGTAAATAAATCCATCAACTAATAATCAGAAATGCTGCACTACACATAGGCCAAACGATGGGGAGCTTTGCACACTATGTTTCTAACCCTCACAACAGTCCCAGTGGGTATTATTTATCATCTCCACTTGCTGATTATGAAGCAGAAGCTCTGACAGTTTAAATAACTTGTCCAAGGTCACTCTGAGCTGAAAGGGGTGGAAGTAGGCCTGCCTGGCTTTCATTGTTCATGTTCTTCCTATTATATTCCACTGAGCCCATAAAGTGATACGATTGATTTTTTAAACAAACATCTAAACTGGTGTAATCCCTTTCATAATAGTCACCTTGGCAGACTCTATACTTAAATGTTCCAAGGGCACTGCCTTTGCTAAAAACACTTTGGCCACTCCTATACTGGAATTGATTTCAAAGTAATTCACAGGCTTTGAAACTACCAGCAAATCATTTTCAATGTTCTATAGTCATATTTAGTTATATCTGATATTTTACCTCGCAGGGAATCATCCAGCTTTATCATCTACCTTATTTGCAAGGGTCGACTATGAATGCTTTTTGATGTTCTCCAAATATCAAGTATATACCTAAAAGACGAAGGTGTATAACAGCCAAGATTATTAAAAAGACTCTGGTTCAAGTTCTAAATTCCAAAAAAAGGCTTTAAACCTTGTTCCAATGGGCCCTTGTTTAACATAAGCCTTCCTCCTCACAGAGGAAACAGAAGGACAGAGGCCACCTGGAAGAGTATACACTTGTGTGATAGCTGCAAAATCAGGCTCGTTTCTTTCATTCCACCTGGAAATCTGTGTAATTGTGGCTAATGTTAACCAGGCAGGAAAATTAATTCCTTGGATTAATTTAGTAGTGCCAACTACAAAGCTCTGATCACAGCACAACCTTTGATTAAAGAGAAAAGTCTGAATTTATGCAGACTTTCTTATTGTCTAGCCCTTTGTCTAGCACTTTAATAATCAAATCATCATTTATCATTCTGATTCTAATAAAATACATGAAATAAGCTTAAGGCAATCACTGAAACTCAAAAGGGAGATCTTGCAAATTTTATAGAAAACTCAAGAGATATTCTCTGGAAATCAAAGCCAATTAAAAGTCTATCTGAATTTTGGGTGAATGTTCCTAGTATGAAATCAAACGTATCTACATAATCCATAAATTATCGATGGTGTTTTTTTCTCTTACAATTCCTTTCTTTATTTTGCTACACAATTTCCTTTCACCCCCCCACTACATTTATTATCTCTGTCACTAATTACACTCAGTTCAAGGCTCTTAAGTCATCAGTTACAATCAGTCTGGACCATTCTCCTGATACTTCAATTTCACAGAGGGCTACACACAAACACACACACACACACACACACACACACACACAGCACTATGATGTCAAGGATAGTTAATCTCTAAAATCAGTTCAGCTATGTTAGTTTTCAGAGCCTCATTAATTCATCCTGCAAAAGGAGATGGAAATGTAAATATCAAGTGGAGGAAGAACTGAACGGTAAATTCATTAACATGTAGCCTTTCCTTTGAGACCCCATCACCTCAAATTTATGCTATTGTTACTTTTACAAATTATTTGGCTCATTAGAAAGTCAGTTAACTTACTCCTCTTTATTCCCTCAAATTCTCAGGAGCTTCCTCTAGCATCTTCCTTCCCCAAATTTACACCAGAATGTCAGCCACAATCCTAATTATGAAGCTTCAAATTGAATTTTTGTTTCTGAGCTTCTTTTAATTCACAGATCAGGAAAGCAGCAAAGGGGACGCTGGCCATGATCCTCAAACATTTTTTCAGATATGCCTCAAATCTGCCATGTGAAGGTTACATTAGACGATTGAAGACAGCTGTATTCGGAAGGGTCCCTCCCTAACAACTTCACAACTCCCAAAAAACAAAAGGGTCAGCTTCACAACTCCCAAAAAACAAAAGGGCCAGCTTCACGACTCCCAAAAAACAAAAGGGTCAGCTTCACAACTCCCCCCCAAAAAAATCCACTAAGCAACTATTAGGTAGCAACAATGGAGACGACTTGAATTTGAATTTGATGAGCCAGAAATCCCACAATGATCCAAAGCCTCCCAAGACAGTCGGTTCTTCTCAATTCAGTCATATTAACAAAAAGTTAACCAGGAAAGAAACAAAACGTAGGGAAAGGCAAAAATTACTTTGTCTTCAAAATGACTCACAGGTGATTTGGAAACTCGTGAGAGTTCGTTGGCCGTGTGGATTAGAATGTAAAGGGACAGGCTTTCTGCACTATACCTTCTTCAAGTCCACTAATTTCATTTAGGCCCCCAATTAAGGAAAGAACAGTGAAATCCAAATGTGATTTTCTGGGATCCACAGCCTTTCAATTACTTCAAGGAAAAAACATGAATTTCCAAAAATTTCTTTTCAATTTTCTTTATTAAAAATAGGGTAAATTTTACTTTAGATTTTATAGGGAATATCTTCATTGATGAAATTTTCCTAATTCTTCCAACTCAGTCATCAGCCACAGCACCTACCCTTCTTTTCAACTTTCTCTTGCCTAGTCCTGAGTCTTCATGGGTCATGTCCCTTTCTCCAGGATCATAAAAAAAATGTAATGTAATGATTTAAAACAATGAGTAATACTTTAAAAGTTTCTAGAAGTCACATTAAAAAGTTATTTTAAAAAGTAATTTTAGGGGCTGGGCATGGTGGCTCACTCCTGTAATCCCAGCACTTGGGAGGCTGAGGTGGGTGGATTGCCTGAGCTCACAGGTTCAAGACCAGCCTGAGCCAGAGCAAGACTTCATCTCTAAAAAAAGTAGCCAGGCATTATGGCAGGCACCTGTAGTCCCAGCTACTTGGGAGGCTGAGGCAAGAGAATCGCTGGAGTCCAAGAGTTTGAGGTTGCTGTGAGCTATGACACCACAGCACTCTACTGAGGGTGACAAGCTGAGACTCTGTCTCAAAAAAAAATTAATTTTAATAATATATTTTATCTATCATATTCAAAATACTATCATTTCAAGATAGATCGATATAAAAATTATTTTTATTTTACACTTAGAGCACATCTCAATTTTGAGCGTTTGATAGCCACATGTGGCTGTTGGCTACCATGTTGGACAGAGTGCAGTTCTAGACCTTTCTTCTGGGCCTCCCAAACACTCCTCTTTATTTTGTAGAATAATTTAGATGTGTTCCAGCTCTTCTGGAAGTATATACCATCACCTTCTTACATCCCAGTGTTCAATAAGCAGAAGACCTTCCAATTACCAGAATTTTCTCTCTTAAATAACAGGAGATTATGAATAACAAGTAAAGCGGTAAAGCTTGGTTTTCACTGTGCTGCTGTGACTGAAAACTGTGTCACAGCTGTACTGCCTGGTCATCAATCTGCCAAGGGGACCAGTTCCATATTCCTCCCTGCACCACTCTTCACTGCTGTCCTTTAATCTCAGATCTTCTTGGGCCTCCAGTCCATTCCCACTGCACCTGCTCCTTCCTCTCTCCCCCACTCCCAGGTTCTCCCTCCCTGTCCTCACTTGTGCCCCGCCCAGGTAATCTTCAGGTACAGTGCCCCAGCAAACTCACAACACCCACAGCCTCTGCCGCAGAAAACAGTAGGAGAGATTGCTCCACGATGCCTCAGGCCACAAAGCCAAGAGACATAAAAATCCTTTCTCTCACCTGCAGGAGGGATAGAAGGGACTGGGGAATGGAGGCAGAGCAGGAGACATAGCAGGGAAGACTGGACAGTGAGTCAGAAGGCTGAGATTCATAACTCAGTGCCTATGTGACCTTGGGCCATTCACTTGACCTTACTGAGCCTAACTTTCCTCTTCTCTAACTGGACAGGGTGAAATGAGTTCATGTAGCTCCAAGAACAAGAATAAAAAAAATACTTGATTCTCAAAGCAACCCAGCGAAAGAAAACTATAACGTACAAAGATAAGAATATTAGAATAACTGCAGATCTCTCTGCTGAAACTTTTCAAGCAAGAAGAGGCTGGTCATCAGCTTTTAATCTCCTAAAGCAAAAAAACTTTCAACCCAGGATCTTGTATCCAGCTAAATTGAGTTTCATCTATGATGGAGAAATTAAATACTTCAATGACATTCATATGTTGAAAAAATTTGCCATAAGTAAACCAGCTCTTCAGGATGTTCTCAGACCTATCCTCCACAATGACCAACCCAATCCTATACCACAAAAGTAAAATCACCCAGAAACTTCGGATCAAACTCCAACTTCCACACTGGCGAAAGGATTAAAAATGTCCACTGGACCTTTGAAAAACTTGACACCCAAAATTCCACCAGACTTATCAATACTCTCCATCAATGTGAATGGCTTAAACTGTCCTCTAAAGAGGCATAGGTTAGCTGACTGGATACAAAAACTCAAGCCAGATATTTGTTGCATACAAGAGTCACATCTCAACTTAAAAGACAAATACAGACTCAGGGTGAAAGGATGGTCATCCATATTTCAGGCAAATGGTAATCAGAAAAAAGCAGGTGTTGCAATTTTATTTGCAGATACAGTAGGCTTTAAACCATCAAAAGTAAGGAAGGACAAGAATGGTCACTTCATATTTGTTAAGGGTAATACTCAATATGACGAGATCTCAATTATTAATATCTACGCACCCAACCAGAATGCACCTCAATTTATAAGAGAAACTCTAACAGACATGAGTAACTTGATTTCCTCCAGCTCCATAATCATTGGAGATTTCAACACTCCCTTGGCAGTGTTGGATCGATCCTCCAGAAAGAAGCTGAGCAAAGAAATCTTAGATTTAAACCTAACCATCCAATATTTAGATTTAGCAGACATCTACAGAACATTTCATCCCAACAAAACTGAATACACATACTTCTCATCAGCCCACGGAACTTACTCCAAAATTGATCACATTTTAGGTCACAAGTCTAACCTCAGTAAATTTAAAGGAATAGAAATTATTCCATGCATCTTCTCGGACCATCATGGAATAAAACTTGAGCTGAGTAACAACAGGAATCTGCATACCCATACAAAAACATGGAAGTTAAATAACCTTATGCTGAATGATAGCTGGGTCAGAGATGAGATTAAGAAAGAAATCACCAATTTTTTGGAACAAAATGACAGTGAAGACACAAACTATCAGAACCTCTGGGACACTGCAAAGGCAGTTCTAAGAGGGAAATTTATAGCACTACAAGCCTTCCTCAAGAGAACGGGAAGAGAGGAAGTTAACAACTTAATGGGACATCTCACGCAACTGGAAAAGGAAGAACATTCCAACCCCAAACCCAGTAGAAGAAAAGAAATAACCAAAATTAGAGCAGAATTAAATGAAATTGAAAACAAAAGAATAATACAACAGATCAATAAATCAAAAAGCTGGTTTTTTGAAAAGGTCAATAAAATAGATAAACCTCTGGCCAACCTAATCAGGAAAAAAAGAGTAAAATCCCTAATATCATCAATCAGAAACAACAAAGACGAAATAACCACAGACTCATCAGAAATCCAAAAAATCCTTAATGAATATTACAAGAAACTTTATTCTCAGAAATATGAAAATCTGAAGGAAATAGACCGATACTTGGAAGCACGCCACCTTCCAAGACTTAACCAGAATCAAGTGGAAATGTTGAACAGACCCATATCAAGTTCAGAAATAGCATCAACTATACAAAACCTCCCTAAAAAGAAAAGCCCGGGACCAGATGGTTTCACGTCAGAATTCTACCAAACCTTTAAAGAGGTATTAGTACCTATATTACTCAACCTGTTCCAAAATGTAGAAAAAGAAGGAAGACTACCCAACACGTTCTATGAAGCAAACATCACCCTGATCCCCAAACCAGGAAAAGACCCAACAAGAAAAGAAAATTATAGACCAATATCACTAATGAATATAGATGCAAAAATATTCAACAAGATCCTAACAAACAGAATCCAGCAACACATCAAACAAATTATACATCATGACCAAGTTGGTTTTATCCCAGGGTCTCAAGGCTGGTTCAATATACGTAAATCTATAAATGTAATTCAGCACATAAACAAATTAAAAAACAAAGACCATATGATTCTCTCAATTGATGCAGAAAAAGCTTTTGATAATATCCAGCATCCCTTCATGATCAGAACACTCAAGAAAATTGGTCTAGAAGGGACTTTTCTTAAACTGATAGAGGCTATCTACAGCAAACCCACAGCCAATATCATATTGAATGGAGTTAAATTGGAATCATTTCCACTCAGATCAGGAACCAGACAAGGCTGCCCATTGTCTCCATTGCTTTTCAACATTGTAATGGAAGTTTTAGCCACCGCAATTAGGGAAGAAAAGGTGATCAAGGGTATCCATATAGGGTCAGAAGAGATCAAACTCTCGCTCTTTGCAGATGATATGATTGTGTATCTGGAAAACACTAGGGACTCTACTACAAAACTCCTAGAAGTGATCAAGGAATACAGCAGCGTCTCAGGTTACAAAATCAACATTCATAAATCGGTAGCCTTTATATACACCAACAACAGTCAAATTGAAAAAGCAGTTAAGGACTCTATCCCATTCACAGTAGCGCCAAAGAAGATGAAATATTTGGGAATTTACCTAACAAAAGACGTGAAAGATCTCTATAAAGAGAACTATGAAACTCTAAGAAAAGAAATAGCTGAAAATGTTAACAAATGGAAAAACATACCATGCTCATGGCTAGGAAGAATCAACATTATCAAAATGTCCATACTACCCAAAGCAATATATAATTTCAACGCACTCCCTATTAAAGCTCCACTGTCATATTTTAAAGATCTTGAAAAAACATTACTTCGTTTTATATGGAATCAGAAAAAACCTCGAATAGCCAAGACATTACTCAGAAATAAAAACAAAACAGGAGGAATCACACTACCAGACCTCAGACTTTACTACAAATCGATAGTGATCAAAACAGCATGGTATTGGCACAAAAACAGAGAAGTAGATATCTGGAACAGAATAGAGAACCAAGAGATGAATCCAGCTACTTACCACTATTTGATTTTTGACAAGCCAATTAAAAACATTCAGTGGGGAAAAGATTCCCTATTTAACAAATGGTGCTGGGTGAACTGGCTGGCAACCTGCAGAAGACTGAAATTGGACCCACACCTTTCACCATTAACGAAGATAGACTCTCATTGGATTAAAGATTTAAACTTAAGACATGAAACTATAAAAATACTAGAGGAGAATGCAGGGAAAACCCTTGAAGAAATTGGTCTGGGTGAGTATTTCATGAGGAGAACCCCCCGGGCGATTGAAGCAGCTTCAAAAATACACTACTGGGACTTGATCAAACTAAAAAGCTTCTGCACAGCTAAGAACACAGTAAGCAGAGCAAGCAGACAGCCCTCAGAATGGGAGAAGATATTTGCAGGGTATATCTCTGACAAAGGTTTAATAACCAGAATCCACAGAGAACTCAAACGCATCAGCAAGAAAAAAACAAGGGATCCCATCGCAGGCTGGGCAAGGGATTTGAAGAGAAACTTCTCTGAAGAAGACAGGCGCACGGCCTTCAGACATATGAAAAAATGCTCATCATCTTTAATCATCAGAGAAATGCAAATCAAAACTACTTTGAGATATCATCTAACTCCAATGAGACTAGCCTATATCACAAAATCTCAAGACCAGAGATGTTGGCGTGGATGCGGAGAAAAGGGAACACTTCTGCACTGCTGGTGGGAATGCAAATTAATTCATTCCTTCTGGAAAGATATATGGAGAACACTCAGAGATCTAAAAATAGATCTGCCATTCAATCCTGTAATTCCTCTGCTGGGCATATACCCAGAAGACCAAAAATCACAACATAACAAAGATATTTGTACCAGAATGTTTATTGCAGCCCAATTCATAATAGCTAAGTCATGGAAAAAGCCCAAGTGCCCATCGATCCACGAATGGATTAATAAATTGTGGTATATGTATACCATGGAATACTATGCAGCCTTAAAGAAAGATGGAGACTTTACCTCTTTCATGTTTACATGGATGGAGCTGGAACATATTCTTCTTAGTAAAGTATCCCAAGAATGGAAGAAAAAATACCCAATGTACACAGCCCTACTATGAAACTAATTTGGGACTCTCACATGAAAGCTATAACCCAGCTACAACTTAACAATAGGGGGAAGTGGGAAAGGGGGGGGTGGGTGGAGGGAGGGGAATCGGTGGGATCACACCTGTGGTGCATATTACAGGGGTATTTGCGAAACTTGGTAAATGTAGAATGTAAATGTTTTGGCACAGTAACTGAGATAACGCCGGAAAGGCTATGTTAACCACTGTGATAAAAATGTGTCAAATGGTTTATGAAGTGAGTGTATGATGCCCCATAATCATATCATTGTATACAGTTATGATTTAATAAAAAAAAAAAAATACTTGTCAACCTATAGGTTGTACAACACCAATGTAAACTAGGGACTTTGAATGATAACGGTGTGTCACTAAGTTCATCAATTTTAACACATGTACGCCCCTGGTACGAGATGCTGACGGTGGGGGAGGTTGTGTGTGTGTGTGGGCAGGAGCATGGAACATGGGAACTCTGTAATTTCTGTCAAATTTTGCTGTGAACCCCAAACTGTTCTAAATAATAAAATATGTAGGGAATAATAAAATATGTACGGATTCCATTATTTAAAATATATAAGTAAGGCTACTCCACTTTAACTGAAGCTGAGATGACATATGGGTCGGCCCCAACTCTGTCAGCGTCCTCTCACTGTCCCAGTTCTAAGCCCTGATGAGTCCAGGTGTAGCTGGCAGGAATCTGCCTGGCACAGGGAGGCTCTTCCTGACCACCTGGCTCAAATACCACCCTCTGACATCTGTGCAGGTAACTGCTATTTCTGGAGCCTCCTGCCAAGCTCGGGCCCACACCCAGGGCTTCTGGCTCACAAAGTGCCTGTTCACCCGTCGATACCATTCAGCTCACATCTGCCACTGTGCCCTTCCAGCACGCTCCAACCAAGTCTCCTGATTTCAGCTTGCGCTTCAGTGAGCTGTGAGTTGTTCTGCTTGCCCCCCTCTCAGCAGCCTGCTTCAGCTGACCATACCAAAGCTCTTCACACCCCTCCATGTCCAACTCAAGAGAGTCACGTCCCTGAGCCAACAAGTGCCTTAGAGCCCTGGATTTGCAACGAATGATCGATTCTTACAACCTTTCTTCATCTACAAAATGGGCTAAAAAAGGGTAATTTGAAAGTATCCAAATTACCATTCGGAAGAATTTACATATATACTCACACATTAAGTGGGTGAAATGTCATAAATACAAAACATAGTTTGAGTGCCCAAAAGACTGGAAATTAAAATGTCCATCATTAGGAAAGAACTTATGGTGTGTCCATGGATGGAACTCTATACAACACAAGCAGGGTGACAAAGAGGGTGATCTTCATGTTAGATACAAAAAAATCCCCCGATCTGAGGGGACGGGAAAGAAAATACAGGGTGGACATAAACTTTGTGTGCAATTTAAAATAGTTTAACATAGTAAACGGCACACACATTTTATGTCTGCCCTGTATATCTGTAAACATCTCTGAAGTGATTTCTTTTCAGGAGAGGAAGGAAAGGAATGAGAATTGGGCAGGAGGAGGGCTGGGATGGGATGGAAGCTTTTCACCACATGCCCTTTTGTATGTTTTAATGTTTGAACTGTGAACCTATTTTAAAAAACACCACATCATGGAAATAATGACCCAATCTTGCCTGCCTGACGGAGGTGGTGATGGCTTGATGAGCTGTAATGTCTCTGAGGAATTTTATCCTCAGCTCTTGTTGAGGAATGGTTTTGAGGCTGGGCTGATGAGCCGAATCCCGGTAAAACCTGTCTGCCCTTCTCCGGAAGGAGTTTTCTTACCATGTGTCAGGCCTCTTGCTACCATGCTGGTACTCAACTCCTGTGTTTGCTTAATCCTCACTTTTTTTTTTTTTTTTTTTTTTTGCTGTTTTTGCCCGGGCTGGATTTGAACCTACCATATACCGGTATATGGGGCCAGCGCCCTACTCCTTTGAGCCACAGGTGCTGCCCTATTGAAGAGTGACGTCTGCTGACAGATTGCTGGTTGGGGCTGGCAAAACAACTGTAGTATTGGTTGCTGTACTTGAATGGGAACTTCTAGTCCAGGATGTGGTCCTCTCAGTCTGTACTCCAGAAATTCAATATTATCAGTTCACTGATATAAATTTACAGAAGTTGTAAAGTTACAGAAATGGTAACTTTACTATTGTAACTAATTGTAAAGTTACAGAAATTTAGAAGTGGAGGGGTTGGCAAAACTCAACAAATCCCATACTTTTGAGACCAAAGCTATGCACACATTAATGAAATTTGTACTAGAGCAGTGGTTCTCAACCTTCCTAATGCTGAGGCCCTCTAATACAGTTCCTCATGTTGTGGTGACCCCCAACCATAAAATTTTTTTGTTGCTACTTCATACTGTAATTTTGCTACTGTTATGAATCATAATGTGTTTTCCCATGGTCTTAGGGGACCCCCGTGAAAGGGTTGTTCGACCCCCAAAGGGGTCGTGACCCACAGGTTGAGAACCGCTGCATAGAGCTTGTTGCTCTTTCGGCGCCTTCTGCTCTTCTGTCTTAATGCCAGTGTATTCGTTTGCAAAGCCGATGTGCCTCCAAACATAGGAGACAGGTCTACTAAGTAAAACAGTTATGACAAGATGCTTAGTAAAATGATATTGGAGCAAGGGAAAGTAATTAAAAGTATGCAAACATCACAAAGCACATTTGATTGACCAAACATCCTTTCCACTTACACACTTGACTTTCCAGTGTCCTCCGGACACATGTCCTCTGTGGGGAGAGGCAAAGAGCACCTGCCACTTTATCTATGGCTCTTTGGACACAGAATGTGGCAGAAATACGTTCTTGTCCACCCAGCGCTTGAGCTCATCCTCCATCATGTGGAACTGTCACCAGGAACAATGGTATAAGCTCTCCTTACATCTAGATGGGCCATGCATAGTTCTCTTGAAAGGAATGAGAGCTGAAGTGAGGATGTCGTTTCTGTGCTAAGCCATTTCAGCAGTGAGTTTGCCTTTACCATGTTCTCTTTTCCTATCTACTGGCTCAATGTAGATGACTGTGGAACCCAAGGGATATTGGAATCACAAGAAGGAAGTTCCTAATCAATCACTTGGAGGAAAATTGGCTACTGACCAGAAATGACCTGTCATGGATTGCTACTATTAGGAAATTAACTTTTAATGTGTTATGATAATGACATTTTGGAGTTTATGTTATTCTAATAAATCAATGCACAGGGACACGTCAGTGAGACCTGGACACAAGCCCAACTCTCAGCTTTAAAAAGGAATCACAAGTATCATGAGAAAAATACCCTCTAGGGGAGTGTTTTTTCATCTTTTTTATCCAGTGGCACACTTGAACTTATATTTAACCTTCTGCAGCACACTTAAATTGTTGACAAAAAAAAAGAGTAAAAAATATACTTACTATGCATTGAATTTCTTTCAAAAATAATTTAATGATTTTTTTTACTTTTATGCTCTGTTTTATTTATCACCATTAATAATAACAATAATAATAAAACTACTATGTGATTAAGGTGCAGATAAGCAATTAGGAAACAAAATATTTACAGGTTTTTAGGGAGCCCCACGCTAGAAATGGCAATAAAATAATTACCAGGGAGGTTGTATGAGAGCTAGTTCCAGAGATTCTCCAAGTAGGAGTTGAAGGTGCTCACTGGGTTCTATTTTGTCTGTGATTCTGCTAACCTCTTCCCCCTAAGTCAGTCATTCAGTCACTCATTCATTCGATATATAGCTATGAAGTGTCTCAAATATGCCAGGCAGCATGTGGACGCTGGGGATGCAACGGTAAACAGAACACCCCCCACTCCCCTGGTCTGGGGGTGGTAAGGGCAGGTATGCGGCCTTTACAGTAAGCAGGGATGGCCAGCAATGGCAGTGGTGGGCACTGCTTGCTTTGCCAAACCTACAGAATGAGCTGGAGATACCCAGGGGACCTCAGGACAGTGCCGGGGAGAGCTCCTGGAGAGGCAGAGTGAGGAACACAGTTGGAGAAGGTGGCAGTCACAGCTGAGCTGGACAGGTCAGTTTGGACTGTCCTGAGGACACCGGGGAGCCACAAAAGGGCTTTCGTGGCAGAGTGATCAGGTGTGCAGTTCAGAATGCCCTCTGTGGCTGGCAGTGGGTGAGGAGATAGGAAGTAAGGAAGCCACTGAGGAGTCAAGTGCAGAATTTTATGATGGAGATAGCCTCAAGAATGGTAATAGTTGGCTTGGGGTGGGGACCCTGCACTGGGTCTGCTGGCCCATGACCTGGCCTGAGCTCCAAACTCCATTCTCATTGCATTTTCATGCTGAGGATCACCCTGACGTGTTTGTTCTGCCCTGGCTCAGAGAACCAATTGATTTCCCACCTCCCTGTCTCATCACCATCTGAGTGAGCTTTTATGAAGAAATCTGCTGCTCTCTGAGCAGTTTCATGTATGTTTTCATCTGTTGCCTACAATGAAGTCCAATTAATGATCTTTAAAAAGTTTTGAGGCACACCTAAGATCCTCTCCTGGCACACTGCTTGAAAATCACTATTCTCGGGATTACTTCCATAATTCTACATAATATATCATAATTTACTGATTTAACTTAGGCAATCACTAAAGACTTCCTACTTTGAACAATGAGGATTTAGCTTACTTAATTTCTCTTTTTTCTTCTTTCACCCAATATTTAATAATAATTATGTTTTATTGGTTATATTTATAATTTTGAATATCTTTATAATTAGTGTATTGACTTCTTTTTCTGTAAATGACACATCACCCTGTCTTCCCACTTTATCTTTCCTTTTCAACCTATTGTCAACCACTATTTACTTTTTAGATTTGTCAATATAGCATTTATTTTATCATCTGCAACAACACTCAAATCTTGGATACTTTGCCTATAGGATAATTCCTGAAAATCAATAAAGAGCCATTACTTTCCTACAAATGTAAATAATGTTTACCTGTGTGCCAAGGAAACACCTGGGAATCTTGTTAAGATGCAGATTGGTGTGTCTTGGGTAGGGCCTGAGATTGTGTATTTCTTCTGAGACTCCACACGATGATCCTGCAGCTGGTCTGAGGACTACACATAAGTAGTAAGTTTTCAGCAATCAGTGATGCTGATGAGAAGTCTGATACTAGGCTAATTCACATCTCTCTCTGGTGTCTTTCAATATTTCTTATTCTCAGTGTTTGGAAATTTCAGGAGGATGAGTCTAGATATTAATCACTGTCCTTTGCCCCTGGCAGGCCATTCAATATGAAAAGCTGCGTCTTCAGCTTTGGAGAAGGTTCTATTATTTCTTTGATCATTTCCTCCTTTCCCCCCAACCCTTGGCATTTTACTGATCCTATGTCAGAGTTTTTTTTTTTTTTTTTAAGACAGAGTCTTACTTTGTCACCCTTGGTAGAGTGCCGTACCTCATAGCTCACAGCAACATCAAACTCTGAGGGTCAAGTGATTCTCTTGCCTCAGCCTCCCAAGTAGCTGGGACTATAGGCGCTGGCCACATGCCCAGCTATTTTTAGAGATGAGATCTCGCTCTGGCTCAGGCTGGTCTTGAACCTGTGAACTCAGGCAATCCACCTGTCTTGGCCTCCGAGAGTGCTGGGATCATAGGAGTGAGCCACCTCGCCCCACCCTCATGTCAGAGCTTTTGAATTGGCCTTCTACTTATCTTTTCTCTGTTTCCATCTCATTTTCTTTTTCCTCTATGTTATGTAGATTTTTTTCATCTTGGTTTTCCCCAAGCCCTTCTATTGAATTTTGGGAAAGCCTGTGTTTAATCACTAAATGCTCTTTTTTATTTTATTATATGTTTTTATATCACTTCTTTGTAAATATTATGCATTCTTGCAGATCTATTAACATACTAATGGGAGCACTTGTTTGTTTAAAGTGTCACTTTAAAATAACTAAGAGTAAATCAGAACTGTCTTGCCACAAAAAATAAGTGAGGTGATGGTTATGTTAATCAGTTTGATTTAAACATTCCACATTGTATATCAACTCATCACATTATACCCCATAAATATATATAGTTATGATTTAGTAAAAAATTTAAATTAAAAAAAATAAAGTGTCCTGACTTGTCTTGCTTCCTCTGGGTCAGTTTTTCAGTTTGTCTTTGGCTTTCATGTTGCTATTTCCCCCCACATATTTGGTGATTCTTATTGTCTGTTCATACTCTCGAATAAAAGATTAGGTAGACCCTGTGAGTTTTTCTTGATGTTGTATAAGTAAGATCATTACCCCTAATGTGTTCTGTTTAATAATGTCACAATAGATTATTTACATATTTTTCCTATACAAATAGTGTTTCAATAAACATCTTCATAAATATATATACATATGGATGGGTATAGTTATTTCTATGGAAGAAATTCCTAAAGATGAGAGTGATGGTTGAAAGTAGTATACATGAAAAAAACCAACTTTTTATTATTTTATTTTATAAATTTTATTTTGTTTTATTATTTTTAGAGACAGAGTTTCATTTTGTTATCCTCAGTAGAGTGCGGTGGCATCATAGTTCATAGCAACTTTAATTTTTTTTTTTTTTTTGAGACAGGGTCTCACTTTATTGCCCTTGGTAGAGTGCTGTAGCATCACAGCTCACAGCAACCTCCAGCTCCTGGGCTTAGGCGATTCTCTTGTCTCAGCCTCCCGACCAGCTAGGACTATAGGCACCCACCACAACACCCAGCTACTTTTTTTTCTTTTAATTGCAGTTTGGCCAGGGCAGGGTTTGAACCTGCCACCCTCAGAATATGGGGCTGGTGCCCTACTCACTGAGCCATAGGCACCACCCAGTTCAAACTCTTGGGCTCAAGAGATCCTCTTGCTTCAGCCTCCCAAGTAGTTAGGACTACAGGTATCCACCACAATCCCTGGCTATTTTTAGAGACGGGGGTCTCACTCTAGCTTAGGCTGGTCTGGAACTCCTGAGCTCAAGCAATCCACTTGACACAGCCTCCCAGAGTGCTAGGATTACAGGTGTTAGCCAAAAAAACCTTTTTTTTTTTGAGACAGAGTCTCATTTGGCCACCCTTGGTAGAGTGCCGTGGCATCTTAGCTCACAGCAACCTCAAACTCTTGGGTTCAAGTGAATCTCTTGCCTCAGCCTCCCGGGTAGCTGGAACTACAGCCTCCCGCCACAGCCCAAAACAACTTTTTAATATGGGAAATTTCAAACATATGTAAAACTAGAGAGAATAGTGTGATGATTCTCTTAATTCAACAGAGAGAACTGAAGACATGATGAAGGCTGATCACGATTCATTCAGACCCCTACTCATTTGCATCATCCTGTTAGATTATTTTCAAGCAAATGCCAGAAATATAAATATAATAATTTCATCTGAACTTATTTCATCTGTGGCAAAATATGCATAATTTTCTCATTTTACCCACCTTTAAATGTACCATTCAGTGGCATTAGAACACTCATATTGTGTAATCATTACCGCTAGGAGCTAACTTTACCTCTTTCATGTTTACATGGATGGAGCTGGAACACATTCTTCTTAGTAAAGTATCTCAAGAATGGAAGAAAATGTATCCAATGTACTCAGCCCTACTATGAAACTAATTTATGGCTTTCATATGAAAGCTATAACCCAGTTATAACCTAAGAATATGGGGAAGAGGGAGAGGGAGGGGAGGGAGGGGGGAGGATGGGTGGAGGGAGGGAGATAGGTGGGAATCACACCTATGGTGCATCTTACAAGGGTACATGTGAAACTTAGTAAGTGTAGAATATAAATGCCTTAACACAATAACTAAGAAAATGCCAGGAAGGCTATGTTAACCAGTGTGATGAAAATGTGTCTAACGGTCTATAAAACCAGTGTATGGTGCCCCATGATCGCATTAATGTACACAGTTATGATTTAATAATAAAAAAAATTTTAAATAATAAATTTTAATATATATGGCTAGGTAAATTCCCCAAGATCTTAGTAATTCTTTTCCAGTTCGAAAAAATTTCTATTTCTCTCCATTTTCTTTTTTTTCTGGGTAGAAGAGAATAGGAAACAATAAATCTTCTTCTCTTCCTTACCCAAGTTCTGAACTAATGAAGAAACATACAGTAACTACACAAATGGAGATTTTAAAATGTCATCTGAGAAGCTGGATTGGATGATGTGTCTTTAGATTGGCAATCAAATTGTCTTATTAGTATTTTATCTCAGCATCAGATAGATGGTCCCACCTCATCACGGAGACATCTGTCAACCGCAGGTGTCCCTCCGGAGCCTACTGTATGGCCAGGAGCACATGGAGAGACCGTCCTCTGTGCAAATGGGGACAAGAGGATCCAGATGGCTCTGATCCAACACACTCAGCTGCCTTGACCAATCGTCCACTTCTGGATTAGAGAAAATGAGGAGCAGGAAAAGGGACTAGGGTGATTCCACAGTGAATCATCAGGCAGAGTTGGCGTTACCCCAACAGATGTTATCAATATATGTAATTTTCCCCAGTGGTAGATGTTTCGACTCAAGTTTCCCTGACAACTTATAAGACGGCCTTCTTTTCATAGGCTTATAGGCCATTGTATTTCCTTGGTGTAAACTGCTGGATTTTCTTCTGAGTTTTCTTTTTCTTATTCATGCGTTAGGAGGCTTTTTAAATATTAGGGGCACTAACTTTTTTATCTGTCATACTTTTGCAAATGTTTTCCTCCTAGTGTATTATTTGTCTTTTGGCTGACTTTATAGTTTTTCTTCCCACAGAGAACCTTAAAGGTTTTATTTAGTAATGCCACTCAGCAAAGACTAGGACTTTTTGCTGTGATAATACACAATCGAATCTTGGGCAGTCTGGGTTTATTGAAAATCCTATAAAAACCCACTGAAAAAGGCTTTAAAAAAATTAATACAGTAAAAAGACCTGCTGTAATAGTTTTTACCTCTTTCCCTTACTTGACAAGGATAACCTCATTAAAATCTACTAGTAGTTCCCTAGTTATCCATATGTCATCTGGCCACTTGCGTGGGCAGAAAATGATGAAATCAATTTAAACAGTGCGAGGAAGGGAATGAGGTCACTTCAAAATGATTTTAATCTACTGCACTAATTGCACCTCAAGTGCCTGCACACATTTCTCCCAATTTAAAATTCTAATTAGGAGCTGACATCTTTAAACACCTTGGTGATACACCATGGAGGGGGTGGAAAATCTGTGCTGATTTTCCTTTCTTTATCTGCAGATGAAAGAATTTGCATCCAAAATCCGCAGAAGTTAAAGCTAAGAAAGGCACTTAGAGCTTCCCTGGTCCAAATTCCCCATTTTTTTTTTTTTTTTGTGGTGAGGAGAACTCAAATAACGATTCCAATTTTCCATAGAAGCCATCCTTAACTTCCTTTCCTATCTGCTAACTTCCTTCCTATTTTGTGTTTCGCCTTTGTGCCTGGGAAGTAGCAGGACCTCAAAGAAGTTTGCTGAATGATCAGTTACTCAAGGACACATAGCCAGAGATTGTCAAAGCTCCTTCATTCCTGATCTGGGATTCTAACCTGCCATAAACGGCACAGATTTTTTTATTTTTTTATTTTTTTATTTTTAACTTTTTTTTTTATTAAATCATAACTGTATACAATGATATGATTATGGGGCATCATACACTCACTTCATAAACCATTTGACACATTTTTATCACAGTGGTTAACATAGCCTTTCCGGCATTATCTCAGTTACTGTGCCAAAACATTTACATTCTACATTTACCAAGTTTCGCAAATACCCCTATAATATGCACCACAGGTGTGATCCCATCGATTCCCCTCCCTCACTTCTGCACTGCTGGTGGGAATGCAAATTAATACATTCCTTTTGGAAAGATATATGGAGAACACTCAGAGATCTAAAAATAGATCTGCCATTCAATCCTGTAATTCCTCTGCTGGGCATATACCCAGAAGACCAAAAATCACAACATAACAAAGATATTTGTACCAGAATGTTTATTGCAGCCCAATTCATAATAGCTAAGTCATGGAAAAAGCCCAAGTGCCCATCGATCCACGAATGGATTAATAAATTGTGGTATATGTATACCACGGAATACTATGCAGCCTTAAAGAAAGATGGAGACTTTACCTCTTTCATGTTTACATGGATGGAGCTGGAACATATTCTTCTTAGTAAAGTATCCCAAGAATGGAAGAAAAAATACCCAATGTACACAGCCCTACTATGAAACTAATTTGGGACTCTCACATGAAAGCTATAACCCAGCTACAACTTAACGGCACAGATTTTGGAGTAAAAAACACCTGAGTTAGGATGCTAGCACTGCCATTTGCAAGATGGGTTTTTATCAGCAAGGTGATTAACCCCTCTGGGACTGTCTCCTCCTTTCTCCTTTCCTCTTTGTTCTGCCTTAATCCCCTTCCAGTTAGGCTGTCAATCTTGTTGCCCCACTGAATCAGCTTCTGTCTGCATCTCTTTCCTATTGCAAAGTCTGGCAGTCATTATACTAGACCCCAGGGCAGCCTTTGCTATAGCCTACCCCACCCTCTTTCTCACAGCACTCTTCTCTCCTGGCTTCCAGGACACCTCTTTGTCCTGCTCCTTCCACATCTCACTGGCTTCTCTGCATTGGGGAAACTCGGCTCAGTCCTTGGACTTTTCTTTTCGGCATCTATGCTTTCCCCCCAGTGTGATCTCATGTAGACTTACATGTATATCATCCATACAAAGACAATTCTCAAATTCCCATCACCAGCTCAGACCGCTTCCCTGAACTACAGCTGCCTCCTTACCACCTGCCCATGGATACCTGACCGGCACCTTGTTCTGTGTAAGAACAGACTTCTGATTTCTCCCAAACCTGTTCCTTCACTGTCTTCCTCATCATCCTTCTTCAAGTTGCTCGGGTAAAACCTAGGTGTCATCCTTACGTCTTTTTCTCATGCCCTATATCAAATCTGTCATCAACTCTTGTCATTTCTACTTTGGAAATGGATCAAGAACCAAATGGACACTTCTTATTCCTTCCACTGCAAACACCGTCATCTCTTACCTGGACCATTTCAACAGCTTCCTAATTGGTCTCCAAGTTGCCACAATCCTGCCGACTTTCTTGAGTTAGATCACGTATCTCCTCTAACGACCTCTCCCCTCTCTCCCCAGCCCTGTGGGCTCAGCCACGCTCGCCTCTTTGCTATTCCACGAAATGCCAACAGCTGCCCTGCACTCTGTCCCCTCTCCCTAGACTGATCTCTCCCCAGATAAGTCAGATGGCTTTTCCTTGTCATTTCTTCTGGTCTTTGCTTATGTGTCACCTTTTAAGAGAAGCTCTCTGACGACTTATCTGACATACTTTCCCTCGCTGTTCATTTTTCTACATAGCACCTTTCACCCAACATGCTACGTATTACATATTTGTTTATTTGTTCGTCTCCCTCCTCCACCACAGCTGTGTCACCCATGTCTGGAATAGTGTGTGATACTTAACATGTCCGTGCTCGGTAAACATTTTTTTTTTTTATTTTTACATATACATGTGTTTTTTAGGTTTCCATTTTTTTGCCTTCACAAAATTAAAAAGGCTTAAAATTTAATAACAATAACAATGTTTAAGATAAGGACTAGAAAAAAAAACCTCGTGAAGAACGAATGAACATAAATACATTCAGAAAAGGAATCAGACAATTGCTACATAGAAATATAAAGCAATAATAATAATAACGATAATAATGCAAAGAAAGTAACATTAAGAAACTTTTTTATTGCAGATAAAATCACTTGACATGAGATATTTGTACATATATAATAGTGTACTTAACTACAGGCACAATGTTGTTCAACAGATATCTCAAACTTACTCATCTTGCATGACTGAAACTTTATTCCTGTTGAACAGCAAATTCCGGTTTCCCCGCTCCCGGCATCTTCCGGCAACCACCATTCTACTCTCTGCTTTTGTAAGTGTGACTATTTTACAGTCTTCATATATGTGGAATCAGAGTATTTGTTCTTCTGTGACCGGTTTATCTCACTTAGCATAATATCCTCAAGGTTATTACATTACATATTACAAGGGGAAGATGAATTGATTAGGCTCTCTCACCTGAAGGCCAGCAGGTGGCATGTTATCTTAGTAACCATGACTGAGCAATATGACCTCATTCTTATGTAATTAGTGCCTGACTCAGAGCCACTGTTCTGGCCGCTACATAAGGCTCTGAGGTTTTCGGTCTGTGTGGACCTCACATGGGGGACTTCTTTTGCTAGCATGCCAGCTGCCACAAGCTGAATAAAGGGCATGTCATGGCTACCTTCAGTTCCTCGTTTTTTTTCCAGTCTGTTTGAGTCGGGTCTGAACCTCCCCGATTTCAACCTCTTGCGCTAGACAGGTTGTCACCTATGGCAGGATTTGCTTCCTCTTTAAGGCTGAATAATATTCCATGGCATGTGTTTACCGCATTTTCTTTATCTATTCATCCATCAATGGGTATTTAAGTTGTTTCCACATCCTGGCTATTGTGAAGGATGCCAAAATAAATATGTGTGCAAATCCTTCTTTAAGATCCTCATTTCAATTCTTTCAGAAAGATACCCAGAAATGAGATTGCTGGATCATTTCACAGTTCCATTTCAACTATTCTTAGGAAACTCCATTCTGTTTCCCATATCAGCTGCTCCATTTTACATTCCCGCCTGAAGCATACAAGGGTTCCAATCTCTCAAGATTCTTGCCAGGACTTTCTATTTCCTGATTTTATTTTGTTTTGTTTTTGATAGTGGCCATCATAATAGGTGTGAGGTGATATCTCATTGTGTTTTTGATTGATACTGAGTATCTTTTCATACACCATTTGTATGTTTTCTTTGTAGAAATATCTAGTCAAGTCCTCTGCTCATTTTTTAATTTTCTTACTTTGAATTTGAGGTCAATAAATATTTTTGAATGAATAAACACTTTTGTAAGAACTAAAGTGAGTTAATGTATATAAAGCACTAAACAGAGCATGGTTGAACTGTGAGTTACTCAATAAATTACTAATAAACACCTAGAAAAAAGGGGAGAAAAATTTGACAGGCTAGGTTCCAAACAGAAAGAGTGAATACTCTATAGGAAAGCCATTTATTTCTCCTTGAATTAATAAGCAATTTGTACAAAATTAAAAAGCAATTTATTTCCTCTTGAACTAATAAGCATGCTAATTTTTATTTTCCTTTTAGCTTCAATTCAGAGTATGTTGCTTGGGACTAAGGTAAACACACATCTGATTTCCTAGGACCATCTCAGTTTATGCTTTTTTTAAAACAGAATTTTACTTTTGAAAACAGTTCTAAATAACTATTTATAAAAAAAAAAAAATAGTTGTGTTGGCTGAGTGTGGTGGCTCATGCCTATAATCCTAGCACTCCGGGAGGCCGAGGTGGATGGATTACCTGAGCTCAGGAGTTCCAGACCAGCCTGAGCAAGAATAAGACCCCATTTCTTAAAATAGCCAGGTATTATGGTGGAGGCCTGTAGTCCCAGCTACTTGGGAGGCTGAGGCAAAAGGATGGCTTGAACTCAAGAATTTGAGATTGCTGTGAGCTACAGCACTCTACCACAGGTAACAAAATAAGACTGTCTCAAAAAATAATAATAAAATCAAATCGGTATGTCCAAAATTATGTAAGTTTTTAAAAATTAATGACTACGTTTATAAAAGTTTTAGGTTCTCAGCAAAACTGAACAAAGTGTTAAGAGTTCTCACACACACTCCCATCTGCTGTGACCTAGCTACCCCCACAGCCTCCCCATCATTAACTTCTTCCACTAACCTTGGCACATCATTATAAAACAAAGCCCAAAGTTTACATTTGGGTTCAATCCCAGTACACATTCTATGGGTTTGGACAAATGTGAAATGACATGCATCCGCCGTTACAGTATTACACAGAGTAGCTTCACTGCTTAACAATTCCCTTTTCTTTTCCTGTCTACTGCTGATTTTTATTTTTACAGTAGCCACAGTTTTGCCTTTTCCAGAATGTCAATATAGTTGGAATAATACTGCACGTAACCTTTTCAGATTGGTTTCTTTCACTTAGTGATATACATTGAAGGTTCCTCCAGATCTTTTGGATGCCTTGATAGCATATTTCTTTTTAGTGCTGAGTAATATTTCATTACACAGATGAGCTACAGTTTATTTATCCAGTCACCTGTTAGAGGGCATCTTGGGTGCTTCCAAGTTCTGACAATTGTGAATAGAGCTACTATAAGTATCTCTGTGCAGGTTTTGTGTGGACAACCAGGGTCACAGAACAAGTTTTCGACTCAAGTTTGGGTCAGTAGCAAGGAGGGGTAAGCAGCATTAAACAGCAATCGCTGGATCGTACGTATAGTAAGAGTATTTTTAGTTTTTAAGAAACTGCCAAAACATTTTTGAAGTAAAATTATATAATTTTAATTATGTTTAGTGCCTCCTTTTATTCTCAAAACTGTCTAAGTTTGGGTAATAAACGGTCACTGTACCATTATGATAGGTAATTTCTCCTGAATTACAGAAACACAGTATTTCACCCTAGAATTTCTGTAGTTGTATTTCTTTGAACCAAATCAAAATGAACCACAAATAGCAATTAATCTTTGGAGGACTGCTGGGGAGAAGAAGAGGGAAAGTGAGCCAGTTCTCATTTCTCTTGCAGCAGAAATCAGCACAACGAGGTTAAGAGGCTCCTGCGGGCCCCAGCCAGCCAGCTGCAGAGCAGGCGAGCAATCAAAATCACTGCAAACTTCATTTACTGCAACACCCTCTCAAGGCCCAAATCTTCCTTTATTGTCCAATTAGTTAGGGTTTCTTGGTTTCTAAGAACTACACTTGATGGATTTAAAACAGACTGTGGCAGTCCTGGGAGAGGCCGTGGCCACTAATTGGAGGGAGCCCCCAGCAGCTCTCTGACAGGCTGCTGGATGCCAGCCCTCCCCTTCCACTCCTTCCTGTGCTGGGATTTTTTTTTTTTTCCTCCACCTGGTGGGTCCTCCACCGCTAGTCCTGCACCTGGGGCTCTGATTACTATGTTGAAGTCTGAAAACCATTAGAAAATGGAGCATAGGGTAGTGCCTGTGGCTCTGTGAGTAGGGTGCTGGCCCCATATGCGGAGGGTGACGGGTTCAAACCTGATCCCAGCCAAACTGCAACAAAAAATAGCAGGGCATTGTGGTGGGCGCCTGTAGTCCCAGCTACTCAGGAGGCTGATGCAAGAGAATCACCTAAGCCCAAGAGCTGGAGGTTGCTGTGAGCTGTGATGCCACAGCACTCTACCGAGGGCAACAAAGTGAGACTCTGTCTCAAAAAAAAAAAAAAAAGAAAAGAAAGAAAAAAAAAAAGAAAATGGAGCATCACGGGGCTGAGAAAGTACTTCATTTTGTACACGGCTACTGCTACCATCCAGACTGCCCCACCCTTGTACTTAAAGTGGTAGCCCTAGCAGGAGCCCCTCAGCGTGTAACATGCACAGGCTCCTGACGGGAAGGCCGTGTCAATCAAACACACTGGGTAACACTTCCTAGGTCCCAGGGACTGTTCTATAAGTATTATTAAGTATATTATGTGAAGTAGTTATTATCTGTCTTCATTTTAAAGTGGAAGAAACCAAGGACCAGAATGACTGAGTAACTTTCCCAAGATCACAAAACAAGTGGGCAGTTGGCCTGGGATTTGAACGTGGATGGTGTGATCTATTCCAGAATCTGGTCTTAATAACGAACCTATGTGTCTCTCCAATGTGCCAACAGTGTTTGAATTTTCCCTAGTTAACCTAATAGGTTAATTGGATCTTTCTGCCATGATTGCTTCTGTTCAAGGGAGTATTTTACAAACAGTACAAGCACATTAATTGGGATCCAGATAATTTGACATAAATTACAGGGCTCTAGAACTCAATTTCCTTCCAGATAAAACAGGCATAGATACAGTATTCACATTCGTTGCAAGAATAAAAAGATGTTTATAAAGTGTTTGTATCAAGAAACTGCATAGTAATGCTAGCTTTTATTTTATTGTTATTCTTATTTGGAGTCTGAAATGAAACTTTCCTATTGGAATATCTATAAAAACAGTTTGTAAAACAGTGCAAACAGTACTTTCAACATTTAAGGTACCTTTAAGGGATAATTTAAAAACACTTCAATAGCATTTGCTCATGTTTCAATAATCACCATGCATGCAAATTACAAGTCATGCTCAAATATTCCTTATGGTACACTTCAAAAGACCTTTCCCTAGCAACCCTTGGTTGGCAGAGTGTCTGTTACTGAACTGTTGGAAGGAACGCAAAGTCTGTTACTTTTTAAAATTTGTTAATTTTTTCTTTCTTTTTTTTTAGCTTTTACTGACAGAGTCTCACTCAATTGCCTAGGTTGGAGTGCAACGGCATGCTCATAGCTCACTGCAGTTTCAGACTCCTGGGCTCAAGCAATCCTCCCACCTCAGCCTCTTGAGTAGCTGGGACTGCAGACTGCACCACTGTGCCCCAATAATTAAAAAAAAACAAGAGGCAAGGGTTTTGCTATGTTGCCCAGGCTGGTCTTAAAGTCCTGCACTCAAGCAATCCTTCTGCCTCAGCCTTCCCAAAGTGTAGAGATTATAGGTATGAGCCACTGTGCCCAGCCAAAGTCAGTTAATTTAAATATTATCTATCATTCAGAATGGCTTCTACCAAATTTATATACACATGTAGAATATACTGCTATGTAGCAAGGTATCCTTCCACAAGTTCATGATAATACACATACAAGAAAGAAGAAAACTAATAAAATAAAATGTATGTGTGGTGCTTCCTGTTGAATATCCCAAAGGCCACTCGTAGCTACTCAGACGACTTTCAGTCCATTCCTATCTTTATACCCGGGGATTCTTGATTATTCTGCATGACTGGGACTCCCACATAAGAACAGATGTGCTATCAGTGCCCAGTGTTTGAAGAAGACATATGAGGACTAATAGATACAATTAATTCACACATTGAAAGGAACTTAAATTGTATGAATTATAAGAGCATTTACATACATATGCATAGGTTATACTATTTATTCAGTCTGTAGAGAATGCCTGTTATCCATGAAGATGGTTTCAAAGAAGTACCTTCAATAAATATGAGTCTGCAACCTCCCACCTGCCATTCGCCACCAACAGCCCTGGCCAACAGGTTAGAAACCTACGCGTGATTCTTCAGTCAGCCTTAGGGGTCTCTGTGCAGCTGATGACAGATCTACATTCTCTAGAAGTGCTTCTCACTATCCACAGGTGCTCAGGGCCTGGTGTGTTAGCCTTATTTATTCCACCTCACTTTGGCCAATTGACTATGTGTTGGCCCTTTACCCATGACAGGTCACAGCTCTTTGTGTAGAAATTTAGATACAGGACTAAGAGATTTCAATTCTCATCTCGGCTCACGAATGGAGGAATAAAATATAAAGGGAGAGGCAGACAAAACACTACTTCAGGAACAGAGGAACAAAACCATCTCAGGAGCTGTAGCTTATCCATAGGAGACAAAACGGGCTTCGTAGAAGATGCGCTAACTGGCACAGAAAAACTGAAACAGAAAACGAAAGTGCAGATGAAGGAGAAAGGGACAAAAGCAAAAAAAAAAAAAAAGCAAAAATAAACTGTCTGGGTTCTTGCTAGATTCCTCCTTCCTCCTATGGCCAGGCTGCACCTCTGGTTCTTGGGACCCATAAAACACAAATTCTTGAAATAGATCCTGTCCCCACTTTCTTCTCTCCTTAATTTAAACTAACTTGGCTTCTATTACTTTATAATTCTAACCAATATAAACAGGAACAACCACAGGGCCACACTGGGGATGGAGACATCTGTTAACAGATGTTTGCAAATAGCCATAAAGCACTGTATCTTTCTTTACCTTTTTGTTATTATTTATCATGTGTTATGTCTGTCTCTCCCTTTATATTTGAAATACATTGATGGCAGAGGGCAATGTATTGATGGCAATTAATTGGTCAGCTTCTGCTATAATTTGTAACCCTCGGGGCAACTTTTAAAATGTACACATGAAGGAAGTCCTCCGTAAACTTGCATTCATGACAGTGATTTTATTATTTTTTAAATTAAATCATAGCTGTGTACATTAATGCAATCATGGAGTACAATGTGCTGATTATATATAATTTGAAATATTTTCATCAAACTGGTTAATGTAGCCTTCATTGCATTTTCTTAGTTATTGTGTTAAGATATTTATATTTTACACTTAGTAAATTTAACATGTACCCTTGTAAAATGCACCACAGGTGTGGTCCCACCAATTACCTTCCCTCCACCCAGCTTCCTCCCTCCCCTCCCCTCCCTCTCCCCTTTCCCCTTCTTCTTGGGCTATAATTGGGTTACAGCTTTCATAAGAAAGCTATAAATTGGTTTCATATACATTGTACATTGGATACTTTTTCTTCCATTCTTGAGATGCTTTGCTAAGAAGAGTATGTTCCAGCTCCATCCATGTAAACATGAAAAAGGTAAAGTCTCCATCTTTTTTAAGGCTGCATAATATCCCATGGTGTACATATACCACTATTTATTAATCCATTCATGGGTCTATGGGCACTTAGGCTTCTTTCATGACTTAGCAATTATGAATTGGGCTACAATAAACCTCTGGTGCAAATATCTTTGTTATAAAGTGATTTTTGGTCTTCTGGATATATACCTAGTAGAGGAATTGTAGGATCTCATGGCAGGTCTATTTTTAGATCACTAAGTGTTCTCCAAACATCTTTCCAAAAGGAACATACTAGTTTGCATTCCCACCAGCAGATGACAGCGATTTTATAATGTCCTGAATCTTACCATGTTGGCTCAGATGTGAAAGTATTTTAGATGCTTAAAGAAAGAGAATTTGAAAACGGTCTGTTTAAGCCAATTAACTTATGAAAGAATGACTTTCAATACAGGAGCTTTTAAATGTCAAGGAAGATTCAGGTAGAGGTCATCTCTTCAAAGAAAAAGTGGGCATTTGAAAAGCTGCTTCTGCTTTAGCTAGTGGGAACACTATTCCTTATTCCTTCTTGGTTTATAAATTTTCTAAAGTATTATAAACTTTGAAATTATACAAGATAAGATTTACTTTTAAAAGTTCACAATTCAATGGATGGAGCTGGAAAATATTCTTCTTAGTAAAGTATCTCAGGAATGGGAAAAAAAGTATTCAACGTACTCAGTACTACTGTGAAACCAATTTATAATCACTCACACTTGCATATGAAAAATAAAACACAACTTTAGCCTAGGATGAAGGAGGGAAGGGGAGGGAGAGGGAAGGAGAGGGGGTGGGAGGGCTAGTAGGGGATAGTAGGGGGACCACACCTATGGAGCACATTGCAAGTACAAGTTGGATCTATCATGTGTAGAACACAAATGTCCTAATGTTATAATTGGGTAATGAGGTGAAAGCTATGTTGATTAGTATGATGTAAGCACTCCAATTTGTACAAATAATCAACACACTGAAAATGGCATAAATGTATTTATGATCTATGTACAAAAGACTTAATAAAAAAATAATAAAAGTTAACAATGCAGATTGAGAATTCTTCAGCCCTTCAGACGAAGAATGCAATCTGAAAATGTGGGTGTCACTTGTATTTTGGGGTATCACTTGTACTTTTTGGTCTAGATTCTATTTCATCATCATAAAAATCAGCATTCTGCCCTTCAGGTTAAAACACGAGACTAAAAAATTCTACAATTTCTGATCGGAGCATTCACAAGAGTAGTAAAGCTAGTTGTTCTTTTTTTATTATTTTTTCTTTTTTTTGGAGGCAGAGTCTCACTACGTCACCCTGGGTAGAGTGCCATTGCGTCACAGCTCACAACAACCTCCAACTCTTGAGCTCAAGTGGTTCTCTTGCCTCAGCCTCCCTTGTAGCTGGGACTACAGGCACCCGCCATAACACCTGGCTATTTACTTGTTTGTTTCTAGCAGGCTCAGGCCAGGTTCAAACCCACCAGCCCTAATGCATGTGGCCGGCGCCCTAACTGCTGAGGTACAGGCCCCAAACCTAGAGTGAGTTATTCTTATTCAGGAGTCTGTCTACATAAGTGCCGTGAAAAAACTGCCAGGGACATGTTGCAGGTGCTTTTTCCTGTCTGCAGTTCTGTTGCTGTAGGAATCGTTCCCATCCAGGGACTCTGTGTAAACGGCCATGGTTTAGAGAGAATTGAGAGAGCTAGGGGGACTCTGAGAACCCAGAGGGTGCTGCTCCCTCGTGGCTGCCAGGGTCACAGACCCATCCCCAGGGTTCAGCCATCCTCATTCTCAGGGTACGACCAAATCTTCCCTAATTAGAACTACCTTGAAAAGACTGTCCATTCCTGAGGGAGAAAAGCCTTGAAAAGACTAATTTTATAATATAATTTTCCAGGTAAAATATACATGGTAGGCAAAAGGAAGAGAACACTTTGTTCATATCATAAATAAGCATTTATTTTAATACATAACATTAAGGGAAAAGCCTTAAAATGAGGTGCAGGAGAGAGCAAATGATTTAGAGTCAAAAGATGCAAGGACTTGGGGTTTTTTTGAAGGCTACTGTAGCTCTTTGTGCCTCAGTTTCCTGAGCTGTCAGAGAAGGTAATTCCAGTGTGTGACCTACCTGCTTCACAGAGTTATTCTGAAGGTAAGATGAGGTAATGATGTGAAAAGTGTTATAACTACTGCTGTTTTGAAATCATCCGCTAGGGTTAAATTTATTATGAAGCAAAGATTCTCTTTCACAGTTATTTCCTGTTGCTGGAAACCACTTCTGAATCTTGTGACAGTCTTTAGAGTGAGAATGGATGTCAGAGCCTGGAGACCAGTGGGGAATTAAATTCAGCCGCTCAGGAGTAAAGCAACCCTACTCGCTCCACCCCTATGTGTTCTGTCTCATGTGGATGAAGTCAAGAGGTGGGCAGTCCAGGGCTGGCGCTGCGGTTCTGTAGCATTGTCAGGAACTTGGCTATTACCAGCTTTCCAGGCTGCCATCCTCAGGTCCTGACTCCTATTTCCAAGATGGCAGCCTGGATGCCTCCTGCATCCCTCTCTGGGGCAGGGCCAAGGCCAGATGGGGTCACCTCCTTTCAAAGAGCTTCCCTAGAATCTCCCTCCACCGATTCCCACTGATATCTCCTCAACCAGAAATATGTCACACTATCTGACCCTCGTTGCAAGGAAAGCTTAGAAAGAGTTTTTGTTGTCATTGTTCAGGCAGACACCTTGCTATCCCCAATAAAATCTGAGTTCTCTTGGTAATGAAGAAAAGAGGAATAAATATTGAATAGGTATCTCTTACATCAGTAATCAGAAATGCTGATTACTAGAATGTCAATTTTATTAAACTTCAATTTTTAGGATAGTTCAAAGCTAGCTATCTGGTAATATCCTAAAAGATTCAGCCTTGGGCGGGGTCATAACTGTAGGGCTAGAATGAGACCCAGAATTTCCCTCATCCCAACCAAATGCATTACCCAGCAGACAACTTGAGTCTGTTTTCCAGTACAGCCACCGTGTGGGGTTTTTACCAAACCAAGAGCTGGGCTCGGTGATGTGGTCAACAGAATAAGGGCCCCCAAAGATGTCCACGCCCTAAACCCCAGAACCTGTGCAGATGTTACCTTATGTTACAAAGGGACTTTGTAGACATCATTAAGGGTATATAACTTAAAATGAGAAGATTATCCTAGATTAGCTGGGTGGCCCAGCCCAATCACAAGTCCTTGAAAGTGGAGAATCATTTCCAACTGTGTCAGAGAGATGAGCCCCAAGACAGAAGAAAGATGCAAAGTAGGAGGGGACCTGAGACACCTTCTGGCCTTAGCTGACTTTGAAGTTGGGGACAGAGAACATAAGGGCAGCAATGGGAGCAGCTGGGAACAGCCCTCAGCCGACAGCATAGACGGGAAGACGCAGTCTGCAACCTCAAGGAACTAAATTTTCCCAGCTTGAATGAGCAAAGAAACGGATCCTCCCCTAGAGTCTCTGGAAGGGAACAGAGCCCTGCCAACACCTTGCTTTCAGTTCTATGGGACCTGTGTCAGCTTCTGATCTACAGGGCCTTTTCTTCATCTTAAGTAATTAAGATGATTTGTGGTCATTTGTTACAGCCACAATAGGAGACTTAATCCAAATGGGTTAGCAGAAGCTGCAAGGCTCTCTGAAATATGTCTTTCATGTTTTTAAGCCAGCTGAGAAATGAAATATCCCTTTCCCTGCACCTGAACAGCTTCTGACAAATGAATGGAGTGGAGGAGATTA
Source organism: Nycticebus coucang (assembly GCF_027406575.1). NCBI lineage: Eukaryota > Metazoa > Chordata > Mammalia > Primates > Lorisidae > Nycticebus > Nycticebus coucang. The sequence continues at coordinate 80,122,186 of NC_069781.1, forward strand.
AAGGGTAAAAGGTAATAGGGTGCTGGGGGTAAGAAAGAAAAGAGAAAAAATGGAGAATTGAAACCCCGGAAGACAAAGGACAGGCTGTATGCTGCTGGAGGCTGCCCAGCACCCTCAGGGCCAGGCGTGGCAGAGATGCTCTAGGGGGAACGTCCTGGTAATTGGTTGGGCCCCCTCCTCCCCACAAAGCCCTTTGGTTCTTTGTCTTTGAGGCAAGCAAGAGCATGTGACTTCAGATCTCATATGGAGTAGAAGAGGCTGGCATGTACTTTGTCACAGAAATAGCCACTGAGGGAGCAAGACAGATGAAGCCCTCAGCAAAGAGGGAAGAGCCAAGACACAGCCTGGCCTTGTCTCCACAATGGGCAAGGTGAAGGACAGCACACAGGGAAATCACGGGGGCACACTCAAATGTCTAAAGGCCAGGCAGGTAATACAAACGAGGGAAGCAAGCCAGACAGAAGAAAAAGCAATATATGTATATAACAGTTACAGAACAGTGAGCGCCAACCCCAAACGAATCCAGCTGCGGACGTTTGCAGTCTCATCTTTGAAATAAAGGACAAGGCATGTTAGGGGAAGCCAGCTGTCACCCTGCTAGCTGTGGGTTTGCGGGGAGGCAGGGGTATCCCCTTGCTGTCATTCATTCTCCAGATATTCAGTGCAGTGCCTGGGGCATTACACAAGGTGAGACAATTAAGTTCACAAACTTGCCACTGCGTGCTTACGTTGGCAGCACTGTGCAAACACTTTGGTAAGGTTTCTTACCGTGTCTCACAGCTGCGTCCAGGTGCACCTATGGCGGTGGCGTGCTGTGTGGCGTTCATTATTGTGTGTTTTTGTGTTCCATCGTGAGAACGTCAGAGCTTGAATTAGAGAATTGAACAAACATTTGTAAATTTCTTGCTAAACTTGGCAAGTGTGGAAGTGAAATCAGGGACACGTTAGTCCAATTTTATGGAGATAATGCCATGAAGAAAATGGCAGTGCACAAATGGATGAAATGTTTCTCTGAAGAGAGGAAAAGCATCACTGATGAAAGGAGGTCAGGGCGGACAGTAATGAGCAGAACTGATGGAACCCTTCAACATTTCTCCAAATTGTGTGTCAAAATTGTCACCTGACCATGAGAAGCATAGCAGACCAAGTAAATAAACATTGATAGAGAAACGGGAAAATCCTTGATAACATTCAGGATATCAAGGGTAATAAGATGACAACTTTGACAGCCATTCCAGAAAAAGGGTTCCAAAATTACTTTGTAGGATGGACTACACACTGGCCTCAGTGCATAGCTTCACCAGGGGAGTACTTCGAAGGTGACCATAGTGATATTCAGCTTTAAGAGATGTAGCACTTTCTCTAGGGGATGAGTTTGCAAACTTAATTGTCAGTCCTCACAGGTGCTTAGACGAGCCTGTGGGTAAGAATCTCACTCTGAGGAGGGTATGTAGCCAGCTGAGGCCTCTGTACTTTTTGTCTACTTGTCTTCTGCCCCACTTTAATCCAAAGTTGTATCAAAACCCACAAACATTTTACCTTCCCACAAACATTTTACTTTTTTCCACTGGGATCCAAGCGTCATCAACTTCACACTCTTTTATTTATTTATTTTTTTATTAAATCATAACTGTATACATTGATATGATCATGGGGCATCATACATTCGCTTCATAGACCATTTTAGAGTCATGACACGGTCTAGAAGTTTTAAATGGGAGAGTTTTTACAACTTCTCATAAACCCCTTGGTGGGCTTGGCCTTCCTGGCCTGTTAGCGGCCTCTCGTGGTGAAAGAGGGTAACTGCAGAGCAGAGAATCTTTTTAAATCTGGACAATTTGATTGCTGTCAATCCAATCAATCAATAGTTATAAAATGTCTGAGGGAGAAGAGAAAGGGAGAGTAGAGGTCTTTTTGTAATTTTATTAAGGTTTAATTTTTTTAAAGAAAGAAATATTTTTATGTGTATAGCAACACAGAAAGGGGGCTTACATGAGGACAAAAGAGATAACCTTTTTTTTTTTTTTTTTTTGCAACTTTTTTGGCTGGGGCAGGGTTTGAACCCACCACCTCTGGTATACGGGACCGGTGCCCTACTCCTTTGAGCCACAGGCTCTGCCAAAAGGAGATATACTTTTCTAACTTCTTTTTTGTAACTTACTTCCCAGGGTTGCTGCAAAAATCAGAGCTGAGTTTTCCCATTATCTACTGCAGGCTCTAGATCCTGAAGATCTGGCATCAAATTGAGATATGCATAAGACATATGAACTTGAGGCACATTATTTAAAGTTTCGGAGACTCAGTCTCCACATCTGAAAAAGGGAGTAATAATACCTGTCTTGCTTAACTTCTACGGTTGTTAAAAGGTCTAAATTAGACAAGATATGAACACTGTTTGCTACATTAGATCTCATATGTTCTCATCATCAGTCCTTACATAGCCTGCTTTTATTTATTTGGCCACTAACTTATTTTTAAATAATGTCATAAAATGTACTTATAACCATAAAGTGCTAAAGATATGAATCTCTCAGGGATTCAATAAAAATAATAAACTCTATGGAAAAAGATGTCTTTTCTATCCACTAGCCACTAGTTATCTTTCCATAATACACCCATGGGGTCAGACTGATTTCTTCTTCTTTTTTTTTTTTTCTTTTTTGCAGTTTTTGGCTGGGGCCGGGTTTGAACCCACCATCTCTGGTATATGGGGCTGGTGCCCTACTCCTTTGAGCCACAGGCACCACCACCCCCTTTTTATGAGACAGTTTCTCTCGCTTTGGGTTGAGTGATGGTGAAGTAGCCATTGCGAAGTAGCTCACGGCAACCTCAAACTCTTAGGCTCGAGCAATCTTCTAGCCTCAGCTTCCCAAGTAACCGGGACTACAGGTGCCCCCCCAACAACACCCAGCTAATTTTTTTAGTTTTCTAGTTTTTAGTAGAGATGGGGAATCTTGCTTTGCTCAGGCTGGTCTTGAACTGCTGAGCTCAGGTGATCCCCCTGCCTCGGCCTCTCAAAGTGTTAGGATCACAGGCGTGAGCCATGGTACCCAGCATCCTTCCTTCCTTTTAAATGCTCTCTGAAATTTTCCTCCTCTTCTTTCTCAATTCAATTTGGGTAATTCCTCTATTTGTATTTTTATCTCTTCTAAATTCTTGTTTGCTCCCATATTGTTTTATAAGCGCCCTTCCATTAATTCGTGAATGTAGGTTCTTAGTGGAAATGATACAAAGAGAACGCATGCGTATTGTAGGTGACTGAATCAAATGACCTTTATTTTGTTAGACTTTATTGAGTTCCTATTACTACATGCATTATCATAAGCATTGGAGACATAAAATGTATAAAGCAGGAATGGTCCTTGCCCTCCTGGATCTTATACTGAGGAATTTACAATATAAATCATACATCCTGTGAGTTCTGAGAAGGATGGTAAAGGGAATAAACAAGGGTGAAGATAAAGGAGATGGGAGAGTGAGCAGGCAGTTATGTGGGGAAAGAACATTCCAGACGGAGTGAATGGCAAGTTCAAAAGCCCCGAGGGAAGAGCGAAGTGGAGCATTAGCCTGTCTCCCATCACGTGAGTTTTTTCCATGGCTGTACTCTACCAATGTGCCTGCATATATATATAAATATATACAATAGAAATATATGTTACATGTATAAATGTAGGGTGCCCAATTTAAATTTGCCCATGTACTTTATGAACACCTTGTATGTGTGCCTATATAGATACATATATATATATCACATATATTATGTGACTATCTTAAAACCTTATCAGATGTTCTGTTAAAACCTTAGTTATGACAAAAAGTGTTGCCATATTCTGCCCTCAGATAATGTTCATCCATCAGAAAAAAATATCTTATCAGAAAAATGTATGGAAAAGTAATTCAATGGCTACCTTTTGGATCTCTAACCAGCTATCAAGGCCTTGGTGACAGATTTCCAGAGATGAGGTCACCGCTGCTCTGTCACACCGTCATTCACAACTTAACATCAATCTTTTTTTTTTTTTTGTAGAGACAGAGTCTCACTTTATGGCCCTCGATAGAGTGCCGTGGCCTCACACAGCTCACAGCAACCTCCAACTCCTGGGCTTAAGCGATTCTCTTGCCTCAGCCTCCCGAGTAGCCGGGACCACAGGCGCCCGCCACAACGCCCGGCTATTTTTTGGTTGCAGTTTGGCCGGGGCCGGGTTTGAACCCGTCACCCTTGGTATATGGGGCTGGCGCCCTACCTACTGAGCCACAGGCGCCGCCCTAACATCAATCTTTTTAAAAGTGAAATAATAGGAGGCGGAGCAAGATGGCGGCCGAGTAACAGCTTCCTTGCATCTGGGCACCGTGAGTCTGGGGAGATAGGACTCCAGGCATCTCTGGCTGGTGGGAACTGCCTATCATCACCCCTGTGAGGATACAGGGAGTCAGCGAGAGACTTCTGGACCCCAAGAGGAGGACTAAAACAGTGGAAAACTGGCAAGTGGTCGTGTGTGTTCAATCCTTCTAAACCCGCCCACAACTGTAAGTTCAGTAGCAGCGAGACTGCAAACCAGAAAGGCCTTACCTGTGAACTGCTTTGATGTTCTTGGACTTGCCACTGAGTTGAACTGCCTTGGGGAAGGCCTGAGCGGGAATGCAGAGAACTTTGGCCATTGTCTAGGGCCCCAGTCTGAGCCGCTGAGCCAGACGGAGCTAATAGTGTTTGGCGGTGGGTCACACGGAACCATTGTCAGTGATCTGCCCCGGCAAGCTCCGCCCTCAGGGTCACAGAGCTAGAAACTGGTGGGAGCTGGTAACCCAGCAACCAAGTAGCCTAAGGGTGGGGTCTGAGCCGCCTTGCAACCCTAACCCTCAGGGGCAGAGTGAGACTGGTTTTGGCACACTGGGTAAGTGGATAGCCACTTCAGCAGTGATTCCAGCGAGAAAGCTGGGAATGCTTCTGCTCAGCAAGTTTACAAGTTCAAAGTGCCTTTTAAGTGGGCTGAAGAGAGATTTAGGGTGTCTACCTGCTGGGGTTTGAGAAATCAGCAGCCTCCAGTCGTATCAGAACTGTGATTAACATCTCATACCCCAGAAGACCACGTGTTGCCCAGACAATATTCAATAACATATACAAACTGCTTTGTTTTTGGTTGTGTATTTTTTTCTTTTTTTTTTGTTTGTTTTTTTTTTGTTTATTTTGACGTTGTTGATGTTCTTTTGTTTTTTAATTTCAATCTTTTCCATACAGATCCCTTTTTCTTTTTCAATTTTTCTAGTTTAATTATAATTTCCCATTGCTGCCTTTTTTAATAACTAGAACTTCATTTTTGCTAGTGTTTCTACCACTATCATTTGGTTTTTCACCCAATTTTATCCCCGTAAAGTTTTCTGTTTGCTTGTTTTGGTTTGATTTATAGCATTTTTGTCTTTCCTCACTACTTGGTGGAGGTGGGGTACTGTGTCTGATCAGGTTAGCAAAGAGCCGCTGACCTCAAGGGAACCACCCAACCGGGCACCCCCAGAAGGTGGGGTTTTTTAAGGTTGTGTCAAAGTACCCTACTGTACACCTATATTGCCCTGTCTCCCTCTTTCTGTGCCTCTCTTCTTTTTGTCAATATTCCTTATACCCACCCCCTCTCCTTTCTCTATCTTTGTTTTTTTTCTTATCACTTGGTCCTCCTTTCTTTCATCCCTTTTTTGGTCTTCAACCTTCTCACCCTTCTGGTCCTGTAACCCTTAGTCCACAGGCACAAGAACTTAAAGAGCAAGAGGAACTGAAAGGAAAATTAGGGCAAGGAAACAGATAAAAGAAATCACTCTGAGGAAGAATCAGCAGAAAACTCCAGGCAACATGAAGAACCAGTCTAGAACAACCCCGCCAAGGGACCATGAGGTAGCTACTGCAGAAGATTCCACCTATACAGAAATGTTAGGAATGACAGAAAGGGAATTTAGAATACACATGTTGAAAACAATGAAAGAAATGATGGAAACAATGAAGGAAATTGCTAATAAAGTGGAAAATAACCAAAAGGAAATCCAAAAACAGAATCAAATAAGAGATGAACAATATGAAGAGTACAGAAAGGATATAGCAGACCTGAAGGAACTGAAACAGTCAATTAGGGAACGTAAAGATGCAATGGAAAGTATCAGCAACAGGTTAGACCATGCAGAAGAAAGAATTTCAGAGGTAGAAGACAAAGTTCTTGAGATAACTCAGACAGTAAAAGAGGCAGAAAAGAAGAGAGAGAAAGCAGAACGTTCACTGTCAGAATTATGGGACTTTATGAAGCATTCCAACATACGAGTTATAGGTATTCCAGAAGGGGAAGAAGAATGCCCCAGAGGAATGGAAGCCATACTAGAGAATATTATAAAAGAAAATTTCCCAAACATCACCAAAGATTCTGACACACTACTTTCAGAGGGAAATCGGACCCCAGGTCGCCTCAACTCTAACTGAGCTTCTCCAAGACACATTGTGATGAACCTGTCCAAAGTCAAGACAAAAGAAAAGATTCTGCAAGCTGCCAGGAGTAAGCGCCAGTTGACCTACAGGGGCAAATCCATCAGAGTGACTGCAGACTTCTCTAATGAAACTTTCCAAGCAAGAAGACAATGGTCATCTACCTTTAATCTACTTAAACAGAACAATTTTCAGCCCAGAATTCTGTACCCTGCTAAGCTAAGCTTCAAAATTGATGGAGAAATCAAATCATTTACGGATATACAAACATTGAGGAAATTCGCCACAACAAGACCAGCTCTATAGGAAATACTTCAACCTGTTCTGCACACTGACCACCACAATGGAACAGCAGCAAAGTAAGAACTCAGAAATCAAAGGACAGAACCTAACCTCCACACTGATGCAAAAGATAAAACTAAGCAATGGAATCTCACCAAATAAGACGAATAGAATACTACCACACTTATCAATTATCTCCATAAATGTTAATGGCTTGAATTCCCCACTGAAGAGACATAGATTGGCTGACTGGATTAAAAAACACAAGCCATCCATTTGCTGTCTGCAAGAAACACACCTGGCTTCAAAAGACAAATTAAAGCTCCGAGTCAAGGGTTGGAAGACAATTTTTCAGGCAAATGGAATTCAGAAGAAAAGAGGAGTTGCAATCTTATTTTCAGATACATGTGGATTTAAAGCAACTAAAGTCAAAAAAGACAAAGATGGTCACTTTATATTGGTCAAGGGAAAACTACAACAAGAAGACATTTCAATTCTAAATATTTATGCACCCAATTTAAATGCTCCCAGATTCTTGAAGCAGACCTTACTCAGTCTGAGCAATATGATATCTGATAATACCATCATAACAGGGGACTTTAACACACCTCTTACAGAGCTGGACAGATCCTCTAAACAGAAATTAAACAAAGATGTAAGAGATTTAAATGAAACCCTAGAACAACTATGCTTGATAGACGCATATAGAACACTCCACCCCAAAGATAAAGAATATACATTCTTCTCATCACCCCATGGAACATTCTCCAAAATTGATCATATCCTGGGACACAAAACAAATATCAACAGAATCAAAAGAATTGAAATTTTACCTTGTATCTTTTCAGACCATAAGGCACTAAAGGTGGAACTCAACTCTAACAAAAATGCTCGACCCCACCCAAAGGCATGGAAATTAAACAATCTTCTGTTGAATAACAGATGGGTGAAGGAAGAAATAAAACAGGAAATCATTAACTTCCTTGAGCATAACAACAATGAAGACACAAGCTACCAGAACCTGTGGGATACTGCAAAAGCAGTTTTGAGAGGAAAATTCATCGCTTTAGATGCCTACATTCGAAAAACAGAAAGAGAGCACATCAACAATATCACAAGAGATCTTATGGAATTGGAAAAAGAACAATCTAAGCCTAAACTCAGTAGAAGAAAAGAAATATCCAAAATCAAATCAGAGATCAATGAAATTGAAAACAAAAGAATCATTCAGAAAATTAATGAAACAAGGAGTTGGTTTTTTGAAAAAATAAATAAAATAGATAAACCATTGGCCAGACTAACTAGAAATAGAAAAGCAAAATCTCTAGTAACCTCAATCAGAAATGATAAAGGGGAAATAACAACTGATCCCACAGAGATACAAGAGATCATCTCTGAATACTACCAGAAACTCTATGCCCAGAAATTTGACAATGTGAAGGAAATGGATCAATATTTGGAATCACACCCTCTCCCTAGACTCAGCCAGGAAGAAATAGACCTCGTGAACAGACCAATTTCAAGCACTGAGATCAAAGAAACAATAAAAAAGCTTCCAACTAAAAAATGCCCTGGTCCAGATGGCTTCACTCCAGAATTCTATCAAAGCTTCAAGGAAGAGCTTATTCCTGTACTGCAGAAATTATTCCAAAAAACTGTGGAAGAAGGAATCTTCCCCAACACATTCTATGAAGCAAACATCAACCTGATACCAAAACCAGGAAAAGACCCAAACAAAAAGGAGAATTTCAGACCAATCTCACTCATGAATATAGATGGAAAAATTCTCAACAAAATCCTAGCCAATAGATTACAGCTTATCATCAAAATAGTAATTCATCATGATCAAGTAGGCTTCATCCCAGGGATGCAAGGCTGGTTTAACATACGCAAGTCCATAAACGTTATCCACCATATTAACAGAGGCAAAAATAAAGATCACATGATCCTCTCAATAGATGCAGAAAAAGCATTTGATAAAATCCAGCATCCTTTTCTAATTAGAACACTGAAGAGTATAGGCATAGGTGGCACATTTCTAAAACTGATTGAAGCTATCTATGACAAACCCACAGCCAATATTTTACTGAATGGAGTAAAACTGAAAGCTTTTCCTCTTAGAACTGGAACCAGACAAGGTTGTCCTCTGTCACCTTTACTATTCAACGTAGTGCTGGAAGTTCTAGCCAATACAATTAGGCAAGACAAGGAAATAAAGGGAATCCAAATGGGAGCAGAGGAGGTCAAACTCTCCCTCTTTGCTGACGACATGATCTTATACTTAGAGAACCCCAAAGACTCAACCACAAGACTCCTAGAAGTCATCAAAAAATACAGTAATGTTTCAGGATATAAAATCAATGTCCACAAGTCAGTAGCCTTTGTATGCACCAATAACAGTCAAGATGAGAAGCTAATTAAGGACACAACTCCCTTCACCACAGTTTCAAAGAAAATGAAATACCTAGGAATATACCTAACGAAGGAGGTGAAGGACCTCTACAAAGAAAACTATGAAATCCTCAGAAAGGAAATAGCAGAGGATATTAACAAATGGAAGAACATACCATGCTCATGGATGGGAAGAATCAACATTGTTAAAATGTCTATACTTCCCAAAGCAATCTACCTATTCAATGCCATTCCTATCAAAGTACCTACATCGTACTTTCAAGATTTGGAAAAAATGATTCTGCGTTTTGTATGGAACCGGAAAAAACCCTGTATAGCTAAGGCAGTTCTTAGTAACAAAAATAAACCTGGGGGCATCAGCATACCAGATTTTAGTCTGTACTACAAAGCCATAGTGGTCAAGACAGCATGGTACTGGCACAAAAACAGAGACATAGACACTTGGAATCGAACTGAACACCAAGAAATGAAACTAACATCTTACAACCACCTAATCTTCGATAAACTAAACAAGAACTTACCTTGGGGGAAAGACTCCCTATTCAATAAATGGTGTTGGGAGAACTGGATGTCTACATGTAAAAGACTGAAACTGGACCCACACCTTTCCCCACTCACAAAAATTGATTCAAGATGGATAAAGGACTTAAATTTAAGGCATGAAACAATAAAAATCCTCAAAGAAAGCATAGGAAAAACACTGGAAGATATTGGCCTGGGGGAAGACTTCATGAAGAAGACTGCCATGGCAATTGCAACAACAACAAAAATAAACAAATGGGACTTCATTAAACTGAAAAGCTTCTGTACAGCTAAGGACACAATAACCATAGCAAAGAGACAACCTACACAATGGGAAAGGATATTTGCATATTTTCAATCAGACAAAAGCTTGATAACTAGGATCTATAGAGAACTCAAATTAATCCACATGAAAAAAGTCAACAATCCTATATATCAATGGGCAAGAGACATGAATAAAACTTTCTCTAAAGACGACAGACGAATGGCTAACAAACACATGAAAAAATGTTCATCATCTCTATATATTAGAGAAATGCAAATCAAAACAACCCTGAGATATCATCTAACCCCAGTGAGAATGGCCCACATCACAAAATCTCAAAACTGCAGATGCTGGAGTGGATGTGGAGAGAAGGGAACACTTTTACACTGCTGGTGGGACTGCAAACTAGTACAATCTTTCTGGAAGGAAGTATGGAGAAACCTCAAAGCACTCAACCTAGACCTCCCATTTGATCCTGCAATCCCATTACTGGGCATCTACCCAGAAGGAAAAAAATCCTTTTATCATAAGGACACTTGTACTAGACTGTTTATTGCAGCTCAATTTACAATCGCCAAAATGTGGAAACAGCCTAAATGCCCACCAACCCAGGAATGGATTAACAAGCTGTGGTATATGTATACCATGGAATACTATTCAGCCCTTAAAAAAAATGGAGACTTTACATCCTTCGTATTAACCTGGATGGAAGTGGAAGACATTATTCTTAGTAAAGCATCACAGAATGGAGAAGCATGAATCCTAAGTACTCAATCTTGATATGAGTACAATTAATGACAATTAAGGTTATGGGCGGGGGAGCAGAAAGAGGGATGGAGGGAGGGGGGTGGGGCCTTAGTGTGTGTCACACTTTATGGGGGCAAGACATGATTGCAAGAGGGACTTTACCTAACAATTGCAATCAGTGTAACTGGCTTATTGTACCCTCAATGAATCCCCAACAATAAAAAAAATAAATAAATAAAAAAAAATAAAAGTGAAATAATACGTTTACTTTTTAATTGTTAGCTTTAGGGTGGCAGAATCTGTCTTTTCATCTGTTTGCTTTCTGTATTTTTTCTGCCACTGTCAAACTATTTTGTTACAGACAGGAGTCTGGGTAACCTTTTTTGTTGCTGGAACGAAAATCTTAATTGGTATTATGAAGTTTTGAAGGCAGAGAGAAACAAGGCTGTTGAAAGGTTTGTTCCTGGAACGAAAATCTTAATTGGTATTATGAAGTTTTGAAGGCAGAGAGAAACAAGGCTGTTGAAAGGTTCCATGAAATCTTTATTAGTGTAAAACCTGTATACCATGAAATGGCAAATCGGAAACATTTCATTGTTTCTTCCGACCTTTGCTGCGCAGTTACAGGCATTTTCTTTCTCTACGTCCCTTAATTCTGCAAACCTGCAGGTCTGCTCTGCATAAGGCTTGGTGTTTGAGGTTAAGCAGAGAGACGGGGAGGCACAGGGCAGGGGGAGGAGTGACTTGAGTGGAGAGGCTGAGGTGGAATTGTTCAGACAGTTTCAGGGAGAGCTTAGGGTGGGGTTCCTGCAGGAGAGTGTGGAATATACTAGGAAGATTAACAAAAGGTATCATGAACCGCCTGGTACTATAGCAGAAGATGTTGACACATTTTTCAACCATCATGAAGAATTTTAAGGGAAAAAGTGCAATAAAGTGTCATCATGCCTTCCAGATGATCTTTACAAGTTGGGAGATTGTTATATTCAGGCTGAGCCTGGATGTGTCTTTTAACCTGCTTGAGTCATTGAGCTTTTCTCTTCAAGTCTTAGAAAGCGCATGCTATGGTGCCAGTGGAGAGTCATCAGCTAATGGCTCATTATTTATGCATAAAATGAAGATGACCTGCATGAAAATCAATTCACATTGAGTTCAAACATACAGTCACATTCAACTCTAAGTAATTTATCCTCCTGCTCCCCCCAGAGAGTTTAACAAACCCAAGCTGGGAAGATGAATTTGTAATAGAACTTGTCTTTTCTCCAAACTGAAATACCAGGGCATCCAAAGAGATATTTCAAATCAATGTCTCTTCTAAGTTCAAAATGGGTACGCTTTCTAGCATTTCAGGGCTAGAACTCACTGTTAAAGTGAGTACTGTTTATACCTTTTTATTTTTTTTTTTTCTGTTTCAGAGCAAAAACTATATTTTAAGAAATTGGAACCCAAATTCATTCATGTATTGGGAGCTTCCCTGACAGGTTGTATTTAGTTTTAAAATCAGAGTTCCATGGTAGAGTACCTTTCACAGGAGGGCTTATAAAAATGTAAACTAATCTCTTTCTATCTTTACCTTACTTACTCTCCATAAACAAAATGGTGCCCTTTCTTGGACTTTTTTTTAAAATGGAACTATAACTTAGTTTATATGCACAAATCTCAGTGTACAGTTTGAAAAGTATGTGTGTGTTTGTTTATCTACCCTTGCAGGATATATTTCCATTATCCTAGAAAATTCGTTTTTGCCCCTTCCCAGTCAATACTTCCCTTCCTCCCCAGAGGTAACTACTGATATTCTCCTACCATTATAGAGTACCTGTTCTTTTTTTTTTTTTGTAGAGACAGAGTTTCACTTTATCGCCCTTGGTAGAGTGCCGTGGCGTCACACAGCTCACAGCAACCTCCAACTCCTGGGCTTAGGCGATTCTCCTGCCTCAGCCTCCCGAGTAGCTGGGACTACAGGCACCTGCCACAACGCCGGCTATTTTTTTGTTGCAGTTTGGCCGGGGCCGGGTTTGAACCCGCCACCCTCGGTATATGGGGCCGGCGCCCTGCTCACTGAGCCACAGGCGCCGCCCAGATTACCTGTTCTTAAACTTCATTAAAATATAATCTTACAGTATATATTCTCTGGATTCATTGTCTCAACATAATACTTCAAAAATTCACCTATGTTGTTGCATCCATCAGTAACTCAGAATTTTTTACTGTTGAGTACCATAGTGTTTTATGAATATGCTCCAATTTGTTCATCTATTCTCTTATTGATGGACATTTATCGCATTTCCAGTGTGGACACTGTTTTTGACAGATCTTCCAGGGATTTGTGCCTGTGCTAGATAGGCATAGGAAATGAACTCATAATGCTAAGCTATGAGCACAGATTTCTTTTTTTTTATACAGATTGTTCTGAATCCTTTACATTGCAAGTTCCTGACAGAAATAGAATATATCTTTCTCACACCCTATAAGGTGTCTGAATCAGAATTATTAAGCGTCCAATTAAATACATTTGGTTCGGCATGGTGCTAATGAATACATAAGTGTGGACAGAATCCTATATGGGCTTATTGCTTTTTCTGGTGAAAAAAGCTCTATTCTCAGATCCCAGAAAACAGGGACCCATTGAGCCATCTCACCATGCTTGCTATTCGTGCTACTGAGCACAACAGCCGTGGAAAGAGTGTGAGTCACCTGGAAAACTCCTCCTATTAGATATTTAACCCAAAGTACACTGTATTATTGTGTGCAGTTTGGGTGAGTGGTAAAGTTGCTTTTTGGCAACTTGTTCAAATACTTAACTGTTTATAATATTAATTAACATGCTAAGGAGATATTAACAGCGATTAATATATGTTCACTCTTAGATATGGCATATACTATCTTTAATCCTCACAACCCTGCCCAAATGAATGTTTTTTTCCACATTTTTTTTTTTTTTTTTTTGCATCCCTGTTCATTTTCTTTCCACATTTTAAGTGAAGAAACAGACTCAGGACATAAAGTAAATTAAGGTCATGCACTTAGTATTGAATGGAGCCAGAATTTGATCCAAGGGTGTCACATACCCAAGCCCACTCATTCTTCTTATATTAAGACATTGTTATACAATTACCAGGCACCATATATTCCATGCTTGAAGAAATTAGATACAAGAGCGATTGGCTCACTCAATCCATCCACGATTTTTGATGATGAAGACTCTAAACCTCTAATGTTTCCATTCCAAAAGCATCAGCATACACACAAAAAGACCTCCAAAAGTTTCCAGCAACATGCAGAACTTGCAGGGAGCTTAAATATTACACAACAAAGACCCTTCTGATGTGCTCACATGAGGAGCTTTCATCAGCGCTTCAGTGCTACACCAGTCAAAACATTTCATCACTTCTAATTTTTTCTACCTTAAAAATAAAAGTATTTTGATTGTGAGATTTTGCTACTGCCTCTCAAATAAGGCACACACTATAAAAATAGCAAAGAACGTCAGATATTTTTAGGTTAAACACACACACACACACACGTAGTGATGTCCTCGGATTGCAAAGATAAGTCTTTCTATTCCTAAGCTTTTCCTATTCATTTTGATGTAGTAGGGAGGACACCTGCAGAAAGCTCAGCTCTCTTCACAAGACGACTTGTTAAGAATTCATTGCAGACACACCAGATGATAGCATGGAAATAGACGAGGCTAAAGAGAGCTGAAGAATGATGATGATTCCAATGTCCCACACGTGTCCTGAGAAGACAACAGTCTCATAATTTAAGTTTTCAATACTAAGTGAAAAACTAAGTGAGGACAGCCAACAAGAGCATTTCAGCATCGGAAAGTTATTTTCCTTGGAGACAGTCCAGGTTTTTTCCCAAACAGTAGTGGATGATTTAACCATGAAAATCAGTTTTAATGGCATTTGCACAATCATTTTCCAATGCCTGAAATGGGCTTCTCATCCGGATTCAAAACATTCCCTAGACTGTTTGAAAGGGAAATAAAGGGATGAACAACCAGCTGGTGGTGTTGGAGACCCCCACCCTTCACTCTCCTTTATGCCGCATTTGACCAAGTGAGCTTGCGGGAAAGGGGCTACCCACAATGTCACTTGTCTTTTTACAGGGATCTATGTTGTTTTATATAAAACCAGTGTTTTTCATCCTTTTTTATCTCATGGCATACTTGAACTTATAAACTTCCACGGCATACTTGAATTATGTTGATTAAAAAAAGACTAAAAAAAAAAGAAATATACTTACTATGCTTTGAACTTCTTTAAAAAATAATTTAGCTAATGATCTTTAAAAAATTTTGCAGCACACTTAAGATCCTCTCACAGCATACACAGCAGTGTACTACAGCACACAGGTTGAAAATCACTGCCATAAATATACATTTTATACCTGAAAGTATTATATGAGCATGCAATAATTCATTCAATCATTGGCAACATTTAAAAGACGGATCATCAAAATGTAGATAAGCTGTGTAGAGAGACAGACACACTTGGAAGGATAACTGATGTAACAATTTAGTAAACACTTTGATCATATATATGAAAATTTATTAATTTAATGAGATACATCAAAATCTTTAATGCTTTTTTATAATTAAAATTTCTAGAAATAAATAACTTACTAAAGTAGCATTTTAAATATGGGGGATACTTCACAGTTGTTTTAATTTAAATTTCTGTGATTATTAGTGAGTTATCAGACAATTCTTTGGGGAATTGTAATGTCCTCTGCTCATTTATTATGGTCTTGGTGTTATTCATAAGAATTACTCAAGCTAGTTATATAATGAGGATACTATCCATTTACTGTCAAAATTTATTTCTGATTCAGGTACTGTCCTTAATCTAAGCCTAAAAAAATGAACCCAAACAAGGAAACAGTTAAGCAGCAAAAACAAAGAGAAAACAAAAAACAAACTACTTTCTTATCTTTAGCTCACTGTGAATAGCTACTTGAGCCTAACTCACAAAAGCATTTAGCTAATCCTCAAATGAGGGATTCAAACGCAATGAATGAAGTTTTCCATAGGAACCCTTTAAACACAGCAATCATATAATTGTATAAACTGAGAGAAACATGTCATTACCACATTGACATGTCTCTTTATATCAAGTGGAAAATATCGAATGAGTTTAAAACTATCTGGATCTAAAACAAAACCAGGTTTCTTTTGGTCAGCAAGAATAAGCAAGGAACATTTCCATCCTTATTCAGTCCACACACTAAAGACCGCAAGCTTTGGGGGCAGGTATAGGGAGTCAGAGAGATGCTGGACACAGACACCCAGGCTGGACGTCTATGAACACAGTGTGCTGAACAACCCATCAGCGTTCACACAAACGCAGCCAAGGACAACTTCCACAGCAGTAAGAATTCTGATGCCCAGGGCAAGTTTGTGTACTTTATTACTCACTGCAAAGGGATCAATAATTAGAGCTTTTAGAAAAACACAAACTTGGGCATCATTTATTCCTTAGAGAAGGGGACGATGTCCACTCTCACTGGTCACTTTGGCTCTTTACTTACACTGCAACATTAACCCTGACAGGTTGTTTTATTCCTTTTGTGTCGACGCTAAACACCACGGGATACATAATTTGGTGATCAAAGCCTTAATGTAGGAAAGTTAACAAAGATTTTAGGAAACAGACTGATATCTAACGTGCAAAGGCAGTGCAGAAAAGGAAATTAGCAAACATTCAGGTAAAATGTTCTCAAGGGCAAAGATTCATGGTAATAAATGGAATAATTTCAAGCTTGAAGGAGGCTACCTGTGAGAGACTGCCGGATCGCTTCAGGGATCACTGTGTTTCATCAGCCTAAAAATGGAGCTGCCTCCAGAATTTCTAGGTCAGCAAAAGATAAAGAAGAGACACTAAAATCTAAATATGAGAGGCTAGTATGAATCATTTATAATGGGTTAAGAAAACCATAGAATAAGAAGTTTGGAAGCTATACACCAAATCTAGACTAATGTAACCATGATAATAAATAATATTATTCATAAACCATGGGAAAGGGAGGCAAGACAATTTGATATCCAAGTAAAATTCCTATGATATTCCTCATAAAGCTTATGCTCACTCAATTCCACAAAGAGAATCGACATCCAAGTGTTCTCAGGTTCACATAACTCCTTCAGCTGTGGCGTAGCATAGGTTCTTATTAAATATGTCCAACACGTAAATAGAGCTTTATCTGCATCCAGGAAGAAAATTATTTAATCTGTTCTCCAATA
Source organism: Nycticebus coucang (assembly GCF_027406575.1). Classification (NCBI taxonomy): domain Eukaryota; kingdom Metazoa; phylum Chordata; class Mammalia; order Primates; family Lorisidae; genus Nycticebus; species Nycticebus coucang. The sequence goes on from NC_069781.1 coordinate 80,139,118, forward strand.
TCTTTAGAGAAAGACTTTATACAATCTAAGAGGTAGACTGAGGTCCCAGGACAAGGAATAACCCCAAAACTCATCAGAGGATTCATTAAACCTAATTTTAAACAAAATTTTGTTTAAACAAAATTTTAAACAAAAAGAGCTTCTTCCTCTTCCTCTGTCCCCCAATATTCTGTTACCCTAGATCAGAAATGTTTATGACTCCAAAGATGACTGGTGTTTGGATCTGCTGATCGTGACTTCCCCCTCTTTGACTGCAGCTACCCATGAGTGTTAACAGATCAGAGACTAGGTGATCCCATGGAAAGGCGGCAGGAGACGCGAGGCTTGGATGGTTTTCAACAGTGCGGTCACTTACAAGGCCCAAACCTGGGGCTGTGGGCTGCAAAAAGGTTTGGTTTTATTTGTGTTTGCATTAGGAAGGGGCATTCTTCCCTGTTTGCCACAAGCCCCAGTGTTCCTGGCTGTCTTCTGCTTTCCCTTTACTGAAACATCTTTTGTGGCCTAATATACATTCAATTTTTGTAAGTAACGTATGTTGTGCTTGAAATGTATATTGCCTGTTAGGGCAAGGGTCTTTATATAGTTCTAAAACCAGAATTCATTAATAGTGTTGTTGAAATATTCCACAACTTTGGTCATTTTTGTCTGCTTAAGGTATTCTTTTCTTTTTTTTGAGACAGAGTCTCACCCTGTCACCCTCAGTAGAGTGCTGTAGCATCACAGCTCACAGCAACCTCAAACTCTTGGGCTTAAGTGATTCTTTTGCCTCAGCCTCCAGAGTATCAGGGACTACAGGCGCCCACCACAACGCTTGGCTATTTTTTGGTTGCAGTTGTCATCATTGTTTTAGCTGACTTGGGCTGGGTTCAAACACGCCAGCTTTGCTATATGTGGCCGGCGCCCTATCCACTGAGCTACAGGCATCGCCCAAGGTATTATTTTCTGACGAACATGTTAAAATTCCCAATTGTAATTATGAATTTGTCATTTCTCTTGTTATTATATTAAATTTTGGTCTATTTTAAGGGTTCAGGTTCAGGATTTTTATATATTCTGACAAATTATTACTAAAAAAAATCGTATTTCCACTGAAGTCTATCTTGCATAATATCAATGTAGTTATATAAATTCTCATTTTTTAAACCATCTTCCTGGTTTATCTTTTTCTACCCTTTTGCTTTGAGTAATTTGGTTTTGGGAGTCTCTAGAACAGCATAGTTGAATGTTTATTTTCTAATAGACGCTAAACATTATATCGGCTAATAAATCATATCCAACTCATAATTACTAATTTAATGGGACCTAGTTTTCCATTATTTTTTCTATTTACCATGTCTTTTCTAAACTTCTGCTTTTCTCCTCTCCTGATTACTATGAATATTAAAGTCAATGAATTAATTCTGATTTTCTAATCAATTGATAGTAAAGTTAGATATTCTATTTTTATTGTTTCTGTGAGTTCCTTAAAAATTTTAACATTGCCTCAAAGTTAATCAACATTTCTACCCTCCTTCAGGATAAAACAAGGATCTTATAATACTTTAACTCCAATTACCACCCACCACCTTCATGATTGCCATCTAGTGTTTTAATTCCATCTTGCTTGTAACTCCCACCCCTAAAAGTCATTATTAGTGTTATTAGTCAACGTTTGTTTAAACGAAACCACTTATTTACCACACTCTTTTGTCACTATTCATTATTAAAACTCACTCGAATTTTCTGGGTTCTATCTCATTCTTACAGAAATACATCTTGAGCAATTCTTTCATGAGTATTAAAAAGAAAACTTAAAAAGGCTTTACTATAGGCTCCTTTTCTTTTTCTTTCTTTTTTTTTTTTTTTTGCAGCTTTTGGCCGGGGCTGGGTTTGAACCCACCACCTCTGGCATATGGGGCCAGCACCCTAACCCATTGAGCCATAGGTGCCACCCTACAGGCTCCTTTTCAAAGGAGCCTCCCTTTAAAAAATTTCTTCAGGGCAAAGCTTTAAAATCTATCCAGTGAGTTACAGAATGTGCACGGATCAGTGAATCCAAACACCACCCAGATCAACGGAGACGTATAACACTCCATCACAAGGGAGGCTCTCTCATGCTCCTTTTCTGTTAGGACTCTCCTAATTCAGAATCTATCCTTATCCATTAATTTATCTCATTTTGTGAATCTTGTATATGTGGAATCATACAGTAGGTAGTTTACATCAGTCTTCTTTCATTCACCGTAACATTGGTGAGATCACTGCTTTTTATCAAGTTTATCTTTTCTTCTCTCATGGTGTATTCCATGTCAGACATCTTTTTTTTTTTTGAGACAGGGCCTTGCTCCATCTCCTTGGCTGGAGGTCCATAGCTCACTGTAGCCTTGAATATCTGGGTTCAAGGGACCATCTTGCCTTAGCTTCCTAAGTAGCTACAATTACAGACACTGTGCCATCACACCTAGCTTCATTATCACTCTTACATGATAGTTCAAAAAGGTACAGAATTCTGTATTGACAGTTGTTTTTTTACGTATTTTGAAGATGTTATACCTTTTAGTCTTCATGGTGCCCAAACGAAGTATGCTGCCAGTTGAATTGCTCTTCCTTTGATGGCTACTGGACATTTCCTCGGGTTATTTACTGTTAGCACTTCTGGTTATGTTTAAAATACCTCTTCATCTTTAGTCTAAAATTTATATACATCACATACATATTTGTTTCTTGTAATGTTAAAAGAATTGACAGATGACCATGTGCTTCACCAGTCTAAGAGTTTACAAACTTCCAGTGTAGAGTTTATCTCCTCAGGCATCTGCATCTAGATTTGGACCCTACACCAGTATACCAGTATAAAACCATCTATATTAAAATATGTAGAATAATGTAGAGCCATAAGGTATAAACAGCAATCGATGTCTGATTTTTATAAAAGTATAGATATAGCCAGAGGTCAAGCAGCTGTTGTTCCCTAACTTCCTTACTGTTGTAACTGGTTACTGTTTGAGGGTGCTATCTTCTCTGATCGATGCAGGATTTGAGAGCCCCTCCACTATGTCTACCGATAACATTGCTGTTACAAGACCCAAAGGCTCATGTCCCTGTAGATAATCTTGCTACTGTAAGGCCTAAGACTGGTTCTTTGAAGTATTTTTCAGACTCTGCGTTGCAGAGGCACCCACTGACGCCAGCTGGACCTGTGGGTAGGCCTGGGAACAGATCCAACAGCCTGGAGACCTTCTATCCAGGAAATGTCCCAACTGAGAGGATGATCCCTAATGAGTTCATCCCCTACCAATAAATAGACTCATCTTCCTAGCCCTTTGCCCAGTAAACTATTTTTAAAAACCCTTTCTCCCAAATCCTCAGGGAGATGGATTTAAGAAATTACTCTTGTCTCTTTGCCCAGTGCCTTGTGAAAGAAAACTTCTCTGTTGCAACACCTGCTGTCTTGGAATCCTGGCCTTCACTGGGCAGTGGACGATGAGCCCAGGTGAGCTGTGACAAGTACAGGGAAAGACTGTGATGAAAGATCTCTCAAGTCCCCTGCTGGAGAGAAGGGCCAGCCCTTAGGAGCTCAGCTGTACATGGGATTAGGTTCTAGCTCCCTGCTTGCACAGGTCCAGTCACATGGACTGTCCCTGCATGTATGGGCCTTCACACAAGGTGTCTTTCCAGATCCAAGAGCTCCAGGGCCAAGACAGCTGCTTTCTTATCTGGCTCCTATGATCTTCCACTTGCTTTCTCACTCCTACTGGTTTCCCTTTCTTTCTTTTGATCTCAATTATTATGACATTTTTAAAAAGTAGATTTTAAACAATTTTCCTGTTCATTTGTAGTTAAAGGAGATTCTGCCAGGGCTTTGTCCATCTTGTTTCCAGAATCTAAATCTGCTTCACTCATTTACCTGCCTAACCCCTATGGGCTTTTGAGAGGTTAAAAGAAAAAACCTTAAAGCTGCAGAGACCTGGATTTGAATCATTCCTTTACTACTGACTAGATTTTGACACTGGGTAGATTATGTAACCTCTCTAAGCCTCAGCTTCCTCATCTCCAAAAAGAAGATGGTAAAAACCCTTGCCTGGGCATGTTTTGTAAAGACAAAATATGCTAATGCATATAAAGTACTTGGCATAGTGCCTCAAGAAGCACTCACAGTAACAATCAATACAGGCTGCATATCTCACCTAAGAATGCTTGGGACCAGGAGTGTTTCAGATTTTGGATTTTTTTAAATTTTAGAATATTTGCATTATACTTACCAATTGAGTACCCCTAGCCTGAATATGCAAAATCTGAGAGACTTCAATAAGCATTTCCTTTGAGTATCACCAGTGCTCAAAAAGTTTCAGACATTGGAGCCTTTCAGATTTTAGATGTGGGATGTTCAACCTGCATTTATAAACCGTGCATAATAACATTAATTAACTTATTAATCTGCCTCCCTAAAGAATCAAATTTATATACAAGTTGATGCTTTATAGAAACAGAAAAATATCTCTCATGAAAAGGTATTAGCCAGAAGGTAATAAATGGAATAACTATGACAATATACATTGGCTATGTGAAGGTCTGACAATTAAGATTGAGAACTCATCCTAGAAAAACTCATCCTGCCTCACTGTTGAACATCACTCTGGTCACCTTCGAGGTCCTCCCCTTAGGAAGCTGTGCACTGACTCCAGGGCCTAGTCTACCCTTTAGAGCAATTTTGGGACTCTTTTTCTGGAATGACCATCAGAGCTGTCATCATACAAAAACATGCAACAACAGTAATGAACACCACTCAGCAAGATACTGCCACATGTCAACGCAAACACAGCTCTGAGACACTGATATACCAAGGTTATAAAACCTTACTGAGTTGTTTGTACCTAAGTGCATGGTGGCAAGTTCATAAACTTAATTGTCAGACCTTGTACAACAACAGCTCTGATGATTATTCTAGAAAGTATTTCAAAATTGCTTTGAAGAGTGGACTAGGCACTGGCATCATTAACATGGAGAGTACTTTTGAAGGTGACCGTGGTGATATTCAGCAACGATGCATGTAGCACTTTTTCTAGGATGAGTTGGGAATTGTCCAACTTGGTATAAGACTATGTTGTCCAACCTTGGTATAAGACTACGCTTTGCAAATACAACCTTACTAAAATTCCATGCTCTATAATTTTCTGAGGTTTGGAGAAAATCCCTGAAAGAGAGAAAAGATAAGAGAGGTGCCAATGCATAACGAGATAAGGGGCTTGCCTCAGAATGTCAATCAACTTGCTTGCTTCCTTCACTGAGAAGGATGTTATGATGGAAAGATGAACTAAACAGTGTGTTCAGGGATGAGTTGGTTTATATGACAGTGCAAACTCCTTACTTCTTTGCAAACCAGGAGCAAACAGCTCACTTGTTTAGGTATGAGGATCACGCTTTGAGTGGTACTACTTGAGGGACATTTTAGCACTATCCTAAAAGTGGTATCACTGTTACATAGGAAGGAAAGCGCCCTGGATGCTTGGGACCTGAGTTAAGCAATAACCTTAGGTGGAGAATAAAACTAATAATACTACATAATCGAAGAAAGCTCCTTATAAATGGATCAACATCAGCCATAGAATCCATAGGTCCATTGGAGTCTTGAGAGTAGTTGATTTGGGAATTTTGATTTTACAACTGCCAATTCTACAACTTAGCATTTGTGGGTCTAGAGCAGCAGTTCTCAACCTGTGGGTCCCAACCCCTTGGGGGTCGAACAACCCTTTCACCGGGGTTGCCTAAGATCATCCTGCATATCAGATATTTACATTACGATTCATAATAGTAGCAAAATTATAGTTATGAAGTAGCAATGAAAATAATTTTATGGTTGGGGGTCACCACAACATGAGGAACTGTATTAAAGGGTCGCTGCAGTAGGAAGGTTGAGAACCACTGGAGAGGATCGATTAAGGTGATTGTCATTACAATGATATTCATTTCTGCTATCTGATCTCTAATAATTTTTTGTTTGGGGGGAGAGGGTAATAATTCTTGTCAATTAGTTTTTTTAAGGAATTAGTTTGCTACTGTAAGACCAAGTCAAACCTTAGATTTAATTCACAAAAGAATTATGCCTTACAGTGTAAATAATACTGGCACCTTCAAAATATCCCAGATTTTGTTTATTCATTTGAATTTAGGTTTTAGTCAATACTTTCAAAGGTTAATTTAAGGACATGAAAAAAACTCCACAACATATTGTGTGTGTTTGGTTTCCTTTAAAGAGAACAAACTAGATCTGCCCAAATGGAAAATTTTAGTTCTGGGCTTAAAAATACAATTGTCTTTTAAAATACTGATTTAAGAAATAAGAAAGTTAAAAACAATCTGATAAAACAGTATCGGTAGACTTGAATACTATAGAAAATAATTATTTTACCATTCACTATCACTATCCATTCTAAAAGGTGTGGTTTATAAAATTTAGCTTACTTCTTTGGAAATAGCTGTTTTCTAAAACTTAAATAGAATTTAAAGTTACCTCATGACACTTAAAAGCCTTCTACTAGCTAAGCTTTGCTCCGGGCTTCTGCAACCCATTGGCTGGGCCAGTCTATTTGTAAATTGAACCCTTTCCACATGTAAGTCTCACGTCTATCTTGTCCTGTGAACATAAAGTGACCTAAATTTGGCAAGATCCTTAAAATCTGAATTATATACTCTAGCATTTTTTGGTTGCATGATTCTTAATAACTTTTTAAAAAAGGATATCCCCATCCAACTTGTCATTTTTTAAAATTAAAAATGATGTTTCCCCATCCATTGCCCACCCATGCAAAATGGACATTGAAATTTAAAAAACTGTTTTCTACTAAAATTTTCCTCTACTTTCACCAGTAAATGCAATATCATCAAAACTTCTCTTCTAAAATAACTGCAAGTAAAAAGTTGTCCCATTATTAGCACAACTTTTAGGAAGATTCAATTTAGGGTTTATTTTCTATTCTCCAAAAAAATCAAGAAACAAATGCAGCCCTCCCAGCAACATCAATAAGCTGACCAAGCTGAAACTTGAACAAACTTGAACAGGTGAATCAGATAGGATTCACGTGTTTCTTGAAAGTGAAATAATGAACCATAATATACTCTGTCTCAAAACTTTCATAGAGACCCACATAAGCTTTCTACTTCACCTGACTCATTGTTGGTAGAGAATATGTCAGCTCATGTTATTATCAATTTACTAATTAATTGGTTTAAATTTGTCTAAAAATTCATTGGAGGCACTTGTCCGTCAAGATTCAGACCACCCTAAAGAAACCAACCCCTTCTTGGCTCAACGGCTTTGGATCCTGTGGCTCCCGACACTCACCCGGACAGATTTCTCCAAGATGTGTAGAGAACAGGAGGGCGTTAGCTCTGCCAAAGACTGATTATTTCCACAGCACCCACTGACTTTTGTTAATGTAAAAGTCACTGGGATAAAATGTCAAGAAATACAAGCTACCCACTTTGAAAACAAATAGCAGGGCCTCACCTCAATGTGAGTAAATTGTGCTTGGTGGCCAATCATTTCACAGCAGGGGACGATTTTCTGCTGGTGGTGTTCTATTCCCAGGGACATTATCTCCATAAAGTGCAAATCAAATGTAGCTCCAGGGTTTGTTCTGTAAATCTGGATTCAGTTGAAAGGCTTCCCTTATGGACCTAGAAGGCCATCTGTGGCCTGAAGGCTGCAGGTGCCCCACCCCTGCAACTCCAAATTCAGGAAGCTCCTTCCAAAGCATTCTCTCCTGACTTCAGTCCTTCCAATAATCACCTCTTAGTTTTAGTAGGGCAGGCTTACAAATGACTGAAGGAACTCATACCCGAATGCAGTTAATCTGAAGAGCCCTGGAAAAGCAGAGGCAATTTAATCTCTGTGGCAACGCTTTGAAACCTAGTGACAACTGTAATGGCTTTAATACCAAATGACAATCTCCTTTCAAGAGCTTTATGAATATTAATATAGGGATCACAGAACAATATTTAAAAACAAAGAGTATGTATTCACTTTTGACTGCAGCATCTCTGAAAGGCCCATTTCCCCCTCATTTTCATAACTTGTGGATGTGTATTTCAGTAAGGTGGGCTAAACACTGCTATTGCTGCTGGGGTGATCTCAGAGTGACAGAGCAACCTCTTTATGCTTTTCCTCAACTGACAAATGTGAAACCCATGATGTTAAGGGCCATTTTTTTTAAACAAATACAAGATAAAAACTGCCTAATATGACTCAAAAGAGGGCCAGAATTTTTGGAAGTAAAAATAGGAGACATTCCTTCATGCCCATTAGGAAACTGTTATCTAAAAAATCAGAAAACAACCGATGTTGGCGAAGCTATGGAGAAACTGGCACCCTTGCAAACTGCTGGCAGAAATGTAAAATGGTGCAGCCACTGTGGAAGACAGTACGGCCCTTCCTCAAAAAATTCAACGCCAAATCGCCACATGATCTAGCAATTCCACTTCTGGGTATGTATCCAGTGTACATAACAGCATTACTCACAATAGTTAAAAAGTGGCAATAGTCCACGTGGGAAAAAAACCATTTTAAATGATGGTCCAGTAACTCTTTTAAGGCTGTATGAAGTATTTCTAATGTGAATTTAGTGAAAAGGCTGCAGCACAAACATGTAAGGAACAAAAAGGCACATCTTTCTTTGTTGCTCCTCATATAGCAAGGGCATAAAGCCAAGAGAAGTAAAGGTTCTGAAATACCCATTCTAATCCTCAACTAAGAAACAGAAAATAAGACTGATTATTCACCGGCAAAAGCCTCCGAACAACTAAAATGGGAAGGTTGGAGGAGCTTGTCCGGCAGAGTCCTGGGCTCATTTATCATCCGGAAGGCCACCATCCTGAGGCCCTTTGTTAGCTGGGGCACCTGCCCGGCCTCAGCGGCCTCCAGCCGCATCTGACACACCACCGGCCTGTGCCACAGCCAACGCCAGCACCAAAACAACAGTGAGGCCCTGATGTCTACCTGCACAGCTGGTGAGGGGCTCTAGGCCGTCTCCAGCAACTCCATCCCCTCCCTCAACCTTAATCACCTACCCACCAGTGCTCCCAAGGGTGTGTTCCTGCCTCTTACCGCCTTGTGGACCTTCAGACTCAAATAGTCAACTGCCAATCAGGTAGCTCCTTGCCACTGCTTCAAATTGCCCCCACATGAGCTCATCATCTTTCATTTCCATCACATGTCTCTCTCATGTTCTATTCTTCATTCAGATACACACCCCTGACATCCGTCACTTCCAAAGAGCACCAAGGTTCTTTACCCCCCTCCCTCCCTCCGCACACCCGGTCATTTGTACAGTGTTCCCACCCCACCTCCGTCACACTGCCCAGGTCCCCATGCTGCCCTGTGCCCACAGTGTCTACTCCCGCCCAGGCCTTGGCAGTGACACCTGACTGTTCTCTTTCCCATCTTTGCTCTTTCCCCAAACATGCTCCATTCAGTAGCCAGAGTGATCTTTCTAACTAAATCATTCGTATCCCCATAATATTCTGAAATTTAAAAAGATAAAATGCAAGCCTTGTCATGTCCCTTTTCTGTCTGTCTATTTATTTATTTAGAGACAGAGTCTCATGTTGCCCTGGGTAGAGTGCTGTGCCATCGCAGCTCAGAGCAACCTCAAATTCTTGGGGTCAAGTGATCCTCTTGCCTCTGCTGGGACTACAGGTGCCCACTGCAATGCTTGGCTTTTTTTTTTTTTTTTTTTAAGAGACTGGATCTTGCTCAGGCTGGTCTCGAACTCCCAAGCTCAAGCAATCCACCCACTTCAGCCTCCCAGAGTGCTAGGATTACAGGCATGAGCCACCACCCCCAGCCTCCTTCTCTGTTTAGAAGGCTGACCATATGCATTCAGGCATGTAGGCCAGCCAGCTTCCTCTCTCATCATGCTCCCACTCCCAATGCAGCTCCCAACTACCTGCCCCACACCTGCGAACATGCCTGGCCCTTATCTAAACTCTACTTCTTTGCCTGACCAGCTACAGCTCATCCTTCAGAACTCAGCCTAAACATTTAAAAATCCTTTTGTCAAAGATTCTTCCCTTAACTCCAGACATAAGTGGGTCTCCCTGTTACATGTCCCCAGAGCAATGTATAGTCCTGCTTTGGGGGGGTGGGTGAATATGAGGGTGCACATGATTAGGTTACATTATTTGTAATGGTAAAGTCCAAAGTCTGACTTGTCGTGGAGATCTTCACCTTAGAAGTGTGCCACATACACCTATGTTGTACTGGATAGGTGGGAACTTACTGAGTCCCCGCCACCCCCCTCGTTTTTTAATTTAATTGTGCTTTTCTCTTGTGTGGGCCTGTAGTTGTTGACCTACTATTTTCAGATGAGTTTTTTTTTTGTTGTTTGTTTGTTTTTTATTGTTAAATCATAGCTGTGTACATTAGTGCTATCGCCTGTACCCATTCTAAGATGCACCATATATGAGGCCCCACCCATTACCCTCCCTCCACCAAAACCTCCCCCCTCCCTTCCCCTTCCTTGGCCCTTTCCCCATAGTCTTGTGCTATATTTGGGTTATAGTCTTCATGTGAAATCTATAATTTAGCTTCATAGTAGGGCTGAGTACATTGGATACTTTTTCTTCCATTCCTGAGATACTTTGCTAAGAAGAATATGTTCCAGCTCCATCCATGTAAACATGAAAGAGGTAAAGTCTCCATCTTTCTTTAAGGCTGCATAATATTCCATGGTATACATGTACCACAATTTGCTAGTCCATTCGTGGGTCGATGGGCACTTGGGCTTCTTCCGTGACTTAGCAATTATGAATTGGGCTGCAATAAACATTCTGGTACAGATGTCTTTGTTATATTGTGACTTTTGGTCTTCTGGGTATAAACCTAGTAAAGGAATTATAGGATTGGATGGCAGGTCTATTTTTAGGTTTCTAAGTGTTCTCCAAACATCCTTCCAGAAGGAACATTCCATTTTGAAATACTTTACTTAGGTGAGTGTTCTCCAAATCCATCAGGTAAATACAAAAGATGCTTTATAACACAGATAAGAAACTTCCTCATCTGAAAGATTTCCTCTTATGCCCGGTCCCTTCATCCTAGGACTGCAGCCCTCCCCTGTGCTGACCATCACAACATTAACCCAGTGAGATGTTGGTGGATTTGCTTAGTAGTTTTTTTAAGGCATTAACTGTGTCCTTTAGCTACCATTCCCCGCCGTGTCTAGCACAGGGCCCAGCACTTATTGGTGCTTAATAAATGCTGGTTGAATAAAGCATGATGAAAATGCTCTGAAAATGACTCTTATACATCTAAATCTGATTATGTCACTTTTCTGCTCAATGGCTTCACATCTGTTTTTTTTTTTTTTTTTTTTTGTAGAGACAAGAGTCTCACTTTATGGCCCTCGGTAGAGTGCCGTGGCATCACACAGCTCACAGCAACCTCCAACTCCTGGGCTTAGGCGATTCTCCTGCCTCAGCCTCCCTAGTAGCTGGGACTACAGGTGCTCGCCACAACGCCCGGCTATTTTTTTGTTGCAGTTTGGCTGGGGCTGGGTTTGAACCCGCCACCCTTGGTATATGGGGCCGGCGCCCTGCTCACTGAGCCACAGGTGCCGCCCGGCTTCACATCTCTTAGAGCAAAAGTTCTTTTCACGCTCACTCAAGCTTTGCATGGTTTGGCCCTTGACTACCTATCTGATCTTGTCTCCCAAGTCTGTCCTTTCTGTTTCTCAAATACACTAAACTCATTTTTACTCCAGAGCCTTTGGACCCACCGTCCCTTTCACCTGGACCCACGTTCTGCCAGGTATGTCCTACGGCTGGCCCCCCACCTATATTCAGGCCTCTGCTCAGATGTTCCCTGCCCAGTCTGCCTCAAATAACACTGTGTGCACCCCACAATTTGCAACCCTGCTGCCTGGCTTTGTATTTCTTCATAGTTCATTATTATCTGACATGATCTATTTGCTGTTTGTTTACAGTCTATGCCTCATTCTACTTGAATGTTAGGGCTGTAAGGGGTAAAACTTTGTCTATTTTTTTCTCTTCTGTGTTCCCAGCTGCTGGAATAATAGCCAGCACCAGGAAGGTGTGCAACAGATGTTTGTTGAATAAATGATGGATGGATAAATACTCAAAACTGAATGGTTTACATACTTTGGTTCTGTTTGAATGTTCTTCCACAATGCTTATTTATTATAATAAAAAGTGTAGCTCCTAGTATGCGGTTACTATTCATTCAACAAACGTGCTGAATTCTGTACAGCAGAGGAGGGATCAGCCATTTCTCCATAGAAGAAATCATAGCAGAGGGGCTTTCTGAAAGAACAGACATCTGTCAGATAGAGAGGAATGTCTGCCCACAGGAAAAATCACACTTGCAAAGGGGACAGCCAGGAATGTGGGAGGATCTTTGAGCATTAAGGAATCCCTGCCACCCCACCGTCACACAAAATATAGTCATTTATGTAACTGGAATTCTTAGTCTTTGAGTTTTCTACCTATGTCGTTAACTTTGCATCCCAGGTTTGGACCCCACCTTCTCATGTCACCCTGAGCAACATGGTGACCCCCCAGAGCACAGACCCATTGGGACGAGCTATAGGCTTCTTAACTGCACGAGGGTCCTGGCTATCCTGTGTGGGGGCTTACCCTGCCTTCACCGCCCTCTTCTCCAGAGTCAGCCTGGGATGACCCTCCAACAAGAGCAGTGGGGGTGTCATCGGGACTCAAGTAAGACCAGCACACTTCCTCTTAGCTTTAACGGGAATCATGCTCTCCTTTGAAAATGTAATTTGGGGAGAAATAATTTAGCCAAACATTCTGCATTTTACAACTTAATCTGCTACATGAAATAAATAGAAGAGAATTAATTATATCTTCCATTTAATTACTATAAAAATACAGCCAGAATGCTCGCATTATGTAACATTTATGCCAAGATAAAGAGAACCAGCCTTCCCCAACTGTGTTTCTGGTTGTCGCTACTAAAACTTTTTTTTTTTTTTTGAGACAGAGTCTCATTTTGTCGCCTGGGGTAGATGCTGTGGCATCATAGCTCACAGCAACCTCAAATTCTTGGGTTCAAGAGATTCTCCTGCCTTAGCCTCCTAAGTAGCTGGGACTACAGGCGCCTGCCACAACTCCCAGCTATTTTTAGAGATGGGGGTCTCACTTTTGATTGAACTCCTGAACTCAGCTAAACGACTTGCTTCAGCCTCCTAGAGTGCCAGGATTACAGCATGAGACATTATGCCTAGCCCCTAAAACTTTAAGTATATCCTTGCTTATTTCAGTCCCTCTCGTTTTCAACCAGCATTGGAAGAAAGCCTATAAAAAATAGAAGATGGTTGGCTTGGCACCCGTAGCTCAGTGGTTAGGGTGCTGGCCACATACACCAAGACTGGCGGGTTTGAACCCAGCCCAGGTCTGCTAAACAAAATGACAATTGCAACAAAAAAATAGTTGGTCGTTGTGGCAGTCACCTGTAGTCCCAGCTACTCAGGAGGCTGAGGCAAGAGAATCACTTAAGCCCAAGAGTTAGAGGTCGCTGTGAGCTGTGATGCCATAGCACTCTACCGAGGGTAACAAGGTAAGACTCTGTCTCAAAAACAAAAAGTTAAAAGTCATTGACATAAATAGATTATTATGTAGTCATTGGAGGCTCTTAGAAGCAAATCTAGGAGATCTGTGCAAGTTAGCACAGGACAGTGGTAAGAGTGAGCTCTGCCATTTAACAGTTGTGTGCACTCAACGCTCTACACCCTGGTTCCTCATGGGTCTACACGGTAGCATTTTCAGAAGATCTAAAAAGAAATGATGTGAGTAAAGGGTTTAGGATGGCATCTGGAATGTAGCAGGTAATCCATATACAGTAGCTCTGTTACTGCCCGGTAAGCACATTAGTAGTCTATGTGAGCCAGCATGTAAGAACTGGACTTCCCAGGAGGGCTTAGTCTTTACAATCTGACACATCCCTCACATCCAGCAATGAAACAGGGTTCAAAGCCTAAAGAGGTGAAACAGGAAAAAAAATACATAGAATTTATTTTATTTTAAGGCTCACTTAGCAAGGAACAGGCATCCTGTGGTGTTTCCTTTGGACCACCTAGGTGTGTCCTCCGTGGAAAGGAAAGTTGACCTGGTCACCTTTCCAGGCAGACTACACTTTTCACTCAGGTGTGGCTTCTCTCTCTCTCTCTCTCTCTCACACACACACACACACACACACACACACACACACACACATATACATACACGGTGCCATAACATACCTCATCATACCCCGAAACTGGAAAAATATTCCTTTTCTTTTGAGACAGAGTCTCACTTTCTTGCTCCTGGTTGAGTGCCATGGTGTCATAGCACACAGTGACCTCAAACTCTTGGGTTCAATTGATCTTCTTGCTGTGGCCTCCTGAGTTGGTGGGACTACAGGTGCCCACCACCAGGCCTGGCTAAGTTTTCTGTTTTTAGTAGAATGGCATCTTACTCTTGCTCAGGCTGGTCCTGAACTCCTGAGCTCCAGCAATCCACCTGCCTCAGCTGCCAGAGTACTACGATTACAGGTGACAGCCACTGCACACAGCCTGGAAAAGGATTTCTAAAACAAGTGATTTTCATGTAATAAATGAAAGACAAGCAGCATTTGCCAGGGTGTATGTGAGGATATGAGTTATAGGCATTTACTTTTATATATTATAGTGTGTCAGTGGTACACAATCAGGGACTATTTTTCCTCTGCCCCCCACGATGTCTAGAGACATTTTTTTATTGTCACATGCACATACATGGCTGCGTACGCTACTGGCATCTACTGATGGGAACCAAGGATGCCACGAAACATCTTACAGTGCACAGGGCAATCACCTGCAAAGAATTATCCATCCCAAACACCAATATGCTGAGACTAGAAAACCCTGAAAAAAATACCTGTTTCTACATGTGTATCATTGAAGGTAACTGAAGCAACACTAGACATTTCTGCCCAAGTGAAGTCACGGAAAACTTTGAAATAAAGCTCTGATGCAGGGTAAATGCCCAGCTTAAAAATGGAAAAATATTATCACTTGATTTATTCTGGGATAACACTGATTCAAAAGTGGCCAAAAAACCTTCAGAACCCCCCGCCTAGGAAGATAACAGCCTGCATCAAGTGCCAGAAATAATTAAATCAAATTGCCAGGCATGTAATCTTCATTGTGGGTGAATAACATTGTAAATTCTTGTTCCCCTGCCAGGTAGGTCAGAATTGAGGGAGAGGTTTAAATGTATTCCCAGACAGAGAATCAGAGAATATTAATCAGGGATCTGAGAAGCTTAAGAAGGCATTTAACTCCTTGCCTTGCCTTCTAGCAAAAGGGGGCGGTGCAGGCACCATGTGGACCACTGGGACCCTGCCCAGGTTTTAGGAACAAAAGGTTACTTAGCACATTTTAATAAGAGTCACTTGCTTTATGCAATAGAAGCATTCACTTTAATAGAAACTGAACTGTCTAGTAAATGCCAGGCAGTGAGGACACAAATGAGAGGGAGACACAACCCCGGACCTCCAGGGGCTCAGGATGGAGAGATACGCAACAGCAGAATGGCAGTGCCCACAGCCCGATGCTTAAAGAATCCCAGAGATATATAGATAAGTCATAATCTTACGATTGGTTAAGGAAAGCATCCCGGAAAAGAGGATGTCTTCCTTGGTTTTGAAGGGTGAAAAATTGTTTTCCAGATAGACTGCCAGCGGGTAGTGCTGTGCAAAGTCACTGAGGAATAAAATGGGATGGCAGGTTCTACAGGCTCAACACTAGATTTCTGCAGTTTAAAGTGTGTGCTGGTCTGAGCAGCTGGGATACTCTGAGAGGTATTGCTGGAAATAGAGGATAAGGTCTGAGAAATACTGTTTTGACAATGTAAGGTTAGGTTTTCTCATTATCATATAGGATTATATTTAAGATAGTTTATAATATCATAACCTACACCTTATTTAAAATTCAGAGTAACTTCCCCAAAATAGCTTGGTCTTCTTTAAGCATCTCTGTTTTTCTGATATTTAGAGATTCATAAACAGATATAACATGATAGAATAGTCCCATCAAACTGAGCTAAAATTCTTTTGTAATAGGAAAAAAAATTACTAGTTCTGTCCTTCTTTCAAGGAACTTTTGGAGATGCTTTGATAATAGCCACCCTTTAATATTTTTTATATTGTCTCTTTCTCTTAACCAACTAACAAATTATATCCTCACTGTAAACCGGCTAGAATCTGTGTCTCTCTCCCCATATAACATTGTAGGTGCCATATATGAATACGAACAGGCTATAAATTAAATAACATTTCATTACCAGAGCCATTGATTGCCAAAGCTTCTGATTAAAATCTCAAATTTCCATCTTGGTTTGTTTATGACTAAGAAGAAAAACAAAATTAGTTAATAAATCAACAGGAGCAATATCAGCCTAGTAAAACAAGTCTATTCGGGTTTTTATTACTTATTACAGTGACAAAGTAATTCCCCCACTCTCAGAGAGAGTGGATGGTGGGCTCTGTAAGGCCGCCTCTAGCAGCTCGCCGCCATTCTCCTGGGAAGCACAAAGAACACGCCTTCGTCCCTGCTCCCCACTGTTTTGTGGCCACACGGTCATCATTTCACTGTGCTTACAAGGCAGTGACACTGACAGGCATTGTTGAAAATTTCCCCCTCCCCCTCCCTGCTTCCCTCTAAGGTGGATTTCCTCTAAATCCAAACTCAGGATGGGATGTCAACCAGAAGCACAATTTTTATTATTAACTAGTAACTTTGCACATTGTAAAATGATAAATGCCAAGAGCTGAAAATCTTTTTAAAAACTACATTATGAAAATAACCACACTAGAAAAAAATAAAAGGCAAAATCTCCCCTTACCCCAGCATCATTAATCTTTCATGTGCCACGTTTACCCAGCTATAATCATAAAGTCCATATCATTTTTATCCTTCTTTTTAATCTACTTAAATGATTTATCTATAACATGAAATATTATACAAGGATATTTAATGGCATGCATAGGAAAATGCTTTCAATATAATACAAAATAACAAATACTAGAAACAAAACTATATAATACATAACCCTAATTTTCAAGTGTGTGTATACACACAACTCGTAGATGGAAGGAAATACACCAAGATATGAATAGTACTGTTTGGATGGTAGGATTACTTTTTTTATTATTACTTTTCTGAATTTTTCAAAGCTTCTATAATGCACATTTATCATTATACAAAGGAAAAACCCTAAACGTCGTATTAAAAATTTTCCACTTTTCTAACGTTGATAATTAATCATTCTCATGCTCATATGCTACTCCAGTAAATGGATATAACTTTTTAACTTACTTCTCTCTTGTGGGGAAATGTAGGCCATTTTCCATTTGCGGCTATTTTAACTCATGCTTTGAATTTCTCCATCTCCACCTCTGAACCGTTTTATGTGGAAAATGAGGCTGCAGAGGATCTGACCTCTTCTGGCTGCTCCAACCTCAAGGGAGAGCTAAGGGCACAGACCTCGAAGAGGGATGCCCTGGTCAGAATCTTGCTGTACCACTTCTTCAAAGCACGGCCAAGGAATGAAACAAAACACAGCAATGCACACAGACTTCCTGCACGCTGAGGCATCAGAGAAGGATGAAGGATTGCTGCCTCTCCCCCACTACAGCCCTTCCCTAGTTTCCTGAAGCTCCAAGAACCATCACAAGTTGACCAAATACTAACCCCCCCACAACTTCCCGAAGCCACTGCCTTTGCGTGCATTGTTTTTTCTAGAAAGCCCCTCAATTTCGTCTCGGGGCCAGCTCCTGCCCACCCAGGTCTAGCACCCATCCTCTTGTGATTTTTCTGGACTCCTTGTCTGGGTTAGGTGACTCTCTTGGGTATCACAGAGCCTCTACTCTGTGTCTCCATCGGAGAATTTGCCACATTTTGTTTGTTTATTTCCCTCTCTCTTTCATTCGCTCCAGGTCAGAGGTGGGATATCCATCCTGAAGGTTTCGGATGGAAACACAGGGTTTGACAAAGAGTAGATGCTACAAAGTTAGGTGCGTGGATGGCGTTCTGCATTGCCACTCATCTTCACAATTAGGACCTTTAGTGGCTGTGTAATAGTTCATGGAATTATGATTTAGTTAACTCTTTGCTTTCTATTTACAGTCACAAATGGGGAGAGGTATTATAATAATTTACACAGAACATCCTAGAACATAAATAAGGATAAAATGTACAGTATAGAATTGTTGGCTTTAAACATCTTGGATTTTACGTCGCCAAGGGAGTGGTTCCCTTAGATTCCAGCCTCAGCATGTATTTATTATTGCAGTACTCCAAATGAATCAACTAAATAGCTAGTATTGTTTTCCCCTCTAAAATGGCATTCTTGCCAAAAATGCTCAACAGTTTCTGCTATTTTCCTAACTGTAGGGCCTGGGTCTCTGATGACAGACACACACAGACACACACACACACACACACCCGGAGGGGTGGCCTCTGCCAGGGGACTGTGGAAGGGAAGAGCATCTCTGTTTCTTCTGCTTTCTGCCCACAGAGGTCAGAGAGCTGTCTTTGCATCAGGAGCTCCTGCAACGCAGCATAATGACTGAAACAACCCTTGGACTTCTTTGCATTCCTGTTTAGTGATATCTTTCTCTTGACCCTGGTTAGAATATTTTCTCCTAAATTTTGTCTTATTAGGGAATATGAAATTGGTGATACTCAGACATTTTTGTCCTACAAAAACATCAATGTACTTCTATTTTTATATATACGTGTGGGTGTACATGTATAGTATTTATGTATCTCCAAAAAATGTCTTCTTAATAAAACACCACCCCCCATATATTTAAAATAGCAAGCTTTTAGATGAAGATGATGAACTTCAAAATGTGATTCATTCCCTGGACCTACATAAAAATCACCTGAGTCAACACCTACCTGATGAGTGGGCACAGGGATCTGTACTTTAGAAAAGCTCCCAGGGCTCAGCACCTGTAGCTCAGCGGCTAGGGAGCCGGCCCTATACACCAGGGCTGGCGGGTTCGAACCCAGCCTAGGCCTGCCAAACAACAATGATAACCACAACAAAAAAATAGCCAGGTGTTGTGGTGGGTACCTGTAGTCCCAGATACTTGGGAGGCTGAGATAAGAGAATCACTTAAGCCCAAGAATGTGAGGTTGCTGTGAGCTGTGATGCCACAGCACTCTACCAAGGGCGACATACACTCTGTCTCAAAAAAAAAAAAACCTCCCCTGGACAGTTCTGAGCTTGCTAAAGTTTGTGTTCTATTATGACAGAGCCTCATTTTGTTCTTTGGTACAGTGATTGCTTTCCCCCACCACAATTGTTCCCTGCCTTCCATTTTAAAGGAATACATTTGTTTCTTATGTACCTTTTCTTCATGAACAACTTTACCTGTTTCAGTAAGTTGAAAATTTTGGTAAGTAGAATAGATCCAAATTAATAAATTCTCATTTTTTTAAAGCCTCTACATGTATAGATAACCTGTCACAAAGCTAATATTGGTATCTCACTGAAACTCTGGGGAAAGAGATCCTCTGAGGTTTCTAGGGAACAAGAGTTCAAACAGCCTGAGTGTCAGTATAATTCTTTGTAGTTAGTGTGCTGGCTTTACTATTACTTTATGAGACACATGTGTAAGAGCTTTATAAGTAATTTTATTTTGAGCAAAAAATAAGCTCTGTCTATAGACACAGCAACAGTTGTGAAGGTGACATGAGACCAAGGGAAGATTGGGGCGACTTGGACTGGACCATCCCCACACTATGGAAAACCTAAGTGACTTTCTGATATTCTTGATGGGATCCACTAAGCAAAGTCAACATGCAAAGGGAAAAGACTCCCTCAAGACCATCATGCGACAGACGGCCAAGAGAAAAGGCTTTGGAAAAATGACTAGAGAGCTTCTTATCCAGGACCCTTGGGACAGGCAAGAAAGGAGCCTTTGAGTGAAGAAATCTCATGTTATTATTACTATAAAAATTTAGTAACAATATGAATGCAATATGACCATGAAAAACAAATATATAGCTAGTAAATAAAAAGAATGCTCACCCTTTAGCCACTTAACATCATCTGGCTAGCCAGTCTGAGTAAACATGAATTGAAGCTGCTCATATTTTAGATGATACAAACAAGACCCAGACAGGTTCAGGGTCACACAGTTGGGACGCGGGTCTCTGGACTTCTCCAGCATGACTCCCTGGTGTGGAGGCAGCCCAAGCAATCACCAGAACTGGCCAAGCTGGAGAAATCCCTTTGTCCTAAGGGACTCTGCCAACACTCTCTTTCTCCCTCTTAGCTAATCTAAAATAAAGTACCTCAGATTTGCAGTGCTGATGGCAGCTGTTAAAGGAGTCGAGAGGCAGATTAGAACATATTGATCGCACTTTCTTTCTCTAGAGTGAGAAATGAAATCAACCAAGCCAAATTAGGACATCCTAGCTGCAGTGGCAAGGGAGCCCCTGGCCAGGCCCAAACAACATAACACGAGAAACAGAGACCCTGGGCCTCATCCATGCTCACTGGGCAGCCAGCCCTGTACCCTGGAATATAGAATCCAACCACGAAGGCTGTTGCTAGGTTTTGTGACCCTACTACCTGGCCTCACAGTAGTGTTCTCTGTGAGCTTGTGATTATGTATGGAAGTCCAGGGCACCGAGGAAGAAGAGTCTGATCACTTTTGAGGTCCAGTTCACGGAACATCCTCTGCTAGAGGTTTTCTGAGTCTTCTCAACTTCACCGATTTCTGTTCTCTAAAAAATTCTAGCCAGATGTTTTGGATAGAAGGGTCTTCAAGGGTACATCTGGTGGAAAGTAACTGCATTGGTTGAACTTAGTTATGTGCTTTAAATATAAAACTGCAAAGTTTCCAAAAATGCTTTTACTCATTGAGAAATCCACTTTCTATCACTGGAAATATTAGGCAGCAGGGTAGTCAGGGAAGAGGTGGTGGATTTTATTGGAGCAGGGAGCCTGGGCGCTGGGCACCACTGATGCTACCTTCCCTCCTTCCCTTCTAGTCTGGGCAGTACAGTTTAGCACATGAAGTCTGTCTGCAATGCAATTTTATCAGAACTTTACAAGTTATAAAGGCAGGGACTCTGCCTTTGCGTACACCATTGCACCCAGCACCTAGCCCCAACTTAGCACATATTAGACATCAAATATCTGTTGAATGGATAAATGGATGGATGAAAACCTCAGGCGGTCAAAACCTACTTTACAGAAAACCATTCTATCAACAGATAAAAGAGGATTAGAAAATGGAGTTCTAGCAATAACCAAGTTCTATTTCCTAAAGAAATGTCAACAAGCTTTTTGTTGATAAATGAGTATAGCTAAAAGTTCCAAACATCACCAAGATAACTCACAGTGTTTGTAAACATGTTACTCAATATTAGGGGCCTCCTTTGCCCCAGCCATCCTGCCGGGACCAGCATTAGCCCACTCTATGCCACACACCGCAGCACCCACTGTGGTGACCATGCACAGAGCCATGCAAACAACAGCCCTGGGCTGCCCTTGAAGTAGCATTGTTCTTTCCAGGATAACGCTAATTCCTGAGCAAAACTGAGTCATTATCAACAGAGGCTACATAAAGGATGCGCTGTTCCCCAAATTGTGGGCTCTCCTGTATTAAGTTGCTTTGTGGGGACTTCAACTATAGGAGGAATAGCTGTATTTTTCTGTTTCACTTTTTACTAGTTTAATCCCTCAATTAGAGTGAAGGCAGGGGCTACATTTCATATTCACCTATGTAACAGTAACATCATTTTTCATCCTCACAATAACTCAATGCTGGTATTACTCCCACTTTACTGCTGAGGACTTTGAGGTTATAGGAATTTCAGTATTTTGGCCAAGGTCATACAGCCAGTAAGGGCAGGGGCAGGGGACTCACATCCAGTCAGCATGGCTTTAAAGCCAAAGCTCTTAACCATCTTGTCAAATCTGTCATGGTGTTTGCAAAGCAGCAGAGCTCAATTATGCACGTTGCCCAGTTCCTGTAAATATGTCATAACTGCAGGAAGATGGAAAGGGAGAGTGGGTGGGGGAAGAGGGAGGAACGGAGAGAAAACAGAGAAAGGCTAACTGAGAGTAAATCTAATTTGATTCTTGCTCATTTTATCCCATTTCTCAAAAGCTTGTTAGCCACAGGAGTGGTTTTTATAGCTGTGCACACACCTAACTGTCTCAGTCAGCCTTTGACCCAGAGATGCAGTTATCTGTAGCCCCCTATGGATTTGTTTCCACTTCTTTAAAAATATATATATACCCCCATCTGCCTGAGAGTACCACTCTCAAAATGCAAGTTCTAACTTAGCCAGAGACCTTCACTGGGCAGCACAGATAGCCAAGAATAAACGAGGAGATGGGAAGGTGTGGTCTCTGTCTGTCTTTGAGGAAATCACTTCAGATATCTGGTTGGCGCATTGGTGCTATTTCACTCACCAAACCCCATTGACTAATTGCAGCTGCCAGGAGCCCTGTGAGCCTGAATCCTGTTGGAGATCCTGAGCCTGAATCTGGGCTTAATGGGCAAGTGTTGATATCTGTGAGCAATGTCTGCCAAGGACACATAATGTGGGTGCTCTTAGGGTTGACACTGAGTGTACATGTAAACATCAATTCCTTTACTGGGAAGCATTAAGCCCTAGCAACCTTCATATTGACCAGGGCTCCACTATATTCTCCTTTCCTCACCTGGCTTGAGCTCCAGGCAGAGAACAAGCCTTGAAAAAGGAAGGTGGACTTTGCCTGCAGGACCAAACCTGCTGGCCTGCGTGAACAAATCTTATTAGCAGTGATTAGTATCCTGTTGTTCTAGCAAAGCCCTAAATTCCTCCTCCTGGTGGCATGACATTACTAATTGGACAGGACTTTTAGTGAAGTTCGACTGCAGCATAGTTATTTTTTACTGTGGAAAAAGCACAGGAAACTTGCTGACAGGCCTCCTTTGAAAAACCAAAACCGTGAAATGCTTTTCAGTCCACTGATCGGTGTTCCACATGACACGTACTGATTGAGCCTGCAGAATCCTGTGGGCTATATAAAGTACCTTCAGCTCCCCACTACATAAACTTTGCATATCCCTCTCTGTGTCACCTTGGCAGCTTCATGGAGTTGTTCTCAAGCAGTGAAATAAAATGAAGACCCATTAGGAGCTGGATAGTTAACCCCAAAGTGAATGGATGACATGCTTCTGAAGATTTCAAGTATTCTAACCTGGATCCATCTTTGACATGCCTCTGTGAGCCTCTGGTATCTTATATAATTTATAGTCACTCCTTTTCTGAGCAGCAGGTGACAGAGATCAAAGATGGCCTCAATTGGGACACCATTGATATGCCCCGCAAATGGCGTCATCTCCAGGCACCCTCTTCTGGCACTGTAATTTACTGGTACATCTGACCTAAATCAAGTTCAGGCTCAAGATAGGCCATGTAAATAGTGTTAGTCAAAGCAAGAGTGTCAGAATGCATCTTCTCACCCTGCCCTGCAATTTCTTCACCTTGGGATTACATGTTTGCATGGCCACCACTATGATTTCTGTTGCAAATAAAAATGAGATCAGCTGGTGAGATTTGCTGAGAAAACATCCCTGACATTTACCTTAGTGCATCCGGAAAGCTTGGCTCATTATACTTCTCTGAGAATATGGGGGGTGGGGGAAGTCTTTTTGCCTCCTACAAAAAAGTTACATAACACAAGGGGACATACTGTTTTGTTAAGGAAAATATATTGCTTTCAGGTGTGTTTGTGGGGGGAAGCTGACTGTATAAACCTTTCATATTCCAAGGACTTTCATATTTTGTTTTTTGAAATCTGGCTTCAGAACAAGAAGGCAGAGACGTGAACAGCCTAGAACAGTGGCAGCACACAGTAGGCACTCAACACTTGTTTAATGAATGGAGGAAGAGCTCTGCAGCAAGAATATTCTCTACTGACAATGACCCAGGGACTAAGGAGGGTACAGAGGCGCTGACAAGAGCGGGTCTGAATTCCAGTCCCACCTCTGTGACCCTCCCTTGCTAAGCCTTCATCTCCTGGAGGGTAATTTGAGGACAAGGACAAGGGCTGGCCTTCCCTCTCAGGTGTTTTGTGAGGGCACACTATGGAGTTGGGTGAGAATGACTCAGCCCAAGACTGTCTGGTTGGCTGACAGAGTCCTGGAGCAAGGGCCAAGCTGTTAAGTGTCTTTATGAGACTACCATAGCTTGTCACAAGCAGATAAACTGTGCTGTTGCTTTGTGTTGAATCTTCCAAAAGGTTTGAGATCTTTTCTTTATAATTACCAAGTTGTTTACACAAGAGGTAAAGGAGAAGCTACATTTTCCTTCAACAAGATACACTTCTTCTGAGTGCCCATGGGCATCTAACCCAATACTCAACACCAGTCACAAGTTGCTGTGTGGTTTAAATGATAGGATACAAAGCAAGATAAACAGCCAGAGGCTCCCCTTTGAAGCACTAGTGGAGACCAAATGTTCACTTTCCCACCTGCTTCTACTGCAGTTCAAACAGCCCTCCCACTATCTGGGTGGCTGCTCTCCAAGACAATTAGACTGTGAGATGGGGACACAGAGGAACATGCACACTGGATATCCTTGCAGATTTTAGGCAAGTGGCCTGCCACTCTGTCCTCTGGCCTCACAGTTGCTCCCTATTCCACCTCCCACCCATCTCCTCTAGCCCAGTTTCCTCCCTGGTGAAAAGCAGGCAACACCTCTGACTGGTTCTGCTCTCTCCTTTAGAATCCTCTCTGCTTCCACCTACTGGCTTTTTCTTCCTATTGAGGCTGTTTCCATTTTGATCCCACTTCACCAGCCTCATCCACCACTGGTGGCTCCTTCTTCTAACAGGGACTTAGCTTCCTCCCAGACCCCCAATTTTCGGCCTTAACTTGTTTCCCTGGCTCCTTCAACTATGACAGTGAGGTAAGAGCCACGCAAGCTGGAAACTCTCATGGTCTTTTAGAACAAATCCTGTGTAATTTCCCTATATACATTTGCTGCGTGAGTGCGTGAACGAATGAATGGATGGATGAAGCAATGGAATGAAGAAAAATACAACCAGCCTGTATGGAAATCCTGAGCGTTAATGGTTGTGACAACTGGGATTTATTTTAAATCTATTACTGCACTACAAAATTACCCTTCATCAATCAGACACTGTTCTTAAGAATTCTACCTTAAGCTCCAATATCTCAAATAATTATACTAAAATGGTGTTATTAGAGCTAGTTCAAGAAAATTACTCTGCAAATGAATGGGATTTAAAAGGAAAAAAATCATCTTAAAAGAGATTTCTAATTATACAGTTTAAAAAATTACCAGAGTTTCTCCTGACTGTGCTCTGCATTTCTTGAAAAGCCTCAGAGAGCAGTCTCATGACTGGCCTCCTCTTGCCCAGTGAATAATCTTGATGTTATAATGGGTTGCACTGCAGAATCATTAAAAGCCCTGGCTCTATGGTGTGCACTAGCCAGCTAGGGGACCCTAAGCAAGTACTTAGCCTCCCCAGGCCTCCGTCTCTTTATCTCCCAGATGTGGATAAGGGTACCTAATTTGGAGGGATGTGGTGAGGATTCGAGGGCGTAATCCACATAAAGTGTTTAGCACAGTGTCCAGCACACAGTGAGCACCGAATGAATGTAAGCCATTTCCTTTCTACTTGTAAAATGCTTTTCTATCAGGTCAATTGAAGAATTGCTAAGAGCTGTAATCTCTCCAGCAGTGAGTCATACTCCCTTCTTGTGTATTTGCAAAATAAACTTCATTTAAGGTCACTGGTTCTGGCGCTTCCCTCCCAACTTCTGCCAATGAAAGAAAATCTAATGATATATACTTCCATTCATATAAATATAGCTCCGTGTGTGTCTGTGTGCATGTGTAAAGCACGTCTATAAATATCACGTCTATAAATATCCTCCCCTACAAGACTGAGTTCTTCGGGGTTACTAGATGAAAAAGGCTAACATTTGTTGAGTGTTTACCATGTGGTAGTCTCTCTTCTAAGTATTTTGCCTGTATTTACTCATTTGATCCTCATAAGAAGCCCGAGGCCATCAACATACCTTATTTACCTTCTATTCACTCAGAAAGTGAAGACCTATGTGATATTCACTGAGGTTCCACTGCGGGCAGGAAAGTCTAGTGGTTGAGAACACTCCTGGCTCCTTATTAGCAGGATGACTTAACACAAGTTACTTAAACATCCTGTACCCTAACTTCTCCATGGGCAAAATGGGAATAATAATATTAATATTAATAATGATAATACAATATACAACTAGTATACAGATGAGCTGATACAGGAAAAGGGCTTAGAATGGTGCCAGATACTCGGTACATATTCAGTAATGTTTAACAAACTTTACCATGGTTCCATTTTAAAGGAGAAATCATACCCTTTCTAGGAAGTAAAATCTATCCCACTGATTATAAAGAAGCAAAGTTCATTTTTCTTTTCTTGTAGGAAAATGAGAAGAGTCAAAGTTTGAACTGACATTAAAAATCTAACGTACTATGAGAGTAACTGAGAAAACAAAAGCATGGTCCTTTCACGTCCAGGATGAATTAATTAGTCATCACTTGCCCTACAATGTTCAGAGAAAGTTTTGACAACTTAGCATAAACCTGTGAATTATCTCATTTGGGTGTAGCTTGTCTACGGACAGAACAGAGCTAGCCAAGCCCATTAGAATTCAATGTCCACTTACTTATTCATTTACTCACATGTGTTCACTCAACAAACGTGCTGAGGATCTGCTGTGTGACAGACACTGTTCTAGGCTCTGGGACCCAGCAGTGAGCAAAACCAGGGCACTGCCCTTGGGGAGCTGGCAATCCTTTGAGGTGAAATAGATATCAAACTAATAAATACATAATATGTCAGGGAGTGGTAATACCATATCGCCCTAGTAAATTTACGTTTGAAAAAGTATCTGCTCCTTAAAATTCTAAAAGCAGAAGGAAAAGTAAATTTAAAGATTAAAATAGTTGGTAAACCATACTAATCTATTAGGTGAGTTACTTTAGCTACTGAACCCAAACCTCTGACAGGATCCTCTGAAAGAAAGCAGAAAGGATGAGGGGAAGAACCTTAGGCCCAAGGGAGGGCATGTGTCAGCTTCCTCCATTCCTGCCAGGGCCAGAGGCTGGTCTAAGGTTGCAGTGCCCTGGGGCAAGGGGAGCACTTCAGAGACAGATGTAGCCCTGCCTCTGGGTTCCAATTTTTGTGTCTCTCCCCAGGATCCAGTGGCACCATCTGACCTCAGCTGCACGTTGCAGCCTACTCAGGTCCCCACCTGGTCCTGACCTGCTCCTGGAGGGATTTCTGCAGCTCTGGTCTGACATTCATGGCCCAGTATCCAGATCCTCTTGACTATTTCTGACTTGTTCTTGTGCAATGAACAGCACACTTCTTTTCTATTCATGGGACTTTGGTCTCAAATGATGATTCCTTTCTTGTACCACAGCCCATTCTGGTAACCTGCTAAGCAGTCCAGTACTCCTGAACTTGGGATGACCTGCCTTTCTCCTGCTCATCTCATCCCAGAGCCCCAAATCCAGTCTCACACAGCCCAACCTTTCCCAGAATTTCCACACTGGGCCTGCTTCTGGACTGCCCACTGATGGATACAAGCGACTCTGTCACAATCACCAACTGTCTGGCCCATTGATTTTGCTCTACGGTCACAAAACCCCTGAACCCTCACTGTGGTTGCTCAACAAGCTTTTTTCTGGGGCAAGCAGCTGCAGCCAGTGCTCAACACCCACCCACATATCATGACCACTGGAAAACAGACCAATATCTCGGCTTGGCCTGTACAGCAGTTAGCACCAAGCATGGAGCACGGTGTCCAGATTGACAGCTAGAGTCTTGCTGGCCCCCTCCAGCATAGAATCAGCCCAGAATCATCCCTTCCTATCTTATGCTCTGAATGTTTCCACAGCTCTTCCTATAAAATTTTCTATTTTGATATGTATTTGAAGCTTTGATTAATGTCTGTCTCCTCTACTGGACTGTTAGCTCTGCAAGGGCAGCAACTTTGATTACACTGTATATGCTGAACCTCAGAGAGGGCTGACACATCACAGGTCTCAACAGGTCTTGTTGAACAAACAATACTCAGCAGACAATGTCTTATGACTAACACAAAGCCCATACCTGAGCCGAAATCGCATTGAACTGGCTTTTGGGCAGAGATTTTAAGTTAACTTCTTTGTGGATCATTCTTCATCTTTTTCTCTATCTGCAACTTGGGGCCCTCATGAGGGGACTCTTTCCATCAGGTTCCTAGATGGAGGTGGT
Source organism: Nycticebus coucang (assembly GCF_027406575.1). Taxonomy (NCBI): domain Eukaryota; kingdom Metazoa; phylum Chordata; class Mammalia; order Primates; family Lorisidae; genus Nycticebus; species Nycticebus coucang. Next base: position 80,167,456 of record NC_069781.1, read on the forward strand.
TTCTTTACCAAAGCCCTGTCTTCCTAGATCAGGAGGAGCAACTAGTGACTTCCTTACCTCACAATGCTGCTTCTAGATCATTCTCTCCTCGTTCCCTAAGACGCCTCTCAAACTATTTCAATCCCCCAACAATCTCCAAGTCACTCAGCTTCATTCCTTGGTTTCTGGATCCCTTCTAGACATCAAAATTGTGGATGATTTCAATATACATATCATTGATCCTACTTACACCATGACTCTTAAGTTCCTTAAATTCTCCTCCTATGATCTTGTTCTCATCTTACCTCAGACACTCAGTCTTACCTTCCGCTTTTTTTTTTTTTTAATAGACAGAATGTCACTTTGTTGCCCACAGTACAGTGCTGTGGTGTCACAGCTCACAGCAACCTCCAGCTCTTGGGCTTAGGTGATTCTCTTGCCTCACTCTCCTGAGTAGCTGGGACTACAGGTGCCCGCCACAACATCCAGCTATTTCTTTGTTGCAGTTTGGCCGGGGCTGGGTTCGAACCCGCCACCCTTGGTATATGGGGCCAGGGCCCTACCCACTGACCCACAGGCGCTGCCCTTATCTTCAGCTTTATCATAAAGTTTAACTGCATTTTCCATGAACTCTGCAGAGATGAGCGATCTAAGTGAAGTCCTGGCTGCTCATTATAACTAATAACCCAGAATATGTTTTTTTGCCAGAATTAAGTCATCTAGGTTTCTCCTTAGCCAACAAAAAATTCAGGCTAAAGTAAGACAAAGAAAAGAACCAAAAAATCCCATGTGCTTTTGAATGTAGGTGTGGCTGTACTAATACTTCTGGCAGAGGCATTTTTGTCAGGAGTAATTTAAAAAGAGAATGTGGTCGGTTGGGTGCCCATAACACAGTGGTTACAGCACTGGCCACATACACTGAGGCTGGCGGATTTGAACCCAGCCTGGGCCAGCTAAACAACGACAACTGCAACAACAACAAAATAGCCGGGCCTTGTGGCAGGTGCCTGTAGTCCCAGCTACTTGGGAGACTGAGGCAAGAGAATCACTTAAGCCCAAGAGTCTGAGGTTGCTGTGAGCTGTGACACCACAGCACTCTACCGAGAGTGACATCATTTGAAACTCTGTCTCAAAAAAAAAAAAAGGAGAATGTGGTACATTGATCCTGAGATTAACTAATTCAGGGAGGATTTAGAATTGTATGTACATTGTTGCTGATAAATCTTATGAGCCATTGCAGTGACTGCTATTTTTTTTTCTTTCTTTTTTGGGGAGGTCCCTGGCATCCATCCATCCTTCCCGTAAGAGTACTTTCAAGGTACTCTACCCCTTTCCCAATCTTGATCAAAAGTGGTTCAACTGCCTCCCACCCTGTCCCCCAAATTCAGGGATGGAATTTTCATATTCTCTTCCTCGCAATAATCTGTTCTGTGATGGGAAGGGGACCCAGTTGGAGTCAACAAGACTTCTGTGGGAGCTTCCAGAAAAGATCCTCACTATTTAACACTGCAAGGTGTGGAGCTTCTGCATCCATTTTACATCAGCGAGAGGATGGCCTATCTGAGAATGTAGCCAGACTACAAGAGAATCCAAGAGAAAAGCTGCAGCCTGATGTCACTGCGAATCCAGGTGAAGCCACATACTTGGACTCTCAGCTACGTGAACCATGGAAGTGAGTGATGTGTTCACCACATTGTTTCATCTTCCTGAGCACATAAAAAAAATTATATTTCCTGGCCTTCCCTGCAGGTAGACTGGGTGTATGAGACTGAACTCTGGGTTCAGGTCTAAAGAAATATGAGCACAGTGATATAAACTACCTTCAAACTCTCTCCTAAAAATATCCTGTGAGATCCTCCAGTATGCCCTCCTACCCACAGCACCCCTGGAGATGTTCCAGAAGACATAAAGAAAGGATTGTGATATACAAAACTGAGCTGCAGGGAGGTAAGGTGGAGGCAGTGTCAGGGAAGACCTCTTTGTGGGAATGACATTTGAACAGACACCTGATTTGCAATGGCCAGCAAGTAACAAAGCTATTGGAGGGTTATAAAGGGTGAAGAAAGAACATTCCTGGGTAGATGAAATATCTCTTGCAAAGTTCTTGAGGTAAGAAAGGGCTTGTTGGAGAAAGAGCAAGTGGGTAGTGTCACTGGAGCTTAGTGACAGCGGGAGAATGAAAGCGTTCAGCAGTGTAGGTAGGGGATGCAGGGCCAGTAGTCTAGGCAGGGATTATGGTGCCTTTTTTTTTTTTTTTAGAAGTAGCACAGACAAAACTTGTTGGTTGATTGGAAATTAGGGAAGAGGAAAAGGGAGGAAACCCATGATGTCTCCTAAGTCTTGGGCTTTGAGCAACTTAAATGGTGATACCACTTAATCACATGTTAAGAAAAGAACCAGTTTGGGGAAGGAAATAATCAGGACTTCCACGTTGGAACATGCTATATTTGATCTCATTGGAGATCTATGTGGAGATGTCAGCGTGGACATCAGAGCTTACATCGCCAAGCTTAGTTCCTCTCACCCACAGAAATGAAGATGATGATGATGGCAGCTAATATCGACTGAGTGTGCATTATATGTCAAGCATTATGCTAAGGGCTTCATGTAGATTGGCTTATTTAATCTCACTGCATCCTGGTAAGCTAGCATCCCCATTTTGCAGATGAGAAAGCTGAAGCACAGAGTTCCTTGTCAATAGTAATGGGGCTGCTAAATAAATAAGTAGTAGAGTTCTGCCTTATATGGCATGAAACCTTGTCACACGCAAGGAGCTATAGAGAAAGAACAGTATCTTTTCATTCTGTCCATCCCTGAGCACCTACCAGGATGCTTTGTACTTTAAAAGAGACTCAATCAGTAACGACTTTATTTCACTGCTTAGGGGAAAGGCCAAGTGATGGGAGGTGAGGCCCAGACAGAGAAGGCTTCTACTCGGTTCTCTTGCCTCTGCTTCTTCGCCTTCTCATTCCTTACCTCCACGTGACAAGGGGTTTCGGACCCACTGGCTCACTTTCCTCTTTCACAAGCATTTAAAGCATCTCCACAGGTGTATGTGCAGAAGCCATGACCAGGTTTCTGGGCACAAAGTCATCTGAAACAAGGGAGAGTGGGAGGGTCTCAGGACCCAGCTTTTATTCAATCTCTCACTTAGCCCACTGTTTTCAACTGGGCCCTTAAGTTACTGGGGTAATCTTTGCTTCGTGAAAACTAAAACGCATTCTGTTCCCCTCTCCCCTAAATTTGACTAGCTTTTGAAAAGAGTCCTGAGCAGGAATACCTGCCATCCTGCTGAGTCAGAGCCAAGCAATTCAAACTGTGTTGGGCTTTCCTATTTCTCTCCAGCCAAACATTTTAGGTCAATCTCCCACTTGACAAAATAGAAAAAGAATAATTCAAAACATTCACTGCATCCTCCACCTGCCATCTGGAGAGAAATGAGATTACTGAATTGAAGGTGAGGACCCTACTGCTTCTCAGTAGAGGGATCAGTTGGTAGTGGAAGCTCAGAGGTGAGGCTCATGGTGTGTGCTCCTCCAGGCTGCTCAGTTCACTGTCTTTCTTTTCTTTCTTTTTTTTTTTTTTATTAAATCATAGCTGTGTACATTAGTGCCTTTAAGCCTCAGCTCAAATGGCACCTCCTTCAGCACTCCTAGGATGGCCCAGTACTTGCTCCTCTCTTAAGTTTAAAAAATGATGAGGTATATGGTCAATGTTTCCCTGTCCCTCCTTCCCAGACTGTGAGTTCCTTGGGGGGACCATGTCTTACCCATGCACATATTAGAAAACCCAGGGCTCAGCCCAGTTCCTGGCAGATCCAGTGAGATTCACATAAATAGTTGTTGAATAGAATGGTGAACAGAATGGCATTGTGTCAGGTAGGGGCAACAGCGTCCTGTGGACATGGGAGGCCTTGGTTCTAGTCTAGGCTGGAGGCCACGTGCTGATGTGCACATGGGGTTAGCCCCTTGCTCTCCCTAGTCGGTTTGTTCATCAGCTGAAATAATGGGGCTGGACTAGCTCACTCGGAAGGCCTTGCAGGTCTGGCACCGAGCAATCTGTGCATGCAGATGGGAAAGCAACTGAGGATAACGCTTTCACGCAGGCTGGTGCTACAAGGCCTTCATCATTAATCACAATTCCCCATCTGACAAAAGCCCTCCCCACACGATCTCAAAAGGATGCTGCATACAATGAAAAAGAAATAATCACCCTCAATTTCCAGAAAGAGAATGTTGTTCTAATGTGCATGTGTCAGTATTTTTCTGGCCAAATGCATATACTGTGCTTCCGCTAGCTTCTCACTAGCTTCTCACTCCCAGCTCTGCAGGGGTGGGGGTGGGAGTGGGCAGGGGCCATGGCCAGGGCCAGACACCCAGTGACAGTGGGCTTCTGCTCCCTGACAGGCACTGCAGACAGTTAAACAGCCCAGAGAATATTCTGCATGTTTTGATTTCTAGTTCTGGTTTCAAACTCAACATTAAACCCCAAGTCTTAAGAAAAAGCTGGGAGCTTTAAGCTTGAAGTTTGTTGCCAAGCTTAAATCTGAACAGACCCATGAGAAAATCCTTTCCCATGGTTGCCATGACTCCAGGAGGGCCCCTGTACCTCCATCCCAAACCGTGGGAGGAAGTGAAAAATCTCATGTGATGCTTCTGAAGGAAACCAAAATATTTCTCCCCAAAACACTGAGGACTGTTAAGACACTGAAAACGCAGGGGAACATGCTGCCTCGGGCTCTCAGCCCCTCCACCTCTCCTTGCCTAATCGCAGGACGTAAATCCTGCCTGCTTGGGGACATCACTTGCTTATGCACCCAGAGAAGGTACCAGCAGGCACCAAAGACATCTGGGAACGGACTTTACTATCTTCCCAAATCTTCCAGTCTTTTAAAAGACTAGAACTGCTCTATCCTTTGTCTTGTCACTATATAGGATTTATCACTTTCTGTTAAAATAATATTTAAGCAAGTCTGCTACTTTTGAATGAGACTATTCCCACCTGATGGGTTAAGCACACACCACATTTTGGCTTTTGTATTTAGGAAAGCATCTCAACAAAGAATCTAAAAAGAAAAAGAAAAGAAACTAAAGTTTTCTCCCCACACTACCCTCCCAACGCTGACACAGGTGGCAGAGGGAATTAGGCGCCATTTTCCTAAATGCTTTCAGGGTAGATCTTCCAATATGAAGTCCCAATGTCTTCCAGTGAACTGCATTTTGCCCTCCCTCCATATGACTTTCCCCCTTCTGTTTAGTTCTATGGCTTTTCTGTATTGAGCTTTCCCCTGTGAATTCCCGAATCCACAATCAATGCAAAGCTGTTCTAGTGGAATAACGTTTTATACTTTCAAATATAGATGGCTTACACATATTCTTTAATATCTTAAAGCATAAGAGTCTAGTCTCTTCAATTACGCATACCCCCTGAAATCCAAGGACCATTTCTTTTAAATGCCTAACCTACAAGCTGTTCACAATACATGCCCAGCACCAACGTCCACAAGCCAGGTCTTTACAACACATTTCCAAACTGACTTTGATGGGATGGGTGTTTTTAATCCCAATAACCAGTCTGCACCTTACTTGAGCATCACTGAAATCAATTTTACAGAATGTACTCTTCCTGGGTTACATTTTCTTGCTTGTAAAAAATGATTTTTTATAGATATATTCATCACTTTCAATAATTAGAATGTCACTTATCTAAATTGCCCTTATTAGGATGCTGAAAGGGAAACACAAGTCCCTGGCCATCTTACAGTCACAATGTTTTATGTGATCTTCATTCTCCTGGATCACAGAGCTCACTGTTTCTGTATCAAAGAAAGTGGTTCCTTATATAAGCTTTTCTTCAAAATTGTCCTGACTCTGAAACCTGACCTGTAAATATGACCGTAATCCATGTATAGGAACTAAGGTTTTCTGTATACACAGGAATGTTATATCATCTTACCAAGTTAAATGAAGTAAAACGACAAGGACTTCTACAACCAAACATGATTATCAAGTGCCATACAGGAAAAGTGCTAGCCATTCAAATACTGCAGGTAGGTATCACCGTGAGAAGACTCTACTCTTTGGCTTTACAATGCTGCACCCTCATAATATCATATTTTCCAAAGACAATGCTTTTCAAATAAAAAGGCAAGAGTCTGCATTTTAGACTCTGCATTTCAAGTCAACCAACAAACTGTTATTTCTTTCTTCTTATCAGAATATTTGCTGGCTGATATAAATATACCTGTGCTTATCTGTGTCTAGTTATTTCTAATCTCTGGGAAGCATGACATTTTTCCTTCTAGAACTGGTTTTTAAATCAGCGAGCATACCATCATGCAAATACGACATGGGATTGCTTTGATAGGAGAAGTGCAGTGTGTGTATCTCACTTGCTTAGATCTCATTCAATCAGCACCGAAAACATATTCAAATTATAACCATAAGAATTATCAAACAAACCATCAGCAAAGGGCTAAAAGAACGTGAAGGAGACCCTGAGGGAGGAAGAGCTAAGCTTTGTCTGTGCACAGAGAACAGATGTAATATGTGGATCAGGAAATTACAGGAGGTTAAAGTTGCCCACACAGGCCTGGAGCACCGCATTATTTTTATGCACCAGTTTAGAAAACAATGAAGCAGAAAACAAAGGTTTGACCATTCGCTGAAAGGAAATTTGCAATGAGGTCAATTCTTTCACACTCCTCTTGACTCCAATGAAAGCCAACATAGATAAGAGGGGTAGGGTTAATAAAAGAAAATTAAGCAAAGAAACAAAATCACTTTTCAAAAAGCAAAGCTTTTACCAGCTTTTTGAATCCCTCAGGGAGACATTACTCATAAAAGTTGTTCAGTGAAGCTCTCTTCAGTGACTCCTGTGACCTTGATTAGTCAACTCTTATTTAATTTTCTACAGATTCTAAGAGAGACTGAATGTGTTTTTATTGCCCTTGTGCAACAATGGAAATGTTGGCTCTTCTGGCACTGGATCCCACAGATGTCCTTTATGTACATTGAGGAAAAGTCTTGGCTTTTTCCTCTTCTTGGCTTATCAGAGCCCTGAGCTGTGCACCAGGTCTTCCTGTTGGTTCTATCCATCCTTCCCCTGATGAACAGCCTCTGGGGCAACCTACACCATACCAGGGCTGCAGCAAGTGACAAGGGCTGTGCTGTTCAAACTTGAATGTGCCTAAAATTACCTGGGGTGAGGGGCACTTTAAAATGCAGGCTATGATCCAGTTGGCTTGGGTGGGCCCCAAAGTCTGCATTTCTGCTAAGCTCCCAGGTGATGCCAGGGCTCTTGGTCAGCATACCACACTTTGAGTCACAGGAACTAGGGCATATAACCACATTCTCCAGTGGTCCCAGTCCCCTCTGGTGAGCTAATATGTCAAACTAACCATTGCAAAAACAGGATTCCTTATCTCCCCAGGTTCTTATTTCCCATCAAACAGGTGGTCAGAAGAAAAGTAAACTAAAGAATGTGAGGAGCAACAGGTGGAAGGAAACAAAATTATTTGGATGACATCATGGAAGAAGGTTGTGGTAAACATGATTACGGTAAGATTGAGGTAATAATACATATTAATAACATGAATGGGGATTCCTGGTGACAATACAAACAAAACAGTACATTATAGAAAAGGCTCATCTGACCGCATGAAGAGTTCTGAAATGCCTTCCACCCAACATTTTCAGTTCTTTCCTGATGAGCAGGCATTGCTCAAACAATCGTGTGTATAATACTTTCTGGGGGCTGGGAGGGGAAGAGCGGTTAAGAATATTGCTTCAGAGTCTGAAGAGGCCAGAATCAGGATTTGCTGTCGTTTCCAATGTTAGGCAAGTTACCTACCCTCTCTGGACATAAACACTATTATAAATATTAGTAATAAAATACAGGTTGTACATATTATTACAATTCACCTTCAAGGAAATGGTCCCAGCAATGAGAAGATGAAAACGAAAGCTCAAATAAACTTTATTCTCATTTATTTATGCCACTGAGTACCCGGCTAATATTAGTAATACTGTGTTTTAGTCTGACATCTAATGTTAAACACCAAGCAGGCAGTATGTCAAAGGAATACTTATCATTTAGTATTTTTAATCTCCTTTGATTTCTCTTCCAGTTTAGTTTCAGTGGGAATCCGTGCCTATGAGAAAACATCAAAGGATACTAAAGAATATCCTAGTTCTTTAGGATAGACATATCTAAACATACTAAAGAACCCTAGTTCCTGCCTTCCTGCTTATTAAGGGAATCACAGTTTGTTCGAATAGCATGGACCTCTGAGTTTGCCTAGTACAACCTCTTCACCATTGCTTTGAGAAATATTGTCATGTCTCTCTAATTCTTATATACCATATTGTATCCATTGGCAGTGTGGGGGTGAGGGGAAACTTCCCCTTCTCCCTGGAAGGTCTGCTGAAAGATCAACTTGCAATAAGGCAGATTAATAAAAGAAAGAGATTTACTGACTGTGCACCCAGGGAGAATCAGAGTGATCACCCAGTATTCCAATGGACTCCAGAAGTTTATATGTCCCCATTTTAGAGGGGAGGAGGAGAGGAGGAAGGAATACAGGTAATTCTGTTGAGTGGCAATAAGTGGTTATGAGAGGATGAATGGATACTTAGGAGAATGAATGGATGGAGGAAATGGACTGACTTGTAAAGGATTGTCTTTGGAAACTTCAATCACCTGAGAGACTGGTATTATCTTAAAATAGTCTGGGCCAGATCAGGTTGCATTCTTGATCTTCTTTCCTGCCAGGTAACTGGTAGGAGAAGAGAAGGCAATTGTTTTTGATGGGTCTGTTTTTTCATGAAGACAAAGGGAAAGCCCCTTCTGATGCCTGTTGCTTTCCAAGGGCCTTGAATTCAAATCCTTACACCCAGAAGTCATATTTGGAGGTAAAATTTCCTGAGCTCCTTCAGCAGCAATCTGAAGGTAGCTTCATGTCTCCCATGTAGGTGTGGTGATCAGTTTCCCTCAGTTTCAAGGGTATTTTTTGAGTATTTATGAGTTTATACATTATTTCCAGATGTTTAATGTGACTAAATCTAGCCACATCCACACTGACGTTAGATACCCTGGATCCACTGGGATGGTGGTAAGTGATGACAGCAGGAGAACCGAAGGAGACATGCAAGGAGAGCTCAACGGTTACAGCAGTTACAGTCTGAGGGATGGCTCCACTCACCTCCCAGGATCAAAGTTCTAGAATGGACCTTCAGATCCCGCACACCAGTTTTCAAACTGCTTTCTGCAACAATTCATGACTAGAGATGCCTCAGAGCCTTGGTAGAGGCAAGCAAAGGTTGAACCAGTGGGATTTTGGACACCCCCACCCAATCAGAGCAATTTCCTTCCCTTTTTTTTTAATGTTAAACCAAATTTGCAATTTCCTTTTTATCTATTTCTATGTTGGGATCTGCTAATAATTTTTTAACCACTGATAGAAAACTTAAAAAAATTTCCCACGAATCTAAATCCCTTCATCTCTATACTTATCTGTAGATTCACTCTGATGAGATTGCTACAAGTAACCAAGACACAAACTCACGGTGAATGAACAAGATATACATTTACTTCTCTTCCAGATAAAAATCCAGATTATGGCTAGTGGGACAGTACCCGCTGCATAGGACCAGGCAGCTTTAAGCTTTCTGCTCTATCTTCGCCCCATGTGTTTTTCTTATTCTTGTGGTCCAAGGTGGAACCCCAGCCATCATAGCCATGTTCCACAAAGATGAAAGAGAGATGAATGCCATCCCTTAAGAAGACACATCCCCCCACCTCCAGATGCTGCCTTCTGGTTACATATCATTGACTAGCAGCTCGTTGTGTTGACTACACATAACTGCAAAGGGGCTGGGAAATGCAGCCTTCCCTACTCTAGTGCCAGGTACAGGCCCAACTAAATATCGGGATTTCTGTGCATCTAGAAGTAGAGAGCAGATACTAACGGACGCGATACATCTCCTGCTGTACTCTATCTCCAGCCCAAGTCAATTGGTTCAAAGCTTGGAATATCTGATTTTCTTTGTAGATCTTTCTACAACCAGCCAATTAGAAGGGGATGTGAAGACACCTTGAAAAGTGACAGCTGAAACAGCAGTGGCTGCTAAATTAGACACAGCAGCTCCGAGCCATTTAGTGGGAGTGCAAATCAATATTTACAGTGCAACACAGACCTTGGCTATGGAGGAAAGGTTAAATTATGTTTGGGTACATTCTGCTCAAGGCATGGAAAGACGAATACATTACAGAAAGATTCCTGTTGACATAGTTAAAAGTTTGAAAAGACATTTAAAGTCGTCAGCATTGTTGACTGTGATTGGCACAGCACATCTTACTCAGTGTGCAGGTTAATGAGGGGCATAGCTCTTGCTCAAGTTCTTCTGGGTTCCTGAGAGAAGCTTTGAAGTGAGGGAGGTTTACAGAAGCACAGGGAACGTGGCTCCCTCCAGGTCCCTGCAACATGAACAAGACCTGGCACCTCATATCCCTCAAGGGAGCAATATTTACCTATGGGAGAGGGGAAAAGACTCTGTGTGTCCAGCCTTGGTCCTGTAGTACATGAAGAAATAGGTTTCAGGTGATAGCGAACAACAAAGGAGAACTCACTGCAGCCCCAAGATCAAGCTTTCTAAGTTTGTAGTTTTTTAAGCTCTATGTTACTTCATATTCCCATTCATTGTTAGGGTTACTTACACTGCATTTTATAACTGTGTCAAAGTCTCTCTATAAAATGCAGTGTAAGTAACTGCATTTCATTCTGACTGTCAATGTTTGAGAACATATTTTAGCTACTGCCTGTAACAACTCTGCAAATACTCGAAATGGTTTTAAGCATTTCTTAGAACTTACCCACAACAGCCAGTGTCCCCTCTGGGTCCTCCATGCTGTTCCTAACTGACCCACTCAACACTCTAACTTCAAACCGTTCAGTGACATGCACCCTCACAGATTCCCTCCAAAGCCAAACCACTCACTAGTGCTCTTAAACCAGCTTGCCATTCAATAGTTCAAAAACTGATAGTTCAACAACCTTGTATGTATCCAAGAAAAGGGTAGATAGCTTTCAGCGAAACTCTCTAAAACAGTGGTTCTCAAAGTGAGGTCCCCAGACCAGCAGCATTAGCAGCACCCAGGAATGGACTAGGAATGCAGAATTCAGGCACTGATCAGAGCCTCTGGGGGTGGGCCCAGAGGTCTTTGTTTCCCCAAGTCCTCTAGAGGATTCTGACGCACATGGAAGTGTGAGAGCCACTACTCTAAATTTAGGATGTGTGACCTCCAGACTTCCAAGAACCAGCATTCCCCTAGAAGGGAGAGGGCAGTCAGGAATCCAGTTTCTTTTCTGGGATTTCGTGAGGTTTTTGTAAGACCGATTATAAGTGAGACACTTTGGTTTGTGGTCTTTCTGCTAAGATCTAATCGGATTACTTCCTCACCTTGTCCTTCCTTACCACCAGGAAATAAGACCAAAGCTCCCCACGTTGACTCGTTGACTTCTTATTTCTCTCAACACAGTTTTTCAGATTTAATAAAGAGGAGACTGATTAACATTCATAAACAGTACATGCTGCTTTCATATCTATCCTGAAAGAAAAGATAATATTAATACAAGAAAATCACCTAAAATATAGGAAGATATATCTTTAGAATTCTACATGACCTTGAGCTAAAGAGGATATAAAACCATGCCCACCTCCATGAGCTGCCTTTGCTGACTTGAATGACTACATAATCACCTGTTGGCAACTATTAAGTGGCCAAATTACATGAATTCTGGTAGATTCTTCCAGATTAGTTGTCACAGTACAGTTAAATATTTAGGGTGATGGCATGAATCAGTTTTGACAGCTTTTGCTCTCTAAAGAGTAACAGATTCATAGGGACTTTAAACTGATTTAACAAGAGCTTAGATTCAAAGAGTTGGAAGGATCTGAACTAAGACTACCTCTGACAGCATCACCCTGCAGTCTCCTTTGAAAGCACTTGAATCAAACAATCTCAGCAGAAAGGCAGTTACCCTTATCTCTGATTCACAAACAAAAATACTTCCCTAGAAAGACTCCACTATATTCTCTAAAGTATATTCCAATTCCCTCTAATCCCAAACAATGCTCAGGCTCTACAGGCTCAAACTTCCTAAACTCAAATGTTGTTAACCAGATAACTACAAAGACATACAACCAGTGACACCCAGTTACACACACACACACACACACACACACTTTGAGGGAAACACTAAGACTATTTTGGTACAGAAAAACCACCATTCATTTTGTCTAAAAGATATATTAAGTATTATTACTAACTATGACAATGTGTAAGGCATCTAATTTATTCTTTCTTTTTTTAATTTATTCTCTTTCTACAATGTAAAAAAATAAGATCTAATTAACATTTCATAAAATTCATCCTTTTAAAATGTACGATTCAGTGGTTTTAGTATGTTCACAAAATTTTGCAATTATCATCCACTATCTCATTCTAGTATATTTTCATTACCCCAAAGGGAAATCATGTACCCATTAGCAGTCCCTCCCATCCTTTTTACTCCCTTCCCCCAGCCCCTGGCAGAAACTAATCTACTTTCTGTCTCTATGGCATTCATTCATTCTTACCACTTTCGAGCACCTATTTGGCAGGAAGCACTGCTTTAGGTCCTAGGGGACAGATTGGTGAACAAAATGGGCTGTAAGTCTTCTCCCTTAATGAAGGGAGATTGCATGCATTCCACAAAATGAAAAATATTGCATATTTAGTGATGCAAATACATCCAAGAAAATAGAATGTGCTTAGTCTGACAAACAAAAAAGATAACATAAACACACAAGGTATCATGAAAATATGAAAAAGAATCATCTTTCTCATCAAAAGACTTTGTCTAGAAAATCAATATGTGGGAATTATTTCCCCCCTTCTTTTCTCTTCTTGGTACTCTAGGAGGGTTGTGAAGATCAAACCAAATACCTAAAAAGTAGGAGGTGACGTATGGCCTGGGCCATGAGCAAACCAGACAGTGAGCTCCAGGATAATCACAAGATGTTTTTGCATCTTGAGTCCACATGCCTTGCACCAAAAACCATCATCCCAGCCCAATTATCAGCTTAAGACCTCAGATACACCACCAAAATACTCTGTCTCTCATAAAGGGAAAATCATCATTCAAAATAGCAGGCTACAACCCAAACTTCTGAGCCCCAAGTTAATGATGCATTTGTTTTAGGCAGAATGTGATCATGCAATTCTGCTTTTAATCTTTTGAAGGAAGAATGTGTATAAATCCTAGAAGTCCATTGTAACAGGATTTGTAGGCTTTGACCATTTGGACCTGGTACATCCTGACCAGCTCACACTGCAAAAAGTTTTGCTGAAGCTCAGACAATACAAAGTGCCTAATCCCTGCCATTTCTATTATAAACTTACTGTACTACCTAAGAGAGACATTACAAAGAGTATGTGAATATGGCCATATCTTTGTAAAGAAACATTTCTCAATTGTATAAATTCAAACATATGCCTACAGCTAAGAATAAGTGATAGAAAGAGCATTAACGATTAAAGAGAGTCTGTGAAACAGCTTCCATGTCTGGCTCTAGCAGGGCCATAAGGGCAAAATGTTTTATGTAACTAAAGTAACTTTATAATTTATCATCCAAATGAGATACTTTTTTTTGGAGACAGAGTCTTACTATGTCACCCTCGGTAGAGTGCCACAGCAACCTCACACACTTGGGCTTAAGAGATTCTCTTGCCTCAGCCTCCCAAGTAGCTGGGACAACAGACGCCCGCCACAATGCCCGGCTATTTTTGGTTGTAGTTATTGTTGTTAGTCTCGCTGAACCCAAATGAGATACTCTGCAGAGTTGAGAGAGAGAAGGATTAACAATGAAGCTAAGACAGTAGATGTAACCTGGACAGGGTCAGACAGGGTGGATACAGGGTGGATACACTCACCCTATAAATGGGCAGCACACTGGGTCCTATGAGAACTGCCTCCTTGGTCTGCCCTTGAGCCTAGAGTCAGATACTGTAAACACAGTAGAAGATGCTAATGATCACAAAGAGATAATCACTTACCATTGCTCTTTAATACTTCTTGGCTAAGCTCACACTACCCTGAATGCTACATTTTAGCATTGAAAATGAAATAATAATTTCTTTAATACTCCTTGGCTAAGCTCACACTACCCTGAATGCTACATTTTAGCATTGAAAATGAAATAATAATTTCATTTTTTAAATTATTATTGTTTTTTTTTTTTTTTTTTTTTTTTGAGACTAGGTCTCCCTCTGTTGCTCAGGCTGGAGTACACTGGTGCCATCTTAGCTCACTGCAGCCTCGACTCCCAGGTGCAAGTGATCCTCTTGCATCAGCCTCCCATGTAGCTAGAACCACAGGCGTGCACTACCATGCCTGGCTAATTTTACTTTGGAGACAGGGTCTTGCTCTGTCACCCAGACTAGAGTGCAGTGGCATCATCATAGGTCACTGCAACCTCACAGTCCTGAGCTCAAGTGACCCTCCTGCTTTAGCCTCCTGAGTAGCTGGGACCACAGGTACAACCACCATGCCTGGCTAATTTTTTATTTTTTTGTATATACCAGGTCTTGCTCTTGCTCAGGTTGGCCTTGAACTCTTGAGCTCAAGTGATTTTCCTACTTCAGCCTCCCAAAGTGCTGGGATTACAGGGGTGAGCTACTGCACCCAGACGCTGAAAGCTTTTTAAAACAAATCTTGCAACCCTACGCAAAGCAATGAATTGTGAGGACAGGTCCAAAGTAAGTGATGAGTATGTTAGTCAGAAGAAGTTACAATACAACGTTGTGGGTATGTGCACGCACATGGGCCATATACACACGCCCACCCGTGAGGGTAACAAGAGGTACAGCAAAGAGAAAAGAAGAGGTATAAAAGAATTAATGTGAGATGCTTAAACCCATGACAATTCATTTATGAGTATCATAAAAACAATAGCTCACAACCACAAAGCATGAAACAGAATGAATAAGGGGGAAACAGTAATCACAAAATTCCCTCAACCCTTAAAAAACTGTTTTTCTTATAAATCAAGAATATAGCTAGTTTTTGGTAAACAATTCCTATTCACAAAGAATTTTCCCTATACAGACCTGTTCTCTGGAATAAGGCTTCTGTACTTGAATAATGGCATTGACCTCCTTTACAGTAAAAAAATTATCTTAATCTTCCCCAGGGCTAAGTAAAAAGAAATTATTAGAAAGCTATAAATACGTTATGTTTCAGGCTCTTACACAGCCATAAAATCAGTACAATTTTATAACTGATAATACAAACAAACCCACAAAGCCAATAAAATCCAAATGAATCACATTAATTAATCTGATATGTAATATATCAGTGAAATTAGATTTCCACACTGTAGTCTGGTTCTTCCGAGTTGGCCTCCCTACTCTGCTGCATGTTGTATGATGACTCAATTCTCCAACCCTGGTTTTTTCTATTTAGGCTTTCCATGCAGCTTTTATTATCACAAACACTAGTCTATGTTGTCGTTTGGCCTTGTTTTGCCTGTAAGGTATTGTTTATAATTAGATTCACCTCTTCCCTTTGAGCATCTATTAAAAGAAAACCATATGATGCCAGGGCATTAATAGCCACACATGTCACTGTGGGCACTAAAACTTCACAGCAGCATTTTGTCTTAAGAGGGTCACCCAGAGAGTCCAGAACATGCTTAAATTGAATTTGTTTTCAAATCATCAAATTGAATGTTGTCAGAGTTCTAAGTTCCATGAAGTCAGGGATGTAGATCTGTTTTGTTTGCTGTGGTATCCCCAGAACTTACCAGAGTACTTAGTACGCAATGAGCATTCAATATATATTTATTCAATAAATTAATGATTGAGTGCTTGAATGAAAAATTCTCCAAGAGAACGCATGCAACCATAAGAAACATATGCATGGTTACCAGCCTCCCTGGACCCAAAGGAGAAGATAGGCAGAGTCCTGCCGATGGGCTTACCAATTGCACCTTTACATAACAAAAATCTACTCTCATACTCAGCCAGAGTTTATATCCACATCACTCTGAATAAAAAGCACCAGTACACAGCAGACGTCTTGGTCTTCCTCAAAAATGTCAGTACGGCCCAAAAGGGGTCCTTGCCTTCTGTCCATTAGCAAAAATTTCTTTTGAGTAACAAAATGCTGGCAAATGATGGTACGAAGGAAAAAGAAAGGCGGAGAGGAGGAGAGAGAAGGAAAGGGAAGGGAGGGGAAGGGAGGGGAAGGGAAGGGGAGGGGAGGGAGAACTACAGTGTATTAAATTAGCTTGCACTGCAGGCCAACAGCCGTTCTGACAGGATAAATTAAAGAATAAAATTATACTATCCCATTTATTTCTAAGAAATAAAGAAATTCTTTTAAAGAACCTCCCTCCCACAATCCCAGCCAGAATTTTATTGGCTTCATAAAATAAAGAAGCCTTTATTTGCAGCCTTTACTTTCGTCTGTAATCATGTTTTGGGGGTGAAAAGAGTGAAGTAGAGGGAGGGCACAGCGTCTGTTACTTCTGGGACTCATGGGGGACACTTTATAGTTTCTAATTCAAGCTTCCTCTTCACCTTCAAAGCTAAACGTTATCCTATGCACTCTGACTAGCACCCTAGAGAACCCGGTCCTACATACAACCATGTGGTTTCTTATACTTCCCCTAAGTATTTTGTGTTAACTTTTGACTTCCTCAAATAAAACATTAATGGGACAAAAACTGGACTGTTCTGTGCCAACCAATGGCTCAGAGGACAAACCTGTGTTTGGGGCCACCTGTGGATCTCTGGTTTGTCTCTTATTGGCTATTTGACCTCAGACAAGTTTTTTAGGTTGGTTATGCCTTAGTTTCCTCATCTGTAAGTTGGGCATATTACCAGTAGCTCTCTCATAGAGTCTTTGTGAAGTCCTGCATATAAAGCACTTAGGCCACTCACAAAAAAAGAGTTGAATAAATGTTAGTTATTATTATTAGATAATGCCTAGGAAATATTAGAGCTAACAAGGTGGCGGTGGGTGGGTGAAAAGAGTCCATATGTACTAAATTTAGATTACTCTGATCACAATAGGATATCACGTTTATTTAACAGGAAGCACATGATACTGTAAACTACCCTAAAACTCGCTCTTTTTATATGCAGTGGTATTCCCCCACAAAAACTTATACTATACTTGGAAAAGAAATCAGAGAATCTTTTTAATCACAACGACGAACACTGCTTGTTGGTTGCAAACTCAATAGTAAGAAGTAGAAGTGTTTACCAAGGTAGAAAGTACAACAATGATAAATTAATGCGCCAACACCACATTAGGTATATCTGAATCCATCTTGTTTACTCTTTTTTTTTTTTTAATTGAAAGGAATTTTTGAATCCATGTGGTCATCAAATTACTTGAAAGGAAAGGGGGACTAGGTGGGGCAGAGAGTAGAACTATAACAATACTCACTGCTAAGAAGAAAACTCAGTGATAAGAATGATGCCAGACTGGGAAAGGAAAGGGAATGGTCATTCCTTGCGAGACTTATTTAAGGCCTGGCCTCCATAAAGACAGAATTTCTGACATGCTACTTCACCAAACACGGGGAAAAGTGGATGCAAAGAAACATGTACAGGGCAGCGCCTGTGGCTCAAAGGAGTAGGGTGCTGGCCCCATATGCCAGAGGTGGTGGGATCAAACCCAGCCCAGACGAAAAAAATGCAAAAAAAAAAGATGAAAAAACAAAACAAAACATAATTAAAAAAAAAAGAAACATCTATAAATACTGTTATATTCAAGAATCCTCTTTTGGACCTCTTGTCCTTTGAAGTGGTGATAAAGACAGAAGATAACTATATGCAATTCTCAAAACCAAACTGAATTAAAGAGCATCCATACTGAGAACTTGAGTTTGGTCACATCCCCATTAACTACATGTTCCCAACTCTGAGCCCTAATTTTCTGATGTGTCTATCCCTGTGACCACCTTCCATAGTAGCTGTGGCTTTTTTCCCATCCAGTGACACTTTGATAGTTTTAATATTTTCTAGACATAATCCAGTAATAATCAGTGTATAATTATCTCTTATTATGCGCAAATAAGGTGATACCTATTGTGGTACAGGATCTGCTTTTAACCTAAAACATCAGTTTAACCAATGATCATGTATAGTAGGTGGGACAGACTGTAATAAATACAAAACCAAATTAGATGCCAATTCTACTCATTCATTCAACAATAGTTTTAAATGTTCACACCAATTCTTGCCAAGCATTATACTTGGGAGTGGAGTGGGGAGAAGATGCTGAAGAATAACACTGGGAAAGCTGTCAGAATCAAAATGGAGTGACTTGTGCTAAAACCATGACAAATACAGTCAAAGAAGGCCAAGAAGGAAGGTTCTCAGAACAAATACCTGACAATAGGGTAGGAATTATCACGAAAGACTGCAAAACTACAACCTTACACAAAAGCCATTACAACCTTACACACAAAAAAAAACCAAAAAACTTTGTGAGGACATTTATCCAGTCCCTGCCTATCCAACTTTGAACTAGCGCCACTATTGTTATTGATCCTTGTAGCCAAGAAAAATGATCTCAAAACAATCCTCCTTACGTTATCTTGATAAACTTTTGTATTCCTTTACCTTTGTGAATACACACACAATTTACTATAGCACACATACTCCCATTGCAATGCCTAGTCCCAATAAACATCATTTTCTTTTCAGAGTCTACTTCTCTGTTTGTTACTTAGGTTGACGATAATGGTGTCAGAAGCAAGATCAAAGTAAGCTCACCTTAGACAAACCAGCAGCTCCTGGAACTGCGTGTAGTACCAGCTGAGCCCTCTGCACTCTCCATATCTATGACATGCCTTTTCTGTCCTGATGAATCACTTCTTAGTCCCCTTCCCTTGGTGAGTTCTTTTTGACTTTACTTAGGATCTGATTTGGTTATAAGGCCACCTTAAATAAAGGACCTTATATCCCTCTTGGGAGTACAAAAATTTTTTTCTGGGAGAAGGTCAATGTCCTTCTGATTTGAGTACTCTGGTTTCTATAGAATTTACATTCTGCTTGGTTTTGTATGCCTAGTATAATATTTTGTTTGCTCTGCATACCTGGGTTAAAATTTTTGTAAACATTCTGATTTAGATTTCATTCTGATTCCATGATGCACATCTGACCATGATTTATATCTTCCAAGAGCATAAAATAAACATTCTAAATGGTGGGTCCTAGATGGTCAATCAAAAGCCACTAGGGCAGGTGGTACTATCTAAAACACTGTCAAATTCCTTCACAGAAATTATCAGATTTTCTTTGCTTTCAAGGGATTAATAAGAAACAGGATGGGATTCTCAAACATTAAGGCATGCTGGGTTTTCTGGGACTCTAGCTGGCTATAAGGCTCTTTTTCATGCACATATTTAAATCAGGGTCATTATGGGGATCATTTTAACGCCCAAGCTTGTTTTTTTCTTAGACCTGAATTAAAAACGGCAACTACAGAGTTAACATGCAGAGCCCTCTAAATTCTCTATCTTTTTTTTCTGTCCACTTTGAATCTGCTGAGTTTTCTGTTAGTATTGAGATAAATCCACCACTTAGGGGATTCTAGCCAAGATTTTTAAATAAAAAGTCTTAAAGGGCTTTCAAATTAATGGCTGCACAAATCATAGCAGCTCCATGGCAACCAACAAACTAGACACCTTTTGGAAATGTAAATTCGGGTTGGAATAACAATTGTTTAGGGTGATGAAACAGTTAATTGAAGGCTTAACATTCTAAACAAAGGGAATAGATAAATGCTTATAAAAGTTTGGTTCTCAGATCAAACAGGTCAAAATCTTGAGCTCAGAGCAATAATATAAGGTATTTCCATCCAGCATACAAATTGCTTTGTCTTTCATGCAGGAGCCAGAAAAATATGAAAACAAACAAACAAACAAAACTGCTTCCTTACCTACACTGACTAGTTGAACAAACCAGACCAACAAAGGAGAGACTTGTTACTAAAAATTCAAAGCCACTTGGAGATTTTGTTTTTCTCATAAAATCAGCCAGTCCTAGTTAAAATGTAAACATTTGAAACCAGAAAGGGGGAAGGTGAGAATACAAAAAACAAAAAACAAAAGATAAAAACAAAAACAAAATACAACCAGTTCATCCAAAGTTTTGGTCTATAGCCTTCATTAGATTACTGGAGCAAATAAAATTTTTAAATTTTTTTTAACTTTTTATTTATTTATTTATTTTGAGACTGAGTCTCACTATGTCACCCTCAGTAGAGTACTGTAGCGTCACAGCTCATAGCAACCTCAAACTCTTGGGCTTAAGCGATTTTCCTGCCTCCGCCTCCCAAGTAGCTGGGACTTACAGGCACCCACCACAATGCCTGGCTATTTTTTTATTGTAGCTGTTTAGCTGGCCTGGGCTGGGTTCGAACCCACCACCCTCGGTGTATGCAGCTGAAGCCATAACCACTGTGCTATGGCACCAAGCCAAGCAAATAAAATTTAGCTATGTGAATAAGTCCTACTTTTTTCAGAAATACAATTTAGATCCAACTGTCTTTTATAAACTCATCAGTTTGTTATTACTTATTGTTTTACGGTATCATGACTAAAATTCTAAAATGAAAGCTATAAGATCTTATTTGTTTGTATGTGTTTGTATTTTCGCACATGTTGTATGTTGTGTCTACATAGTAGTTGGCCAGAAATTCCTTAAGATATTCTATTCAGATTGGCTTACATAAGCAAGTTCTCATATAAAATAATACAGTAATGAAATAGAATTACTTTTAGTTCATGTGATTTAAGTAAATATTTAATAAATAAGCTGGTTATGGCTGGGCACCATGGCCCACAACTATAATTCAAATGCTCTGGGAGTCCGAGGCAGGTAGACTGCTTGAGCTCAGGAGCTCTAGACCAGCCTAAGCAAGAGTGAGACCCCTACTTTCTAAAAGTAGACAAATTAGCTGGGTGTGGTGGTGAGTGCCTGTAGTCTCAGCTACTCAGGAGGCTGAGGCATGAGGATCATTTGAGCCCAGGAGTTTGAGGTTGCTGTGAGTTAGGCTGATGCCATGGCACTTTAGTTTGGGGCAACAGAGTAAGACTCTCTTGGGGAAAAAAAGCTAATTTTAGATTTTTTAATAAAATTAAAGTAAAAAAGTCTTCAAAACTGTCAGCATATATTTTTGCCTGGGATTACTGATCAGACAGGATTATATGTGTCTTTGCTATGTATTTGAAGGGCATAAAAACTATAAATCCAGCCTAAAAACAGAATGATCTTTGTGTAATTTTTTAAGACTAACTTAATGTTGTTTAAACATCTCTATCTTCTAATTATCAGCAGAATACCTCTATGTTTAAGTTTCTTATGTAGGTGAATACCTGACATTCACAAACCATTAAAATGGTTAACAGAGAAATAACTTAAAATGATGATTTGTTTTGTCAGTTTTCATAAGTAATCTACAAATAATTATTTAAAATAAATAAATTCAGTAAATGTAAAAGGGACAAATGTTTATAAATGTAATTTTCTTTCTTTTCTTTTTTTTTTAATTGTTGGGGATTCATTGCGGGTCCAATAAACCAGGTTACACTGATTGCATTTGTTAGGTAAAGTCCCTCTTGCAATTGTGTCTTGCCCCCAAAAGGTGTGGCACACATCAAGGCCCCACCCCCCTCCCTCCTTCCCTCTCTCTGCTCTTCCTTTCCCCACCCTCCCTCCTCCTTTCTCTCTCTGCTCTCCCATTATAAATGTAATTTTCATGTAATTTGAAATCTTTTTTTTTAAAGGAAGAAAAAATTTCATAGAAAACCAAAAAAGAAATGAGCAACATGAGATTTGTTTGTAGTAAAGGATATAAAGAATGTACACTTGTATCTTCAAGAGCTTTCTATGGACATTATGACTTGTCAAATTAAGACATCAATATTATCTAACAACAAAAATAGATCTGATGAAGAATACTATGAAAATATTCCAATGCAGTACTCTCTAATAGAACTTTCTGAGATAGAAACATTCTGTGCCTTTGCATGAATACAGAATCTAACAACACGAATACTCAAAATGTAGCTAATGCAATTGAAGAAATGCATTTTTCACATAATTTAATTTCGATAGCCACATGTGACTAGTGACTTCCAGTTGAACAGTGAAGTTCTAATGCCTCATGGGTCAAAACCAGTGGTTTGTTTGGGGGAGACTTTTCTAATCACTGGTAAGGGATTGAAGTGTGGGTATAGAAACAGAAGAAAGCTCTCAACAGATCTATTTGTTCACTTAAATAAGATCCAAATTCCTTCATTGCTTTTGGAGATGGGACAGTACCAACCAGCTGTGGGAAGAACTCTTGGGGAGGCCTCAGTATATCCTTCCAACTCCTGAGAAGTTGGGAGTGAAGGCCTAGGATTTTGGCCACTCAGATGGGAAGAAGCCTACACAGAATCTGAGGTTGGGGCCACTCCAGGCCCATCTGTGCATGGAAACTGCTGTTGCTCAGCTGGTGAAAAGCTGGAGGTGGGGGTGCTCATTTCCAGACAGGGTATCCAGAGCCAGAGCAGATTTAGAAGTGGAGTGGCCCGAGGTCCCTTTCTGGCCACCTGTAGGATGAACAGGCCCTTTCTTATGGGGGGTTAAGATCTTGCTCTTGCTCTTAAATACTTTGCTGGGATCCAGCTTGTTCACAAAGGAGTGGGTCTGTTCTCTTAGCAGGTTTGTGTTGTAGGTGATGGGTTTATACATGTTGAACCATTGCTTGGCCTGTGGGCTAATGCCATAGCTGGTGAAGGCATACTACCACTGAGGCAGGCCCAGGTGGGTGATGAGCAGGTGATAGCAGGCAATAAAGGTGTTTGTAAGAAAATGCCAGTATAACGCTCTGTCCAGGGACCAGATATCAGTGTCACAGTGCTGGTTTTCCATGTTTGTAGACTAGACAAACCTTCTCGTTCCCACTGCACAAATCTAGCTCAAATATCACATGGCGAGACTCAAAGCGAGGCTTCTCTGGCTGGTCTCACCAGCTGCACAGGTATCGTCCTCCAGGATCTGCCAGAGTCGGCACATCAGGAAGTGAATACCTGGAAGACGGGCTGAGTCAGTTCTGAGATGCTAGTGATCGCCACGGTGTCCAGTGGAATGGCGTGCTCATGCAGCTTCACGCCCCATGGCATGTGGAAGTCGATGGCCACAGGGTAAAAGTTCTTCATGCCCTCAGGTGTCACACAGTTTTTATTTTGTTCCCATGAAGAGACCATAGGATGTTCAGCAGGCGCTTTTTCTATGATGGTTACCTTTGTCACCCCTAGGGAAGACGTGAGGATGAAGGGGAGGCAAGGTCAGCTTGTCCAGGTGCTGCTGTTGCAGCCCAGCCATGGGGATGATGTCTTCTCCATGGCTCAAGTCCCTGCTTCAAGCATGGCCAAGCATAATTTGAAGTCTTAAGTTACATTGTGTTAAATTAAGTGATAGATACTCATTCAATGTCCAGGCTGAGCTCAGTGGCTCATGTGTGCAATCCCAGCACTTTGGAAGGCCAGAGTTTGAGACGACCCTGAGAAACTCAGTAAGACCCTGTTTCTACAGAAATTACAAAAATTAGCTGGGCATGGTGGTGTGACATGTGTAGTCCCAGCTACTCAGGAGGTTGAGGCAAGGGGATTGCTTGAACCTAGGAGTTTGAGGTTGCTGTGAACTGTGATGGCGCCGCTATATGCTAGTCTGGGCAGCAAAGGAGACATGATCGCAAAGAAAAAAAAGTCTGGGTTATTTCCAAATAAGTTAAAATATTAAAGCATAAATTGCTGGATGTAATTATATAAGATTGTTTTTGAGGGCGGCACCTGTGGCTCAAGGAGTAGGGCGCCGGTCCCATATGCCAGAGGTGGCGAGTTCGAACCCAGCCCTGGCCAAAAAAAAAAAAAAAAAAAGATTGTTTTTGGATTAATTTGTATAGAAAGACTAAATATATTTGAGTCTATTAAAATGCATACAAATTATGGGGAAACGTTCCCCCCAAAATGTAAAAGTTTTCATCTATAAAACACTAGTATGTGACATATAGCTCAACATTTTTTGTTTCCTAGGTTTTTGCTTCCTAAGTCTTTATCAGAAATTAAGGTTACTAAGAGTTTGAAATTATAATTACTGTATTAATAAATGATTTTATATACGAAGTGAAAGCATACCAAAACATAAGATGTATTTTTGATGAGAAAAACTGTAGGCTGTCCCTGGGTTACAAATGAGATAAGTTTGCTCTTAAGTTGAATTTGTATGTAAGCAGGGACAGGTACATGTGCCTATTACATGGAATAGCTAGCCTCCATTCCTAAGGGACAGTTGTACATAAGTTGGATGTTTGTAACTTGGAGACTGCCTATTTAAGAAAGGTAGAAAAATGTGTTCTTTATTGAGAAAAAGGAATAACCTTATCTAAATCCTGAGGTTCTTAAAGGTTGTCTCAAAATATGATTTAGGAAGGAAATAGAAACAAGGTAGAAAGGAACCAGTAAGTAGAAGAGACGGGAAGAAAGTTCTAAGAGTGAAGATGTACTTTTGGTAAGGAAGGATAAAGAGAGAATAATTTTATACAAGAAAATCTTGTATGGTAAATTTTTGTCCTAAGGTAAAATGGTTGTTTAAACAACCTTAATGACAAAAAGACAAAACGAAAACTCTAAGCATGTTGTGGAATCTGTATAAGTCATGAAAGGTTTGTAAAGGAGAATTTATGAAAGAAAATTTTGTGAACAAATTGGCTATATTCAGAAGGAAATTGTTGAAAAGACTTTCTAAAAGATGAGCTTTAATATTAAAAATACACGGATACATAGATAAAAAACTAAAACTGGAAGACGGGCTATTCTAACATAGGGGACCTTAAGTCTTTGGTCCCCTATGTTAGAATAATAACATTGTAAGAATCGCTCTGTTCTTAGTAAAATTATAAAAGGTTTTTGTTTTTAATTCTGCAATCTGTTTCTTTAAACAGCCATCTTCTAAGCTACAGCTTCCTGTTTGTATTTCTGCTACATTTCTTCCTGAGATCCATTTAATTTTCCTACTTTCGGGGCTGGAAATGTTGTCTTCATCATTTACGATGGTAATGTCATTTCTTGAGGTAGAGCTTTCCTCTTGAAGCTTCTCAGGTTCAGACCTCAGAGGTTCATCTGCTGCTGCGTCTCACGGCACGGCATCTTTACCTTCAGCTCTTTCTCCCCTTGAGAAGGGACATCGTTTTGCTTGACTGGGGTAATACCTCTCTCTCTCTTTCACCTTTTTTATCAGCTCCTGTAACTGTTTCTCCAGCTCTAACTCTGCTGTTAACAGCCTCATGCTAAAATGTTTATCTTGAAGGTCTAGAAAGGCAATGTTTTCCTCCAGTCTAATTTGATTTCTTGGTGAGTCTAAATTGTTCCATGTACCTGGAAAACATCCCATGCTTTTACTAAGAGTCACGCATTCATCTTAAGATGCTTGTTTTCTTGTTTATGTTTTCTCTATAATATGTTATACACTTATAACCTTTGGACACACATTCTCCCTGTGCCCAATTAAATTCGAGTACTCTTTCATCAGGTCTGAGTTCCAAGTTATCTAAAATGTCTTCCTACAGGGAAGAAGTAATTACACTGAAGGAGGTTTTTTTCTTTACCTTTTTGGTAACTGGCCGAAGACACAAAGATTTTATGTTTTATGAAAATAATTTCCTTTGTTGTCTTTATTAGGTGCCTTAATTACTTGGAAAATCTAAACTTCAAAAGGTTTTTTTTGAATACCTATGTAACTTTCTGTATTATTTTGGAAGTATGACTTAATTTCACAGTGACTTGTGATCCTCTTTTCATCAGGTATTCTGAACCTTAAGTCTTTGGGATTAGAACTAACTTTGGGATGTTCCGGTTGAATATCTCTAATCTTATGGAGATTAAATGTTAAGTTTATTTGGTAAACTGTGTGGGAAACACTGTCAAATATTAACTCATGCTAAACTTTCTTTCAATTATATTTATTGGTTTGTTATTGATCTGAATCTTCAAAAATCATATAAACTCATAGAAATATAATATGTTAATTATAATTTCAGTTATTATGTATGCCTCAGGAATAATCAAATTTCCTTGTCAATTGATTATAATGAACTTCTAACAGATTTTTAACTATAGATATTCTAAGTCTGTCATCTAAAGTTTTGATTCTTTTCTAAAAGCATTTGCAGTCAGAATCATGGAAAAGACTAACATGTACTCTTAAATACGGATTATAATAACTTTCAAGATCAATGGACTAAATAAAATTTTTTCAGAACTCTAATGAAGAAATTGATAAATTCATGCCCACCAACCCAGGAATGGATTAACAAACTGTGGTATGTGTATACCATGGAATACTATTCAGCTATTAAAAAAAATGGAGACTTTACATCCTTCGTATTAACCTGGATGAAAGTGGAAGACATTATTCTTAGTAAAGCATCACAAGAACGGAGAAGCATAAATCCTATATACTCAATTTTGATATGAGGACAATTAATGACAATTAAGGTTATGGGGGGGGAGGAAAAGCAGAAAGAGGGACGGAGGAGGGTGGGGCCTTGGTGTGTGTCACACTTTATGGGGGCAAGATATGATTGCAAGAGGGACTTTACCTAACAATTGCAATCAGTGTAACCTGGCTTATTGTACCCTCAATGAATCCCCAACAATAAAAAATAAAATTAAATTAAATTAAAAAAAAACTACTAATAAAGATCAAACAGAAAAAAAATTAATTATAGTAGATTAAGTAACTGATGAAGATAATGTTTTGTGATTTTTATTTGAAACGCTGTTGGTTCTTTACTTAATCGTTTTCCAGATTTATGAACATTTTCTCTCTTAAGCTACAGTAGTTTTGTAAAGTATACTTTTTTGAACAAAGGTGGAAGCATTTGCCTTTTCTCCCTACTTGATGCCTCCAAAACTTGAAAACTATCCAAGAGTAGTCTTATGGCAATATGGTTCTTTGCATAAGTTTAAATAACACATGGTCTCTGTTTATATTAAGATATATTTGGAAACACTGGTTATATTACCAAGGCTTTGATTAGAATATCATAATTGAGAATGTTCGTAGAATGCCTGGCTTTAAGAGTTTCTAGCCTTAGAGTGAATAAGTAAAAACTGTTACTTCCTGGTAGGAACAGGTAAAATCTAAAGTCAGCCTTAATTCAGCTTCCAAACCTCAAGATATTTTAAAATCTGAGATTCCTATGTGATCAATGTAAAGAAAAAAAGTTATGTTTCCAAAGAACAGCTATACTACACCTGTGATTAGATTGTAGTCGCAGGCATTGTTTTCGAGTTCTAATAATCTACCTGTAGACTGGGAATAAATCCTGAATTCTCCCATAGTCTTCCAATCCAACTTTCTTCCATGCCATTATTAAAAACAGGAACTTCTCTGTTTCCAAAGCTCTATAAGCTGAAACTAAATAAATTTTAAGTGAAGAGTCTCATGCCTGATGTAAGCACCACACCAAGTCCAACAATCTGCCCAATGTCATAACCAAAGCCATTCAGATTACGAGCCGGGACAAGGAGTTCACCACTTCATGCTGTGGGCAGCTCTTCCAAAGACGTCACAGAAGATTCCACATCACAGTGAGTCTCTTATCTTACCCCTCTTACTGCTACCATCTTCACTTCATCTACCAACTAATGGTGTAGTTGAAATTTCATGATCAGTAGTTTCCCTAGGTAAGTTGACAGAACCTTACCTGCAATCCTTTAGTCTATCTAGTAGGTGACTTTGGCAATAAGACTAGTGCAAGTGTTGCTCACTCTCGACTTTAATTCAACCCAGTCATGGGATACTAGATGATAAAATTATACTATATTAACTACTGGTTAAATAAGGAAATGCCTGTGCTATTGCTGATACTACATGCTGTACCAGGACAATTTCCTCTGGGAAAGTTGAGTCCCATACACATAAAATAAGAAAATAGGCCATGTGTTTACATCAGGTCTTATCTAATTCCCCACGATCATGTGATTTATTCACTTGGTTGCCTTCAAGTGTAGGTTCATGGCTCAAAACTATTCTGTAAACTGGCACTGTTGTATTATTAATACCATTACTTTTACTTTGTATTTTCCTTTTTAAACTTTGTACCTGTTATTTGTTAAATTTCTGCAGAAGTATAACACCTAACAGAATACTGCTGACACAGCACAGTGCTATGATAGCTAACACCTGTGGAATGGACAGTACTGAATGTAAGAACAGACCACGGGCAGACTTAGCCTGAGAGCCACTCTCCACCTCTCCCTGTTGTTCAAATATAGCTAACTATGATTTTGACACTGACTTCTAGTCACCATCCCCTCTTTCTGACATGGAACCAGAAAAGACCAACCAGAATAGGTCCATCCCAGCACGGAGAGGTAATCAAAACCTAAATACACGATGACTGATTAGTGATGCTTTTGAAGAAAGATCTTCATCAAAGGGGGGGAATGTGAAAGTTGATAGAATCAAAATGGACTCACTTGTGTTAAAAACACTAAAAAACAGAGCCAGGAAACACTAGGATGAGAGGGCTTTCACACATGAATGCCTGAAAACAAGAACTATAAGAAAAGACTCCACAAAAACCACCACCATGCACAAAAGTCATCACAATCTTATACATATACAAAAAAATTTCCGCAAGGACATCTGCCCACCAACTGTCCAGCAACTGCCAACCTTAGGTTGGCACCACCCTTGTTACTGATCTTTGTAGCCAAGGATAATTACCTCAAAACAATTACATAGCCCTCTTCACATTTTCTTTACAAATCTTTGTCATCTTTTACCTCTCCAAATAAGCGCAGGTTACTATGGTACATGTTTCCCCATTGTGACACCTATTCCCAAATAAACATCTTCTTTTACAGAGTCTACCTTTCTGCTTATTGTTTAGGTTGACAAGATTCATATTGTAGTGGTGATTTACACGAGCCAAGACTCAAATGAAGAAAAGATCTGTATGCTATAAAGTGGCACAGTGTGGAAACTAACTGAGCAGTTGTATCCATCCTGGATAGCTAGTAATGGCTAATCTGGCAGTGTGTATGCCTCTAGCCTAGATTTGATCATTGCCAACATCAATAAATACTTATCATTTTCCATACAGCTCTACCACAAAAGCCAGACATTCAGTTTCATAATAAGTTGACACCACTTCAAAATACATATTTGCTATAGGACTGGGAAAGTGTCAAGAATATGAGGATATCATGGAAAAGAAACAGGTGCTACAACTCCACTGTCCCAAACCTCTACCCACCTCTACTGCTCAGCCATGGAACTGTCAACTGTGAACACTTGGAATTTATACCTGATTTTTTAAAAAACTGTGATAACACATACATAATATAAAATTTACTATTAAAACAATTTTTAGGTCTACAATTCAATGGCAGTAAGTATATTCACACTGTTTTGCAACTATACCTCCTTTTAAATCTTGCTTTCTTGGGGCGGCACCTGTGGCTCAGTCAGTAAGGCGCTGGCCCCATATACCGAGGGTGGCGGGTTCAAACCCAGCCCGGCCAAACTGCAACCAAAAAATAGCCGGGTGTTGTGGCGGGCGCCTGTAGTCCCAGCTACTCGGGAGGCTGAAGCAAGAGAATCATTTAAGCCCAGGAGTTGGAGGTTGCTGTGAGCTGTGTGAGGCCACAGCACTCTACCGAGGGCCATAAAGTGAGACTCTGTCTCTACAAAAAAAAAAAAAATCTTGCTTTCTTGCCAATCAGAAGATCAAGTTGGAGTATTTGCTGATACAAAGCTGGCAATACAAAACCAACCGCCTTCCTGTTCTTTATTGTCAGGTTTAAATACACACACACACACACACACTCACGCATACATCCTCCAGGTAGACCAACACAAGTTACAAATACATTCTCTTAAATGTCAACTTTAATTGCTTGGTAATGACCATGTGGGAATGGTGCCATGACTGAATAGTGACATTTGCTGCAGGTGTGGGATGGGGTAATGACAGCATGCATGCTACAGATTTATCATCCTGGAGCTAGTCATTTTAGCCCCAGTCCACAGAAATGGAACTGAGCTCAGGCTCTTTGATAAGCACACAGCCATAGACAACAGTTTGGTGGAGCAGCCTCAGCACTTCTTAGACTCTTCAGAGGCTGCTGACATGTTTGGCACCAGTTTCCCACTCAATTTCCTAGAAACCACTCATCCTCTCTTGACTCAACTGAACTCACTCAGCATTTAGTGTGTTCACGCTATGTGCAAGAGACACTGGTGTAGACGCTGTACTTCTTAAATATGTAAGATAATGTCAACCCCCCTAAAATCTCATCCTGGGGAGAGAGTTTAAGGCAAGTACTTGAGTAATGGTTATCTGAGGAAGGTGATGACACTTTCCATGGGAAGACACACACGAAATGGAGGTATGAAGGAAGTCAAGGTCACCAGTTACATTCCATCAAGGCTGATTTGGGCTATGAAAAACCAGAGAGCTGGGACAAGCAGAAACAGGCAATGGTAAGAGGTAGGGCAGAACCAGGTAGACAGAGGAGCAGGATCCACGGCTCAGGCCAGAAAAGACTCCAGGTCAGTGGTTCTCAACCTTCCTAATGCTGCGACCCTTTAATACAGTTCCTCATGTTGTGGGGACCCCCAACCATACAATTATTTTCGTTGCTACTTCATAACAGTAATTTTGCTACTGTTATGAATCGTAATGTAAATATCTGATATGCAAGAGGTATTTAGGCAACCCCTGTGAAAGGGCCATTCGATCCCCAGAGGGGTCGAGACCCGTAGGTTGAGAACCGCTGCTCTCGGTCAAGAGCAGATTCATTCACACAAAGGGAAGCTAAAGCTCAAGGTTTGTCATTAGGATGTTCTGAGCAAAATATTTTCAGCCTTCATTGTTATTTTATTTTATTGTTTCAGCCTTGTTTTTAAAGATATATTACATAAAGAAAAAAACATTTTCACATTACATAAAACCTATTGGAGCCACAGAAGCTGGTTTCACATCCCACCCCTGCCCCTATTATCTGGCATATCTTACCTAAATCCACCTTTCCGAACATCATATCTCCAAAATAAAAACAATGTCCACTCCGATGGGCTGTGTGAAAGTTAATGGAGATGCAGTTTGTAGAGCAGTTAACAGAGTATCAGCATGTGACAGGCACCTACTACATTTTAGTTCTTTTTGTTTAAAAGGGTCCTAAGTAGTATAGTGGACTATAAAAGTATATTAGTCAAGGCAGTTCCCGTAGCTGAGTAGGTAGGGCGCTGGCCACATACACCAAGGCTGGTGGGTTTGAACCTGGCCTGGGCAAGCTATAACAACAATGACAGCCACAAAAAAAAAAAAAAAAAAAAAAATAGCTGGGTGTTGTGGCAGGCCCCTGTAGTCCTGGGGGCAAGACATGATTGCAAGAGGGACTTTACCTAACAATTGCAATCAGTGTAACCTGGCTTATTGTACCCTCAACGAATCCCCAATTAAAAAAAAAAAAGAAAATCGCTTAAGCCCAAGTGTTTGAGGTACCTGCGAGCTGTGACACTACAGCACTCTACCGAGGGCAACATAATTAGATTCTGTCTCAAAAAAAACAAAAACAAAACTATATTACTTAACATTTACTGAAATTAGCGCAGTATTTGTGGTTTTGAGACAATTCAAAGGAAATTTAAGTCCCCACTCACAAAGAGTTCATCTAGCAGTAGAGAGAAGGAAACATATTCTATAAGGCCATAAGAAAAGAAATGAAATCCATAAAGAAGTAACCTTACATTCTAAAGTAAAACAAACACGTGACTTTATAAATACATACTCTCTGAGTGACTGCGTGACAGGCATTCCTGAAGGCGGAGAGAACTACTGCTAAGCCCTGGGAAGAGTTCTGTCAACTGGGGAGCGAAATAAGAGACTCACAAATACTACAAACACATTTGTTACTTCAGCCTAACCATTTCCTAGCTGTGTGACCTTGTGTAAATTGCTTACTCTCTCTGAATCTCTATTCCCTCAACCATAAAGAACAGATTAATCTTTTTCCTGTCTATATCACATTAGTACTCTGAGACCCAAACAAAATAATGTTGTTATTTTATTTTATTGTTTCAGCCTTGTTATTAAAGATACATAAAGGGGAAAAAAGTGTTTTATATTACATAAAACCTGTTCAAGCCACAAGAGCTGGTTGCACATCCCAACCCTGTCCCTATTAGCTGGCATATCCCATGTTAGTTGGCCGTGCCAACTATTAAGAGCCACACAAAGGCAAGAAGGTATCATTATTAGCCTCATCTCAAAGATCACAAGAGAAATCTCAGCTGTTAAAACACAGGATCCTTCCCCATCTCACTTGTGCTTAGACTGGGACAAACAGAAAAGCCAAGTTGAAATTTACCGGCTTACATGATATAATTTTACCTACTTCATGAAAAAGTTTGAGCTTAATTGCACAGTCCTCTCTTAAATTCTGGATTTTAATGGATGTTGTCTGAATTAATTATTCACGTTGACAGAGAGGTACTTGGGTTGCCCACACACATGTAACATAGACACACACACACACATAGGATTATGTTCTGCTTACTGACATAAACTGAAGCTTTTCACTCCCTGTTTGCATAGCCAACACCATTTTCTGATGAAAATAAGTTCTTACTCTGGGTTTTTGTGTGAAAAGTTACCTGAACTCTCTAGAGCAAGGGTCCTCAAACTGCAGCCCGCGGGCCACATGAGGCAGTGTGATCGTATTTGTTCCCGTTTTGCTTTTTTTACTTCAAAATAAAATATATGCAGTGTGCACAGGAATTTGTTCATAGTTTTGTTTTTTTTTTAACTATAGTCCGGCCCTCCAACAGTCTGAGGAACAGTGAATTGGCCCCCTGTTTAAAAAGTTTGAGGACACTTGCTCTAGAGCATTAGGGAAAATAAAAAGATTTCCAATACTCAAAAACAAGCAATTAAATACTGAACTGAAAACAGTCTTCCTTAACATCTCAGTCTCAAAGCCCTGTCTGTCTTCTGGAAAACTAGGTCCTCGTTACCGGCATTGCCTCTTCCTGTCTCACCACATTAGATGTGGCAGATAGTATTGGTGGCTTCCAATTTCTCCTGACGATGGTCTAGTGTTTTGGTGTTTGTTCTTTCTTTCTTTCTTCTTCTTCTTTTTTTTTTAATTTCTCTAAGCCACGGAAAAGTCTGACAAACTCTAGCCTCACTTCCCCCTTACAAATTGCTATTATCAATCTTCAACAAGAATATGAGAGAATGTAAGGTATACACTAAACTAAAAAGATGGGTTAAACCCAGCTTGGCAGTTGGACTAGTACCTACACTTGGAGGCTCCAGGTATGTGAAATAGGGTACCATCACTTCCTGCTATGGCTGGTAAGGAGAAACCCCAGGGGTCTGAAAGTGGCTACAGGGCCCTGTTCCAGTGGTATAAACCCACTCCATCTCTGCATGGAAATGTGGAGATATTCAAGTGTGCAAGCTCAGGCCAGTCTGGCCACACCAAGGAGCTGCGCAGGCGGACAACAATAAGGCTCCTGAGCCGGTGGCCAGGCACGGGCAGCAGGATGAGGCAGCACCATGTAAGGCCTTAAATCCAAAGGCTCCTGAGTTGGGAATGAATCTGGGCTCTGCCTGTATCTACTGCAGGATGCCGGGAAAGTCATAGCACCTCTCACTACGTCAGTTTCCTGATCTACAAAGTGGAGATGAATAAGACTTTTGGTAAAGATGGGTGGTTGGCACAAAGAAAGCATTCACCAAATGGTAGTTATTATTTATCACCAGGGAAGAGAATGTAACTACAGATACTGAAAGTTTAAATGTACCGGTGCCTGCCAGGCAATCTAGTCATCTGGATGTGAGTGGGACTTTATTAAAGTGCTAACTCCACAGGTATCACTTCGTGATAGATTACGTGAATTAAATTAAACACAGCACATTAACACTATCCTGTAGTACTTCAATGACACTGAAATTCCTTTCTGAAGGCCTGCTGCTGAGGTCCTTGCTGCCCCGTTTCCCTCCCTCGTTCTCCACTAATCTGACACTGTGCCTTGTCTTTCCTTAAATTGAAAAAAATCTCTGTGTTCTCTTGGTTTCCTGAAACTGCACCTCCTGGTTCTCCTCTTACTTCTCTGACAGTTCTTTGCCCTCCCCGGGCTCCCTGGCCACCCGGGTCAGAAGGGAAGCAACCCCAGGGCTGTTCTCTTGGGTTCTCCCGGCACTCTCTATTCCGCTCCTCAGCTACGTCAGCCACACCGGATCTGGCATTTTCCCACTTGGCTTTTCTTCTCCTGTTTCCTCTGCTGAGTGTGACACCCAACTTTCTACAGTATCTATGACATATCTAACTTGACTTGCCCAGTATTTCCCTGCCAAACCTAGGGCCCCTCTGTGGCCCTCACCTAAATAATGGCCAACTTTCTTTGTAGTCAACTAGCCTGGAAATCACAGAAAAGCAGAAAAGCCAACGACAAATTTTCATCCACAGAGAGCTTGTACAGCACGGGGCTGAGTGCACAGTTCCTGAGTCAGATTGCTCATGTTCAAGTTCTGAGTCTGCTTACTAACTGTGGGACAATGGGCAAGTCAGTTATGCTCTTTGTGCCTGGTTCTGCATCTGTAAAATGGGGATCAAGTAAGTTCATTATATACATAATATGTATATCAAGTCCTTAGAAGAGTACCCAGCACACAGCACTTGCCACCAACACAACTCTTCTTCATGAATATATGAGCAGGAAAATACGAGTGAGTCATGCTCAGCAGGCTTCTTAGGCAAATGTTTTATGATCTTTAATCTGCTTTCTACTAATGAATAAAGCATGGCATTTGGCAGAAATGAAGCAATTAATTGGAACCCAGTGTTGGCTATGATTAGCAACAAACTGTGTTCTACTGTCCCAGATGGCAACCTAATAAAAAGCGTAGATGTTGCCTCCTAGTCAGCCAGAGCCAGTGGGATCTTAAAGATCACCGGACAGAGTGGCCACCAAGCCTGCAGAGCATCCAAATCCCCTGGGAAGCTTTTCAGAAAACACAGTCCCCAGGGCCCAGACTCTGAGATTGTGTCAGTACCTCTGGGATGAGTCCCAGGAATCTGGGGATGTCATCCGTGTTTGAGAGCCAGTGATTCCATCCATTCCCTCCTGTCAAAGATGAAGCATCTGAGACCCAGCAGAGTGAGTCCACTTGCTCCTCAAGTGGGAAAAAGGCAGAGTAAAACTCACATGTGCCACACACTGCTTCCCAGCAAAATTATCTCCAGAAAGTGAAACAAAGAAATGAATCCTACATGGGGGGCACAATCCCCAAAGGTGATTTAATAGGAATATGTCTGTATCTAGTTCCTTATAG
The DNA here is from genome assembly GCF_027406575.1 of Nycticebus coucang. Taxonomy (NCBI): domain Eukaryota; kingdom Metazoa; phylum Chordata; class Mammalia; order Primates; family Lorisidae; genus Nycticebus; species Nycticebus coucang. The sequence continues at coordinate 80,202,899 of NC_069781.1, forward strand.
GAGCACGTAGGTTTTGGCTGGGTTTCATGGGTCCTTCTGTTTGCAAGGATAAGTACTGTTGAAAGACATTTCTGGCTTGTGAGGTCTTTCAGTAACAGGAGCATCTAAGTTCACTGCAAACTAAACCAAAACCTGTTTTGTACCTTTCCATTCCAAGTGGCTCATGGGAATCTTCTCATAATATATTTTTCTGTATGTTTGAGAACAACCTACCCAGAGCCCATGCACTAAATTCCTGACAAGCTAAAGATTTCTCCCTAAAAGTTTCAGTAGGGACAAAAGTATGATTTCCCAGCTTCCCATGACAAACCCTTCTAATGTTTGGAAAGTAGCTCATTATCAGCTGTGGTTTTGGCAATCACAGCACATAGAAACACATGTGTTGTCTTCGTGATTAGCACAGGCAGCAACAGAACTGCAACAATGACCTCATAACTCAAGTGTCCACACCCTTGGCAGGGCCAGGAGGCCTCGCCAAAGACTGTTCAGAATCCCACTAGAAAGATAAGGCCCAAACTTTATCACAAAAGGCCAATGTCTGATGTGATCTTTGGCTCCGATGGCCAAATTGTACTTGAAAAGTCTGGAAAACAGCAAGTTCAAGGGTAGCACACCACTAAAAAAAACCTACATTGCCAATCTACGTTTACATTTAAACATGCATCTTATAGGAACTACTGGGAGTCTACTGGTGTTCCACTTACTCTGGTTTACTGTAGCCCAGAATCACCCCAAGGATGCAATAAAATAGAAAACCTGAGGGTGATTCGGTAAGTTCCAGGAGGGGCTCATTTTCCTTTATTCCCAAATGCCTCCTTCCCTTCTCCAATAGTTTTTTCTTTCTTTTCCTTTCTTCCTTCCTTCCTCCCTCCCTTTCTTTTTTGCTTAAGAAGTGATCTTTCTTAAAAAGCAGAAATCCCATGGAGGAGTGGTACTTTTCATTTTTATACATCCTCTTCTGTGATTTGATGAATGGCAGCAGAGAGTGAGCCTAAAGTTACAATGGGAAGAACAAGATTTAGAGCAGGAAGTGGAGGAATGATAAATAAAAACTTCCTCCACCTCACAATTTTGCCAAAGGCTGACTCTGACTAGATCTAATGGTTCTTTACACCAATTGTTCTCAATTAAAAAATCAGCAGGGAGGGGGTGCTTTACAAATGCAGATGCCTGCCTGATCCAAAGCTAGAGAACAGATTTGGGGTGGGTTTGGAACCTGCACCCTAACAGACTCCCTGGCCACTTGGACACGGTGTTTGGGCCCCACATTGAAGAACACAGTCTGACATCCTTTACAATGTTTGAAACAAACTGGTGGACAGTTTTAGCTTTGTGACCTGGAAAAGGTCACTTTAATGTCGAATTCTACCATTGTGTGTTATAATACCCCTCTCACATGGATATTGTGCTATAATTTTGCTTGATATATCTTGCTGTAATACCTCTCTGACATGGATATATATGAGGTAGGTGTGAATGCATTTTTAGAAATGCAAAGCAACATAAAATGTAAAACATAAATCATTGTAATCCATTTTTTTCCATTTTCACTCATTTTTAAACCTATATTTAGAACACATTGGCAAACTGCTTCTGAGGGATTCCAGCTAGGAAATAAAAAGTTCCCAGAGGCCCAAATTAGTATACTGTGCAGCCTGAGCCAGTTTTCAGTGAAAATCAGGCTGTCTCTATATTTAATAAAGAGTGGTATGCATGTACAATATAGCAGATATTAAATGGGTGGCCACACTGCATAAGATTGGCATAAGGATGGACAGAAATAGGCTTAAGATTAAAACATCCTACACACTTTTGGAGCAAATATTGCTCATTCTTACTGAGCCAAACAGATTGCTCAGCCCAAACCAAAATCCCCAATGAAAAATACATTAAAAAAATATATACATTCAATTTTGAAACAAGTTTTATCACTGCAAAAATTTCTTTAACTCTTTCCTCTTATTAATTATTAAAGAAAGTGTGCACAGAACAGCATTTCTCTTTGAGAGCAAGAGGGGCCATCCTGGTGTTCACTAGAAGTTGAATATGCCCCTCATGACCTCCCCAGAGCTCAGGTGAGGTCCCTAGAAGGTCAAAAGGACTGGTTCTCACCTGAACTAAACTTGCCTTATTTGAAGACTAAGAATTTTCTGGATTTTAGAGAGTAATCCACTGAAGTCAATTTTCTAAGTAATTACATCAAGCTTTGACACTCACATTACAACAGCATGACCAAAACTTGAGCAAGGGTTTTAAAACAAAGCATAATTTTCAGTTCCGGTTTTCAGAAATGCAGAGAAACCTAGACGTAAAATTGAATTTAAACAATCAATTTAAATTGTGTCAAATTCTCTTTCTCCACTGTCAAACTGGGACATACTTTTCAAAGTTATCAAAAAGGAAAAATAGGTTGTGGCCAGCCTTTGTTGTAGGTATGTAATTGATAGCAACTAACGCATAATGGCAGCCCGTAACAGTTTCCAGCCCCCATGATGCCTTCATGGAGCTTACGTTCCAGGAATCTTTTGGTTCTATTTATTTATGCTTAAAACAAATTAAAATTCCTTTCTCTGCCTTGTAGGGCTTTATACAATCTTATTTTGTACCACCTTCCCTTTTCTAGTACACTGTAGCCACAAAAGCCTCTTTCCTGGCCTTAAACACACCAAAAGTTGGTATAGCTGTTCCTCCCAGAATATTTTCTCTCCTTATCTTCCCCAAGGCTGCTTTGCTTTTGTTTCTTTAACACTGGGCTCTTCATTTAAAGTGTGTGTGTACATATATATATATGTAAATATATATATACACATATGTGTATATTTTTTGAGACAGAATCTCACTGTCACCCTAAGTAGAGTACCGTGGAGCCATAGCTCACAACAACCTCAAACTCTAGGGCTCAAGAGTTCCTCTTGCTTCAGCCTCCCGAGTAGTGGGGACTACAGGTGCCTGCCACAATGTCTGGCTAGTTTTTCTATTTTTTTAGTAGAGATGGGGTCTCACTCTTGCTCAGGCTGGTCTCAAACTTCTAAGCTTAGGCATTCCACCCATCTCAGCCTCCCAGAGTGCTAGGTTTATAGGTGTGGGCCACCACGCCTGGCCTAAAGTCTGTATTTTTCAATGAGACCTTCCTGGACCACACAATCTAAAGTACATGTCCCATTACTCTTCATTATGCCCTAATTAGTTCACTGATCTCCAGCTGATGGTTTTCTTGAGCATTCATATATTTGGTTATTATCTATCTTCTTCCTCAAACAAATACGAGCTCTGTAGGAATAGGGGTCTCATTTGCCTTGACCATTGCAGTGTCATGTGACCTAGAATGGTTCCCAGCACACAGTAAGCCCACAAATATTCATTGAAATAGTGAATATGGGAACACAGAGGCTGCCTGATTCATGCTAAATCTTAAAGCAATCTTAGGGTTCAAGCACTATTTGGGTTTAGGGATGTGCCACTCACAGATCTAATTAGTTTAAAACATCCTCAGCTTGGGCTCATTTAGTGAAGACATAATTCAAACTTTAAATTGTTCTTTGTAAAACTTAATATTAAGCAGATTATTATTAGAAAAGTGCTACTAACATCTGGACCATGTCCCAATGACTACAGAAGCTTTGACTCAACACACAACCACCATCTTGCATCTACAAGAGCACAACATACGTCGCTGGGCTCGAGTCTCATCACTGCCTACCATGCTCACTAGTAACAAATTCAGTGGATTAGTTTTTAAGCCCATTCTTGGGCCAGTTTAGCTAATGGTAGACTGATTGTCTGGAAATGTTTTATCTGAGCTACTTGAAAAAGGGATTAACTTGGAATGTGAGGGAGACTCAAACATTTACCACCTGTTAAATTCTACTCTAGGTCTAAGAAAAAGCAATTTGTTAAGAACAGGTTGTGTCAAATTGTTATTCAAGCCTTTAGATGAGGTTACTATTTTTTTTTTTACTTAGAATATGCTACCACATAGCATTTTTTTTTTTTTTTGAAAAGTTAATTTATTTCAGGTTAATGTGAGGGTATTAACAACCAGGTCAAAATATTTGATTTTGTTAGGTAGAGTCCCTCTTGTGACTATGTCCCACACACAAAAGATGTGCCAAACTCCCCCACCCTGTGCCCATTCAGTGAAAGCACCCCACCCCCTCCCCCTCTTTAATTGCCCCTTCCCCTACTTGAGTTGAAATGAGTTTTTCTCCTATGTAGGCAGGCATCTGTCTGTCTACTGGCTTCATATTAGTATTGAATACATTGGATAATTGCTTTTCCATTTCTGTGATACTTTAGTAAAAGGAATGTGTTTCAGTTCCATCCAGGATATTACAAAAGATGTGAAGTCACCATCTTTTTTTTAACTTTATTCAAATTAATATGAGAGTTACAATATTTGGGTTACCTTGTTCTCATTTCCAGGGTAAAGTTCTGTTTGTAGAAGAGCCCCTCACCCAGACGGCATGTTACACACCCTCACAATGTGCACCTTAGGTGAGATCCCACCCCATGCCCTCCCTCCTTCTGCCAAACGTCCTCCCCTCTCCCATCTCCCACTTCCCTCTACCCTGAACTGGACTGTAAGAGTGTTTTATTGTTCTTATGAACATGTAATTATTTATATATTGATTTCAGATTAGTGTGGAATATATTGGATATTTATTTTCCCATTCTTGCACTGAGAGGAATGCATTTCAACTCCATCCAGGTAAAACAGGTAAAGTCACCATCTTTTTTCATGACTAAATAGTAGTCCATGGTATGCATGTGCCACAATTTATTAATCCATTCCTGAATTGATGAGCATTTGGGTTGATTCCACGTCTTGGCAATTGCCAAGACAAGGTTACTACTGTTCTAGAACTGTCAGGTTCTAAACATAGTTCACAAGTTTATAAGGCCAGTGAAGAGCAACTACCATATTGGTGGTGCATGTGGTTATGCTGAGGACAAACTGAGCTTCAGCCATAAGCGTCTACCAGAAAGTAATGAGCAGCACTACTGACTCAGATTTTGGGCACACAGGTCTTTCTATCGCATGGGAATAGAGTGTTGTTTTTTTTTTTATAAACATACATGAGGAGCTGATAGTACTTTTCAAGGATGATACAAAAGCCAACAGTGGGGATCCAGTAAATAAAATTCAAAGGAATATTCCTCCATTTTAATATGTTATTACCCTTCCTGTTAAAGACCAGGAGTAAGAAAGTACTATAAGCTCAACTGCATAAACAAATATCTCTTGAAAAGTATCGAATAGAAAAAGATGAAACATGCTGCTGTCTTTCTTTGTCAAGGAATTCTAAGAAGCACCTGGCACTTTTGTCCATTAACATGAATTTAGTCTTGAAAACCTGGGCAACCCTCCTGGAAAGAACAGAATAGAAACAGAAGCTTTCAAAACCTAAGAAAGAAATATTATGACTTTATATTCATGTCCTAAGGCATACCCATAAAAGCCAATGGTATCTCCTTTCATATTTATTTACCTACTAACACCAGCCGTGAGTCTCCAAAGCTTATAATCCTGAGCCCAGTAGGAGAAAAGCAGCAGTTAGAAGGGAAAAAAAAAACCTTGGATAAATTCAGAGTTATTATTTTAAATAATGTATTTATTTTTGCAGATTTCTATCTCAGTAATTTTGGCTGTCAATGCTGAAAAGTGCCTTCAAGTCACTATTCAAAAACCTCCATACAATGCTGACCTATTCTTTATTCTGAAACTAATGCACTCTGTGGGCATTTCTTAAAGCACTTCCAAAGCTAGTTATTAGTGAGAATATAAACAGAAACATGCTACATAATAATTACCAAAAGTACGAACACTGTAAACGTGAAAGATAATTAAATATTTCAAAAATTATAATCTTTTTAAACTGTGAAGTTTGCTTTTTCTTTCTTTCTTTTTTGTTTTCTAGTTACCAAATAACAGTCTTAAGGTTCATTATAGTTCAGTGCAGTAAGATTCACCCTAGGGTTTATATTTTTCTTTCTCTCTCGGTCAGATTCTGAAAAACAGTTCTTCTGTTAACTAGACCTCTGGGGAATATATCCTTCCTTAACTGGCTTGCATGGGAGGACAGACTTCCTAATTTTATAGCAAAAACAGAATCTGTGGGTAGGACAAGCTCATTGAGTTCATCTGGACCAGCTCCCACCCCGACTATAGAAGGCCTTTGACATTGCGTGTGCCATCTGGACATCAGTTTGTTTTGGTAACCTAAATGACTTTCCTGGATGCCATAATGAGAACTCACATGGAAACAGTGAGTGCCAATGAAACACAGATGATGGCTGTTCCAAAACTGTAGAACCAAACCTTCCTTTCCTCAAAAGCAAATGCATCCCTCCATTATCCTCAGGGGCCCTTTCCCACACCTAAAGTAACCAAGAGAGATCCATAACAGAGAAAGAAGTGTAAGAAGGAAGCATAAGTTGGTCCCAAAACTAGAAAATAAAATCCACTCCCTCTTTTTTGTCACCACTCACTTCAGAAAAAGGTATGATGCAATAGCTATAAGGCAAAAGCACTGGTGGGGGAATGAGATCCCTGAGCACAGCAGCCAGACCCTCAGGTGACCCCAGTGAGCCTGCCTCTTCCTGTCCACGCCTGTTTGTAACCCCCTCCCTTCAAATACACGTGTGACTGTGACTTGCTTCTAAACAACAGAATAGAGCAAAAGTGACAGGATGTCACTCCAATGACTATCATACAAGATGTGGTTTAGCAGGTTGGAGTAGAGTCTCCTTCTTGGCTTGATGAAGTAAGAAGTTATCTTGAGAAGCCCACATAGCAATGAGCTGTGCATGGACTCTAGCCTCCAAGTAACAAAAAGTGGAGACCTCAGCTAGACAACCACAAAAAAATAAATTCTGCCAACAACCTGAATGAGTGTAGAAGCAGATTCTTCCCTGGTCAAGCCTCCAGATGAGAACACAGCCTGGCAGACACCTTTACTGTGATCCTGATATGTGCCCAGACTTTTTGCTCATGGAAACTCTTGAGATAAGAATTGCATGCTATTTCAAGCTGCTAAATTTTTGGTGATGTTTTATACAGAAAGAAAAGTAATACTGTGAGAGAAGAAATAAGGGTCACAAGTCCTTCTTTTCATATCCTTAAAATGAGTCAGAGTCAGTCTAAGCCTAGCTAAAGAGATCTTGGCTAACCCCCTCCTGTGGGAATAATCACAGGAAGAAACATTCAGAGAGCTACAGCCAGTTGAGTGCCGTGGCAACCCTCCCAAGGACGTCTATTAGTTTCTTTGAGGTTTGGGGTTCTACAATGGAAAGCTTATTAACCAGAAGAACTTCTTAAATAGAAAATGAAAAATAATCGGCATGGTGACATGTTCTAAAATCTTATTATACAGGAAACTTCTAAGTAGCTTTACTTAAAATTCCTGGAAATGAGGAAAAGTGAGAGACAATCAATTTGTCTTTGCCTACAGTTCATGTTTTCATAAATAAGTTTCCATCAAATCTCCCCATCTGAGAGTTCATATAGTAGTTTCAGAATAAAAGTTAAGTTACAAAGAAGAAAAAAATGCCTAATAGAACCTTCTACCTTAAAGAGTTTTTACTAGGCCATGATAATTCATGTGCTCATCTCCTCCTATGTTAACTTTTCATTATATATTTTTAGACTTTCAACCGTTTCTTCCTAGCTTGTTTACGGGATGAAAACTTTAAAAATTAACCACGTGAGGTTGCTTGAGAATATGTGACCCCTATAACAAAGGAGAACTAAAGCCTCAAATGAAATCAATTATAGCTTTTAAATACAAGGCACGTAACAAACTGGTCAACATACAGAGGTGGTCAACATAAGGAAGTAGGCTTTAGTTACATATGGTATATGTCTGGTCTATAAAATTAGACCAACTTAAGGAGGTAGTCGAGGTAGGGAGGTGCTCAATTATGGAGGTTCTCCTGGATACCAAATAGATATTCAGGATTCCATAAATTGTCTCCTTCATATATCTGATGCCAGTATCAAGTATTTGATAATGACACGATCATCAAGCTAATATTTGGAATATTTAGTTCTTTTTTTAAATTTTATTTTTTTCAACAAAAATTTTGACTTTATTCAAATTAGGAATATTTAGTTATTTAATTTTTTATTTCATATATGATTAGACAGATGATGTTAATGTTAACTCATTCCTGATATTAATCATAATATATGTTACAGATTTAAATAACCTCTAAGGTTCCTTTTAGGGTGAATAGTTCACAATCAAGCTCACTTTGTGGGTAATGTTTACTAAACATCTATAGGCATTAAGAAGTCACATGAAGTTAAAAACAGACATAAATATCTTCTATATAATAACAAGTTGCATAAAATGTAGTCAGAATCCACATTTTGTGTTATTGGAGATGTTGAAGTTACAGAAATTTCTCAAGGGACCAAGTATGGCAAGGTCTGAAAACTGGTAGCGTGTATCAAACATCTTGGACCAGCTATGCTTAAGGGAAATCGAAGGACTAGAGCCTGGGAGCTCAGTGACATTAGGAGACGTGACCGTCAATCATTCACCATATATTCATCGAACACTACTACATATTAGCACAGTTCTAGTGGTGGGGTTGCACCCGTACAACAAGACTGACAAGTTTCCCAGCTTGCATTCTATATGGGGGCAAATAATCAACAAGCAAGCAAACAACTGATCCAAGTAATTTCAGGTGGTGGAGAGTGATGTCAATCCTCTTACTCCCTGCCACAGGAAGTTCTGGTGTGTGAAATACATCTAGGAACAAAGCAGATACATTCTACTAAGGGAGAGAGAGAGTAATACAGGTCACAGTCAGGGTATAATTTATACACTTATGTAAAAAGATGATATACTAACAAAAATGAAATAGCAGGATAAAGGTGACTGGAAGTGTGTATGTGAAGAGAGAGTGGGTTGCGGTGCTAAATGGGGTAGTCAGGGTAGGCACCAACGAGCAAGTGACATCTGAGCAGACTTGAAAGAGAAAGTGCAATGAAGGATGTGCCATAGGATCATGAGACGGAGTGGCTGCAGGGCACTGCAGGGTGCTGCTTTAGACAGGATGGCCAAGAACGTTCTTCCAGAGGAGATGACATTTTAGGTGAGATCTCAAAGATGGAGGGGCAGAACATGTCCTAGAGAGGGAACCACAGATGCAAAGGCGCGAATGCAGGACTGAGCGTGGCATGAGAGAACAGAAAGAAAAGTAGAGTGGGCATGATCATCAGGAGATGTGGGCAGGGGCCAGCTCAGGAAGAACCAAGTCCGCCAGGCCAACTTCAGTCCTCGGGAGCTTGCCCTCTTCACTACGCCATTCCCCTCTCCCTCTGTGGACACTTCTAGAATACTATCTCCTATCTTTAAAAAACACCCCACCCTCCTGGTACCACTGGATTTCTTCCTTCCTCCTTAGCTAGATTTCTCCAGCGAAGGTTCCGGACGTGCTGCCTCCAGCTCCTGGCCCAGCCTTTCATCCTATAGTTCACTCTTAGTGGATCCCTCGCCTAACACTGCTCTTCATAGTCACCAATGCTCTCCACACATCCGAATGCAGGGACAGCTGTCCTTAACTTACCCTTCTGCGCCTTTGGCACGGGTGTCCACGCCCTCTTTCTAGGAACACTCTCCTCTCTCTGTGACACTATGGTCATCTTCATTTTCTCCTACATCCCCAGCATCTCCTCAGCTTTTGTTCTTGAGAATGACCCATAAATAAATGTTAAGTGTTTATGTGAAAAAAAAACACGTAAGAGCTGTGGTTAATTGAAAGCTCATTCATCAGCCTTGATGGCTTTGGCCCAGGGAATGTCACTTTGTCTCCAAGGGACACTACAGTGGAGAAGACAGAGCCTCAGAGCAAGTGAGACCTGCCTGGACATGTACTTTCTAACTGCATGACCTTGGGCAGAACATCCCATCTCCAGGACTCCGTCTTCTCACCTGTAAAACAGAGATTTTTAACCACCACCTTGCGTGTTCTCTGGCCAATGCCTGGCACTTGGGAGATGGTATTCTGTTGTTACTGTTCTCCTGAAGCTCAGAAAAACCACCTTTTATCTGAATAACAGAAGAAAGAAAAACAACATTAATAGGAAGGGAGACAAAAGCTATCATTAAACTGTTCTGGGGAGAGTCACTGTTAATGAACTACAAACAAATTAACTTCCTTTTCTTTATAAACCTAGAATTCTTAAGTGATGAAAAAGATTCAAACATATCAAATCTCTTAAAATATCTTTATATAATTACCAACCGAAAGCAAATATGAATCATTACTGAACACTCTGACTTCCCTCCTCAAATGTATTCTATGTACTTTTCCTTTATTGAACAAGAGACATTATAGGGTAGGATGTACTGAATTTCAGTCATGCCTCTCCCGCTTAACAGCCGAGAGCCTGTGCCTCTGACCTGACTCCCTATACTTTGGGTTCTTCAATTATAATATGGGACTAATCACAGTCCTAGCACATGGGATTGTTTTGAAAATTAAACAATATAAATGAAGTATTTGGAACAGTTTCTGGCACAAAATAAGCTCCCAATAAAGAAGATGATGACATTGATCACTATTATTATTATCAGTCCAAATATCCTTGGCATTCTCACTTCAAACCCATTCAGTGATTTGAAATCAGGTATCTGTTACTTGGCTGTACTTGTCACTTTCCTATTTAAAACAATCCATACTTGTATAGGAAATAGATGTTATAGGATATTTTCCATTTGCCTTTCCGGATATAATGTCCCTCAATTGAGTGCTTCAGAATAATGACTTTCTGTATCAATGGGCTTCCTTGTCCTCTGGCTTCAGGGCGGAGTTAGTCAGTGGGAGGTGTCTACAGGAGACAGAAGTGAGTTGGGGGTATCTGTTCATCTGCTGGGTCACCAGCAACAATCATCATTTGACCTCTCTCCAAAGGCCAGGCTGTCCTTTCTCACAGATCCAGCTACTCTCTCCAGGGTTGGACAATTATCCCTCTCCTGGCTCCTCCAGACCTAAAGAGGAGAAGGCTCCTCACTGTTGCAAGCCCTAGGAAACCTTGCTATCTCTTGATTTATGTAGTCCTACACATATTATTTTAAATAGGCCCTTCGTTAAATTCTTCTAAATTACCTGATTGTTCCCTGCTGGGGCCCAGACTGACATATGAGCCAAGCTTTGTGACGTATGGCCATGCAAAACATGAAGGAAAGGAAGCACCTGTAATACTTTAAGTGGAAAACAGCAGTTGAACCATAAGGCTGAGACTCTCTCCAAAGCACTTAACTTCAAACTCTTTTGTCATTGGAGCTCGGCAGCTCACAAGGAGGGCAAAGTGAGCAACTCTAATCCTCTCAGCATTTGACATCCTCAGTGACCTTCTGTTCAGGTAAATGTTATTTCCTCTGACAATTTGCAGGATGACAGAACTTTCTGGTACTCCGTCTCTCAAATGATCAAAGTTTCCCCTCCATCCACATTCAATCCACAGAGGCGTTTGCTACCTTGAGAACAAGTTCAAATACAAGTTTCTCTAATGCTACCTCACCTTTTCCAAGCTGCCCTGGAAGAATGCAAGTTAAAAGAAAAATCCTGGAGCTCTCCCTGTTAGCAATCAAACTACCAGTAACACTGAATGCCCTAGGCTGCAGCTTTTAATTATAACCAGAAGCTTAATTTCAGAAGGTGACACATGTATTAGCTTTCAGCTTCACAATCCGAATGAATTATGGATTGCATCTTTAAGCCATTCTCTATGGCAGTGGTTCTCAACCTTCCTAATGCTGCCATGTATTTTCATTGTTACAAAAGGGTCGCGACCCACAGGTTGAAAACCACTGCTCTATGGGAAGGTTATTCAATAAATGTCCATGGGCTGCTTTAGTGATAAAACATCAGCCCAAGTAAATAAAACGGATGAAACACGCTTCTATACATGTCAGCAGAATCAGGCTAAGAAGCAGCTCTGATAAGGAGAAGTCCTAATGCAGAGAAGTTGTGTTTCTCTTGTATAATAGTTTCTTGTCAATTTAATGTGGACTCAAAACATGTAAGAGCAAAAGTGCTATAAAATGATACCTTCAAAACATTGTTTTAAAAATCACAATTATGAACAATAAATGCTAAAGTTACATGATCATAGGAAAAATGGACAATATTTAAAGATTGGACCCCAAAGAGAAATTCTAACATAGGACAAACAGAGGCAGGACATATGATTAGAGAAAGGGAGAAAAAAATCAGGAAAATCAAGCCAACTTCCCTCTTCAAATGTGGTACTAAAGGCATGAATCATGATATTGCCATGAACACCTTTTTGCAGAATCCATAACTGAGCAGTCTTAGCCACCTTTGAAAATGGTGTTGTTTCTTCCAAAAGACAACACGGTTGATGAATACAATTTTATTTACTCAAGAGATAGTTTGCTGAAGAGCTGTATACAGATTTTTGTATGGAGAATATTTCAAATGTGCCAGGGGATCTAGCTCTAGCTATGAAATGCTCGAGTGCATATTTTGCAGAGTGAATGGTAACACCCTTTCCCCTAGTCCCCTCTTCTTTTACATGTATGAAATTAAACAGTTGGCTTGTGTGTATTTGTGCATGTGTGCACATGTGTATGCATGCATGTGTAAACAGGTTCAAGAATTATTCAAGTTTCAAGTCAGCAAAAGACTTACATGATTAAAAATTGCAACAGTTTTTCACTAAGAAAGACAACTTTGGTGTCTGTCTAAGCAAAGATATGAAAAATATTTTACTTTCAGATGCCTCAGTGCCCGTTCAAAAGACTAATGAAAAAGATACAAAGTGTAACTTTTAATGAAGTCACAAGAGAACAACAGAAATATAGGCAGGGGTGGGCCTCTCAAACAGTTAGGTCCAGCTCCCTATTCTCACAGCCCCTAGAACTGTAGGAGAATTTATATAGGTTTTGATTTCTATGACAATCCAATCCTCTTTTCCCATCACGACATGGGATTTTATTATTTAGAAATAATGATTTTATTATTTAGAAATACAAAAGCCTCTATTTTGCAGACGTAGTCTGCAATTAAAAAATATTTTTAGGACATTATTTTTCTCTCAACTGAGTCCTGCAGCTCACTGAAACTGTATGATTTTATGGCAATTTTTGTGCTTTAAAAGGGAGCTGCAATCCTATCTTACTGAATTTGAATGTGAAGGGTCAGTATGAACTCATGGTGCATTTATCTCAAAAATACACACACATATCTCCTAACTCTGCACATTAAATTGACCTAGAAATAATGAGCACCTTAGTAGTCCCAATAGATTGGGGTCTTTAAATATAACTCTCACTTACAGAAATTAGGGTTCTTAGGGGAAACGGCTGATTTCAGGCGAAGCAGGAAATAACAAAAGATGAACCTGGAGCATCTTATTATACCAGAAGCAAGGGAGCTACTCAAGACTAGCAGGAGAATGTCAAAAGGATTCTGGGGTCAACTTTAATAGGCTCCTATTACCCAAAAAGAGGGAAGGGGGAAAGGGAGGGGAGGGAGGGGGGAGGTGGGCAGAGGGAGGGTGATTGGTGGGATTACACCTGTGGTGCATCTTACAAGGGTATATGTGAAACTTACTAAATGTAGAATGTAAATGTCTTAACACAATAACTAAGAAAATGCCAGGAAGGCTATGTTAACCAGTGTGATGAAAATGTGTCAAATGGTCTATGAAACCAGTGTATGGTGTGCCCCATGATCGCATTAATGTACACAGCTATGATTTAATAAAAAAAAAAAAAGAAAAGAAAAGAAATGGATTAATACAATGTGTTTAAATTCATGGCACTAAAGTCAATAGTAACAATAAAACTTCCCCTCCTCGTTGGTTACTTATGGAGGATGTAAGCAAACCAAGTTCTTAACTTTGAAAACTGGTTAACAAAGAGAAAGAAGCAAGAATTTATTCCTCCTTACCAATATGAGTTACACTTCAAGATAACCAGCTAGTTGACAGGGGGAATATGTCTTTATAGAAGTCTGGCTAATAAATGAGGAAATAGTAAAATTAGAATGTCACCATTTTAAAATCTCCAAATAAATGAATAGATTTAGAAAAACCATTTACAAGTAATATTGCCCAAAATCATTGGAACTGAGTCTGATGACACTTCTAGATCCATAAATTTACATAAAATGCAGAGAACAGAGAGCATGTTAAATGACAACAGAAGGGACAGTGAACAAAATCCAGGCCGTAGAACATCTCGCGTGAAAATTGACCTTCCTGCCCTCACCAAACAAATACATTACAAAAGGAAGATAAAGATAACCAAAAATATTAATAAAAACAAGGCTTATCAGGATTTGTTGCCAATCTATTTTGCACGTGTACAATTCCTGAAACACACACACACTTACACATCCTATATGTATGTAAACATAAAAAGTTGCTTTAGAAATTACCAGGAAACAATGATAATTTTAGAATATAATATTTTATAATTGGGAAATCACTCATGGGAAATAAAACAAATATGGAAAGCCTAGGATAGTAATGCTTATCTGGGACACAAGTACCCTACAGGGGAAGTTTAGAATTGTTGAAGGGTCATAGAATTTGTGAAAGGTTGATTTTTAATTGTTTTTCTTTTTCCAAGTGATCAGCAACAAGTATTCTCTTAAAAGTTTAACTAATAATATCAATTTATATTTGGAAAACTAAAAAATATTTAATACATACAATAATCTTATGAAGGATTAGCTTTTAAAATTTCTTACTAAGTGCCAAGTTCTATGCTGAACATTATATGCATTATGTAACAACCATAGGAAAATGTATTTGTATTTATCAAAAGAGAGAAAGTTACCTTCCCAAGGCTACATACGTAGTAAAAATGCCACCTACAGTAATTATCTCAACACATGCAGAAAAACCACTTCACAAAATTCAACTTCCATTCATAATAAAACCTTAACAAGCTAGAAATAAAAGGGAACTTGATAAAAGGCATTTGTAAAAAACCTATAGTCTAACACTGTACTTTAGGATGAAAGACAACTTATCTTACCACTGCTATTCAATATCAATGGTCCTTGTCAGTATAATAAGGCGGGAAAAACAGAAATAAATGAGGAAGTAAAGTTTATGCATTTGCAGTTGATTCTATCATCTATATTAAAAATCCCAAGGGCTGGGCGGCGCCTGTGGCTCAGTGAGTAGGGCGCCAGCCCCATATGCCGAGGGTGGCGGGTTCAAACTCAGCCCTGGCCAAACTGCAACCAAAAAATAGCCGGGCATTGTGGCGGGCGCCTGTAGTCCCCGCTGCTCAGGAAGCTGAGGCAAGAGAATCGCGTAAGCCCAAGAGTTAGAGGTTGCTGTGAGCCGTGTGACGCCACGGAACTCTACCTGAGGGCGGTACAGTGAGACTCTGTCTCTACAAAAAAAAAAAAAAATCCCAAGGGCTATACCCAAGTTATAAAAGTAATAACTGAGTTTATCAGGTTATAAAGTACAAGGTAAATTTATAAAAATCAATTGTATTTATACATAATAGCATGAACAACTGGAAGTTGAAATTAAAAAGAAAAATACCAAAAATCACGTTATAACAAAGATATTTGTACCAGAATGTTTATTGCAGCCCAATTCATAATTGCTAAGTCATGGAAAAAGCCCAAGTGCCCATCGATCCACGAATGGATTAATAAATTGTGGTATATGTACACCATGGAATATTATGCAGCCTTAAAGAAAGATGGAGACTTTACCTCTTTCATGTTTACATGGATGGAGCTGGAACATATTCTTCTTAGTAAAGTATCTCAGGAATGGAAGAAAAAATATCCAATGTACTCAGCCCTACTATGAAGCTAATTTATGGCTTTCATATGAAAGCTATAACCCAGTTATAACCTAAGAATAGGGGAAGGGGGAAAGGGAGGGGAGGGAGGGGGGAAGATGGGCTGAGGGAGGGTGATTGGTGGGATTACACCTGCAGTGCATCTTACAAGGGTACATGTGAAACTTAGTAAATGTAGAATATAAATGTCTTAACACAATAACTAAGAAAATGCTCTGGTGACTTTCACTAAAGTGGTTTTGGAGAAGGCTGGGTTTCTTTTTTCTGTTTCTGTTTTTCCTTTGTAGATGGGATAAGCAGCAGCATGTCTGTATGGTGACAGAGAGCCTAGCCAGTCTACTGTGGCTGTTAACGTCCTTAAGGGAGGAAGAAGGCAGCAAAGGGACAGTGGGAGGTCACATGAAGAATGCCTGAACAAGCCTCTAGTTTGTGGCCCACTCTGTTTTCTAAAATGTCTAACTATTTTATGGCTTTCACATGAAAGCTGTAACCCAGTTATAACCTAAGAATGGGGGAAGGGGGAGAGGGAGGGGCGGGAGGGGGGAGGATGGGCAGAGGGAGGGTGATTGGTGGGATTACACCTGTGGTGCATCTTACAAGGGTACATGTGAAACTTAGTAAATGTAGAATATAAATGTCTTAACACAATAACTGAGAAAATGCCAGGAAGGCTATGTTAACCAGTGTGATGAAAATGTGTCAAATGGTCTATAAAACCAGTGTATGGTGCCCCATGATCACATTAATGTACACAGCTATGATTTGGTAACAATAAAAATAATAAAAAAATAAAGAAAATACCAAAACATGACAACTTAGGGATAAATTTAAAATATATCCATTGAAAATTATAAAACATTGCTAAGAAATATTAAGGAAGAACTAAACAAATGGAGGAAGATGTCATATTCATGGATTGGAAGACTCAATATTGTTAAGTGTCAATTATCCCCAAATGATCTATAGATTCAATATAATGTCAATCAAAATCCCAGCAGGTTTTTCTATAGAAATTTACCAATGAATTCTAAAATTATATGGAAATGCCAAGGACCTAATTTTAAAATCTATAAGAAAATATAAAGTTGGATCACTCACACGCCTGATTTCAAGTTAGTATAAAGATACAGTAATCAGGACAGTGTGGCTTTGATGTAGGATAGATATATAGATAAATGGAACAAAACTGGGGTCAAAAATAGACCCACCATATAAAGTAATTTGATTTTCAACAAAATGCTAAGAAAATTCAATGTCAAAAGGATAATCTTTTCAAAAACCTATACTAGAACAACTAGGTATTCATATGTCAAAAAAGAACATCAACTCCTCTCTCTCTCACTATTACAAAAAAAATTAATTTGAAATAAGTCAGAGACTTAAATGTAAAAGCCAAAGCTATAAAACTTCTACAAGAAAAGTAGGAGAAAAACTTTGTGATACAGAACTAGGTGAAGATTTCTTAAATAGGACATGAAAAATGACCAAACTATACAGGAAAAATTTGATAGTTTTGGCTTCATTAAAATTAAAATGCCTCTATCCTTCCAAAGACACTGTTAGGAAAGTAAGACAAGTCACTGACTAGAAAATGCCATGTGCAAAATATGTATGTTATAAAAGATCTATGCGTAGAAAATAGAAACAACTCTAACAACTCAATAAGAAGGCAAACAATCCATTAAAAATATAAGCAAAATATCTGAACCGAAACTTTACTAAAGAAAACATTTGATTGGCTAATAAGCACATGAAAACATTTGATTGGCCAATAAGCACTCAACATCATTAGTCACCAGTGAAATGCAATGTATTTCTAGTTCTGCAACCCAACTAGAATGGCTGAAACTTAAAAGACAAAAAATTCCAAGTGTAGTCAAGGATGCAGACCAACTAAAAATCTCATAAATTACTGGTGGAAAATGAAAATGTACAGACACGTTCGGCTTGACACCCGTAGCACAGTGGTTACAGCGCTAGCCACATGTACCGAGGCTGGTGGGTTCAAGCCCGGCTTGGGCCAACTAAACAACAATGACGACTGCAACAAAAAATAGCCGGCACTGCGGTGGGCGCGCCTGTAGTCCCAGCTACTTGGGAGGGTGAGGCAAGAGAATCGCGTAGGCCCAAGAGTTTGAGGTTGCTGTGAGCTCTGACACTACAGCACTCTACCAAGGGTGACATAGTAAGACTCCGTCTCAAAAAAAAAAAAAAATGTACAGACTTTTTGGGAAAAGTCTGGCAATATGATAGTTACTTTTCTGTATAAATTGCTGAGCCAATGTGCTCAGATAGTTAATCAAACATCCTTCTAGATGTTTTTATGAAGGTATTTCTTGGATGAGATTAATATCTAAATGACAGACTTCGAGTAAAGCAGATTGCCTTCCATACTGTAGTTGGGCCTCATAGTACAAGTTAAAGGCCTTAATACAACAAAGACTGACCTCCCTGGGCAAAAAGGAATTCTGCTAGCAGACTGCTTTTGAACTAGAACTATAACACTTCCCTGGGCCTCCAGCCTGCCCTACTACTCCGTGGATTCTGCGCTTACCAAGCCTCCACAACCATATAAACCAATTCTTTAAACTAAATCAATTAATGTCTCCCTTTTTCCTACACTCTATTAATACACAGGTATGTACTTATATAATACACACACACACACACACACACATATCCTGTTGGTTCGGTTTCTCTGGGGAACCCTGACTACTAATATAGGCAGTTTCTTATCAAATTAAACATAGCGGGGGCATGGTGTCTTATATCTATAATCGCAGAACTTTGGAAGGCCAACGCAGGAGGATCACTTAAGGCCAGGAGTTCAAGATCAGCCTAGACAACACAGTGAGATCTCGTATCTACAAAAAGTTTTAAAAATTAGCCAGGCATGGGAACCAGAGCTAGTAGTCTTAAGATCATTTGACCCAGGAGTTTGAGATTATAGGGAGCTATGATCATACTATTACATTCCAGCCTGGGTGAACATAAGACTCTATCTCTAAAAAATAATTAAAAAAATAAAAAACAATTAAACATAGGGTGGTGCCTGTGGCTCAGTGGGTAGGGCACCAGCCCCATATACCGAGGGTAGTGGGTTTAAACCTGGCCCCAGCCAAACTGCAACAAAAAATAGCTGGGTGTTGTGGCGGGCACCTGTAGTCCCAGCTACTTGGGACGCTGAGGCAAGAGAATCCCCTAAGCCCAGGAGTTGGAGGTTGCTGTGAGGTGTGTGACGCCACGGCACTCTACTGAGGGCAATAAGGTGAGACTCTGTCTCTACAAAAAATAAAACAAATTAAAAAAAAACAATAAGTAAACATATACTCTGCACTTACATGTGATCCAACCATCCCACACCTAAGGAATATCTCCCAAATCAAAAAGCAAACAAACAAACAAAAACAAAGGCTACACAAAGACCTTATGCAAATATTCTTAGCAGCTTTATTCATAATAGCAAAAAAAATGGGAAACCAAAATGCACATTGAATAGTGAATGGCTAAATAAATCTTGGTACATCCATGTAACAGAATACACTTGGCAATAAAAATGAACTATCCATGAAACCAAAAGCATTAATCTCAGAAGTATTAAGCTAAGTGAATAAAGTATGACACAAAAAGGCTATATGTTATATGACTGCATTTCTATGAAACTTTTAAAGTAGCAAAACTATAGGGACAGAAAACAGATCAGTCACTGCCAGGGACTGAGGGGGAGGGAAGGGGATTGGCTACAAAGGGACGTGAGGGAATCTGGGGGATGATGTAAGTGTTCTGTATCTTCCTTGTAGTAGAGGTCTGTCAAAACTCATTAAACTTTAACCGTCACTTTTAAAGACTAATTTTTTTATATGTAGATGCTATCTTTATTTTTAAAAATTGGTAACAGTCAGCTGTAAAGTACATATGATGATAACTGAAAATACTTCCCTAGGTGCTAACAGTCCCTGTATTGTTGAGGCCAGGGAGCTCCCGTGAGGACTTTCTTCCCCCACCCCACCCCCACTGACCACCCTCCTCAAGGTCAACAACCTCCTTCCCATACCTCTCACCCACATAGAGTAGTGTCTGTGTCTGCAACCACTGGTTGAAAGGAAAAGGTGCTCACTCAAGCTGGCCGAAGTATATATACGTGACTATATCAACAAGGACACGGATAATTTATGGAATCCAAGCACAGGAAGCACAGAGGGCCTCAGGAAGGTTTGGGACCAGGAAGTGTCCCATCTCTCCTCCTCATGGCCCCATGGTGTCTCACATCTGTTTTCCTTCCCTTGATGTCTGCCTCTACCTCATTCTTCTTCATTTATTTTTTCAAACAGGGTCTTGTTCTTTGGCCCTGGCTGGAGTGCAGTGGCATCTGCACAGCTCACTGCAACCTCAAACTCCTGGGTTCAAGTGATCCTCTGACCTTAGCATCCTGAGAAGCTGAGACTATAGGTGCATGCCATCATGCTTGGCTAATTTTTCTTTCTTCTTCTTTTTCTTCTTTTTGTAGAGTTAGGAGTCTCACTCTTGCTCAGGCTGGACTCGAACTGCTGACCTCCAGCAATCTCCTGCCTCAGCCTCCCAGAATGCTGGGGTTATAGGTGTGAGCCACTGTGCCTGGGCTTGTCTTCTTTTTTCTTGTTCCAGGCAACTTCTCTATGCATGTGAGTCAAACATGGCTGGCCCAGCACAGTGCAGCCCAACCTCCTGTCACTTTATAAAACCTCATCCAAATTCTCAGGAAAAACAATCTGATGCATCTTGAGGTCCACCTGGCTATGGATACAGAGCTCTTACCCCAAAGCGAATATGCTGTGGGCAGGGGCTAGCTTAGGAGACAAGTCTCTAGAAAGGAGATGTGGATTAGGGAAGAAATGATCGGTCTCCAAGCCTACGAGAACCTCCCTGAGCTGATGTCGTTTTCAGTACCATTGTACATTTTGTCTCTCAGCTTTTTGCTATTACCCAAGAATTCCAAGCATATTCCTGTCACAGGGCCTTTGCATCTACTGTTCTCTTTGCTGCAGAGGCTTTCTCTACAGATCGACACAGGGCCTGCTCCCTCGCTCCTTCAGGCCTCTGCTCAAATCATCAGCCTTCTCTCCACTGTATTTAAAACTGCAACTCTGATGGCCACTTTTTGCCACTTCTCCACTTTATTTTTCCTCAGTGCATTGTAAAAACAAAATGTGCTCATATATATTTACTTGTTAATCTATTTATTATTTGTCCCCCTTATCCCCAGAATGTAAGCTTCACGAGAGTGAGAATTGTTACATTTACCGCTTTATCACCAGGACTCTTAGGATCAGGCACAGAGAAAATGTTCCATAAATATTTGTTGAATAAAGTGTTAATTAATTTTACATGCCTACTAGTTGAATAACCGCCCTCTCAGTCCATTCATCCCTACTGATAATGTCTGTGGTGGGGCATTTCCTACCATGTCTATACTCCTTCGATGTTGACGCTCTCTATTTTTACCAACCCCACAAAATTCTGCTGTTGGGTCTTAATAAGATGCTCAACTTAATTCCTCTTTGGCTAATCACCTTCTGGCAGCTTCATTTTGGCTATTCCCATATAAAAGATACAAATGCCCTCACTACAGAGTTCTACCTCTAAGAAGCCCTATAGAGTTCCAGCAACCCAATTCTTCTCTTTCCAACTTGGCCATGACTTGGATGGGACCTCAAGAGTCTAAGCTTTAAACTCACCCAAAGGACTTTGCACAGTGAAGATGCTTAAGAAAAAGCTTGTGAATTGAGATTTATTGATTCATCATTCAATACATGGGAACTAAAAATAAAAATGTTTGCACCAATTTATTAATTGTGAGCACCTGCTATTGTGGCACTGTACTGGAGTTTGGAGCTGAAGAGATGAGCAATACAGGGTACCAAAGAACAGACTTAAGTGCAGAGATTAAAACAGCCCTACAGATAACTAATGAGGCAGACTATGAGAAGGGTACTAAAAGGAACAAAATCTCAAAGTCAAGGAGAGTGGAGTGAAATTGATTCTATATATATAAGAAAGCTGTTAGGAAGAATGTAGAATATTTCAAAGGTCTTGAAAAATGGAGAGCAGAAATATTTAGAACTGAATTAAAATGTAAACATTACATGTTAAAAATTTGGAGACATAGCTAAAATTATTAAAGGGAAATTTTATCAGGAAACAAAGATAGTTTAAAAATACACAAGGTAAGCATTCAAATCCAAAAGATAGAAAAAATAAAAGCAAAGCCAACCTAAAGATAAAAAAGGAAGGGTACGAAGTTAGAAATCAGTAAATTAGAACTATAATAACAAAATAAAAAATTAGTTCTTTAGAAAGCATTGATAAGATAAACATCTGCCAAAACTGACCACAGAAAAAAGGGAAAAGATTAAAAAAAAAAAACAAAAAAACAGAATGAAAAAGGAGAAATAACTACAGACTCAACAGAGGTTTAGAAATAAAGAAAGAAATGGCAGTGCCCATAGCTCAGTGGGTAGGGCGCCAGCCACATACACCTAGTCCGGTGGGTTTGAACTTGACCGGGCCTGCTAAACAACAATGACAACTGCAACAACAACAAAATAGCCGGGCATTGTGTCAGGTGCCTGTAGTCCCAGGTACTTGGGAGGATGAGGCTAGAGAATCGCTTAAGCCCAAGAGTTTGAGGTTGCTGTGAGCTGTGATGCAACAGCACTTTACCCAAGGCGACAGCTTGAAACTCTGTCAGAAAGAAAAGAAAAGAAAAGAGAGAGAGAGAGAAAGAGAAAGAGAGAGAGAGAGAGAGAGAGAGAGAGAGAAAGAAAGAAAGAAAGAAAGAAAGAAAGAAAGAAAGAAAGAAAGAAAGAAAGAAAGAAAGAAAGAAAGAAAGAAAGAAAGAAAAGAAAAGAAAGAAAGAAAGAAAAACTATTTTGATTTTTTGACAGCTGGAGGTGGGGGAAGGCATTCCAGTACTAGAACACAATGTGAGCAAAGCCAGGGAGTGGTCATGTTTGAGAGAACACAAGTAATTGGTTTGAGTAAAGGAAGTTGAGGATGTCTGTTGAGAACTGTGAAATACTGCTGTATGGAGAGCCAGGGTCCTAATAATGAAGCCCCTTGGAAGCAGACTTCATCCTGTGAGCAATGGGGAGCTGTGGATGGTTTCTGAGCAGGGACAGGTGATGAAAGATGTGCTTCAAGAAGATGCCTGATAGTAACAAGTAGAGAGACAATGACTGTGACTGTTCAGGGCATAAGATGATGAGGATCTGATTAGGGCTTTGGAAGTAGAGATGGGACCAGAAAATAATGTGGAGGGAAAAATCTATAGTTTGGCAAATGACTGAAAGTAAGTGTGGTGATGGGAGTATGGGGCGAGGAGTAGGGTGGAGGAGGTGTCAGATTCTGCCAAGGCATCAAGCCAGAAGTCATTGGATTGTATATTGGGAGATCATGATAATCTTGAAGATAATAGTTTCTGAGTAAAGTCAGAATGGTAAGGAGATACAAAGCAATCAATTGAGGACTGAATAACTATACGTTCTTTAATGTTTCCAAAGCATTTTCATCTTATTTGATCCTTACTGGCCTATGGGATAGGCAGGTAAGAAAGATTAGAGCTTGTCCAAGCCACAGGAGTCAACAAAACAAAGTCAATTTCTCCAACACAACCAGGACAAGAAGTGGGTCAGTTATTTGAACATGTCAGTAAAGGCAAGAACTCCTAACAAAATACACAAGCAAAACCTTCTTCCCTCATTGAGCTACCCGCTGCTTGAACCATGTTCCTTGTTTGGCAAGATCACTGTTTTATGAGTCTGGGCTAGGTGAGGGAAACTTGCCTCCCCGACATGGGAGAAAAAGGCTAGATATCTGCTTGCCCAGTTTCCCTTGCAGCTAAAGAAAAGGCCGAGAAAGAACTGGGCTCTGCCAATCAGGCACCATGCACGGAGGCAGAGGCAGGAGCTCTCAAGGTGAAAGGGAGCAGGGCCGCTCACCATCTCTTCAGCAGCGGCAGGAGAGGATTGGCATGCAACGGAGTACTTGACGCAGAGGTAGCTTTGAGGATGCAGGGCCAGCAGCCACGACTAAGTTAAGGTCCTGGCAGAGAGGCCATGTGGCACACAGTGCTCAGCAGAGGTGGCATTTTCTGGTCAGACCAGTTCTGAAGTCTGGCATTCAGTGCTGTTCCAGGAAGCTCAGATTCTTCCAGGCTCTCCAGTTCCCCCAGTTCTACAGCTGCCCAAACACTTATCTGCTTAGTCAGCCAGGGTCACTTTCTGTTGCTTATATTTAAGAACTCTGATCCACACACATTAATACCAACTATGTTCTGGTTTACTCTAAAGGCCGTGTGTACGAGAAAGCTACAAATAGGGAGAATTTTATTTTGATTAAGCACCAAGGAATTGTAATCTAGATTCATTAAAATTCCCTTATAACACTAAGTTTTTTTAAAGAGGCAGCATGTAAAGTAGTATATATGCTAAATTTGTTATACACACACAGGAAAAGATTATACAAAATGTTAACAGCCATTATCTTGGGCTAGAGGGTAGGGGGTGATATTGATTTCCTCCATTTTGCTTATATAAAGCTGATAAATTTCCTACTGTGCATGTGGCATCCTTGCATGATACAATATCATTTCAAAACATAGAAACACGTCTGTTTTCTTCTGCAGGCACACTGATCATTACTTTCCATGTCCATTGGAGCATTTTAGGAGCAATTTCCTTGCCTTGGTCTGACGTTCCCACCAGGTTTTCTCAGGGAATTTAACACGCTAGTCCTCTCTAGAAACCCCTACCCCCAACCCCCAAACAACAATTAGCCCTCTTCCTGGAGAGTTTGAGGAGGAGTCCTGGGCATGCCTGGCTTTAGTCTTTCCAATATCTTTCACCTCCATTTGCCCACAGGAGGGTGCATTCTGGTCTGTGCCAGGGTTGAGCGTGAGTGACCCTAATTCCAGGCAGTCCTTGGCAGCCTCACACCAAAGCCAGTTTCAAGCAGGCTTTATCAGTAACAGAGCTCCATTTGTCTTCTGCATTTTATTCCTCAGCTAGTTCCAAAGTGGGGAGAGGAGTCAAGAGAGGTGATTCAATGGTTTCAGATACATCCAGGTACCCAAGGACCTGTGATTGACACTATTTCCTTAGGCTTCCCAGTGCCCTCCTTGGGACACAGGAGAACACAGGCTCTTCTTAATTGCCTAAAACTTGGGGGAGAGAACACTCAGCTCCCCCAGCCCCCAATATGCTGCCAGTCCTGCCTGCTGCCTCCCTTATTACTGCCTTATCTAGAAATGCATCATTACTTAACATTCAGAACCCCCCTACCAGGATTCAGTGCTTTAGTAACAGCAGAATAAACACCTCGGTCATCAGATAAAATATTCCAGGCCAGGCCCTGAGGTTTCATTAGCAGCAAGACAGTTTAATGGGATTATAGCTTTTTTGTTGTTCAGAAAGCAGACACTGTTCAAGCATAGAAAGCTTATTCATTGATCTTAACCTTTCATTCACCAAGTATAGGGAAAGAAAGCAAACCACGGAATCTCAAATCTGCAGTTCTACTCTATTTTATTATTCCTTGCTTCTATCAGATAAAGTAGCTAAGTTTCATAAATCATTACTCTTAAAATCAAGCCATAAAAACACACCCATCTTCCCAAGAGTTTGTCAGCATTTTACAAAGTAGCTGGATACAGCAAGTGCTTTAAAAACCACAGTAAAGTACCCGGCCAAATTCCAAATATTACACATAATCTTTATCTGACAGCTTTCAGGGTAGATAATAACCAAAGTCAATCACTTCTTTCTCAGGTTTCCTGACTGTATTTTCCTCAAATTTATTCTTAAGTTATAATTCAAGGTCACAAAAGCAATAGTTTAAGATATGCATGCCATTCAACAGAAAGCAAACCTCATCAAACAACCAACCCTTAAACATCGCTTTCTTAATGCACCAGATGTGCTTAGAAATGTTTTAAAAATATCAAGACACAATCACATAAAAACATGCAGAAATAATAATAATACTGAGTCTCTAAAAATCTTCAGCTAAAATGTTTCCAACAGCATTGCTTTCTAGAAAGTCAAATAAAAAGTGCTTAATGAACAGTGAAGGTGTGGTAAGTCCCATTTAATAACACAGGCAGACCACTGACTGGGGCTTGGGTGGCTGGCCTCTTGGGGAATTGGAACATGAGGTTGATAAAAACAGGGATTCAAAGTAGGACTACATGGCCATTGCGTTTCAGCTGTTGCCACCCTGTTTGGGCCACACCCCACCCATCCACCTCCAGGTCAAAGCTGGAAGGCACCTCAGATGTCCTTGCTCACAGCTTCAGCATGGTTAAGGGGTGGTCACCTGCCAGGAAGTGAAGGGAAAAGAATGGCTAACAGTTCTCCATGCTAGCCCCTCAGTCACTGGCCACTAGACTCTGATCTCATAATTTCTTATTAACACTCAGATTTTTAGGGGAAATCTAAAGGGAGATGAGAAAAGAGTTAGGAATAAAAAAGCTCCCTTAAGGAAAGGGAGTCCCTGGGATCTGCTCTCATCCACCCTCAGGGGCTTGCACGGGTCTGCAGAGCAAATACACAGAGAATGAACATCTGGAGTAAAGATTTAAGAGGAGATGGCACATCATAGTGGGTAAGCTCTAACCTATTCAGGATCATCCTTTTGCCATACAAGTGTTGGTTTTTCAGGTCCTTAGAGGATTTGGAGGAACGCTTAGTCTCTCCCCCTAACAAATCTCCCTGATATGATATGACCTCCAGCCTTAAAAAAGACTGGGAGAAGACAGTAGTGTTTTAAGATGATTTTTGAAGACAGTGACAGTAGGTGGGCATCCTTTATGCATCTGATTAACGGAGTCTATTTAAGTAATAATAAATATTTTAAATGCTACAGCTTCCATCTAAATTAAGAAAATGTTAGAGAAATGAAAAAGCAGGAATGTTCTTTCCTCTGACTTCCTCGCCCATGAATAAACAGGAAGATGAGAGACTGGATAAAAAGACCGTGTAGTGTAATGGTTCTATGTGTACAGACTCTGGGCCCTGGCTACCCGTGTTCAAATCCTGGCTCTGACACTTAACCTGTCTGTGCTTCAGTGTCCACATTTGTAAGTTGAGCATAATAACAGCATGACTTACAGTGTTGTTGTGAGAATTAAGTGAGTTAACATAGGTTAATTGCTTTGAGCAGTCTTGTATCACTTAAGGTAAGCAATACACAAATGTCTAACATCTTGCTATTACTAGGTGTTTTCTAAAGGTGCTTGATAGCACTTGGCTAAAATTATTATATGTTTGCTAGGATGAAACTCAATTAAGGTTTAAAACTAAGGTGTTAGAATTAAAATATGCACTGGCTTATTTTGTTGTACATGAGACTATTTTCAATGAAAATATTCTGAATGCATAACCTTGTTGACTCAGATAAAACAGGGAAAATGCCTGCTAGTGAATGGTTGTTGACTTCTTAACAGAGTGTGACAAAGCAGTCCTCAAATATGCATGAATAACCTGAATTCAGTATACCTATTCAGTATTCAGTGAATTCATAAGCATATGCCTCATTTTCCTTTGATATATAAAGTAATAAAATCACATTCAGTTAACTGAGTTAGACAATAAAATCAGAAGAAGTCAACAAAAATAAATCTCTGCAGTAAAGAAGATCATAAATAATGACATCTATCCTTGAGTTGTGAAGAATATATGTTAAGATTACATTAAACAGAAAGGTTATAAAAACAGTTGACTAAAATGTTTCCAACTAAATACATGTCTATCCCCATGAGCAAGGAATTCCATTCCTAAACATACGCCCAAGAAATATGAAAACAGAAAGATATATACAAGAATGCTCATAGTAGCTCTGTTCATAACACCCCAAAACTGAAAATTACCCAAATTTCTATCAATAGGAGAATAAACAAAACATTGTGCATTTATACAACTGAATATCATACAGCAATGAGAATGAAAAAACTACCAATGTATATAATAACATGGATGTATCTCACAGATATTTTGTCAAATAAAAGAATCTGGACAAAAAAAAAGAATGCATATGTGATTCTCTTTATATGAAGTTTAAAAGTCATCAAATGTCATCAACAACGTTAGAAGTCCCAGTAGTGGTTACTTTGGCACAGGGGAGAACAGGTAGAGACTGAGAAGGAATATGAGAGAATCTTACAGAGTGCTGGCAATGTTCAATACATATGTAAAATTCATCCAGCTGTATACTTAAGATTTGTATACTTTATGCATTTTACTGTATGTGTTTCATGTCATTATTTTAAAACTTCTGAACTGGTAATTTAAATCATGACTGACTATACTTCAACAAAACCGACTGCCACTTGATTACTTCATGTCATGTTGGAATTGGCAGAACATTCTGCCCACATATGCACCCCACCAAGAATGGCGGACTAAACTGTGTTTACCACAGAATTCCTGGATCGAAGCCCTAACCCCTGCTCCCTCCAAATGAGTGTATTTGAAGGTAGAGTCTATAAAAAAGCAAATAATGTCATCAGGGTGGGGCCGTGATGTCCTTATAAGAGGAAGAGACACCAGAGATGTGTACACAGAAAAGTACCATGAGAGGACGCAGCAAGAAGGTGACCATTTGCAAGCCAAAGAGGGAGACTTCAAGAGAAAGCAGACCTGCTGACACCTTGACCTTGGACTTCTAGCCACCAGATCTGTGAGAAATAAATGTCCACTGTTTAAGTCTCCCAGCCTGTGGTATTTTGTTATGGGAGCCTAAGAAGACCAGCATATGAGGTTAAGTCTTTAATAGAAATGCTAGGAATTTGACACAGACCCTCTGGAGTTTATGGGACCCAGGTGTTGGTATCTGATTCTTGTAGGGAGACATCTAAGGGCTGGTCAAAGCTAGCAGGGCAATAAGAAAAATGTGGGTGTGGGATATGTTTGGAGCAAAAGGCACTTCTACTGCCGAGGGAATGTGTATGTGTTTCCTGTGGTCATGATTTGGGATTCACAGAGCAGCATGCCTAAGTTGGAGGAAGTGAAGTTTAAAATAACACAAGTTTAACTTAACCACAAAGGAAGACAGTTAAATCCGGGTGAGGGCAAAGAAGAAAGGACCTACAAAACAACCAGAAAACAAGTAGCAAAGTGGCAGTGGTAAACCCTTACTGATTGATAAAAATCCTTTATGTAAATGAATTAAATTTTCCAGTTAAAAGACAAAGTGTCTGAAATGATTTTGAAAAAATGACCAAACTGTATGCTGTCTATAAGAAACTCACTTCATCTATAAAGACACATACAGACTAAAAGTGAAGGGATAGTAAAACATATTCTATGCAAGGGAAACCAAAAAACAGAGAGAGCAGCTATACTTACATCACATAAAATAGGTTAAACTCTATTTTAAAGTCAAGAATAGTAAAAAAGAAAAAAAAAGTCAAAGACCACTATATAATGACAAGTGGTCAATACAGCAAAGGCATCTAGAATTCTACATAAATGCACTTAACACTGGGGAACCCAAATAAATAAAGCAAATATTAATAGACCAAAAGGAAGAGACTAACTGCAATACAACAATAATGGAGGATTCAACACCTCACTTTCGGCAATGGACAGATCATCTAGACAGAAATGATCAAAAAAAAATCAGAATTAAACTGCAGTTTAGACTAAATGTAGCTAAAAGACATTTACCATAATATTCCATCAACAGCTGCAGAATATATATTTCCTCAATAGTAAAAGGAACATTTTATAGAATAGAACATATGTTTGGTCATAAAACAGGTCTTAAACTTTAAAAAAGGAATATCATATCAAGAATCTTTTCTGACCACAATGGAATAAAACTTGAAATCAGTAATAGAAAGAACCTTGGAAACTACAAATTCATGGAAATTAAGCATGTTACTCAACAATGAATGGGTTGATGAAGAAATTAAAAATAAAATTTTAAAATTCCTTAAGACAAATGAAAATGGAAACAGAACATAATAAAACCTATAGGGCATGCAAAAGCAGTTCTAAGAGGGAAGTTTATAGAAATAAACACCTGCATCAAAAAAGTAAGAAAGCTCTCAAATAAACAATGTTATACCTCAAAGCACAAGAACAAACTAAACTCAAAATTAGTAGAAGGGGAAAAAAAAATACCAGATCAGAAATAAACAAGGCACAGGTTAAAAATAAATAAAAGTTCAACAAAACAGAGTTGAGTTTTTCTTAAGATAAATAAATTTGGCCAATTTTTAGCTAGACTAGCAAAAAAAGAAGTCTGGGCATGGTGGCTCACACCTGTAATATAAGCACATGTGGGAGCCAAAGCAGGAGGGTCACTTGAGGCCCAGGAATTCAAGACCAGCCTGGGCAGCATAGTGAAAACCCATCTCTACAAAAAGAAAAAAAAAGAAAGAAAAAAAAGAGAAAAGTAGCCAGCCATGGTGGTGCCTGTAATCCCACTACTTGGGAGGCTGAGGCAAGAGGTTCATTTGAGTCTAGGAGTTTAAAGTTGCAGTGAGCCAGGATTACTCTGTACCTCAACAGAGTGAGGTGACAGGGTGACAGAGTTCTGAAGAAAGGAAGGGGAAGGAAAGAGAAGAAGAAAGGGAGGGAAAGAGGGTGGAGGGTGGGAGTATGCGAGGGAGGGAGGAAGGAAAGAAAATAAATAGAGGAGGCTCAAATAATAAAATCAGATAAAAAAGAGACATCTATGATATCACAGACATACAAAAGATTGTAAGAGACTATTATGAACAAACACATGCTAACAAAATAGAAAATCTAAACTAAACAGATAACTTAATGGACACCTAAGTCTACCACTGTTGAATCATACAGAAATAGAAAACCTGAAGAAACCAACAAAGAGTAATGAGATGAATCAGAAACAAAAAGTCTCCCATCAAAAGAAAAACCGCTGAATTCTAGGAAACATTTAAAGAAAACTATTATCAATTCTTCTCAAACTATTCCAAAAAGATTGAAGGGGAGGAAATATTTCCAAAATCATTGTACAAGGCCAGCATTACCTTGATACTAAAACCACACATACACACACACAAACAGGCCAATAAATATAGGTGCAAAAATTCTCAACAAAATGCTAACAAACAAAATTTGACAATAAATTAAGAAAAAACTCATTCACCATGATTAAATGAATTCATTCCAAGAATGAAAGGATGGTCCAATATACATGAATCAATGAATGTGACATATCACATTAACAGCATCAAAACCAAAAACTGTATGCTCATTTCAAAAAGCATTTTATAAAATTTAACAATCTTAATGATACAAAAAAAAACCCCTCTCAACATATTAGGTATAGAATGAACATACCTCAACACAGTGCAAGCCATAAGTAACAACCCATAGCTAACATACTGAATGGGGAAATATTTAAAGCTTTTCCTTTAAGATCTGAAAAAATACAAAGATGTCCACTTTTACCATTCTTATTCAACATAATACTAAATTCCCAGCCAGAGCAATTAGGCAAGAAAGAGAAATAAAGGACATCCAAATTAAAAAAGACATTTCAACAACCCTGTTCGCAAATGACATAATCATATATTCAGTAAAATTGCAGGATGCAAAATCAACATAGAAAATTCAGTAGCATTTTTAAATGCCACTAACAAATGACCTAAAAAAGAAATCAAGAAAGCAAATCCATTTACAATAGTTACAAAAGAATAAAATACCTAGGAATAGATTTTACTAGAGAGGTAAAATATCTCTACAATGAAAACTATAAAACACTGATGAAAGAAATTAAATATATCTTTCCAAGTAAATGGAAAGATATACAATGTTCATGGAGCCAAAGAATTAACATATTGCTGAGCAGTCACAAGTTACTTGGTAACTTGAATAGTTACTGCATAATTGCCAAGTCAACAATGTGGGAAGTGTTAAAAGGGCTAAGTGATTTTACAGTATAAGCAGCTGAGAAATGAGGAGGGAAGAAATACCAAAATAAGCTGAACTTGGGATGACTGGGAATTGAGACTGGGAGAAATGAATCAGGGATCAACTGCTATGCTAACATATTGTTGATTGGCAATTTAACACAGAAACTATCCACGTTACCAAGTAACGTGACTGGTCAGCTATGTGTTAATACCATTAAAATGTCCTTACTACCCAAATTGATCTATAGATTCAATACAAATTCTATCAAAATACCAATAACAATCCTCACAGAAATAGGAAAAAAAATCCTAAAATTCATATGGAACCACAAAAGACCTGGATTGACTACCTAAATTGATCTATAGATTCAAGACAAATTCTATCAAAATACCAATAACAATCCTCACAGAAATAGGAAAAAAAAATGGAATACTATGCAGCCTTAAAGAAAGATGGAGACTTTACCTCTTTCATGTTTACATGGATGGAGCTGGAACATATTCTTCTTAGCAAAGTATCTCAGGAATGGAAGAAAAAGTATCCAATGTACTCAGCCGTACTATGAAGCTAAATTATAGCTTTCACATGAAGACTATAACCCAACTATAGCACAAGACTATGGGGAAAGGGCCAAGGAAGGGGAAGGGAGGGGGGAGGTTTTGGTGGAGGGAGGGTAATGGGTGGGGCCACATCTATGGTGCATCTTAGAATGGGTATAGGCAATTGCACTAATGTACACAGTATGATTTAACAATAAAAAAAAAAGAAAAGAAAAAAAAAATCCTAAAATTCATACGGAACCACAAAAGACCTGGATTGACCAAAGCAATCTTGCACAAAAGGAACAAATCTGGAGGAAGCATCACACTAGCTGACTTTAAAATATACATAAAGCTAGCAACCAAACAGTATGGTCATGACATAA
The DNA here is from genome assembly GCF_027406575.1 of Nycticebus coucang. Lineage (NCBI taxonomy): Eukaryota > Metazoa > Chordata > Mammalia > Primates > Lorisidae > Nycticebus > Nycticebus coucang. Next base: position 80,235,565 of record NC_069781.1, read on the forward strand.
AAACACACAGACCAAAGGAACAATAGACAGCCTAGGAATCAATCCACACATTTTCAACAAAGGTACCAAGAACATATATTGGGGAAAAGACAGTCTCTTCAGTAATTGATTCTGGGAAAATTGGACTTTACATGCAGAAGAATGAAGCTAGACCTTATGTTTAACTTTACATAAAAATCAATTCAAAATGGATTAAAGACTTAAACATAAGACCTGAAACTATAAAACTACTAGAAGAATACACATGGAAATGCTCATGACATTGGTCTGGGCAAGGTTATTTTGGATAGGACCTCAAAAGCATAGACAACAAAAGCAAAATAGACAAATGGGATTTTATCAAATTAAAATCTGAGCAGCAGAGAAAACAATCAACAGAGGAAAGAACAACCTACAGATGGAAGAAAATATTCACAAACAATGGCTCTAACAAAGGGTTAATATCCACACTATATAGGGAACTCAAACCACTCAATAACAAAAACCAAATAATCTAATTTTAAATGGGCAAAAGACCTGAATAGACATTTCCAAAAGAAGACACACAAATAGCCAACAGGTATAAGAAAAACTGTTCAACATCACTAATCATCAAGGAAATGTAAGTCAAAACCACAATGTGCTATCACCTCAACCTAATTAGAATGGGTACTATAAAAAAGACAAAAAAAATAATAATAGGGCTAGGCATGGTGGCTCACATCTGTAATCTCAGCACTTTAAAAGGCCAAGGTGGGAGGATCATCTGTAATCTCAGCACTTTAAAAGGCCAAGGTGGGAGGATCACTTGAGCTCAGGAGCTTAAGACCAGCCTAAGAAACAAAGCAAGACCCCCATCTGTACAAAAAATATAACCACAAAAATTAGCTGGGTATGGTGGTTCATGCCTGTAATTGTAGCAACTCAGGAGGCTGAGGCCAAAGAATTGCTTAAGACCCAGAGTTTGATTGATTCACTGTACTCCAGCCTAGGAGACAAGCCAAGATCTTGTCTCTTACAAATTCAGAAACAAAAAATAACAAATACTGGTGAAGAGAACTCTTGTACACTCTTAGTGGGGATATAAATTAGTACAGTCATTATGGAAAACAGTATGTAGGTTACTAAAAAAATTGAAACTAAGACTACCAGGCTCAGCGCCTATAGCTCAGCAGGTAGGGCACCAGCCACATACACTGGAGCTGGCGGGTTTGAACCAACCTGGGCCTGCCAACAAACAATGAGAACTAGAACCAAAAAGTACCTGGGTATTGTGGCGGGTGCTTGTAGTCTCAGCTACTTGGGAGGTTGAGGCAAGAGAATCACTTAAGCCCAAGAGTTTGAGGTTGCTGTGAGCTGTGACACCATGGCACTCTACCGAGGGTGACATAGTGAGACTGTGTCTCAAAAAAAAAAAAAAGGAAAATAAAACTACCATATGATTCAAAAACTCCACCACTAGGTATATATCCAAGGGAAACTAGGTCAGTGTGTCAATGAGATATCTTCACTCCAATGTTTATTGTAAAACTATTCGCAATAGCCAAAAGATGGAATCAACTTAAGCGTCCATCAATGGATGAATGAATAAAGAAACTGTGGTACTGTATACACAATGAAATGCTATTCACCTATAAAAAATGAATGAAACCCCGTCATTTTCAGAAACATGTATGAAACTTAAGGACATAATGTTAAGTGAAATAAGCCCAGCACAGAAAGACAAATAAATACTACATAATCTCACTCACACGTGGAATTCTAAAAAAGTTGATCTTATGGAAGTAGAGAGTACAACAGAGGTTATCAAAGGCTGGGGAAGGAAGGAGAAAGGAAGGATGGAGAAAGGACACAAAGCTACAGTTAGATCGGAGGAGTATGTTCTGTTAAATAATAGGATGACTATAGCTAATACAAAAGTATCTTTCAAAATAGCTAGAAAAGAGGATCTTGAGAGATATCAACACAAAGAAAAAGTCTGAGGTGACTGACACACTAATTAACCTGATTGGATAATTATGAAATACATACATGTTCTGAAATCTCATGCTGTACCCCATAAACAGGTAGGATTATTATGTGTCATTTATAAAAAAATTGAGTAATCAAATATTAAATAAAAATAAAATTATACAAGTTTAATACACTACATGCTTCCCAAAATGGCCAAAGCTAAACAAAGGGTGAGCCACCAGGTGCTAACACAGATGTGGAACAACCACAACTCTTATAAACTGTTGTTGGCAGTGTAAATTGGTACAACCACTTTGGAAACTGCTTGGTAATATCTCTAAAGATAAATATGCACTTATTCTATGACCCAGCAATTCCACTCCTGAGTATAGACCCTACAGTAATCGCATATATGTGTACCAAAATAAACAGACAAGAATGTTCACAATAAAACTCACATGTTCTGCAACAGAAAGATAAACTCAATGTATTCACACAATGATTATTAAACAGTAATAAAAGGGATGAATTATGGATATATACAATAATATAAATGAATGAATAATAATGAATAATGAATAATGATGAATAAATCTCTAAAATAATATTATGTTAAAGAAGTCAGATACAAAAGAGTACATACAATATGATTCACCTATATGAAGTTTAAAATAGGCAGAGTTGATCTATGATAACACAGGTTGGAGCTGTGGTTACCTTTGAGTTAGTGTCTGATCATGACTGAGAAGGAGAATGAGGGAGCCAGGAAATGATCTCTATCTTCATCCGAGTGCTAGTAATAAGAGCTTTCAGATAAATAAAAACTCAACAAACTATACATTTGATATTTCAGTTGATCACTATATCCAAGTAATACTGCAATTTTTAAAGTAAAAAATTAGATGAGATTTGGGGATTTCTATTATATATTGGACTGTATTACATGATTAATAGACAGGATAAGACTTCTCACCACCTGAGAATGACTAGGAAATCTAAGGGACCTGACCAAGATTTTATTCCTATGAGAAAGAAGGCAAGTCTGTTAAACACATAGGAAGGAGTTGTAAGAGAGAACTGGAGATGGTGGCTACCGACACCCTGTTGAGTCTAGCCCATTCAATAAACCCAGCACATAGAGAAGGCAGTGTCATGAATTTGAGATTCCTTGAACAACAGTGTTTGCTGAGCCTACCAGAGTTATCACTTTGGTTTCTGTTCACGATTCAATTCCAAAGATTAATTCTGATGTGATGACATGGGAACCATGGTTCATGCCGACATCACCAATTTATTGGGCAATGTCTGAGTCAATAGCCACAAACACTGAGAGAAGACAGAAGTCCCCTTGGTTACCCCAAAGGTATCAATCATAGCCACTGGCTAACATTATCCAGCTAATAATTATAACAGATTATAATTACACACTTTGACTAATACAGAACTTTGCTGGATAACACTTAGATTTGCTAAATTACCAACTATTAACCTATGAAGTCCTAGAAATAGAAATATTTAAGTAGATACAGGCATATATGTATTTATGTGTATACACATATATATATTTTTTAACATTTTACTACTTTAGCCTTACCTCAGATTCTACTTCAGCTTTTATTTTGAGTGGCTCCTGGTTAAAGCTGGCAAACTGGTCACATATAATTTTATTCTTTTCCTCCAAGACCCCACTTAAATGAGTACAAAGGCATGGATCAGATATAAATCCACAAAGAGAAGAAAGAATATTCACAAACAAGACATTTCAACACATTTCTTTGCAATGACTGGAAGTAGAATGCCAGGGATATAAGTGTAGCAAAGGATGGGGTAGAGAAGGCTCTAGAATCAGAGGTTCAGTTCTATCCCTGAACCAGAACAGGAAGATCCCCATCCCTCTGCTCTGGGAAACACACATACATCACCAGGAGCCAGCAGCCACGCCTCGGGGAAAGACTGGCATTTGGGGATTCCCAGGGAAGCCACTTAATGGCGCCCTGCCTGATCACCCTAAACAGAGGCCACTGGTCCTCTGGGGGACAACGGTGGTGTCCTGCCCAGGTCCCCATTTTCAATGTGCTTTTCCTGCGCAGCAGCCAGCAGCCTTGGCTCTTTCTGGAAAGGCAGTGCTAGCTTTGTTCTTTCACAAGAAGAGACAGAAATGCCCAAGAATATGTGTCCCCCTCCTACGGTCCCTCTCTCCAGAGACCCTTAACCACTGACTGAAAGGTATGGAGTATAAAATGCCAACCCCCACTGCCTCAGGTGGGGACAACTCTGAGGCTGACTTACACTCCAGAGCTCCCCCAGTCCCATGGGATCAGGCTGCGGCACTTTATTTGAATGAGATCACACCCTTGCTTGGCTTTTCCCCCTTCCCTTCCTGGTGTCCCCCAGGAACATCTCCTTGATAAAGCAGAACACATCCACAAGAACCCTCTTTTCAGTGTCTGCTTCATGGGAGTCTATCCTGAGACATCTGCAGACTGTACCAACGGATGCTGACCTTCTGGCCAGCTTCAGGGTCACCGTCCTACCTACGCATACATAATCACCGATGATCAGACATTTGCTGAAAACCTCCAGCAGGGAAGGGATTGATCGAAATAAACCATCAGATATAAACACGTCCACTGTAATTCCCCAAGCAGAAGAAAGAAAAAGGAGGGATAGTAAGAAAGGGAAAAATTAAAGTCAGAAAGAAGGGAAGGTTCACTGTGCAGATGTAATAAATGAAACCTGAATCATCCACCTTCATAAGCACATTCTCTTAACTTCATCAGGGGAGCCTTATGCCACCTAAGAAGCCGGCCCCTCCCAGCCCCCACATCTATCCATGAAGAGTAATTCTGAAAACAGCCTGCACTGCCTTTCAGTACTCTGTTGTGTCTGACAGGGAGCAGCTTAGACATAATAGAATAAAATCCCGAGCCCCTCACCCTCTACTCTTCCCCACACAGGCTTCAGATACCCCAGTGACTCAAAGGTAATCTGCACTTTTAACACCGGTTTAATATTGTCTTCGGGACTAGGTATCATCTATAATAGCAGTAATGAGTTACGTCAAGTCAAAAGTGTACTTTATAATTTAGTTTACACACACTGTGGATCTTTACTCCAGGTTATGGCAACTTAATATATTTTGGCAGGCTAAAATAGATAAGAACTAACTGGATGCAGACTCTTTCTTTCCTTAACAAGTTTTAATAAAGAATATATACTATGAAAGATTTTGGCCCAAATTTTCTAGTAAATTCCCTTCTTCTCATCCCTTAAATACACACACAATATCTTTATTATAGAGTAACATGTTCATTAACACTATTTGGAATAACACACACACTGCTATTATTTTTTTTTTATTGAATCATAGCTGTGTACATTGATATGATCACGGGGCATCATTCACTAGCTTCACAGACCGTTTACCAAGTTTCACATATACCCTTGTAAGATGCACCGCTGGTGTAATTCCCACCAATCCCCTTCCCTCCACCCACCTCCCCCCTCCCTCCCCTCCCTTTCCCCCTTCCCCCTATTCTTAGGTTATAACTGGGTTATAGCTTTCATGTGAAAACCCTAAATTAGTCTCATAGTAGGGCTGAGTACATTGGGTACTTTCTCTTTCATTCTTGAGATACTTTACTAAGAAAAATAATTACAACTTCCAGTTTCTGTCTCCCTCATTTTGAGAAGAAAAATTTTAATGTACATATTTCCTAAAATTCAACTGCCAAGGCTATACTTACTAAGAAGTACAAAAGAAACTGTGTTCAAGGCTTTGCTCTTCAGAAGATATGCATGATTCTTCAATACATAGAGGAATACAGATAAAAAGATGAGGTACATTCTACTAGGTCCTCTTTACAGCTAAATGCACAGACTTCTGCTTCTGTGTTAAATTCTAGGGGAAAATACACTAAAAAACAGGGATGCTGGCAGCTGAGGCACAAAAGCACTTCAGCCAGTCCAGAGTTCCCTATAGTGACAGAAAACCCAAGGGAGCAAAGCTAAATATTTGGCTACTTTATTCTCTAATAAGCTCTTTTCATGTTGAAATGTTGGTTTTGTTTTGTCTGTTTGTTTTTCCCTTCTGTCATCCCTGACATTCTTTTCCTTTTATGGTTAATAGAAGTAGGGGGAAAAACTTTTAAGGCAAGAAATCTCAAAGCTCTTAGATTTAATCACAAAATGTTGACTTGATCATCCCCAAAGGTTGACTTGAGAATAAGCAGAATTTCTTTTAAAGATGGAAAAATAGGATACATGGAAAAGCAACATATTCTTATCCTCATTTATTCAATAAATATTCATAGTACATGCGTGTGTGGGGATGGCTACACTATCTATATGCTACTATTCTTCCCAATATTAAGGGAGATTAAAAAATATGTGTGGATGAGTACATATTTTGGAAAGATGAGATGGAAAAGGTGAGCATGAGCTGCTGGAATCCAAAGTGGTATAGAGTGCTGTGAGAGTTAAACCCTGTGCTTAGCAAACCGAGGCCTCTTTTTGTACTGCTTAGGAGCTAAGAGGGGTTTTATATAGTTTTAGATGGTTGAAAAAAATCTAAAAAGGAATCAAAATTTTGTGGCATGTGAAAATGATATGAAATTAAAACCTCAGTGTCCATAAATTAACTTTTATTGGAATACATTCACACTCATTGGTTTACATATTGTCCACAGCTGCTTTTGCACTACAAGAGCAGAAATGAGAAGTTGCAGCAGACACCATATGGCCCACAAAACTTACTGACTATACAGAAAATGTTTGCTGACCTCTGGTTTATAGGAAAGAGATACTAGGGATTATGATGAGGGAGTCACTTCTGCTTAATATCATTATGGAGGTAATGACGTGTCTCCCTCACTCTTCGATAGCCCTTTGTATCTTTTTTGACCACTGTGGCCCCGTGTGGGAAGAGATGGGCAGGGCAGGTTTAATCAGTCCTCCTAGCACAGCTGGAGAAGCTGAGGCTCAGCCTAATATGGGGACTTAACATTGTCAGTGGCTAATTATGGCCACCTCATATTTCAACTCATCCTGAGCCCTTTCTACCTTATGGGGCCAAGTAGGATGTTGACACACAGTGGTACGATTTGGATGTGGTCTATCTTTGCCAAAGCTCATGTTGAGATTTGAACCCCAGTGTGGTGGTATAGGAAGGGGGGTGCCTAATGGGAAGTGTTTGGGTCATGGAGGCAGATCCCTCATAAACAGATTAATGCCCTCCTTCGGTGATGAGTGAGTTCCTGCTCTTGCAGGAATAGTTTAGTTTCCTAGAGAGCTGGTTGTTAAAAAGAACCTGACTGCCTCAGTTTCTCTCTCTTGTCTCCTCTCTCACCATGTGGCCTTTCTGCACACCCCCATCCCTCTTCTATTTTGCCTTGTGAGTGGACATAGCAAGAGGACATTACCAGAAGCGACTGCCCAATCTTGAATCTTTGAGCCACCAAAATTGTGAGCCAAAGAAACCTCTTTTCTCCTTGGCCCTTTCCTTTAGTCACAGAGAGAACCTGAGAGCCTCACAGTCCTATCTCCAATATAAGTTCCCTCCTGATGTGCTTACGAAGACTGAAGAAGGTCATTATGAGAAGTCAATGAGTTAGTTGTGGATGGTATTTAGCACAATGCCTGGCACCGTGCCGTTTTAAGGTAACTAGTTTTTAGTCCCTGGACGGGAACCTGTGGAGCTTTTAAAAAAGCTATTGATATGTTCTCACAATAGACAACTAGAAAGCCATAAAGGACCCAGTTGCACCTGAACATAAGATTAAGTTAGACTTTCATATGAATGAACACTATGGAAATATTCTTTAGGGCAAAACATCTTTGCCCTAAACATCCTTTAGGGCAAAACTCTCCCAGGTATTAGCTCAGGGGGGAAAAAAAATGCAAAAATGCTTGTATTTTCAAGTTATTTGTAAGAAAAATGGGTGTAAAAACTATTTTCACATCTGGGATGAAATATATTAGGTTGAAATTTAAAATGAAAGAATTGAACTGAACTTCCAGAACTCCACGGCCTGAGGGACTGCCAGCGAGGAAGAGAGGCAGGAAGGAAGGACAGGCCAGAACTGTGAGGACAGATTAGCAGACCTGGGAGGAATCAGCCAGCAACAATGTCGGGCCCCAGCGACTCAAAATGGTTCACAAAGCCCAGGAAAGCCACTAGAATTAGAAACCAATCCAATCAACTTATTCCACGTTCCAATTCCCATGTTAATAACTTCTTCTTTTGGAAATAAAATGTTTACTCAAAAATAAAGTTTCCCTTTATGATTATTGTAACATCATATACCCATACCATCAAATATCTTAACAATTTGAACAAATTAAAAAAAAACCCTTTTGACATGAAATTATTTCATACTATAAGGAAATAACCATTCTTCTGAAGAATGCAATACAATAGAACTGTGTTTTTTTTTTTAACTGCAAGTCAGATTCCATTAATGATGAAATTGGTTTAGTGGGTTAGCAAACAGACAGAAATGAATAGAATAGAGACTATCAGAGAGGATTATACATCATAAAGGACAAGTGTTGTTCAGTGAAACATGTCTTAGTGACGTACGTGTGTGTTTACACACTGATTTATATTGCTAGGCTATGATGTAAACTGTATTCTAAGAATCACTGTCAAAAATGTTTAAAAGCCACTGCAGTAAAGTATTGATTCACTGCAATAAAGTTCAGTATAAAAATACTAACTCTGACAGACACAGTGGCCCACACCTATAATCCTAGCACTCTGGGAGGCTGAGGTGGGTGGACTGCTTGAGATCAGGAGTTCAAGACCATCCTGAGCAAGAGTGGGACCCCCATCTCTACCAAAAATATAGAAAAACTATCCAGGCATCATGGCAGGTGCCTGTAGTCCCAGCTACTAGGGAGGCTGAGACAAGAGGATCACCTGAGCCCAAGAGATTGAAGTTGCTGTGAGTTATCATGATGCCACAACACTCTACCCAGGATGACAGAGTAAGACCCTCTCAAACAATGAAATAAAATAAATAAAATAAAATAAAATAAAAATCCTATGTCACTGAGTAGTCAAGTTAGGGGGTAATTACTCCTCACATGAGATTCCTTAAATGACAAGCTCTTCCTCTGCTTTTAAAATATGCTATAATTTGTAGAGAAAAAGGAACTTATATATACCTTGTCAAGTAGACTTCTTTAAAAAGTGTGTCTATTAATAAATATAGAATTGATATTAAGATAAAAATATACCAAGTCAAAACCATAAACGATGACATTATTTGTAATAATGGCCTACCAACTCCTTCATGAAATAAACCATTACTATATTTTGCACACTAGCTGTACATTAATTAATCCACCATGGGACAGAAGAGGAGGCTGAAGAGGAAATCTGGTGGATAGGGACTGGTTTTACCACCACCACACTGTGACAACTTCTCACAATCCTCTTAGATCTATGAAAAGAAGATTAGATTTCTGTTCTCCAATAAAGTATATTTCAGAAAAGCAAAACTTGTCTTACGTTTGAATGCTTACAAAATCTCCCACATAATGGGGCATTCTCTTAATTTTTTTCTTTTGAATGCCAAAAACGAAAAGGCTTGTTACTTCCAAGAAAAAGGGAAAAATCAAGTAATTCATTAATGCTGGATGAGATGGCCACTGATTTTAAAGAGAGAAACCGTGTCAGAAACATATTACCTGGTAAGACTGCAGATTTCATGAAAAAGAGGTATATATTTCAGAGGTTACTTACTTGAGACCGATTTGGAGAAGAAGGCCTGAAACAGTCTCAATCAGTATAGACAGGGACACTTAGAGAAGTGAGGGGATTGAAATAAGATAAATTACTGAATGAATGAGAAAAGGGGGCCAAGATTTAATACCAAGTTAATACTCCTGAAATAGGGCTTCTCAATTGCCTGAATTGGATGTCCTTACACAAGTCATACAGAAGTGCTCATGAGGAAAGAAATGAACATTCTTGTGTTATGTGAATGGGTACTCAGGTTTTGGAATAAAGTTTGTAGTGGCATCGTGCAGAAGTCCAAGCAGCGCTGTATCTCAAACAAGTAAGACAGAAACGAATATGCCAGAAGTGACCTACTGATGTCTAAGACTCTGAAGTCAAAAAAGCATACGGAACATTTAAAGAAAAGATTTCATAAAATGTGAGAGTGGAAGGATGTTATATTTCTAAATTATTCATTTTGTGTAATGCGGTTTTAAATGTAAACAAGTAAATTAATAACTTAAATACAAGTAGAATTTCTCTCTTTGTCTAATACTTCTAGAATGTGCAAATTCAAGTTCGCATTAAGAACTTAAAAAAAGGCTTTTTAAGAACCTTTTCACTGAAAATTGGGGATACTATATGTAACAATTGCCTTCAGTTCACTCACAGGCCAACTACTGACGACCCTCCGTTATCTGCGATGAAGATTTTCGTATGTGCCCAAAGGTAAGGTATCCCCATATAGTACATAAAAATCCATAAATTAAAACACCTATAACGTGCTATCAAACCAATTATTCTCCAGTGAGAAATTCTTTATGACATCTCTGTGCTGTGTGGAACAGAGGTCTCATGCCCCCTCCCGAGGGCCATTATCGCCTTGATTGACAGTTCTGCATACACTAACAGCTTCCCACTCGCAGCTGCCTCTGAGTCTCTGCTTCTCTAGGGCTTTTTCTGGTGCCTCTGGAGCTTCCTCAACCTGATACTGACAGCCCTAAGGTGCTGGGGATGTACTGCCCCCAAGGGAAATGGTGGATGAATACTCCAGTTTCTCCACTGCTTAGTGGACAATTCCGAGGGGCAGTCTACACAAGACTAGCAGAGCCAAACCCCAAGTGTGCATAGAGGTAACCTACTCATCGACCACATCTTACTGGCTTTCTTCCATTCCCTGTCTCATTTTCTCTACTCTATCACTTCTGTTTCTTGGGTTTGGCTCCCAAATAGATTACCTGGACTAAAGCCTGCATAAACCACTTCAGGAGCATGTGGTGATTTTGTGTCCTCTTTGAAAAACAACTAGCTGTTTGCCAAAGTCAAGGTAAAAAAGATTTACCCTCATTCTTTCTAGCTGAATTACTTAAATCTTTGGAAATGTGTCATCCATTCCTTTTGGTAAGTATTTAATGATCCCCAAAGAGTTTCTCTGTGTGTTGTAGGATATACCCAGACGAACTAAACAAAGTTCTAGCCTCAAGGACCTTCCACTTGAGAATGAGATATGAAACAAGGAGGAGGAAAAGAAACATTATTTAAAGAATATTCAGACCACAGAAGAGTGATGTGGAAGTTCCCAGGAGAGGGCCTACTTCCAGCTGACTAGCATTTCATCACTGCCGGACAGAATGACAAGCCCCATCTTTTGTAACCCCAGTATTGAGAGCGCGGTGGATCATGCCTGTAATCCCAGCACTCTGGGAGGCCAAGGCAGGTGGATTGCTTGAGCTCAGTTTGAGACCAGCCTGAGCAAAAAGTGAGAACCCCCCATCTCTACTAAAAATAGAAAAACTGAGGCAAGAGGATCGCTTGAGCCCAAGTTGGAGTTTTCTGTGAGCTATGATGCCACGGCACTCTACTCAGGGTGCCAAGCTTGAGACTCTGTCTTGAAAACAAACAAACAAACAAATCCAGTACTGACTTACAGGTCAGCCCAAATGTGGTACATCAGGTTATGGCCTTGTGGGTGACCAATTCAATACCAAAAGGCAAAGCATTTTATTGCATAGACAGTAAAGACATTTATTGCATAGAACTCTACAGACAGGAGCTCTATCTATCAGGTGTGATATCACACATCCAGGGGAAGCAAGGAAACAGATGAGGCTTCCCAACTATCCTTGGATCATGCAAAGTATGTTCCCACCTCGGCCCCTTCACTCTTGATGTTCTCTCTACACAGAAGGCCCTTCCACTAAATATCTGCAAGCTCACTCACATCCTTCAGCTCTTGCTGCTTAACGCCATCCCTGACTGTCCTACATAAAATAACCTCAGCACCCCACATACTGTCATGCTCTATTGCCTTCCCTTTTCTATTCTTTTTCAGAGCACTCAACACCACCTGATATGTATTTGCTTATTTATTTTTTGAGACAGTTTCACTTTGTCACCCTTGGTAGAGTGCTATGACATCACAGCTCATAGCAACCTCAAACTCTTGGGCTTAAGCGATTCTCTTTCCTCAGCCTCCTGAGTAGCTGGGACTATAGGCGCCTGCCACAATGCCCAGCTATTTTTTAGAGATGAAGTCTTGGTTCTGCTTGAGCTGGTCTCAAACCCATGAGCTCCGGCAATCCACCTGCCTTGGCCTCCCAAGTGCTGGGATTACAGGCATGAGCCACTGTGCCCCAACTTTTTATTTACTTTTAATCTCCTCCCACTGAAAGCCCTATGATATTAAAGACTTTTTCCTCCTGCTATATCCCTTACACCTAGAATAGTCCTTAGCCCAGAGAAGGTGTTCAATGAGTATTTATTGAAAAAATGGATAAATTTCATCATTGCAACCTGAAAATCATCATTTGCCACAGTTGACATTTCATAAAATTATTTGGAATCATGACACAACCCTGTAACTCATGGCTCTAAAGGGTACGCAATCATTTTGTGAAAAAAGTAGAGTTTCTTCTGGTAAAGCTTTATTGTATATATCAGGTATGAATAAAGGTTTTGATTATGTAATAAACTTGTACAGACCGCAGAATGTAACTCATTCAATGACCATTGTGTGAATAAGAAAGAAATCCTGAAATTTTAGATCTTAGATACTATACTTAGCTCACCAAAAATGTTTATTCATGTATTCACGAGACAAATGTATACTGAGTGCATATAATTGGTATGGTGTTGGGCGAGGTGCTGTATTTGATTTTTCTTTTGAAAATTGACTTTATACTTCATTGTAAGACCTATCCTACCATTATAGACAGGGAAAGCTCATCCTTAAAAAAAAATTATGTTTTTCTCCATTATTTTACTATGCACTTAACTCAGTGATGTCTTCTCTGAGAGAGAATATTCACGGGAAATACTTCAGATGATGTCTTTTATTCAGATAACTTTAAACGTAAACATTCTCTTTTCTCCTGGCATTTAAAGGAACTAAGAACCACTGTATCTAGCGTCATTAAATGTTCATCACAAAAATTACCTAAGCAGTTGTCACAATCCAATTACCTGGAACTAATTCATTCCACTACAAATTCATGTTCTTCAAACACAGGAGGCCCTCATAGTTGGGTGATAATCTTTTATTCAGCCCTAATTGAACCTACCCACTCCTCTTTTTACTTTACATTAAAAATGGTAGCCAAATTCTTTTCGTTCTATCTTAAGATTCCTACGCTTCTGTCTCAGCAGAGTCCTCCCCTTGCTTTCACACAGTATCCTCCCATCTTCTTGAAGACTTCCATCAACTTAGACTCTTCTTCATGTTTTCAGCCTGTTTTCCCCTCAAGGGGTTATTTTCTCCAGTTTATAAAGGAGGCTCAAGAAGTCTTCCCATACTATTAATAAAAACACTATTTCCCTCTACTCTGCTATTCCTGTGATATTTCATATTCTCTCACCTTCTCCTTTACATCCCACCTTATGGAAAAGTTTGATTTCACTGCTTTCCATTTTCCTTCCCCTACCCACTTCAACTCCCTTTCTCCCAGGTAGCTACTTCCACCCACCTCAAAAGTTCCAAGGAAAGCCAGGAGCCACAGCCAATGGCTTTGCCTTGGTCACGCCCTTGCTCACAGTTGTGTTGTGTGAATGACAGGGGCTCCCCTCACCTTTCCCACTTCCATGACACAGTACTGTTCTACTCCCATCATTTTTGTACAACTAATCCTGACTTAATAGAGTTTTTATTCTCTTTTTTCCACTCCAACTTATAAAGATCCCTCAAGGGTTCTAACCTTTGTTACTTCTGTTTCTGGTTTTCTTTATCAGTGATTCCTGGACGTCATAATTGCTCTTTGTAGCTCTAACCTCTCTCTCGGAAGCTCTGTGCCTATATTCTGCACCTGTATTTGTCAATTAGACAAACCTGTCAGACTCCAACAAACCGTTTTCTTCTATTTTACATCTTTCTTTGTCTGTCTGTTTGTTTTTGAGACAGAGTCTCACTCTGTCACCCTTGATAGAATGCCATGGCGTCATCATAGCTCACAGCAACCTCAAACCCCTAGGTTCCAGTGATCTTCTGCCCTCAGCCTCCCAAGTACCTAAGACTGCAAGGCATTCACCCCAATGCTCAGCTAATTTTGCTATTTTTAGTAGAGGTAGGGTTTCTTTTTTGCTCAGGCTGGCCTCCAACTCCTAAACTCAGGCTATCCACTGGCCTCGGCCTCCCAAAGTGCTAGGATTACAGGTGTGAGCCACTGCGCCCAAACTTCCTTGTCCACCTTTGAATCTTCTTACTGAAAATGACCGAACTATGCTCTTGGCTAAAGCTGAGAATGACCTTTGACTTCCTTTCTTCTTTCTCCCCACTTCCAGTCAGTGTTCAAGTTGCTCAGATTATTCCTGCAATTTTCTTCAGATTATTCCTCAGATTTGGCAATAGGTCTATTTGGTCTCCCATCAGTCTTTTCCCATGTCATTTCATTCAACATAACTCTATAAAAGCATTGCCTTAGGGCACAGTTCTGATCCTGTCAATCCTCCTCCCCAGAAACATTCCATGGCTCCCCAGTAGTTACTACATAAAATCCACATTCCTTAGTTTGGCTTACAAATTCCTTCAAATCGTGAACAAATCTCTCTTCACTCTATCTCTCCTTACATCTGCTGGCATTCCCAAAAGCCACACACACCTTTCTTTGGTTTCTGTGTGGCACACGCTTTGCTACCACCAGGCTTTTGCTAGGCTGTTCCTCTCCCAGGCATGCCATCCTTCTCTGCCATCCCAAATGTCACCTGTGTAATCTCAGCTTAAATGCCATCTCTCCAATATAACTTTCCCTGATTCTTCCATCCAAAGTCACTGTTGTACCCTGAGAAGTCCCATAGTGCTATAGGAATACTCTTTTTAGCACTTAACCATTTCCCACCATTTTTATGGTTAGTAACATATATGCCTCTTTTCTCCTTCTCTAGACCGTGAACTACCCTGGAGTAGGACCTAAATCTCATCATTCTTTGAATCTCCAAACCTTCTCAACATTCCTTGCCCTATATCCACAGATATTAGAAGGCAATTAACAAATATTTGTATATTAATTATTGTAACTTTGGATCTTAGTGCTCAAAATTTTCTCAATTACTTTTTCTATTAAAATGAAAGTAAGTCCTGTTTCCCCATGGTACCATAGTTTATTCCTTTTGGCCCTAACCGGTCAATTTTTAAATGTCTTTTACTCCCAAGTGTTCTGAAAACACAAACTTCTTTAAGAGGCCCAATAATGGGAAAGAAAAGTCTTAATGCTACTTTAAGTGAGGGAAAGCCATCCCTGCAAAAACAAACAGCTTGATTCAGGCACAGCAAAAGGTACAATCATTTACCAGACTGAATTACAGGATTCAAGCTGTATGTATTGTTACTCTTACCATCCACTCTTTACAAAGTACAAACTGCATTTTTAAAATTATCCCTTTTACCCTAGAAAGGAAATCACTAATTCCTAAGTCATCAATTATGCTATTGTATAATTTCCATACAACGTTTCCTCTTTCTCCAAAGTTAATTTACCTTGATAATTCCTAATATCTTAAACTTTCTTGTAAGACTTTTACATGTCTGGTTTTACTTACAAATATTATATAAATGATGACTTTTCTTTTAGCTGAAACCTCTTAAAATGGCTTTGAAATTCCATAAGTACTTTTCTCAGAAAGATATTTGGCACAGCTAATAAATGAATGAAGAACTAAGATTCAAAATTCATTTTTATAAATCTGTCCTTAAATCTTGGATGAGATTCAACAACCTCATATTAAAATTTGAGATGTCCTGACTTGAAAGATGTGACGAAATTTACATTGTGGCTCAAGAGCACCTGGTCTATATATCTTCATTAATTAACACAGGATACATATAAATGGGAAGAAAAACGCCGATGTGGAAAGCCCTAGTTGTATTATTTCCAATGTAGTGATATCATGCAACATTTGCAAAAAAAAAAAAATTTTAAATTTGAGGGAAAAAGAAACCTCTGGTGCCAAGGTGCTGTGTATTTACTTGTGTAGTCATGACTGCTGCAGGCTTTTCAAAGCCGACCGGGGCAGCTAGTTTGGTTCTGACAGCAATGCAGTAGAATTTAAGATGTTATAACTAAAATGTGTTCTAAGCAGGTTAATCTAGTCATACAACATTTTAATAAAGAAGTATCAAGGTATTAAGTGTAACGCACACTCATTTCTATGAATGCTGCGAGAGACATAGCAGGCAACCGGGAGTCAAACTGCCTGGGACACACATGAATATGCCACCTCCCTGTCTCTATCCAACCCTACACAAGCCTATCTTTATCACATAGAGACAATTAAACAGCTCTCAGTCCGGATGCACTTGTGTGTCTTGGTTCTCAGTGTGTGAGTTATTACCAGTCTGACATTTTCTAAATTCCCTACTAGTGGGCTATATTGAGTAGGAAAGCAGGGACTTCACCGACCCGGGACCCCCTAACCATGGGTCTTGGGAGATTTCAATTCCTAAGTGATACACCACCTAGCCTTTGTGAATCTGGGAGAGGATGTCACCAGCAGTAGAAATAAAGTATCCTGTTTCCTAAGGAAAACGCCCTGGCTGCGTGATGCTGAGCAAGGGGACACCAAACATTTCTCAGTATGATCTTTTCTTCTTTTATAAAGACCTCTCCAGTCCATCTTTCTATACACATTTCCCGAGTTCAATTTAAAAGAGCCAACACAAAGACCACCCATCCTTCAGCCATAGGTTTTAGGTGTCTAATTGTGGAGGGAGACGGTCTAGTTGGCATTCAAAGTTGTGGGAACAAGGAGAGGATTCTGACCATTAAAGACCCTTCTCCTTCAGATCAGACAAGAGAAAAACAATAGAAACTGCAGTCAGGGAGACCAAGACTCTTACAGAACAGTCTAAGGAGAGAAGAAATACCACAGGATAAACGCTCCCTTCAAAATCGGCAACCCCAGAAGGTGTAACCGTTAGCCTGTTTCACCACCATGTGTGTCAAAGAGACAAGCCGGCTTCCACATCCTCCTGTCATGAGGCTGAAGAAGGGGAAGCGAGAAACCCACGCTGGGCCGTCCACACTTTGAAGCAGAACCAAGACTGTACTTAGAGTTGTAGGGTCAAAATAACACACACTGTCTCAGCTGGTGACACAGAGGCAGGGCACAGGCAGATCTCTGATTCTGGGGCGCAGTTTGGGGAACGTGGATGCAATCACATGCGTATACACACCTACACGGGATTTCACAAACCCGCCCCTACCCCAAAGCCGCCCTCCACACTTCACACACCAAGTGCATCCTGCCCACATCACCGTTTCCATCTTCACGTTCTTTCTCCGGGAGAGTCAGCTGAGAGATGAGGGATCCTAGCGGGGATTCCTGGAAATGTCACCCCCAACAGCTTCGGACTGCCACCCTATCCCCTTTGCTGTACCTTTTGCGCGCGCGCGCGCGCACACACACACACACACACTCCTGCCAATAACTGTCATCAGGCCTGATCGCTGCCCCTGAGCCCCGGGTATCTCAAGGTGCACCGCACTTCAGGCACCTCTTCCCCCAACGTCCCCCTTCCTCCAGCCTCCCTGGCTCCATGGCTAAAGGCATTGCCCCTGGATGTCGCCTGCTGTCCCCGCTCAGCAGCACTATTGTTCCATGCAGCCCCTCTCGCGCTCGGGGGCGCCCTTCAGCGGGGACCCGGGCTCCGTCGTGGACGGCGTCGGCACTGGGCGCCCTTTACTCCACCCATCCTTCCCAGGCGGTGGTACCTTGCCTGACAGCTGGGTCCGCGGGCCCGCGGGCGCAGGCGGCGCTAATAACAGCGTTGGTGCCAAGCCCGGGAATAAAGCTCCGCTCCAGCCGCTCCTACCTCCAGCGCCACCATCTTCTCCCGCTGCTGCTGCCGCCACCGCCGCCGCCGGGACCGCAGCCGCCCTCGCCCAGCTCCGACTCCGGCTCCGCAGCCGCCGCTCGGACCCCTCCGGCCCCGCGGCCCCACCCCCTTTCCCCACCCTCCCGCCGGCTCTCCTGCTCGCTCGCTCGCTGGCTCCTCGTGACGCGCGCCGGGGCCGGGCCCGCCGGCTTGCGAGGGAGGGCGCGCGGGGGGAGCGCGCGCGCGCACGCCGCCTGCTAGTAGCGCCCCTGCCTCCCACGCCCACCCGCGTGCGCGCGCTGCGCGCGAGCCCGGGCTGGCGGCGCCGGCGTCCTCCGCGGGCAGCCGGCAGCAGAGCCCTTTCCCAGGCGGGAGCGGGCTGGCAGGGCGTCGAAGCCTCTGGCGCCCGAGTACCCGCGGGCAAACCCCTCCTGCTCCCCGGGCTTATGCTCTGGCTCAGGCCGGGGATACAGAGAGGGAACGCCGGCTTCACTTCCGAGGGGACTGACGGGGACCTCCGCCCTCGTCGGCCGCAGCCCATGGGGTTCTGCGGCTTCCTAACCAGCAGCCGTGGCCAGCCTTTGCGCATAGGAACTGGCCGCGCTGCAGGACCCCGAAGCCAGGCAGCAGCGTCCATTCCTGCTCTGGGTTCTCTTCCCTAAACTACTCCCGAGCTTTCCCGCTTCCCAGGCCCCTTAAATACTGCCTGAGCTTCAAGTAAAGATTGACTGTCTCCGGAATGCGCTGCAGTCCGGCGTTGTCGCCGCAAGGGGGAGAGCCGCGCGGGCGTGAGCCAAAGCGAAGCTAGCGGCGTTTGCCGTCCTCGAGGGGAGCTGCCCAGTCCCGTCTGAGAGCAGAAAGCCCCTGGATTATGATGTTGGAAAATGTTCTGCTTGTTTTCCGGCCCGCTTTTCAGCCTGTTTCACCGAAACTTAAAGTATCTTTCAGCCTTACATAAGCCATCCGCCCCAAATACAGCTCCTAGCTTGGGAGGGAGGCGACCCATAGGATCAAGGACCAGGTGGCAGGTGCTATGCGGCAATGAAAGGTCCCCAGAGGCCTGGGTTCTGGCGTCAGCCCCACCAGTTCCTTCTCTTCAGGAGACGGAATTATCAATAATTGTTTTCATGAAGCTTTATAGTTTGCATATAGTCCTCTTTATGCACATATTCTCATCTGGTATAATGAAGAAAAACCCTGGTTATCCAGATCCTCTAGGAAATGAATCTTGTACCACATTGTGTTTCCATATTATTTTAAACGCAATGTCTCTTTAAAAAATCTGAGAGCGCAGCTTGAAGCATTGTGGAAGTCTTGTTTTAGATTTAAAATTCATACGAATTTTGTATTACACTTCATAATCACTTTTTGTTTTAATAAAGAAAATAATAGCTTCCTCCACCTCCCCCAAAAGGTATTTTAGTAAAAATTAAATACTGCATACCAGGAAGATGCATCATGCTTGTCCTGTGACACTACTTACTCATTTTTTTTTCCAGTAATTATTTAGCGTAAAATCAAGTCAGTCATAGTCCTTGTTCCACCAGAGCTCACAGTACACTGGAGGAAATAGGTACTACACAATCAGACTAATTAACTGCAACTGTGATAAATTCTCAGCGCAAAAGTGCTAAAGGTGCACAGGAAAGCTTAATCTAGATTTCGGTACTGGGTCAGGCTTTCTAAGGAAGTGACATTTCAGATTGTCCAGGAGAGGCTTCGTGCAGGGAGACTTGTCCAGGTAGCAGGAAGGAAATGTGCAAAGGCCCAGGAAGGTGGGGCTGAATAGCGATGAGGCTGGGGAGGCAGGCAGCAGCCAGAACCTGCAGGAGACCTTGTGGGCTCTGTTAATTAAGGATGTTAATCTTATGAGCTTGTAAAGTCAGTGAACGGTTGTTAAGAGTGGGGAGCAAGCAAGCAGAATCACAATTTGGTTCTTGAAAGATTGTTAAGGTAGCTTGTGAAGAACTAATTCATGGAGAAGTGTCCAAGGCAGGGAGGACTGAGCCCATGACACATCTGGTTTTCTTTCTTTGGTGAGTGTTCAGGTTTTCAGGTTGTGTGCTAACTAATCTTTTGTTTTTAGTTTGTATCTCTGCTTTCCTATGTATCCATTTGGGGGCCTATTAGAGTGTCTTCCTATAATAGTTTCTATTTCATTAATTTTAATCCCCTGTGTTTTAGGAAAGAAATCAACGCTGTTAGAATTTCAGGTTAAATAAGATGGCAAAGGCTCTGAGTGAGAGAGGTTTTTGCCATTTGGTTTGTATCTCAGAGATCTTTGTCATTTTTGGTTGCGTTCCCAGTTAGACAAGGTTCTTAGATGCATGAATGAAAGATTATTTCTATCATAATACCTTGGGGAGGGCAATGGCTCAGGCCCATTATCCCAGCTGTTCAGGAGGCTGGGGCAGGAGGATTCCTTCACTCCAGGAGTTGGAGGTTGCAGTGATCGTGCCACTGCACTCCAGCCTGGGTGACATACCCAAGACTTAGCCTTTAAAAAGAAAATATTAATAATAATATCTTACCTTCAAATCTTACATCACAGGATTTTTTTGCAGATTAAAGAAAATATTAAAATTACTCCACAAAGTATTAAGTGCCATAAAAAGGGAAGTAATAATTATTATAATGGCAGCTTTGGGACCTCCAAAACTAATTATTTGCCAAATAATCATATGTGGAAATCTTTCTCCCTCCCTGCCCCCCATGAAATACAGAGATTTCTCTTTCCTTCTGGACAGTAGGAATCATTGTTTTAAGTGCTCATGTTATTCTTCGTGGCTTGGCTACAGGACACTCAAAGCCAAATTTGCAGATCATTGTAGAAATTAGGTGGATTCATATCTATGCCTTAACTCAAGTCCTTTGGTCTTGTTCTATCCTGTCTATAGATTTCCTGTGCCTGCTTTCTTGGTATTTTTCTATTTTTTAACAGATTTCTTATAAGCCACTTTAAATATGTGTCTTTGTTTTTTCCTTTTCTTTTCTTTCTTTCTTTCTTTTTTTTTTTTTTTTTTGAGACAAAGTCTCAAGCTGTTGCCCTGGGTAGAGTGCCATGGCATCACAGCTCATAGCAACCTCAAACTCTTGGGCTGAGCGATTCTTTCTATTAACAAAGGCCAAAACTGCTATTCAGTGTATCAGAAGGCAATGTAATATAAAATATTGGTGAACTGCCAGCAATTGTAGCTGGCAACAATGCTATAGACACTATGCCAAGAGACTTGGGTTTAAAGCAAAGCCTTGTCTACCATTGCATGTGGATCAGATGTCTCCCTGAATGCCCATGTAAAGTCTCATACTACTGACGTATGTCTCCCGCTGGCTCCTTCAGTGTGATTTCCGGTGTCCTAAACTCCCTCTTAGCCCCCCCGTATCTACAAGTAGAGATGATTCCCAATGTATGATTCAACTTACACTTTTTTACTTAATAGTGAGTTTATTGGGGTATTAAATGTTTATGATGTTTTTTTCCTATGTAACACCATTATAAATTGCAGAGCATCTGTATATTTACTTACAAGTCACTTGGTAAGAGAACAGAGATCCGCGAACTTTATTTAAGGTTTGTTTTTTTTTGCAGTTTTTGGCCGGGGCTGGGTTTGAACCCACCACCTCTGGCATATGGGGCCAGCTCCCTACCCCTTCGAGCCATAGGCGCTGCCCCAAGGGGATTCCTTGAACTTTTATTCACTTAGATTTCTTTTTATCTGCAAGGACCTGAAGAATCTAGAATTCACTAAATTTATTCAAACTCCACAAAAGTTA
The DNA here is from genome assembly GCF_027406575.1 of Nycticebus coucang. Lineage (NCBI taxonomy): Eukaryota > Metazoa > Chordata > Mammalia > Primates > Lorisidae > Nycticebus > Nycticebus coucang. The sequence continues at coordinate 80,257,296 of NC_069781.1, forward strand.
CTGGATCTTTCAGCCTTTGACATGGTTCTAGACAGCCAAAATTAAATACATCTCTTCTGATAGCAGGAGACACTTCTTGATTTTGAGTTCTTTAGTGATTACTTTATTCCTGTCTTAGTCCTTGAGCTTATAAACTGAGGTTGCATGTAGGATAAACACACAAAACCTGTTTTTCTTGAGGATTTTAGTTTTTCCAATATTTGGTAGTTCAGCCTCATTTCTATGGCCATTTGCCACAAGATTTAAAATGTATAAATGAAATGTATGATTGTAAAATGTATGTGTCCTAAACTTCAGTTTGCTTTTACATGCCAATTCTTATTTTCACCAGCTTTTTCTTTGAAAGTCAATCCTGTCCTGGCTATAATAGTCAGGCTCCTTCTCTTTTCCTGAATCACAACCACTGTGCCCTTTAATAATTCCAACCAGAATTTGGTACTATGTTTATCTGATACACAGAAAGACATTCTGGTGCCACATGTAGTAATTCTATCTCTGAAAATGAAGTTTTGGAGTAAAGAGTGTCATAGGAACATTTTGGCTTTTAAAAATGGTTATATGCCCATCTCCAGAAACTAACCTTCCTGGCCAGGGGCATGGTTTACACTGACTAACTTAAACCAGTCATCTCCCAGCCCTGCAACTGGGTCAGTACTCTCCACAGCACACAGCTGATAGAGGATAGAGCAGAGACTTTACCTCTTTCATGTTTACATGGATGGAGCTGGAACATATTCTTCTTAGTAAAGTATCCTCAAGAATGGAGGAAAAAGTATCCAATGTACTCAGTCCCACTATGAAACTAATTTATGGCTTTCATATGAAAGCTATAACCCAGTTATAACCTAAGAATATGGGGAAGGGGGAGAGGGAGGGGAGGGAGGGGTGAGGATGGGCGGAGGGAGGGTGATAGGTGGGATTACACCTGCGGTGTATCTTACAAGAGTACATGCGAAACTTAGTAAATGTAGAATATAAATGTCTTAACACAATAACTAAGAAAATGCCAGGAAGGCTATGTTAACCAGTGTGATGAAAATGTGTCAAATGGTCTATAAAACCAGTGTATGGTGCCCCATGATCGCATTAATGTACACAGCTATGATTTAATAAAAAAACAAGGGGGGGGCAAGACAGACCACAAAGAGGGTGAATGAACAGAGGGGGGGAAAAATATCAACTATTCCCCTCATGTCAGGCTTATAATAGTGAAAAACCAGAAACTTTAACCTAAATGTATAGCAATAAGGGAACTAATATATAGGTTGTATGTCTTTACAGTAGAATTTTATGCAGGCTTTCAAGATACCATATCCACAGATTTTTTTAATAACATGCAAAACATTCACATCTTTTCAAAATTCTGGATACAAAATTGTACAGATGGATGATGACAACTTTTTAAAAATGCACAGAAAAACTACACCAAAATGTTAATAGTAGCTTAACTCAAGTAGTAGGAAGACTTTCTTCTTACTATGTTTTTGTAGATTAAAACATTTTTAAGAATGTACATATATCTTTATTTTGAAAAATAAAATTATTACAGATGTAGCTGCAAAAATTAACACCCCGTACCACCTGATGCCACGAAAGTAACTATAGTGTCACTGTGCATTTCTAAAGCATTGTTTTCCACATTTGATTCATCCTTCATGATTTATTTCAAACGCCACATACTTTAAGAAAATGTTTTTAGACTAATGTTGCTCATCGATGTATCTTGTTGGCTGAGCATCTGTTTGTGGCACCAGCAGTCTCCCAACGTCTATGGAAATGAATGGGCAGAGCTTGAGAAAATTGGGTTTTTATTCCCCTAACACTTGTCTATATACTTAGTTATTTCTAGATTTATTTTAATAGTACAGTACCTGAATATGATGGTCATCTGGTAGGAACCCCATAAAATATTGATATATTTCATTCATCCTACAAACCATAGGCAATTTTGCTGGAAGAAAATATAACATTGTGTTTCTATTTAAAATATACCATTACGATTAGGTATATATTTTGTTGGAAATAAGAAGCTGTGAAATTAAGTGCTCAGAAATTTTATAATTTTTTTCTTTTTTCTCTTTTTTTGGGGGGGAGGTGGGGGCGCCTGCCACAATGCCTGGCTATTTTTTTGTTGTTGTTGCAGTTTCGCTGGAACTGGGTTAGAACCCACCGCCCTCAGTATAAGGGGCCATTGCCCTACTCACTGAGCCACAGGCACCGCCCTATAATTTTTTTCTTAATATATGTTTGCTATAGATTTATGTTTTTGCCATCTTATTAATAGATTAAATGATAGTAAACACCAATAGTTAGGAATATGTCTAAGATAAAAATTGAGAAAATTCTAATCATTTTTTTTCTTTTACTAGTTTCTAGAAAAAATAATAATGGGCTACCCTTAGTAATTTTTGGCAGAAGTCCACCATGGTGTTGTTTCTAGAATGGCATTAATAGTCTGGGTGTAGTGGCTCACTCCTGTAATCCTAGCACTGTGGGAGGCCGAAGCAGGTGGATGGCTTGATCCTAGAAGTCTGAGGTTGCTGTGAGGTAGGGTGATGCCACAGCACTCTAGCCTGGGCATCAGAACGAGACTCTGTTTCAAAAAAAAAAGAGAGAGCGAGAGTGACACTGACCCATGGAAGTATGATTTTTAAATTACTGTTCTTGTTTTCTGTTAGATATTTTGTTCTAAGTATGTTGATATCATCTCCCCAAGTAGTTCATGAACCCTGAAAGATCAGTGACAAAATGTCAATTATATTCCCTTGGTATTTCTTTCACTAAACATCTCGCATATTATAGAGTATTTGGGAAATACTCATCAAATATTTGTTGGCTGATGGATTATACATACATTCCCAAACTTACAGTGGGGTTACAGTTTCAACTGGATGTGTATAGCTTTCGCACCATCTTAACGCCAGAAAATGACCTTGAACCATGGTACGATGGGGACCATCTGTACTTGCTATCTTTCCAGTTTATTTCAGTAAAGTTGTTTAAGAAGAATATCAAAATGATTTGCCTTTAAAATGATTTCTTTTTCTTATTCTATTATTTTTATTAGTATTCATACAGTATCTGAAGAAAAGTGATACATATATTTATTGACTTGAAATAAGAAGCCTATAGCATATAAAATCAGTGTCAGCAACTTTATCAGATCCTCATCCCCTCTGTCAGTGAGGGCATTCCTATCCACTCATTCTCTCTGCCTTTCAACATAAACATACCATAAGCAATATCCTGTGAAATCCTATTTCATTTAAGCACCACTTGGGAATTTCCCCCATATCCCTGTGCAATATCTGTATTCAGCCTAAAGAATAAAAATATGATTTACAGTCATGACTATATTGAACATTTCCAGTAAGTTATACTGTTAAACATGCAGATCAGAATATTTCGATCTTCATTCCTCCAACTTCATTAATCTCCTTACATGCTAACTACTGTGGTAGGTGTTTGAGAATCCAAGCCAAATATCATAAGCTTTATCCTCAAGGACTTTTCATTTTTAAGAGAGTCAGACCTGTAAACAAATAACTTCGGTGAAGTGTACTGGCTATAATAAACGATACAAAAATAAGAGCCCTGCCAAATGGTGTTTTTCTTGTTGTCATTTGTTTGTTTTGTTAAATATGTGTTTAAGGAATTAAATCAATTCTTTATCTTCTAAAAGTCAGGTCTATAGTTAAATGAGCAGGGCTTTTTCCTTAAAAGGAATTTTGTTTCCTCATTGTAAAAAATATTGTGATCACCTAGATTTGATGATTTCCATTTAACCAGAGGCTCGTGAGTTTCTCTCAGGTGAGAAATTTGTGTATTTAGAAACACTGGGTAGACCAATGTGTCTGCTTCCAGAAAAAGTATAGAGATGACCATCTCCTAGTGGATGAAACTTCTGAAAGTTGAAAACAAAGGAGTTAAGATCTTTGATATTTTCTGTGAAACAAAAACTGACCTTAGAAAAGGGGCATTAGTCAGCACAAATTATTAAAAAAAATCCTGGAAAGGCTCAGCACCCTTAGTACAGTGGTTACGGCACTGGCCACATGCACTGAGGCTAGCAGGTTCCTGCCAGGGCCAGCTAAACAATGACAACCACAACAAAAAAATAGCCAGGCATTGTAGCAGGTGCCTGTACTCCCAGCTACTTGGGAGGCTGAGGCAAGAGAATAGCTTAAGCCCAAGAGTTTGAGGTTGCTGTGAGCTGGGACAAGACAGCACTCTACAGAGAGCAACATAGTGAGGCTCTGACTCAAAAAAAAAAATTCCTTGAAAAACAAAAAAAAAATCACATCATTTTCTAATTTTGTTCCTCAGAGAAATTTGTCCTTCTGCCTGTAGCTCATATCTTTTTATTAAATCTGACTGTGGAGATGCTTCTAAGTTAGGTCAGTTTTGCTATGGATTGAATTTTGAAAGCACATTTTAATTTCAGCATTCACACCACTGAGCGCTGCTAAATTGAATAGGCTGTGGTTATGGGGACTGCAAGAACTGAGATGGAACCAAGAAATCTGTTACTGGAGAAACCGTTTGAGAGCTGACAGATTTTAAGTCACTCTCAATAAGGTCTGATAGATTAAGGAATAACGTGTGTGGGATTCAGGAAAGCAGCTTTTCACCCTTCCTTGCTATTTTGGAATTATTTTCATCCTCATTCTGCTGCAAACCTATCAATAAAACTGAATTGAAATGGCCCTCAGTGAGCTGTGTAGCATAAATCTGAAACTTGTGCAACAATAAAATACTCTTGCCAAATGAATAGGTAAGACTCTGTTGGTTGCATGCTTCTCAGAGAGCATCAGGTATGCATTTCAATTCTAGGAGAACAAAAAATAATCCCTTAGTCTTCTATATAGTCTGCTAAAAAAACGTGGTTGAGAGATTCAGCTACAGACTCACTTGATCAATGTTGAATCTAAATATAATAGTAAGTCAAGTTTTCCCCAAGTTCTTCCATGAATCATTGGTTCCGGGAGAAGACACAAGTTATTGTGTGGAAGAAAAAAAGCCTCCAGCATCAAATAAATTTGGAGAACTCTGGAATAAACCAAATTGTAAAGGTTTTTGTTTCTAAATTGCATGGCTTCTTTAAGCCTTTAATTATGAATTTCCAGGGTGGAAAAGAGATGAAGGAATTACTAAATTTCCAGTGTTCCTATTGCAAGAAACCTTTAGAAGAATAAGCAAGGCTGTATTATGATTTTTGCAAGCTCCTTACTCTATAAACAAATACTAAAGATTATATTTTATAACTATATTGGTATAAGATGAATATATTAATATTATATAACAAAACATTTCTTTTGACCTAAAGGTTCATTTTATTTTTGTTTCTCATTTTTAAAGAAATTAAAAACTTTTTGTAGGCCCCTATATGTACTGTGCCTACCTATTCTGTATAATAGATTAAGTCTTCCCTGGGGCCAGATATTACATAGAATGAGTAAGTAACCACACAAAACCCAAAAATGGAATCTAGAGGCACAATATGGCATTCCATCAAAGCTACTGAGGTCGTAGGATGCAGAGTCATTTCTTTCCTTTCCTTCATGCTTTGATAACTGAAAAAAAGGAGAGTCTCTCCCGCTCTCTCTGTCTCTCATACACACACGTACACACACAAAATGACAAATAGTACACGGGGGCAGATCACCTGGTTATTGATTCTATGTGAACTCTACCCATTTATAATGTTCCTGTAAGCATTGAGAATGTTCCTATAAGCTAAAATACTGCACCTATTTTTAACATTTTCGGTGAAAATCTACACAGAGATTGTAGATTGCATTGGCTAGAAAAGAAGATTCTTAGTAAGTTACTCACTTCTACATATAAATCTAAACATTCATTCATACTCCAAGCATCTTTGAGAGAGAAAGTTCCATTGTTTAGATTGATGTTACAATGTTTACTATATACAGGCTTTCCATTCAGGGGTCTATTATTTTGTCACAGTGAGCTCACTGGCCAGAATTATTGAGGGATGAACATTATTAATCCTTTGACAAGTAAAGCTGGGGGTAAGGAGCTGTGGATAATGCTCATAGTGTCTTGGGAATAATACAAAATTTGACTTTGCTAGCCATGTGAACCATATTTCTAATGACTGATGATTCATCTTGCAAGATAAGTTAGTACAAGGGAAGTTTCCATATAGTTTAGGGATATTCAACTCTAGAACAAGATTATTTTCTGAATTGGGAGTATATTTACTTAAAAATAAATTGCCATTTTCTGGTTAAGGAGCAGAGGTAAATGGATCCCAGAGATATACTAAGCATGTAGGAAACTTCAGTATATCATAAATATGGCATTTCAAATTAGTGTGAAAGAGATGGATTATTTAATAAGTAGTATTAGGCCAACTGACTAGCCACTTGTGAAAAAGTTAGCTGGATCTCCATTTAACCCCTTACCTCACAGTAAGTTCCAGATGCTTCAAAAATAAAAATGTAAAATAACAAAATCATAAAAATACTTGAAGAAAATATAAGTGAGGAAGGTCTATCTAAGCATGACACAAGCTAAGAATTAGGAAAAAATACTGATAATATAACTACATTAAAAGTAAAGAATTTTTATGCCAAAAAATTGAAATAAGAAGAGTCAAAAGAAAACCTTATACAATTATGCATGCAACACACAATTAAAGACTACATTTCCTTATGTAAAAACTGACAAGAAAAGATAAGCTAATAGAAATACAGACGAAGGAAAACAATGGCCAATTCCCAGAAGGAAACAAATAATCAATAGACCTAGGAAAAGATGGTCACTTTTCTAATGAGTAAAGGAATGTATTATAAAACAAAACAATGGCAATATTTTTCACTTCTTTGATTAGCCCAAACAAAACAAAATGTGATAACAGACTGCTGAAAATACTATAAGGAAAGAGGCATTCTTATTATAGAGTAAATGAGAATATAGATATTTGTAAAGGTCTGCTTAGCAGTAAGTTTTTCCCCATAATTCACTTTTTAGTAATTTATCATGTAGAAATATGTAAGGGTGATGTGTGTTTATTGGTATATATTTAAACATTTCAGACATTTTTTGTCGCATTAAGTGCACAAAGGCATATGTATATATTCAATGTGCCATTGTTGATAATAATGAGAAGTTGCTAACCAAAACGACTATCAGTCAGGAATTGGTTAAACAAATTGTAGTATACCAGAAAAGGAATATTATAAATCATTAAAACAGGCTCAGCACCCGGAGCTCAGTGAGTAGGGTGTCGGCCACGTACACTAAAGCTGGCAGGATAGACCCTGGCCCAGGCCTGCTAAACAACAATGACAACTGCAATTAAAAAAAAAATAGCCAGGTTTTGTGGTAGGCACCTGTTGTCCTAGCTACTTGGGACCCTGAGGCAAGAGAATTGCTTAAGCCCAAGAGTTAGAGATTGCTGTGAGCTGTGACACCACAGCACTCTTCTGAGGGTGACGTAATGAGACCCTGGCTCAAAAAAAAAAAAAATCATTAAAATGATGGGGAGCCCATTTGTTCTTACAGGAGACTTTGTCGTGTAACTGAAAACTCAAGTTACAAAACAACATGCTTAGATTAGTTCCCATTATTATTTTTCCAGTATTAGTCATCAAAATATTTGGAGTAATATATACCGAACTATAATAGTGATAGTCACTTTCTCTATCATAAATACCTATAACACTTGAAACTTTTAAAATAAGCATTTATTATTCTTGTACTCAGAAAAAGTCATTTTTTTAAAAGAACTAAACAAATCACCAGTAAGAAATTTTAGTGTAATTGTATTTTTCCTAAAAGATTCTTTCCGCCTCTGTCAGACCCAATGATTTCTCATACCATTGCAGCACCTAGCAAGAGAGTTCATGGTCTGTCAATCTTTCTTCTACAGCTGTCCTCTCTATGGTTGCTATTGCCAGATGGAATTGGAAAAATTATTGTCCTTTGCTTAAAAATTTATGTAGGGGAGAGGGTGGGGTCTTGGTGTGTGACACACCTTTTGGGGGTAAGACAATTGTAAGAGGGACTTTACCTAACAAATGCAATCAGTGTAACTTGGTTTCTTGTACCCTCAATGAATCCCCAACTAAAAAAAAAAAAAAAAAGGCTCAGCACCTGTGGCTTAAGTGGCTAAAGTGCCAGCCACATACACTTGAGCTGGCATGTTCGAATCTAGCCTGGGCCCGCCGAACAACAATGATGGCTGCAAACAAAAAATAGCCGGCCGTTATGGTAGGCGCCTGTAATCCCAGCTACTTGGGAGGCCAAGGCAGGAGAATTGCTTGAGCCCAGGAGTTGGAGGTTGCTGTGAGCTGTGATGCAACAGAACTCTACCCAGGGTGACAGCTTGAGGCTCTGTCTCAACAAAAAAAAAAAAAAAAAAAATTATGTAGGTGGGCAGCGCCTGTGGCTCGAGGAGTAGGGTGCCAGACCCATGTACTGAAGGTCGCAGGTTCAAACCTGGCACCAGCCAAAAACTTAAAAAAAAAAAGAAAGAAAGAAAAGAAAAAAAAATGTAAGTAAGTTTCCTTTATTAAAGTCAAAAACCTGGACTCTATGGTTAGCAAATATCATGAAATTTCTCTGCTGCTCTAGACACAGTAACAATTATTAATGAGAAACATTACATAATTATAAAAATATAAACTAATAACCCTCCTTAAAGAAAATATGGTAAATGTAAAATAGTTAAAAGAACAAAATTACCTATAGCTCCTCTATTCAAACAACTACTGTTAGTATGTACTTTTTGCAGTTTTTTCTTTTTTGGCCGGGGCTGGGCTTGAACCCGCCACCTATGGCATATGGGGCCGGTGCCCTACTCCTTTGAGCCACAGGCGCCGCCCCCATGTTAGCATGTACTTTTAAAAACTCTTTCCCCCCATATCTTCATTTTTACAAATATGTGATCATATCCTATAAAAAAATGTTGCATCTTTCTTTTATTATTTAGTGCATTATTTAAAAAATTCCTCTGTAAATACTATTTCAATAGCTACTTAATAGTTAATAATTTACCTAATAACTCCCCTCCAGAGGTTGACATTTAAGTTGTTTCTAAGTTTTCATTAATGCAAAAAATTCTTAGTGAACAACTTTGCTCCTAAAGCTGTTTCTTTTTTTCAAGATCTTCTTTTAGGGTGATTCTAAGAAATGGCATTACTATTCAATGACGCAAGACTCCTGATACAGGCAACTGAATTGCTTATCCTAACTTTATGCCTCATGAATAATGAGAAAGAGTTGCTTATTTCATTACTCTGACAAATATTTGATATTACTACTAAAAACAAGTCCAAAATTTAACAGGTATAAATTTAAGTCTTGTTTTAATTTGCTTTTCTTTGCTACTAAGACTTGAGTATTTTTCTTCTGTGTCTGTAAATCACCTTTTTTTCCTTCAGCGAGTGTGTGTTTAAGTGTGGATTTTCTGTTTATGTCCTTTACCCCTTCATCTACTGGGGGCTTAGTGTTTTTCCTACCAAGTTGCAAGAATTCTCCATGTATCAAAGATAGTTCATAAATTTTTATTTTTGAAGTAATTCTAGACTTACCAAAAAGTTGCACGTACAGTATAAAGAACAATGGCATTTTTCATCTGTGGCATTTCCTACAAATGTTGCCTCTAGTTGCAGTTTTTCTTTCTTTTAATTATTAGGATTTAGTTTTAAATTCAGACTTAAAATTTGAGTGTACGGGGGATTTTTATGGAATTATTTAATCCTTTTAAAGCTAGCTGGTCCTCAAGAAATTCAATCTTTACTTCTATTTCTGGAAAGATGTTTTTAAATGGTTAATTTATTTTACATTTATCATTTTGGTCCATTCAGAAGTGTACGATGAAAATCTAAGTTGATTTTTCCCAAAATTGACATTTTTGTTATTGGTTTTTAATGTCCCACACTGATCCTATATTAAATTCTCATGTACAGTAGAGCCTGTTTTGCAGATGTACCTATGTCTGCAATATAGGTATTAAATTATTATAACTTTAGATATGGCTATTCTCCACTGATACAGTTCCTTACTTTCCCAAACATTATAATTATTTTATAAAGAAAATATAACTTGAATTGGCATTGAATTATATGAATAGAATTTTCTCTCTCCATTGAAGAATATCATGTTTCATTTTTGTCTTTTAGCAACTTTATGGTTTTCTTCCTACAGGTCCTTCACTTTTCTTAGGATATTAGGTTATTTTGTGGACAAACTCTTTTCACATTATATTTTATACAGTTTTGTAACTGCTTATTGCTGCTACCTTAAGAACAAGAAAAAATGTTATGAAACAAATAAAAATCACTGACCCTTAAAAAAATACAGGAGAACACCCAACTTTAAGCTATGTTACCTCCGCATGCTGTGTTCAAGGTAAAACATATATGATGTACCTCTAGGTAACTGAAAAAGTTAACTTGTGGGATTATGGGATTATTATTTTAAATTTTGTTAAGTATTGGGAAAGTATTTCATAAATATTAACTTTATTTCAGAAGAATTCATTTATAGTTCTGTTGTAACTACGCAGGGCATAGGTTCAGTTGTCTTTGAAATTACTCTCGATAGGAGATAACAAAATCATAGTATCTGCACATAAAAGTCTTTCTTTTATTTTACTTTATCATTGCATTCATCTCACCTCAGAATGGTAACTCATTTAAAAACAAGCTAAACAGCAACCCTGTTTCATCTTGTTGGAAAAATTAAGCCATCTGTTAAGGGGTCATTTCTTCTTAGTTTGACTCTTGTGATAGTATAACACGAGGCAGGCTCTTCAAGGAAGCAAGGCTCTGTGCTTGCGGCTGGCCTAGAACCAATTCCTACCTGTAGAATCACAAGCCAGGGCACAGAAATAAACTACACAGTGTAATGTTACCTGTGGAGATTTCTCCTCAAGGTAGTGAAAAGGATAATTGAGATTTGAGGTGAAGTAGTCACACCTAAAAGCCATCTGCTTCCTGAAAAGTTTATCAAACACTCCCTGGGAAAGCCAGATTTATAGTTTTGGAAAGGTGGCTAGTAGGAGAAAAAAAGAAAATTTTGGTATTTTCAAATATTTTCTAGAGTTAAAATCTGTGCCATTGAAGTCTGTACAGAAGTAAATTCACTGCCAAAAACATTAAATATCAATCTTCATTAAATATATATATATTATCTCTTTGATTTTTTTTATCCTGTTAGATAAAGTTTTATGTGTTTACAAATTGGATTTTTAGAAATGTTAAAAACATTCCAATCTACTTTCCAAATTAGGTATTTCTTTTGCCAATTTTACAAGTTTTTAAGGTTTTAAAAAAATTTTAATCCTTCTCCTTGATTTTCAAGTTTTCAATGGCCTACACTTAAAATCCAATATTTTCTAGTATTTATGAGGACTGTAGATATGGACAAATTCATCTCATGTAATGTTAAGTTAAAATAAGCAGATACAACATTTTTGTTCTTGTGTTTAATTAAGTAAAACGAATGTTAAGAAGTCTTATAGGGTGGCACCTGTGGCTCAGTGGGTAGGGCGCCAGCCCCATATACCGAGGGTGGCGGGTTCAAACCCAGTCCTGGCCAAACTGCAACAAAAAAATAGCAGGGCATTGTGGCAGGTGCCTGTAGTCCCAGCTACTCGGGAGGCTGAGGCAAGGGAATCGCCTGAGCCCACGAATTGGAGGTTGCTGTGCGCTGTGTGTCGCCATGGCACTCTACCAAGGGTGATAAAGTGAGACTCTGTCTCTAAAATAAATAAATAAAAAGTTTTACCACCCCAAATGACACTAACTGTTGTTAGGGTTATGGCAGCTTAAGCGATTTGTGTGTCTCTTCCTCATGAATGAGGAAGGATCCTATTTTTAATTTTTTAAGGAACCTCCATATTGTTTTCCATAATGATTCAACTAATTTACATTTTCCCCAACAGTGCACAAGGGTTCCCTTTCTCACTAACATTTATTATCTTTTCTCTTTTTGTAAATATCCATTCTAATAGGTGTGAGGTGATAGCTTATTGTGGTTTTAATTTGCATTAAACTGATGATTAGGGATGTTGAACACATTTTCATATACCTGGTTGTCATTTGTATGTCTTTTAAAAATTATCTATTTAAGTCCTATGCCCATTTTTATTTATTTATTTTTTTATTAAATCATACCTGTGTCCATTAATGCAATCATGGGGTTTTATATACAATTTGACATATTTTCATCACACTGGTTAACATAGCCTTCCTAGCATTTTCTTAGTTATTGTGTTAAGACATTTTTATTCTACACTTACTAAGTTTCACATGTATCCTTGTAAGATGCCCCGTAGGTGTGATCCCACCAATCACCCTCCCTCCACCCACCCTTCCCCTTCCACTCCCCTTCCTTTCCCATTTCCCCATATTCTTAGGTTATAACTGGGTTATAGCTTTCATGTGAAACCTATAAATTAGTTTCATCTATGCCTATTTTTAAATTGGGTTATTTGTTTTATTGCTATTGAGTTGTCTCTAACTTATTATGGTTTGACTTACGAGTTTTTGACATTACAACGGTGTGAAAGTAATACGCTTTCAGTAGAAACCATGCTTCAAGTACCCATACAACCACTCTGTTTTTCACTTTCAGCACAGTAGTCAATAAATTATAATACATGAAATATTCAACACTTTATTATAAAATAGGCTTTGGGTTAGGTGATTTTGCGCACTTGTAGACTAAAGTAAATGTTATGACATGTTTAAGGTAGGCTAGGCAAACAAACATGTTCAGGAGATTAAGATGTAGTAAATGCATTTTTGATTTATAGTTTCAAACTTACAATGGGTTTAATGGCATATAACCTCATTATAAGTTTAGGAATATTTGTACCCTTAGAATAATAAAGTAATTTATAAGCAATTTTGTTATTAATACATAAAATTGTGCATATTTATGGGGTATATATGATATATATATTTTTTTCTGTTTTGAGACAGAGTCTCATTTTGTTGCCCTTTGTAGAGTGCCGTGGCATCATAGTTCACAACAACCTCAAACTCTTGGGCTCAAGTGATTGATTCTCTTGTTTCAGCCTCCCAAGTAGCTGGGACTACAGGCGCCCGCCACAGCGTCCAGCTACTTTTTAGAGATAGCAGTCTCGCACTTGCTCAGGCTGGTCTTGAACCTGTGATCTCAGGCAATCCACATGTCTTGGCCTCCCAGAGTGCTAGGATTACAAGCATAAGCCACTGTGCCTGGCCCATGATATTTTGATACATACATATGAGTGTAATATGTAATCATCAAATCGGGGTATTTAAGACATCCATCACCTTGAACATAAATCATTTCTCTGTGCTGGAAACATTTTGAATATTCTCTTCCAGCTGTTTTGCAATATACAATATGTTATTTTTAACCATTAGTCACCCTTGTGTCCTATTGAACACTAGAACTTATTTCTTCTAATTTTATATTTGTATCCATTAATCAACCTCTCTTCTACTACCCCAACACTTCCCAGCCTCTGGTAATTATGATTCTCTCTCTCTCTCTCTCTCTCTATATATATATATATACATATATATATATATATATATATATATATATATATATATGATCTACCCTGTAGAATGTTCCATGTGTTGATGCAAAGAATGTCTGCTTTGCCAACTGCTGCATAAAATGTTCTGTAAATGTCTCCTAAGTATACTTGACCTAAAATGCAATTTAAATCAAACGTTGCCTTCTTGATTTTCTGTCTGATAATCTGTCAATGCACACAGTGGGGTGTGGAAGTCCCCCACATTATTGTAGTAGAGTCTGTCTCTCTGTTTAGATCTAGTAATATTTGCCTTATATATCTGAGTTTCCTGGTGTTGGGTGCATATGTATTTAGTATTGATATAGCCCCTTCTTGATGTTTTTATTATTATATAATGCCCCTTTCTGTCTCTGTTTACTGCTTTTTACATGAAGAGTATGGCTATTCCTGCTTGCTTTTGGTTTCCGTTTGCATGGAAGATCTTTTCTATCCCTTCACTATGTATGTGTTTTCACAGGTCAACCAAGTTCCTTGTATGCAATATTTAGTTGTTTAATTTTTTAAATCCATTCAGCCAGTCTGTATCTTTCAACTAAGTAATTTATTGTTTGCTGTTGAGGATTTTTGATAGGTTCAGACTTATTCCTTTCTTTCTTTTTTTTTTTTTTTATTGTTGGGGATTCATTGAGGGTACAATAAGCCAGTTACACTGATTGCAATTGTTAGGTAAAGTCCCTCTTGCAATCATGTCTTGCCCCCATGAGTGTGACACACACCAAGGCCCCACCCCCTCCCTCCATACTTCTTTCTGCTTTTCCTCCCCCCCATAAGCATAATTGTCATTAATTGTCCTCATATCAAAATTGAGTACATAGGATTCATGCTTCTCCATTCTTGTGATGCTTTACTAAGAATAATGTCTTCCACGTCCATCCAGGTTAATACGAAGGATGTAAAGTCTCCATTTTTTTTAATGGCTGAATAGTATATCCATGGTGTACATATACCACAGCTTGTTAATCCATTCCTGGGTTGGTGGGCATTTAGGCTGTTTCCACATTTTGGCGATTGTAAATTGAGCTGCAATAAACAGTCTAGTACAAGTGTCCTTATGATAAAAGGATTTCTTTCCTTCTGGGTAGATGCCCAGTAATGGGATTGCAGGATCAAATGGGAGGTCTAGCTTGAGTGCTTTGAGGTTTCTCCATACTTCCTTCCAGAAAGGTTGTACTAGTTTGCAGTCCCACCAGCAGTGTAAAAGTGTTCCCTTCTCTCCACATCCACGCCAGCATCTGCAGTTTTGAGATTTTGTGATGTGGGCCATTCTCACTGGGGTTAGATGATATCTCAGGGTTGTTTTGATTTGCATTTCTCTAATATATAGAGATGATGAACATTTTTTCATGTGTTTGTTAGCCATTCGTCTGTCGTCTTTACAGAAAGTTCTATTCATGTCTCTTGCCCATTGATATAAGGGATTATTCGCTTTTTTCATGTGGATTAATTTGAGTTCTCTATAGATCCTAGTTATCAAGCTTTTGTCTGATTGAAAATATGCAAATATCCTTTCCCATTGTGTAGGTTGTCTCTTTGCTTTGGTTATTGTCTCCTTAGCTGCACAGAAGCTTTTCAGTTTAATGAAGTCCCATTTGTTTATTTTTGTTGTTGTTGCAATTGCCATGGCAGTCTTCTTCATGAAGTCTTTCCCCAGGCCAATATCTTCCAGTGTTTTTCCTATGCTTTCTTTGAGGATTTTTATTGTTTCATGCATTAAATTTAAGTCCTTTATCAATCTTGAATCAATTTTTGTGAGTGGGGAAAGGTGTGGGTCCAGTTTCAGTCTTTTACATGTAGACATCCAGTTCTCCCAACACCATTTATTGAATAGGGAGTCTTTCCCCCAAGGTATGTTCTTGTTTGGTTTATCAAAGGTTAGGTGGTTGTAAGATGTTAGTTTCATTTCTTGGTTTTCAATTTGATTCCAAGTGTCTACGTCTCTCTTTTGGGCCAGTATCATGCTGTCTTGACCACCATGGCTTTGTAGTACAGACTAAGATCTGGTATGCTGATGCCCCCAGCTTTATTTTTATTACTAAGAACTGCCTTAGCTATACGGGTTTTTTCCGGTTCCATACAAAACGCAGAATCCTTTTTTCCAAATCTTGAAAGTACGATGTTCGTATTTTGATAGGTATGGCATTGAATAGGTAGATTGCTTTGGGAAGTATAGACATTTTAACAATGTTGATTATTCCCATCCATGAGCATGGTATGTTCTTCCATTTGTTAATATCCTCTGCTATTTCCTTTCTGAGGATTTCATAGTTTTCTTTATAGAGGTCTTTCACCTCCTCCGTTAGGTATATTCCTAGGTATTTCATTTTCTTTGAGACTATGGTGAAGGGAGTTGTGTCCTTAATTAGCTTCTCATCTTGACTATTATTGGTGTATACAAAGGCTACTGACTTGTGGACATTGATTTTATATCCTGAAACATTACTGTATTTTTTGATGACTTCTAGGAGTCTTGTGGTTGAGTCTTTTGGGTTCTCTAAGTATAAGATCATGTCATCAGCAAAGAGGGAGAGTTTGACCTCCTCTGCTCCCATTTGGATTCCCTTTATTTCCTTGTCTTGCCTAATTGTATTGGCTAGAACTTCCAGCACTACGTTGAATAGTAAAGGTGACAGAGGACAACCTTGTCTGGTTCCAGTTCTAAGAGGAAAAGCTTTCAGTTTTACTCCATTCAGTAAAATATTAGCTGTGGGTTTGTCATAGATAGCTTCAATCAGTTTTAGAAATGTGCCACCTATGCCTATACTCTTCAGTGTTCTAATTAGAAAAGGATGCTGGATTTTATCAAATGCTTTTTGTGCATCTATTGAGAGGATCATGCGATCTTTATTTTTGCCTCTGTTAATATGGTGGATAACGTTTATGGACTTGCGTATGTTAAACCAGTCTTGCATCCCTGGGAAGAAGCCTCCTTGATCATGATGAATGACTTTTTTGATGATAAGCTGTAATCTATTGGCTAGGATTTTGTTGAGAATTTTTGCATCTATATTCATCAGTGAGATTGGTCTGAAATTCTCCTTTTGTTTGGGACTTTTCCTGGTTTTGGTATCAGGTTGATGTTTGCTTCATAGAATGTGTTGGGGAAGATTCCTTCTTCCTCAATTTTTTGGAATAATTTCTGCAGTATAGGAATAAGCTCTTCCTTGAAGGTTTGATAGAATTCTGGGGTGAAGCCATCTGGACCAGGGCATTTTTTGGTTGGAAGATTTTTTATTGTTTCTTTGATCTCAGTGCTTGAAATTGGTCTGTTCAGGAGCTCTATTTCTTCCTGGCTGAGTCTAGGGAGAGGGTGTAATTCCAAATATTTATCCATTTCCTTCACAGTGTCAAATTTCTGGGCATAGAGCTTCTGGTAGTATTCAGAGATGATCTCTTGTATCTCTGTGGGATCAGTTGTTATTTCCCCTGTATCATTTCTGATTGAGGTTACTAGAGATTTTACTTTTCTATTCCTCGTTAGTCTGGCCAATAGTTTATCTATTTTATTTATTTTTTCAAAAAACCAACTCCTTGTTTCATTAATTTTCTGAATGATTCTTTTGTTTTCAATTTCATTGATCTCTGATTTGATTTTGGATATTTCTTTTCTTCTACTGAGTTTAGGCTTAGATTGTTCTTCTTTTTCCAATTCCTTAAGATCTCTTGTGAGATTGTTGATGCGCTCTCTTTCTGTTTTTCGAATGTAGGCATCTAAAGCGATGAATTTTCCTCTCAAAACTGCTTTTGCAGTATTCCACAGGTTTTGGTATCTTGTGTCTTCAACGTTGTTATGCTCAAGGAAGTTAATGATTTCCTGTTTTATTTCTTCCTTCACCCATCTGTTATTTAACAGAAGATTGTTTAATTCCATGCCTTTGGGTGGGGTCGAGCATTTTTGTTAGAGTTGAGTTCCACCTTTAGTGCCTTATGGTCTGAGAAGACACAAGGTAAAATTTCAATTCTTTTGATTCTGTTGATATTTGTTTTGTGTCCCAGGATATGATCAATTTTGGAGAATGTTCCATGGGGTGATGAGAAGAATGTATGTTTTTTATCTTTGGGATGGAGTGTTCTATATGCGTCTATCAAGCCCAGTTGTTCTAGTGTCTCATTTAAATCTCTTATATCCTTGTTTAATTTCTGTTTAGAGGATCTGTCCAGCTCTGTAAGAGGAGTGTTAATGTCCCCTGTTATTATGGTATTATCAGATATCATATTGCTCAGACTGAGTAAGGTCTGTTTCAAGAATCTGGGAGCATTTAAATTGGGTGCATAAATATTTAGAATTGAAATGTCTTCTTGTATTTTTCCCTTGACCAATATAAAGTGACCATCTTTGTCTTTTTTTGACTTTAGTTGCTTTAAATCCACATGTATTTGAAAATAAGATTGGAACTCCTCTTTTCTTCTGAATTCCATTTGCCTGAAAAATTGTCTTCCAACCCTAGACATGGAGCTTTAATTTGCCTTTGAAGCCAGGTGTGTTTCTTGCAGACAGCAAATGGATGGCTTGTGTTTTTTAATCCAGTCAGTCAATCTATGTCTCTTCAATGGGGAATTCAAGCCGTTAACATTTATTGAGATAATTGATAAGTGTAGTAGTATTCTATTCGTCTTATTTTGTGAGAGTCCGTTGCTTAGTTTTATCTTTTGCATCAGTGTGGAGGTTAGGTTCTGTCTTTTAATTTCTGAGTTCTTACTTTGCTGCTGATCCATTGTGGTGGTCAGTGTGCAGAACAGGTTGAAGTATTTCCTGCAGAGCTGGTCTTGTGGCGAATTTCCTCAATGTTTGTATATCCGTAAATGATTTGATTTCTCTGTCAATTTTGAAGCTTAGCTTAGCAGGGTACAGAATTCTGGGCTGGAAATTGTTCTGTTTAAGTAGATTAAAGGTAGATGACCATTGTCTTCTTGCTTGGAAAGTTTCATTAGAGAAGTCTGCGGTCACTCTGATGGATTTGCCCCTGTAGGTCAACTGGCGCTTACTCCTGGCAGCTTGCAGAATCTTTTCTTTTGTCTTGACTTTGGACAGGTTCATCACAATGTGTCTTGGAGAAGCTCGGTTAGAGTTGAGGCGACCTGGGTTCCGATATCCCTCTGAAAGCAGTGTGTCAGAATCTTTGGTGATGTTTGGGAAATTTTCTTTTATAATATTCTCTAGTATGGCTTCCATTCCTCTGGGGCATTCTTCTTCCCCTTCTGGGATTCCTATAACTCGTATGTTGGAACGCTTCATAAAGTCCCATAATTCTGACAGTGAACGTTCTGCTTTCTCTCTTTTCTTTTCTGCCTCTTTTACTGAGTTACCTCAAGAACTTTGTCCTCTACCTCTGAAATTCTTTCTTCTGCATGGTCTAACCTGTTGCTGATACTTTCCATTGCATCTTTAAGTTCCCTAATTGTTTCATTTCCTTCAGCTCTGCTATATCCTTTTTATATTCTTCATATCGTTCATCTCTTATTTGATTCTGTTTTTGGATTTCCTTTTGGTTATTTTCCACTTTATTAGCAGTTTCTTTCATTGTTTCCATCATTTCTTTCATTGTTTTCAACATGTGTATTCTAAATTCCCTTTCTGTCATTCCTAACATTTCTTTATAGGTGGAATCCTCTGCAGTAGCTACCTCATGGTCCCTTGGCGGAGTTGTTCTGGACTAGTTCTTCATGTTGCCTGGAGTTTTCTGCTAATTCTTCCTCATGGGTGATTTCTTTTATCTGTTTCCTTGCCCTAATTTTCCTTTCACTTCCTCTTGCTCTTTAAGTTCTCGTGCCTGTGGACTAAGGGTTACAGGACCAGAAGGGTGAGAAGGTTGAAGAGCAAAAAAGTGATGAAGGAAAGGAGGACCGAGTGATAATAAAAAAAAAGAAAAATAGTGAAAGGAGAGGAGGCGGGTAAAAGGAATATTGACAGAAGAGAGGCATAGAAAGAGGGAGACAGAGCAATATAGGTGTACAATAGGGTATTTTGACACAACCTTAAAAACACCCCACCTTCTGGGGGTGTCCAGTTGGGTGGTTCCCCTGAGGTCAGCAGCTCTTTGCTAACCTGATCAGACACAGTACCCCACCTCCACCAAGTAGAGAGGAAAGACAAAAATGTTATAAATCAAACCAAAACAAGCAAACAGAGAACTTTATGGGATAAAATTGGGTGAACAACCAAATAATAGCGGTAGAAACACTAGCAAAAATGAAGTTGTAGTTATTGAAAAAGGCAGCAATGGGAAATTATAATTAAACTAGAAAAATTGAGAAAGAAAAAGGATCTGTATGGAAAAGGTTCAAATTAAAAAACAAAACAACATCAACAACATCAAAATAAACAAAAAAAAACAACCACCCCCCCAAAAACAAAACAAAAAAAACACAACCAAAAACAAAGCAGCATGTATACGTTATTGAATATTGTCTGGGCAACACGTGGTCTTCTGGGGTATGAGATGTTAATCACAGTTCTGATACGACTGGAGGCTGGTGATTTCTCAAACCCCAGCAGGTAGACACCCTAAATCTCTCTTCAGCCCACTTAAAAGGCACTTTGGACTTGTAAACTTGCTGAGCAGAAGCTTTCCCAGGAAAGTGCTTGTCGCTGGAATCACTGCTGAAGTGGCTATCCACTTACCCAGTGTGCCAAAACCAGTCTCACTCTGCCCCTGAGGGTTAGGTCTGTAAGGCGGCTCAGACCCCACCCTCAGGCTACTTGGTCACTGGGTTACCAGCTCCCACCCGATTCTAGGTCTGCGACCCTGACGGCGGAGTTTGCCGGGGCAGATCGCTCACAATGGCTCCCTGTGACCCGCAGCCAAATGCTATTAGCTCTGTCTGGCTCAGCGGCTCAGACTGGGGCCCTAGACAACAGCGAAAGTTCCCCACACTCCTGCTCAGGCTCTCCCCAAGGCAGTTCAATTGAGTGCCAAGTCAAAAGACACCAAAACAGTTCACAGGTAAGGCCTTTCTGGTTTGCAGTCTGGCTGCTACTGAAGTTAGAGTTGCGGGCGGGTGTAGACGTATTGAACCCATGTGACCACTTGCTGTTTTTCCACTGTTTTAGTCCTCCTCTTGGGGTCCAGATGTCTCTCGCTGAATCCCTGTATCCTCACAGGGGTGATGATAGGCAGATCCCACCAGCCAGAGATGCCTGGAGTCCTATCTCCCCAGACTCACGGTGTCCAGATGCAAGGAAGCTGTTACATGGCTGCCATCTTGCTCCGCCTCTCCCGGACTTATTCCTTTCAATTTATTAATCATTTTGTGGTTGTTCTATACACCTTTTGTTCCTTTCCTTCTCTCTTATTGTTTATCATTGCAGTTTGGTGGTTTTCTGTAGTGCTGGTTTATTTATACTGTTAAAATTTGAGTCTTTTCAGCTCAGCACGCATAGCTAAGTGGTTAGGGCAGTGGCCACAACGCTGAAGCTTGCGTATTCAAACCAAGCCAGGCCTGCTAAACACAACAACAAAAAAATAGATAAGCATTGGGGTGGACGCCTGTAGTCCCAGCTACTTGGCTGAGGCAAGAGAATCGCTTAAGCCCAAGAGTTTGATGAGCTGTGATGCCACTGCACTCTACCGAGGGTGACATAGTGAGACTGTCTCAAAAAAAAAAGAAAAAAAGTATTTTGAGTCTTTTCTCTTTGTGTGTCTGTTCTAACAGTGAATTTTATATATCATTCTTACAAGTGTAGATTTCAGGTTGCTTCCAGATGTAGGACTTTTAACATTTCTTGTAAGGCAGGTCTAGTGGTAATGAATTCTCTTTGTTTTTGTCTTGGAAAAACTTTTTTTCTTGATTTTTGAAGAATAACTTTGCTAGGTATATTATTCTTGGCTGCCAGTTTTTAAAAGCATTTGAATAAACATTTTGGCAATGTTTCTGCTAAAAATATCCACTGTTAGTCTGAGGAATTCCCTTATGTCATTTGAATCTTCTTCTTCTTTTTTTTTTTTTTTTTAAGAATTCTCTTTGTCTTTGACTTTTTACAGTTTGATTATAATTTGACTTTGGGAGGGCCTTTTTTATATTGATTATATTTGAAGATTTTTGAGCTTCTTATATCTTTTAAACAATTTGGGAAAGTTTCATCTATTATTTTGTTATATAGGACTTCTATTCTTCTGCCCATGTGTTCTCCTTCTGGAACACCCAAATTAAAAATTTGATAGCTTTGTGGTGTTCCATATGTCACACAGGCTTTCTTCAATTTTACTTTTCTTTTTTGGTCTCACTGGGAATTGAGAATTACTAAATTCTTGGCGTTGCCTGTAGCTCAAGGAGGAGGGCACCAGTCCCATATGCCAGAGGTGGTGGGTTCAAACCCAGCTCCGGCCAAAAACCACAAAAAAAAAAAAAAAGAAATGAGAATTACTAAATTCTCAAAAGACTTGTCTTTAAGATTAGTTACTCTTCTGCTTGATCAAGTCTATTGAAGGTTTTGATTATATATTTCATTAATTGAATTACTTCATCCTAACATGTTAGCATGCACAGCCCTCTCACTGTGTGATGCCCTTTGGTACCTCAAGAATATGTAGAGAGTTCCCACCAGCAAGAAGACTCACCAGATGTGGCCCCTGGGTCTTGGACTTCTCAGTCTCCAGACTGTAAAAAATAACTTTATCTTTATAAATTACCCAGTTTCACAATTTATAAGCAACAAAATTAGACTAAAACAGAGACTTTAAACTTTTCTGTTATTTTTTCAAACAAGATTTCTACTCCTGTTACTTTTTCCTTCTTGAACGCCTGTAACTTAAGTATTTGCTCTTTTGATGCTCTCCTGCATGTTTTCTTTATTCTTTTTCATTTTTTTTTTCTCCTTTGACTATATAGTCTTCCCTTACCTGTGGGAGATATTTCACAAGATCTCCAGTAAATGCTTACCACACCCTATATACACTATTGTTTCATATATGTACATACCTATATAAAATTTAATTTATACATTATGTATAAGAAATCAATAATCAATAATAAAATAGAACAATTATAATGATATACTGTAAAAGAAGTATGTGAATGTGGTCTCTCTCTCAATTTTTTTGGTATTGTATTTGCCCTTCTTGTAACATGTAAGAAGTGAAAATGTCTATATGATGAGATGTGAGGTAGTAACAAATGAATCATGTATAAATAGAAAATTACAGAAATAATTTTTAAACTGCACATCATTCTAAGTCACATGATAAAATCTCTTGCTGTCAAGCTCCATCCTGCTCAGATTGCTGTTAGTAACTTAGTAAGCATCTCAGTTACCAGACTGCCTGTAATGGTATCACAGTGCTAGTATTCAAGTAATCCCATTTTACTTAATAATAGACCCAGAGGACAAAAGTAGAGATGTTATTTCCAGACTACAGTGAACCGAAAGAAATTGAACCTGGAATGTTAAATTATGGATAAGGGGGAACTACTGTATTTTCAAACAACCTGTCCTCAAGTGTATAGATTCTTCTACTTAGTAATTCTGCTGTTGACATTCTGTTCATTGTTGCATTTTTAAATTTAATATATTGCATTTTTCAGTTCCATAATTTTTCA
The DNA here is from genome assembly GCF_027406575.1 of Nycticebus coucang. NCBI lineage: Eukaryota > Metazoa > Chordata > Mammalia > Primates > Lorisidae > Nycticebus > Nycticebus coucang. The sequence continues at coordinate 80,280,397 of NC_069781.1, forward strand.
GGTTGTTTACAATTTGGCATATTTCTCAATTTGGCCTTCTATTCTTTTTCCTCATGTCATTGAATTGTTTCTTTTTTTATTCTTGAAGTTAACTGAGCGCCTTAAAATAATTACTTTGACTTCTCAGAATTTGGGTGCATTATAAATCTCTATTTCAATCAGGGTTATTGGTGCTTTTTGTTGTTCCTTTGGCCGTGTCTTGTTTTGCTGATTGTTCTTGACACTTGTGCCATGTATTGCACATTTGAAGATATTCTGGGGAGGCCGGCTGGCCTGGTGTCTGGATCAGCAGAAAATGGCCCGGAGTCAGAGCGGCAGGTGTCTTAGGATGATAGGGTTTAGCCTGGCACTGGGGTCTACTGTGGGGCCTCTAGACCCTGGTCCTGTTACAACAGACCTGGACCTTGGGTCTACTGGAGTTAGCATGGTGCCGAGGCAGGAATAGGGCCTAGTTTCCTAAGACTGGCCTAAAGTCTGGGTCCATGAGGACCAGCCTGGAACCTGAGTCTATAGGGACAGACCTGGAGCTTAGTCCTATGGGGTCAGCCCTCTGCTGGGATGGGTCTGAACCTTGAGTCTGTTAGAGTAAGGAACTGTAGGGGATGGTCTGAAGGGTATGGCTACAGATAATGGCTTGACACTAGGTAGGCCTGAAGCCCTGTCTGCTGGTGCCAGACTGCTGCCTGAGCCAAGATGCTGAGCTGGCACTTGGGTGAAGCTAAAGCCTGAGGCTGTGAAGGGTGTTCTTGCTCTGGGCTGATCTGGACTCTGGGGTAGACCTGGAGCCTGCAGCCACTGGAGCAGGCCCAGTGCTGGATAGGCCTGGAGCTTATATGCAAATGGGCGAGCCTAAACATTGAACCTGTGATTGCAGGTGGTGTAACCACCTGAAACCTGTGGTTGTGGGGGCCATCCTGTTACAAGCAGTCCAGAGCCTGGAGCCATTAGGGCCACTGTGGCCCTGGGGTAGGCATGGACCAGTTATCTGTGGGGGCCAGCTTGGTGGCATGGCAGGCCTGGAGACTGAGTGAATCAGGAATGCCTGGAGCCTAGGGCTGCAAGGATCTGACCTGATGCTGTGGTAGGCCTTGGGGTGCAGTCTGTGGATACCAGCTGGGAGTGTGGGGCCAAGGGGGCCTATATGGTGCTGGGATTTACTAGGACAGGCTGGTGTTGGGGTCTAAGACAAAGTCCAGTCTTCATGTTCCTCTCTTTCCCCCAAGCAGAGGGTATCTCTCTCCACACTGTGCTGCATAGAGTTGGGGGAATGGTAACATGGGTGATGTGAAATTGTCCTTCCCACCCTCTTTAATGTGTCTTTTTTCATTCTGCTGCCACATTCAGTTGCTGTAATCTCTCACCTGGTTTTCTTAGCTCTTGTGAAGGTGTTGTTGCAAGTGGATTATTGTTCAAATTGATGTTTCTGCTGCCACAATAGCTATTCTATCATCTTGCTAATGTCTGAATTAGAAATTACACAGTGTTTTAAAAGACAATGGCCCGAATTTCTCTAATTTTTTTTACCCTTTCTAGGGTCAAGCCTAGACACAGTGACATTTTTTTGTTGTTGTTGTTGTTGTTTTTTTTTTTGTAGAGACAGAGTCTCACCTTATTGCCCTGGGTAGAGTGCCATAGCATCACACAGCTCACAGCAACCTCCAAATCCTTGGGCTTAGGTGATTCTCTTGCCTCAGCCTCCCAAGTAGCTGGGACTACAGGCGCCCGCCACAACGCCCGGCTATTTTTTTGTTGCAGTTTGACCTGGGCTGGGTTTGAACCCGCCACCCTCGGCATATGGGGCCGGCGCCCTACCCACTGAGCCACAGGCGCCACCCAGACACAGTGACATTTTTTATTACTTCTACAAGACAACACCATACACCCCCCACAAATCAAAGCAAATAAAAAGAACAGCTTGGTAGGCTGGAATTGAGTTTACAGTACCACCACAATTAAAAATAAAATCACACTTAACACTCATTTTAGGAGATGAAAAGTTTACTTATAAATTGCAAACATTTAGCAAAGATAAGACAGACGCTATTTCCCATATTCTACATTAATACAATAATTTATAGCTGGCTTGGTACATGGTCACGTGATAAAAACAAATCTAATGGAAAGAAGAACGTTTCATTCTACTTTTCTGCCACTTATCACAATTTAGTAAGTACCAGTAAGTACTGGAAGACATCTGCATAGGAAGATTAGAATCCTAGGGCTGTTTGTTAATATACATTATTATATTATAAGAATAATATAAAAGAAAATAGGTAAGAGATACAATTAACATGCAATTTAAGCTATCATTTTGAAAAAACAGGACAGAATTTACTGAACACAATGAAAAATTTGTTGCTAATGATGTGTTGTTGCGATCATCATTATCATAGTATTTCACATGGTAAGAATTTCTTCCTCCTTAAATAATGCTTGGCAAATTGGAATAGGTTTATTCTATCTCTAGACCATATTTAAAAACAAGACAAAAGAAATTAAGTGGATAATTGTCCTCAATGCTTTTATAAATATTCTAAATAATTTTTAAAGTACCATAATTTCATGCCTACGTCACCAACTCTGGATTTAAAATAAAGTCATACTTTCTACTCTATGAATCTGTATTGTCCAGTGTAATGGCCCTTAGCCACATTTGGCTATTGAACACTTAAAATGTGGCCAGTCAGAATTAAAATATGCTCTGATTATAAAATACAATTAAATTGTGAAGACTTAGTATGGGGAAAGAATGTTAGATGTTTCATTAATAATTTTTATGTTGATTACACATTAAGATATTAATATACTGGGCTAAATAAAATATATCATTAAAGCTAATTTCACCTGTTTCTCTTTTGATGTTAATGTGGCTACTAGAAAATTAAATATTACTTTTTTTGAGACAGAGTTTTACTATGTCGCCCTTGGTAGAGTGCGGTGGCGTCACAGCTCACAGCAACCTCAAACTCTTAGGCTTAAGTGATTCTTTTGCCTCAGCCTCCCAAGTGGCTGAGACTACAGGTGCCCGCCACAATGCCCAGCTATTTTTTTTGTTATTGTAGTTGTCGTTGTTGTTTGGCAGGCCCTGGCTGGCTTTGAACCTGCCAGCCCCAGTGTATGTGGCTGGCGCCCTAACCGCTGAGCTACAGGTGCCAAGCCTAAAAATTATTTTGTTTTACATTATATTTCTATTGACTACTGTGTATGTAGATAATCTATAGTCATTATATTAGCCTTACCACTTACCATCATACTTTAAGCATTCCAGGGTACTAACTCCTAGAACTTTGTAAGTACATTCTGTATATAAGCCACTGTAAAATTTACTATTATATCTCTGCAAGGTATACATTTTAAGTGTTAAAAAAATTCACAAAATATTTTATCCTTAAAAAATGTTAATCGGTGTATGATGAGAAGTAAAAGAATTTCAATGCAAATCACTATGCAGGGGGCAAGGGGAGGAAAAGGTTAAAAAAACACAGCAGTGCAATCAGAGTAAAGACAATTACAATCTTCAGTAAAGTAAGTTAGCTAAGCTTATCTTTAAAATTAGCCCAGAATCTGACCTTACACCACAGATCATATATGTAACTTGTCCATTTAAACATGAACTACAAGAAAATCTTTAAAACAATACTGACTGTAACTTAAATCTTCAAGCAATATAAAATTTTAATAGGCATGGTGAATTCTAATAGTAGAATACAGTATCTGAGAATTCGTCCTTTAAATTTAAAGTCTTTCTATGTTAAATTAAGCAACGGACTAGTGGCTCAAGAAACTTTGAGTTTAAAAAAAATTAGAAGCAAATTAAAAAATTACTACTGACCTCTTATCTTTTTCTCCCTTGCCATTCTTTATCTTTTGAAGTAGAATGTAATAAATATTTGGCATACTTATAATACCTCATCTTTTATTTTTTCCAACTCAAAAACAGTAAATTGATCTAGTACACATTCCCTTATTCTCCTAGGAACAATATACACCAAAACAGAATACTAACAGTGGTCACCTCAGTCAGCAGCCAGCGTCGCAGTCACGCATGAAGAACCTTGCCAGGAGGCAATGCCTAGTCACATCTGCACCACACTCTGTTCCTCACAGCTTAAGTCGGAATGTTTGTGTTTGTTAAAACTGTTTAATTTGTATATATTAGGTAAACTCTTGTCAAAAATTCTCTGAAAGCCACAAATTAACTGATGTTTAAGCTACTATATCTTTCATAAAAACTGCTCTCTCGTGTCAAAGATGTTTTGAGAAAACAAGTTAAGTCACTTAATACAACTTATTATCACCACTATAAAGACAAGGAAAAAGAACTATGATATTTAGTTTTTTTTAATGGATGAATAAAAAGAACTCAAACAGTACTAGATATACTAACACAGAAAACAACTGTGGAAGACAAAAGTACTTCTCTCAAGTTCAGTCAGCCACCTATTAAGACCTTTAACACATTCATTAATGTGCTCTGCACAAGAAGCTACTTAAAAACTTTTCACATCTCCTATCTTCAGACCATGTTCTACATAAATATTTTTATTACATGTTACTAACTCCAACCTAAATAAGCCTAATAATTCATGTCAAATATAATTTTTAAATTCACACATATATTACTCCTCAGTGAAAAGATGACAGTAGTCTCCTTTCTGAAAGCTGTTAGTTTGTTAGATCAATTATCAACTAAGTATTTATTGAGCACCTACTATGACTGCACTCAGTCTACAACCATTCTGTAACCAATAAGAAAAAATACCTGCTCCAAATGCAGGATGGTATTTGTAACGGAGGAAAATATAGGAGCATTTGTAACAGAATGCTGTTTGAAATATGGATGTATAAAATTGTATAACCTGTTAACATTAAAAAAAAAAAACCCTCAAACTTGTTACCCATTACCTTATAAACATTCTCAAGTATGCTGCATAGTACTCTACAGAAAGTGATTGCCATATATTAAATTAAGGCTAATTCTCTAAAAGTACAGAAGAAAAGCCAGAATGTCACAGCTGAAATACTGTTCAAAAGAGTTAACATTAATATTTTACACAAATGTCTGGTTAATTTAGGCAAACGGGCACTTGTATTAGGTTTCCAACTTTGCTGGAGGGGGTTTGTCTAATAATAAAAACTACCTTACATAGGAACGTTTTCAGTAAATACGAGAGTAATAATCATTGGTAAATTTCACTTGCAATGTTGTACAATTGTATATCTTTGCCTTGTACATTCAAACTTGATTATGTATTTTATGCAAAATGTCAGATTTCTCCCAAAGTTGAGAACGTGGATAATGATAAGAAGACAGAGATGAGCTAGTTTTACCTTTTGAAACTTTATCCATTCTGACTAAGTAAATTCCTACAGCATGCAGGGCATTATGCAAGGAGCTGAATATGTACGGCCTCTGCACAGAAAACACTCCAGAGAAGCTCAAGTCTCAGGAGGCAAAAACAGTTGTCAATCTGAAAACCAATGGTAGTCATTTTCCTCAATAATTATTTTTAAAAATTGAAAATGATGTCAACTAAAGCAAAATACAATCATCCACACCTCTGCCAAACATGGAAATAAAATACAGAAGTAACTTCCACAGTAATAAAATGTTTATAATAGAGCCACAGGGACAGAAGCAGTAAGACAAACAAGGCGGTCACAGAGCATCTACTAGCCACTGCACTAGTAGTGGTTTATAAAAAATACTATCTGTACTAAAATTTTAAGAGCTAATAATATAATTCGCATATTTTTGCCTTTTCTTTTTTGCCACTGAATACAAAATTTTGTCCTAAATTTACTAAATCTTCTACACCCTGAGGAATAACAGACTAATAAAAGAAATGTCAGGGTTAGTTCTAAGGACTGTATTATTGTCCAGAAAGCAAAAACTATATATAGCTGATAATCTTGGAAGCACAAAGTTTTAGCAGCAGACTAAGCTACTGTCCTACTTTTTTTTTTTTCAGTTTGGTTTTACAGTGTTAACATGGCCTGGTGAGAGTCGAGAAACAAAGTTTCTGACTTTGTTTGGGATTCCCCTCCCAGCACAGATCCACAACTGGCTTTCTGTCTCTGCTATCAACACAGCATATTGGTGCCCTTTAGGAACATATTCGCCAACAGTTCTCTGTAAAGCACTTTGGAATTGTTGATTATATATTTTCATGAAATTACAATGAATATTTGCTATCCTGAAATATGGATTTCTTATCCCTCTGTTCTCTATAAAAATTCATAAAATAACACGTTTAACTTTTTATCTCAGTATTTCTTTTCCTCTAATATTTGAAAGAAAACAATTCCTATTTTTCCTACTTACAACTATCTTAATATTAGGCCTGATTTGGGAGAGAAAGGTCTTTAAAATAAGGCAAAGGACAACTATTTGCCCTTTATGTGAGGATGGAATGCCACTGTTACCCTTCAAACACAAGTCTCAGTTTGATCTTTAATTGTGCACATACTGCCCACCAAATGGGATGCTTTCCAACCCACAAAGTACTAGTTGTCAGACAGAAAGAACTAATTCTTGGTGGGGTGCTTAAAAATGATAACTTAAGAAATATATATCAAAGCATCCTGCCTACTTATATCAGTATCTCATTGTAGAATAAGATACCTCATAGGACCATGCCTAGCAATGAGAATAAAAAAAAAAAAAATGGGCCACAATAAACTGATAAAACTTCTGTCCCCTTGAGTCCTACTGAAATGTTAAAAGATAGTCTTGCTCCCCCCCAAAACAAGAAAGACACTCGAATAGACGCAGTACATACTGTTATTTTTTAAAAGATACTGTGTGACGGTAAGTAGAATTCTTGGGGTTTTTTCTTGATCATTTCCCTCATGACACTGAGTTTGCCTAAACTTTCCAGCGCCTCCACACACTTCTCCATTAAATAGGAGCTCATTACAGAGCACACCTGAGCATGGGAGGTGGCAGCACATGAAGTACTAGGGTTTGCACAGCTCTATCTGAAAAGTTTTTCCCAAAGAAAAAAGGTTGTTTTTATAATGCTGTTCAAAATTTCTAACACACTTTAAGTATCTTAAAGTTTTAAACATATCTTTCTAGTAACAAATTAACAATAAACTTAAACAGATTTTTGTAAAAAAAAAAAGGGAAAAAGATCATATGTTACTTCTTTTTACAACTAAACTTATTTTTTTTTTATTGTTGGGGATTCATTGAGGGTACAATAAGCCAGGTTACACTGTACAACTAAACTTTTATCTTCTATAGTTCAAGAGAACTAAGGTAGTGACAGGACTGTGGTACAGTAGGTGATAGCTGCACTTCTAATCAGGATACCATCTGTGTTACATAAGAGAAAATTATAGACAATTTGTTCATCACAATTAAAAGTTTACACACACACACACAATCTGTGTGACCCAACAAACTTGAATTGGCATGACTTGAGCATATCAACATATGCAAACAACAACGTCTATCAAACACGCTTTCTTAAAAACTGCTGCATAGAAACAAAAAAACTTCTGTTTCCACATTTTGTGTCATGGAAGTCCTTATTTAAAGATTTAAGTGTCTTTTACTGATAACCCGTATACACTTAATCCTAATAATTTATGATGCCTTTAAGTTACAAGCACCATAGGAGTAAGAACTCTGACTGAAAGCAAGGGCCCAGAGTTTTTAAAAGGTAATAAAATGCAACATCTAGAAAAGACAAAGAGAACGCTAACATGTATCAAATGCTTACACTTAGGGCCAGGCACGGTGGCACTGTGGCTCAAGACCATAAATCCTAGCACCCTGGGAGGCCAAGATGAGTGGACTGCTTGAGCTTAGGAGTTCGAGACCAGCCTGAGCAAGAGCGAGACCTTGTCTCTAAAAACAGCCAAGCATTGTGGTGGGCAACTTGTAGTCCAGCTATTCGGGAGTCTGAGACAAGAGGATCACTTGCGCCCTTGAGTTTGAGGTTGCAGTGAGCTATGATGCCAGGGCACCCTACTGAGTGCAACAAAGTAAGATGCTATCTCAAAAATAAACAACAACAACAAAAAATGCTTATGCTTAAACAAAGACTCATGTATTTTAAGAAATAACTAAAAGGTCCACAGTTTGGGTTGGGAGGCAAAAAGAAGCATAAAATGACTATCCACGTGTACAGATCAACACGTCACTGAATCAAAGAATTTCTGCAAATGACCAAACGTGGCACTGGCTCTGTGTGTAAGATCTCTAATACCAACAGTGAACGGAAAGTAGTGTTCTTAACGCAAGTGGGCTTCATTAGCTCTATGAATTTTTAGTGTATATTTAAGTACAGTTAATTGATAATTATAGAGCAACACATTTGGCTGAGATTTAACAAATTTAAACAAATTAATCAAATGAAGAAAAAGAACTAAAGGAACTTATTCTACATGCAATAGCTCTCCCCAAGTATGAAGCCAGAAAGCATCATTCATTCATGATCCAGTGCACTAACTCATCAGTTTTTCAATCATCACTCACTTCACCTATCACTTACAACCGATCTTTCTCTTCTTCAAACAATCATTAACTTAATAAATATTTAACGAGTCCTCACAATGTGCAAGGTACAAATAGAATCTGGGAACACCATATTACCAAAATAGGTATACTTAAAAAAAAAGGAGGGACAAGGGCAATAATGGAGATAGTTACAGATCTTACTGTTTTGGCTTGTCAGTAGTAGTATTAATCCACAGGATGGGACAATGACCTGCTACTCTTCCAGTGAAAAGTTTAATGAAATGTGTTTTAATTTAAACCATCTTTTCGTTTTAACAACTAGGTATTTATAGAAAAATGCATGAAGACTAACAAGCCCCTGAAAACAGACATAGCCTTTCCACTGATGAGTTCATTGAGTCAAAGATATTATGCTACACCTTATGAATTTAAATATTGACCACATAGGGAAAAAAACTACAACCATATGGGGCAATACTAGGGTTTCCTGTTAATGAAAACTTGAAAAATGCAAATTTTAAAAATAAAGTAGCACACAAAAGTCATATACTAACAGTATCCTTTGGATATTTTCACTCCCTACTTAAAACTTTATTAGGAAGGCAAGAGACCAAGATATATTCAAGGACTGCATGGCTTCAGAAAAGAGTAGGTTAAAAGCCTTAGAAGATACAAACATAGTTAACAACAAAGATGGGCAAGATACTCAGCAGAAGATACAAAAAGACTTGGAGCACTATTAAAACTGACAGGGTTGTCTATACTCATGTCCTGACACTTCCTCATATTAAACCCTATTACTTAGGATACTAAACATGATGCTTCGAAAAAAGGTATTTCAGAGTGAGGTCAGAATTTGGCAATCTGTATTAATGGAATGAATTGAACCTCCCACGTCATCTTTGTAATTTCCCACCAACCCTGACAGGAGCTAAGAGTCATAAACTAATGATTTTATTCATAGAGGTCTGGGTGGACCTTGAGGTATTTGTTTTAAAATACACTTTGTACACAAAGGGACATGGAATTATGTTCATAATGGCAATTATCTTCTCCTCTAAATAGAATAAATAAGCTATAGAGTATTCCCTTTGCCCCAAGAGAGAAGAGCAACTTCTGTCTACTGGGGCCATGCTATATAATTTTTCTGGTGTTCTTAAGTCTCACTCAGTTCAACGGACTGCCAGTCAACAAAACCGTGATGCCCAAGTAAACAACCTATTTTTCCTTCTTATGACAATGCACCTAACCTAAGTCTAGCCTTTCCATAATAGTGAGACAGAAGAGGTTTGCCTTTCCACACATCTTTCTTCCCACCTTAAAGTTTACCTAACAAGTAAATAGGAGAACAGGCAAAAGCAAGTTGGTCACAGTTTTTTCTGCCACATTCTAAACACATATAGAACAGTTTCCATCACTGGAATAACTTTTAGAGGGGCAGCTCTTGTTATTTCCTGTGTGTATATCTTAGATGGGGTATGAAATTACTGCAAATAAGGAGAATATCTTCAGGACACATCCCTGAAATAAGACAGATGAGAAAAATCATACAAAAGTGAAAGTGACCAAAGGAAAGGGAATGGTTTGATAAAATAAATAAGGAAGATGTGGAGAGGAGAAACACAGACCATTTACAAAAGAGGAAACATAATAAGAAAGTAGACATTACCTGGCCCTTTCCCCAACCCCACTTCACAGACCTGAAAAACTCAGCCCTTGGTATTGAAAAGATATAGCTACAATGCGGATACTTTGGTACCTTGTCCCTGATAAGTTCAGTATTAAAGTGTAATGTTTCTAAAATAAACACTGAAGAACTAATCTTCAAAAGTATTATTTTTCCCTGGCTTTTGCCAGTAAACTTTTACATAGTTGCTTTATAGTAATTTTGTGGTTTATCTAGTATTTCCTCAATAAATTTCTAACAAGAAAGAATTTTAGTGATACATTTCTATGTATATTTCTCCCATGCTTCATAAGTGAATTTGAAAGGAAAATAGTAGTAATAACTAAAAATGGCATTCCAGGCTTTTTTAAAAAATCAATTTTATAAGGGCTGACAAGTGTTTTGGCATGTACCAAATTTGAGGTAAAAACAATCTATCAAAACTAGTAATAAAAATAATTTCTCAGTACTGCAATTACATAAACAATTAAATTAGGATTTTTTAAAAAAATAATCATTTTAAAAATGGGTTATATTGGATGTATTTTTTCATATAAATTCCAATACTTCTGACTTTGGTTATGTTAGTCCATACATTAAGTAGAACATACTCGAGAAGAGAACTGGTTTTCATTTTCACATATCCATCCACCTAGCTATTTGATATTAATTACATCAAATCACTCTGCATTTGCATTAATATTCTTTAGCTGAATTACAATATAAATTTTTAAAATAATTTGCCTATGCAGCAATTGTACTGAGGTGGGTGAAGGTGTGTGTGGACTAATTAGAAGAACCAAATGAGAAGCCTCACTTATAGAAATATACAGAAGGAGAAGTTCAAAAGAAAACTTAAGACTCAGTGTTAAACAGAAAAGAAGTACACAATTCTTTTATCCCCAAAGGAATGCCAATACTTAACAAAATAAATAAAATGAAAGATTTACTATGGACTTTTAACCGAAAGATGAAGAAAAAGGTTAGTCAATAATAGTAAACAGTTCATGCAACTGTAAGGAAAACAATATTGCACTAGAAGGGGAACTCTATAGGACTAATCCACCTCTATCATTGACTCAAAGTAACCAGCCATTTCCTGTATGCATTGGCAAACCTGGCTTGCTCTACATTCCGGCAGGTGGATAACACTTGATCAATGAACTTGTGTTCCATTTCTAGGCCTAGGGAGTCTGGAGCTGGGGTCCGCTTTAGGCGTTTAGTTTCCTGGGAATAGCCTTGCCTGCTTGAGTCATTGAGTCCATCCACTTCCATGGCCTGAGACAATTGGGGGCCTGCTGGGATATGGTGCAAGTCACTCAAAGTTCCCCCAGGGCTGTCTGCAGGTGACAACTGGGTTATGCTGTGAGTAAACCTACCATGTAAATGATGCTGAAGATAGAAAACATGCCGCCTGTGATGGAGGGAAGAAGAGAATAAGGAAAATCACATTAATAAATGACGCTTTTAAGGAAAAAAAAAGTTGGTTATTTCAAAACATAGAGCATTCAGTACAGTTGTCTAGGGAAAAGAGGATAAACAGTTGAGACAAAGTCACTTAACTATCACATGAAACTAGAAACAGGTCTTACCTCAGTTTTTACAAAACAGAACCAAAAATTAGCCTCCTTGATACTTTAGAAGATAAGTGATTTAGAAATAAGGGGTTAAATAGTCCTTTAGAGCCACAGCACACCAGTGTGCCATGAAAGGATCTCAGGTCAGCCACGAAAATTTTTAAAGATCATTAAATTATGTTCAAAAGAAGTTCAAAGCACAGTAAGTATATTCATTCTTTACTCTTTTTTTTTTTTGGATCAACACAATTGAAGCGTGCTGTGAAAGGTTAACTATAGGTGTGCCATGTGATAAAAAGGGTCGGAAAACACTGCTCTAGAGGCTTACTCCATGGCCTTTACTCAATGCTTTAATAAAAGATCTGCTGCAACTGGTTTTGTTATCGAGAAACCAACTGAACTTTCTCTTAAATCCACTACTATAGTTTTGAATATCAACATGCATTGGGGATGTGCTGGATGTGTATATTAAGAAACATAGTTCCTGTTCTCACTGTAATAACAGGGATTCTTCTGCCCTTAAAAATCACCTGGAATTGTTTATTAAAAATGAAAATACACGTTCGTAATCTCCAAAAATTTTGATTCAGTGGAGGGTACATTTATTGTACATTGCAAGATAAACTACACAGGTTCTGAGCTGTTATATCTAATCATTTATATTAGCAACATCAAAGAGAATTTTATTCATTTTCCTGCAAATTCTGAAGTAGCTAGGGAGTACATAATGTACCCATTTTATAGAAGGTAAAACTTAAAGGATAAATAAACTGCCTACTGGTGGCAAGTCAGCAGTAGAAAACTGGCCTGTGTAATACAGGCATACCTTGTCTTACTACGCTTTGGTTGTGCTTCACAGAGACTGCATTTTTAACAGAATGGCTCGTGGCAACCTCCCCCTGAGCCAACTCTATCGATACCATTTTTTAAATAGCATATGTTCACTTTGTTTGTGTGTCACATTTTGGTTATTCTCCCAATGTTTCAAACTTTTTCATTGTTATTATGTCTGTTATGGTAAGCTGTGATCAGTGATCTTAACGGTACTAATTTAACTGTTTGGGCGTATTAACCACACTCATATAAGATAGAGAACCTAACTGATAAATGTTGTGTGTGGTCTGACTGCTCCACCAACCAGCCACCTCTCTCCCCATCCTCAAGCATCCTGTTAAGACATAATGATATTGGGATTAAAGATGGCGGCCAAGTAACAGCTTCCCTGCAACTGGGCACGGTGAGTCTGGGGAGATAAGACTCCAGGCATCTCTGGCTGGTGGGATCTGCCTATAATCATCCCTTTGAGGATACCAGGGAGTCAGCAAGGGACTTCTGGACCCAAAGAGGAGGACAACAACAGTGGAAAACTGGCAAGTGGTTGCGTGTGTTCCATCGACCTAATCCACCGGCAACCGTAAGTACAAGCAGCAGTGAGACTGCAAACCAGAAAGGCCTTACCTGTGAACTGTTTCAGTGTTTTTGAACTTGGCACTCAGTTGAACTACCTTGGGGAGAGGTTGAGCAGGAGTGTGGAGAACTTTGGGCATTGTCTAGGGCCCCAGACTGAGCCACTGAGCTGGGCTGCAGGGAGCCATTATAGAGAACTGCCCCCCAAGCTCCGCCCACAGGGTCCGAGAGGAAGGATCCTGGGGCACCCAGTAACCTAGTGACTGAGCAGCCTAAGGTGGGGACTGAGCTGCCTTACAGCCTTAACGCTTAGGGGCAGAGTGAGACGGTTTGGGCACATTGGAAACTCGGGCTGTTGCCCTGGATAGAGTGCCGTGGCATCACAGCTCATAGCAACCTAAAACTCCTGGCGTGGCACCGCCCAGACCTCCATAAGAGCTGCGCCAGGAACCCCGACCTGCAACCTGCACCCACTGGGCCTCCGCATGCCCTGACCAGGAACTGCGGGAGCTGCAGAACCCTGCGTCCTCCCTCCTGTGTCCTCCAGGCCTCCACACTGGCCCATTCGTCTGGCCAGGGATACTGGTAGGTGTGTGACCTCTGGAGCCCTCCCTGCTTCTGCGCAGAGCCCGTCTCCTGGACAGAGACTGCTGAAGCCTTGGGCTCTCTGTGCCAAAGTCACTGGGCGCCAGGCACTCCCAGACCCGTGCACACCACCTCCCGCCCTGTTGCTGGATCTGGGTGTGTCAAACGCCAGAGCTGCTTCCACAACCAGAACTCCCTAGCTGGGGCAGCCCCAGAGGAACGACACAGGGTCACCCCCTACAAAGATCCAGCAACAATAGAGTAATCCCAATGGGGTCTAATCTTGGAGAGACACCTCCCAAACTCTGAGGACCGCCAGAGGCAACGGTGAAAACAATCATGAGGCAAAATCAACAGAAAAACTGTGGCAATATGAATAATCAAAGTAGATCAACTACCCCAAGGATCAATGGGGCAGACACAGCACAAGATCCTATGCACAAACAAATAGCTGAGATGTCAGAAATCGAATTCAGAATGTGAATATCAAATAAGATCGAATTAGAACTCCAAGCAGTAACCCAAAAGATACCTCAAGAATTCAACAAATTCAAAGACCAAATGACCAAAGATATTGACACATTCAGACAAGAAGCTGCAGCCCTCAAAGATCTGAGAAACACAGTAGAATCCCTCACAAACAGAATGGAGCAAGCAGAAGAAAGGATTCCTGACACTGAAGACAAAGTTTTTGAACGCTCCCAAACTCTCAAAGAGGAAGAGAAATGGAGGGCAAAAACACATCACTCTCTCAGAGAGCTCTTGGATAATTAGAATAAAATCAATATTCTTCTTACAGGGATCCCCGAAAGCGACGAAGTGGCTACACAAGGCACAGAGTTTCTTCTCCAAGAGATTATGAAGGAGAACTTTCCAGACATGTCAAGAGATTCTGAAATTCAGATAGCAGACAGTTTCAGAACTCCAGCAAGACTCAACCCGAATAAGACATCCCCCAGATACATCATAATCAATTACACTAAAGGTAATATGAAGGAGAAAATTCTGAAAGCCGCCAGACGAAAGAAAACCATTACCTACAAGGGGAAGAATATTAGAATAACTTCAGATCTCTATGCTGAAACCATTCGAGCTAGAAGAGGATGGTCATCGACTTTTAATCTCCTAAAACAAAATAACTTTCAACCCAGGATCCTATACCCAGCTAAACTGAGTTTCATTTATGACAGAGAAATTAAATACTTCAATGACATTCACATGTTGAAGAAATTTGCCATAACTAAACCAGCTCTCCAGGATATTCTCAGACCTATCCTCCATAAACACCAGCGTAATCCTCCACCACAAAAGTAAACCCACCCAGAAAATTTTGATCAAATTCCAACTTCCACAGTCTCAAAAGGATTAAAAATGTCCACCGGACTCTCAAAAGGCTTATCAATATTCTTAATTAATGTGAATGGTTTAAACTGTCCTGTAAAGAGGCACAGGTTGGCTGACCGGATACAAAAACTCAAGCCAGATATCTTCTGAATAAAAGAATCACATCTTACATTAAAAGACAAATATAGATTCAAGGTGAAGGGATGGTCATCTATATTCCAGGCAAATGGAAAGCAGAAAAAAGCAGGTGTTGCAATCCTGTTCGCAGACACAATTATTTTGGCTTTAAACCAACCAAAATAATTAAGGATAAGGATGGACACTTCATATCTGTTAAAGGTAATACTCAATATGATGAGATCTCAATTATTAATATTTATGCACCCAACCAGAATGCACCTCAACTTATAAGAGAAACTCTAACAGACATGAAGAACTCTATTTCCTCCACTTCCATAGTAGTTGGAGATTTTAACACCCCTTTAGCAGTCCTGGATAGATCCTCCAAAAAGAAGCTAAGCAAAGAAATTTTAGATTTAAACTCAACCATTCAACATCTGGACTTAACAGACATCTACAGAACATTTCATCCCCAAAAAACTGAATACACATTCTTCTCATGAGCCCACGGAACATACTCCAAAATTGACCACATCCCAGGCCACAAATCTAACCTCAGCAAATTTAAAAAAATAGAAATTATTCCTTGCATCTTCTCAGACCATCATGGAATAAAAGTTGAACTCAATAAAAACAGGAACCTTCATATCCATACAAAAAAATGGAAGCTAAACAACCTTATGCTGAAGGATACATGGGTTATAGATGAGATTAAGAAGGAAATCACCGAATTTTTGGAACAAAACAACAATCAAGACACGAATTACCAGAACCTCTGGGATACTGCAAAGGCAGTCCTGAGAGGGAAATTTATAATACTGCAAGCCTTCCTCAAGAAAACGGAAAGAGAGGAAGTTAATAACTTAATGGGACATCTCAAGCAACCGCAGAAGGAAGAACCTCCAACCCCAAACCCAGGAGAAGAAAAGACATAACCAAAATAAGAGCAGAATTAAATAAAATTGAAAACAAAAGAACTATACAACAGATCAATAAATCCAAAAGTTGGTTTTTTGAAAAGATCAATAAAATATATAAACCTTTGGCCACCCTAACCAGGAAAAAAAGAGTAAAATCTCTAATTTCATCAGTCAGAAATGGTAATGATGAAGTAACAACAGACCCCTCAGAAATTCAAAAACTCCTTAACGAATACTACAAGAAACTCTATTCTCACAAATATGAAAATCTGAAAAGAAATCAACCAATGCCTGGAAGTACGCCACCTACCAAGACTTAGCCAGAATGAAGTGGAAATGTTGAACAGGCCTATATCAAGTTCTGAAATAGCATCAACTATACAAAATCTCCCTAAAAAGAAAAGCCCAGGACCAGATGGCTTTATGTCAGAATTCTACCAAACCTTTAAAGAAGAACTAGTACCTATATTACTAAATCTCTTCCAAAATATAGAAAAAGAAGGAATATTACCCAACACATTCTACGAAGCAAACATCACCTTGATCCCCAAATCAGGGAAAGACCCAACAAGAAAAGAAAATTATAGACCAATATCACTAATGAATATTGATGCTAAAATACTTAATAAGATCCTAACAAACAGAATCCAACAACACATCAAAAAAATTATACACCATGACCAAGTGGGATTTATCGCAGGGTCTCAAGGCTGGTTTAATATACATAAATCTATAAATGTAATTCAGCACATAAACAAACTAAAAAAGAAGGACCATATGATTCTTTCAATTGATGCAGAAAAAGCTTTTGATAATATCCAGCATCCCTTCATTATCAGAACACTTAAGAAAATTGGTATAGAAGGGACATTTCTTAAACTAATAGAGGCTATCTACAGCAAACCCACAGCCAATATTATATTGAATGGAGTTAAATTGGAATCATTTCCACTTAGATCAGGAATCAGGCAAGGTTGCCCATTGTCTCCATTGCTCTTTAACATTGTAATGGAAGTTTTAGCCATTGCAATTAGGGAAGAAAAGGCGATCAAGGGTATCCACATAGGGTCAGAAGAGATCAAACTTTCACTCTTCGCAGATGATATGATCGTATATCTGGAAAACACTAGGGATTCTACTACAAAACTTTTAGATGTGATCAAGGAATACAACAATGTCTCAGGCTACAAAATCAATACCCATAAATCTGTAGCCTTTATACATACCAACAATAACCAAGCTGAAAAAACAGTCAAGGACTCTATTCCTTTCACAGTAGTGCCAAAGAAGATGAAATATTTGGGAGTATACCTAACAAAGGACATGAAAGATCTCTACAAAGAGAACTATGAAACTCTAAGAAAAGAAATAGCCGAAGATGTTAACAAATGGAAAAACATACCATGCTCATGGCTGGGAAAAATCAACATTGTTATGATGTCCATACTACCCAAAGCAATATATAATTTTAATGCAATCCCAATTAAAGCTCCACTGTCGTACTTTAAAGATCTTGAAAAAATAATACTTCATTTTATATGGAATCAGGAAAACCTCGAATAGCCAAAATATTACTCATCCATAAAAACAAAATAGGAGGAATCACGCTACCAGACCTGAGACTGTACTATAAATTGATAGTGATCAAAACAGCATGGTACTGGCACAAAAACAGAGAAGTAGATATCTGGAACAGAATAGAGAACCAAGAGATGAATCCACCTACTTATCGTTATTTGCTCTTTGACGAGCCAATTAAAAACATTCAGTGGGGAAAAGATTCCCTATTTAACAAATGGTGCTGGGTGAACTGGCTGGCAACCTGTAGAAGACTGAAACTGGACCCACATCTTTCACCATTAACTAAGATAGACCCTCACTGGATAAAAGACTTAAACTTAAGACATGAAACTATAAAAATACTTGAAGAAAGTGCAGGGAAAACTCTTGAAGGAATCGGCCTGGGTGAATATTTTGTGAGGAGGACTCCCCAGGCAATTGAAGCAGTATCAGAAATACACTACTGGGACCTGATCAAACTAAAAAGCTTGTGCACAGCCAAGGACATAGTAAGTAAAGCAAGCAGACAACCCTCAGAATGGAAGAAAATATTTGCAGGTTATACCTCCGATAAAGGTCTAATAACCAGAATCCACAGAGAACTCAAACGTATTATCAAGAAAAGAACACGTGACCCCATCTCAGGGTGGGCAAGGGACTTGAAGAGAAGCTTCTCCAAAGAAGACAGACGCACAATCTACAAACACATGAAAAAAAGCTCATCATCCTTAATCATCAGAGAAATGCAAATCAAAACTACTGTGAGATATCACCTAACCCCAGTAAGAGTAGCCCACATAACAAAATCCCCAAACCAGAAATGTTGGCGTGGGTGTGGAGAAAAGGGCACACTTCTACACTGCTGGTGGGAATGCACACTAATACATTCCTTCCGGAAGGGTGTTTGGAGAATACTTAGAGAACTAAAAATAGACCTGCCATTCGATCCTATAATTCCTTTACTAGGTTTATACCCAGAAGACCAAAAATCACAATATAATAAACATCTGTACCAGAATGTTTATTGCAGCCCAATTCATAATTGCTAAGTCATGGAAGAAACCCAAGTGCATCGACCCACGAATGCACTAGCAAATTGTGGTACATGTATACCATGGAATATTATGCAGCCTTTAGAAAGATGGAGACTTTACCTCTTTCATGTTTACATGGATGGAGCTGGAACATATTCTTCTTAGCAAAGTATCTCAGGAATGGAATAAAAAGTATCCAATGTACTCAGCTCTACCATGAAGCTAAATTATAGCTTTCAATGAAGGCTATAACCCATCTAGAGCACAAGACTATGGGGAATGGGCCAAGAAAGGGAAGGGAGGGGGGAGGTCATGATGAAGGGATGGTAATGGGTGGGGCCACACCTACGGTGAATCTTAGAATGGGTACAGGGGAAACTTACTAAATGCAGAATACAAATGCCTACATACAGTAACTAAGAAAATGCCATGAAGGTTACGTTGAAAAGTTTGATGAGAATATTTCAGATTGTATATGAAACCAGCACATTGTACCCCTTGATTGCACTAATGTACACAGATATGATTTAACAAGAAAAGTAAATTAAAAAAAAAAAGACATAATGATATTGAATTTAGGCTAATAACCCTACAATGGCCTATAAGTATAAAGTGAAAAGAAGAATCACATGTCTCTCACTTTAAATCAAAAACTAGAAATGATTAAGCTAAATGAGGAAGGCACGTTCAAAGCCAAGACAGGTAGGGAGCTGGGCCACTTTCATTAAACAGGTCTGTTCTGACTGCAATTGTAAAGTTTTTGAATGAAATTAACAGTGCTACTCCAGTGAATACATGAATAAGAAAGTGAAATATAAACTTATTGCTGATATGGAGAATATTTTAGTGATCTGGAAAGAAGATCATCCAGCCATAACATTCTGTTTAACGAGACCAAGGCCCTTGTGCTCTTCAATTCTATAAAGCCTGAGAAAGGTGAGAAGGCTGAAAAAGAAGAGTATAAAACTAGCAGAGGTTGGTTATGAGGTTTAAGGAAAGATGCCATCTTTATAACAAAAGTGCAGAGTAAAGCAACAAGTGCTGATGTACAACTTGTAGCAAGTTATCCAGATGATCTAAGACATATGATAAAGGTAGCTACACTAGACTCTAGAGTTTTAATGTAGGTGAAATGGTCTTCTATTGGAAGAAGATAACTAGAGAAAAGTCAATGCCTGGCTTCAAAGCTTCAAAGGACAGACCAACTTATTGGTAGGTAGTGGCTACTGCATTTGGTGATTTTAAGTTAAAGCCAATGCTCATATACCATTCCAATAATCCTAGGTCCCTTAAGAATTATTCTACTCTGCCTATGCTCTATGAGTAGAACAAAGCCAAGATGAAAGGACAGCTGTTGATAGCTCATCTGTTTACTGAACAGTTTAAGCCCACTGTTGAGAGCAATTGCTTAGAAAATAATTCCTTTCAAAATATTACTAATAACTGTAATAAAGCTGATCACTAGAGAGCTCTGACAGATACATGTAAGATTAATGTTGCTTTCATGCCTTCTACTATGACAACTATTTTACAGCCCATGAATCAAGGAAGAACTTAGACTTTTCAAGTCTTATTATTTAAAAAAATACATTTCATAAAGCTATAGCTGCCAACAACAGTGATTACTTTGAAGTACTGGACAAAGTAAACTGAAAAACTTCTGCAAAGGATTCACCATTAAAAACATTAGTGGGGGGAGGTCCAAATATCAATGTGAACAGTAGTTTGGAAGAAGGTGATTATAATTCTCATAGATAACTTCAAGGAGTTCCAGACTTCAGTGGAGGAAATCACATTTAATGTGTTGGAAAAAGCAACAGACGTATAAGTGGAACCTGAAGATGTGACTGAACTGGTGTAATCTCACAATAAAACTTGAAAGGATGAGGAATTATTTTTATGAATGAAATGGAATCTGCTTTTGGTGAAGATGCTATGAATACTGTTCAAATGACAACAAAGGATTTAGAATATTAGATAAACTTAATTTATCTGGCAGGATTTGACAGGACTGACTCCAATTTTGAAAGAATAAAATGTATAAAATGCTACCAAACAACATTGTATGCTACAGAGAACTCTTTCATGAAAGGAAGAGTTTATCGAGGAGGCAAACTGCATTGCTGTCTTATTTTAAGAAATTTCCACAGCCACCCCAATCTTTAGCAACCACTGCTCTGATCAGTCAGCAGCAACCAACATCAAGACTCTCCTGAGCAAAAAGATCAATTCACTAATGGCTCAGAGAATTGTTAGCATTTCTTATTAATGAAGTACCTTTTAAATTATAAGTATACTCTTTTTTAGGCATCATGGTATTGCACACTTAATAGTCTACAATAGTGTAAACATAACTTTCATATGCACTTGGAAACCAAAAAATTCATGTGACTCTCTTAATTGTGAGAGTCTGGAACTGAACCCATAATATCTTCGAGCTATAGAAGCAATGAAATTCTGTAACAACAAAATAACCTTCAAGTTAGGATCTATCTTCTCTCTTGAAAATGTGAAATAAGAATACTTTGGTTTTAACAGAAAAAGAGAATTATCTACTTATGAAGAAAAGAAAGATTGTATTCTGATTTTATTTAGCACAGGATGGCAACTAATCAGGTTCCCTCCAATATATTACAAGAAAGACTGGAACAGAGAAAGGGGGACACCTCAATAGTTTTTCAGAAATATACAAATTCAAAAAAAATGACTATCTCCTGCCTGGCAGAGGCAAGTCTTTTGTCTAAAAATAGAATCCCAAAAAGTAGAAAATTAGAGACGTCTCCAAATAAAGGAAGAGCTAAAACAAATGAAGGAAGAGGTTCACATACCTGGACTTCATTCCAATGTGAAATGTACTTTACTATCAAATGTACTCAAAACTCAGGTTAATAGATGGTTTACAAACTTCTACTCCTCCCTACCAGTCTTTCTCTGCTCCCAAGAGAAATTCTCTTACACTTCAGATAATAAAAAAGCATCAAGAAAGTCTACCTAAAAATAAGTTAATTTGCAGTTTATCAGGATCTGAAAAATGGTGAAGCTTACCTTATTCTCCAGGTCTTCTCAATAGACTCAATCCCTACTGTGCACCAAAATCAGGTGTTAAGAAGGTTTTTTGTGTTTTTTTTTTTTTTTTTGTAGAAAACAAGGCAATGCTTTATCTTAGATATATTAAATAAAAGGATTTCCAAGAAGGAAGCCTGGAAACTTGTGTTACTATCTTATTTTCCTTGTTTTTGTTTTATTTTGAATGTAACACATTATTCTTTTGCACAGTCATGGTTGAATACCACTATCCTAAACTAGATAGTGGTACTCAACAGCTTAGGATTGTGGTATTCAACAGGCAAAAATGTGTAAGAGCAATCTCACACTGCTGATGGTGACGATGATGACAATGATATGGTTAACATAAACCCTTTAACTTTAACTACGATCAAATGACTATGTTTATTCAAATAGGCAAGAATTAGGTGTAACTCCTCCTATAGCTCTGATAAGGACATGCAGAAGGGAAAATGGATTTTTCATTCTCTTACCTATGACACCAAAGGGTTTCATGTCCTGGGTAGGAATCAATAAGATCAGTGCTGAATTCAACTTCTTCTTCTAGAAGATGAGGAAGATTTATCCTTGGTTCCTCTGTTGAAACTGCCGCTTCTTCATCTTTTGGAAGAAGTAGGGCTGGTTCACTTCTCAAAGGGTTTTGCTCCAATACAGAACTGTCTATCACAGTTTGGCTAATCAAAGATTTTAACAAAAACTGGCGGTAGTGAAATCCACTGTGGTCTGAAACGTGCATCGATGCCCAATGTTTAGTAGAAGACAGTTCATCAAGAAGAATCTTGTAGGAAGAAAAAAGGTAGTGAGAAGAGAATAACCCAAATTTTTTCTTTTTCCACTAATCCTGGGATTTCTCCTTGGATTGTTCCTTGTTTCGTTGACAATAACATCCTTACCATTATTTTGTATATAATGTGTTGTTACTCAGTAGATGCTTAATACATGCTACTTTACCCTTTCCCTCATATAGTGACAGTTAAAAACAAAAAAAATAGAATTGAGGACTTTTCATTCTTTCTCTGGTATAGGCGTAGAAAATTAAAATTCTAAAATAATGATGAACATTAGGGTGTTCATTTACAAGAAATTCTTTTGTAAAAGGAAAACTATACATTCAGATGTTACTTTGATGTAAGCTTTCTTTTACATTTAACAAATATGTATAACATCTAACTTATTACCTGGTCAACAAACATCTAACTTATTACCTGGTCAACAAAAGACTCAGTGAAATTATTTCTTTGTCACTGTTAAGTTTCACAAGGGCAGAGACCATGTCTGTCTTTTTCTTTTTTTCAATGGTCTTGCTTATACTACTAACCACGTCTGTCTTTTTAACTACTTAATTCTAAGGAGTTAGCACAAAAACATGATGTGTGAACAAGAGGATTTTTCAAGAGCTCATGACTTTCACCATTCATCTCAAACTCACTTACCACCAATAATAAATGGGTTTTTTAACAGAAGTTCGGCAATAAATCGTTTAAATCTTTGTACTACAAATCCTATAAACCAAAAAAATTTAAATGAAATTATTTTTAAAAGCAGCATTTACGAAAAAAAATATCTGGCAGTGTCTTTGACAGGTAGCAAATGTTAATCAGTTTTGATCAGTAGAGGGTATATTGAGGGCCTACCACATTCCACCAGAAGATTTTCAGACAGCTAAGGAAAAAAAGACACACTTGTAAACAGTGAACAATACAGGCAGTATAATGCCAAATGACACCCTTATAGGCTTGTTAAGGGTTCCAAGCAAATGCCACTTCTTACATCTCTTTACTTCTGTAGAAAAATCTTTCCCTGTTCTGAACCTCCAACATACTTGTGTGTTCTACCATATATATTAAACAATTTTCTGTGCATCTGTTCATTCTCATTAAACTCAAGTACCTAAGATATTTATTCCTAATTGATGGTTCAATCCCCTATACCCACTGGCATCAGAGTAGATACACAAATATTTCATGAATAGATGAATAAGCAATTTAACAAATGAGGTGACTGGTACAAAGGAATAACATTTGTTCCAGCCAGGATGGCCAGGTTATACCAGTGAAATACTTTAAATATCTCCCTTATGTTCCAGTGAGTTTATTCAAATTTATTAAAGAAGCTGTAGCCATTCAGTTTTTGAGTAATGAAAAATAAGATCATTTATTTGATTTTAAAAGGGGAGCAATATTAAAGCACTAGATAAAACTTCTACCTGGAAAAAAATTAATGATATTAACATTATTATATCTTTGAAGAATTTACTTGCAGGACATTTAGGTTATTATAAAGCAGCTTTTTATCGGTAGTATGGCTTCTTAATGTGGACTGAAAAAAGGGCTCTGCTTGATAAAAATGAACTTACATAATATGAAAAACCTTTAGATTATTTCTTATGGGATATATCTATGTACAAAACCTGTGATTTATTGTTTAATTTTACGAATACTAAAAGTTTTCAACAAAATCAATTTAATTAATGCCTTAAAAAAATTCCTAGACATTTTTAGAGAAAAATCCACTACATTCTTCTCCTTAAACATGCATATTAAACCAAAGAAGAAACTTTAAAAGGAATCTAGGACATTTTCTTATTAAAATAAAAAGGTATACGAATAAAGCCAATGATTGAAAGAAAGACAGCAATTATTTTATGTAATCAACTTAGGCTGAGCATGGTGGTTCACGCCTATAATCTCAGCACTTTAGGAGGCTAAGGAAAGAGGATTG
Organism: Nycticebus coucang; assembly: GCF_027406575.1. Taxonomy (NCBI): domain Eukaryota; kingdom Metazoa; phylum Chordata; class Mammalia; order Primates; family Lorisidae; genus Nycticebus; species Nycticebus coucang. The sequence continues at coordinate 80,304,867 of NC_069781.1, forward strand.
CTTGAGCCCAGGAAGTGGAGGTTACAGTGAGCTACCTACCCTCAGGCTACTGCACTCCAGTCTGGGTGACAGAGTGAGACCTTGTCTCTGATGATGATGATGAAGATAGAAAATTAAAGATACACAGCTTAAATTAAGGTACTGACTGAATGACCTTTACATGATATTCCTTAAATTTCCTTATTCTTTTCCGACTTCCACATCAAAATGGACAAGTGAATGAATAAAATACAAGAAAGAAAACTAAACAAGCAGGGCTACAAAACAGAGGAATAAATAACAGATTGAAAATAAAAGACCACTAAAAATGTACATGGCACAAGTCTTACAAATTTGATTTTTGTTCTCATTTTGTTAAAGTGACAACAAAATGATAAAAAAAAGATCATTATAGAAGACTCCAATAATATAGAACAATGTAAAAAAACGAATAAAAATCCCCATGATCCCATTGGCCAGAGATCATCACTCTTTTAACATTCTGGCATAAAACCACTCTTCAGATTTTTTTCTGTACATGCATATGAGCAGAGTTTATTTATTTATTTATTTTTAATTAAATAATAGCTGTGAACATTAATGCAATCATGGGGTACAATGTGCTGGTTTTCTATACAATTTGAAATGTTTTTATCAAACTGGTTAACATAGCCTTCATGGCTATTTTCTTAGTTACTGTGTTAAGACATTTATATTCTACACCTAGTAAATTTCACATGTACCCTTGTAAGATGCACCAAAGGTGTGTCCCCCAATTACTCTCCTTCCACTCATGCTCCCCCCTCCCTTTCCTTCCCTCTCCCCTTTGGGATACTCTTTTGTACTGATTTTATTCCACTTAAATTATAAACATATTCCTATGGCATTAAATTCCTATGGCAGTATTTATGTATTTTATGTATTATGTATTTATTTTATGTAATTTATGTATTTATGTAATTTCATCCTCAGGATTATAAGTTAACCATTCCCCTATTTATTTCTACTCTTGTATGCTGAACACTTATATATAAAAACCTGTGTGTTATCTATTTATTTAGGAGAAATTTCTAGAAAGATACTTGTTGAAACAGAAAAAACATAAGGTTCTTGATGTATTTTGCCAAAGTGCCCTTCACAAAGGCAGTGTTATTTATAATCCTGTTGGAAGTACATATTAATGCCTATTTCCTAAATTCCTAATAAATACTTTAATTTTCACTAATGCATTAAGTAGAAAATCACATTTTAGTTTAATTTACACTTTGTTAATCATCATCAAGGCTAAATATTTTTTCTTGTGATTGTTTTTCCTTTGTTTTTTTCATTTATGAATTGCCTATTTTTGCCTAATTACCTACTTTTATGAATTGCCTACTTTACTACTTGTGATAGTCTTTCTCCTTCTCCTCATGGGTTTATAACGAGATCTTTATATATTAAAATAGTATTCCTATAATCCTAGTACTCTGAGAGGCTGAGGCGGGTAGAGCCAGAGCAAGACCCTATCTCTAAAAAATAGCGGGGCACTGTGGTGGGAGCCTATAGTCCCAGCTACTTCGGAGGCTGAAGCAAGAGAACCACTTGAGCCCAAGAGTTTGAAGTTGCTATGAGCTGTCACGCCATGGTACTCTACTGAGGGTTACAAAGTGAAATGCCATATTCATCATTAATGAAATCTGTACATATTATTTATGTATTGGGATTTGTTTTTGAGCTTTATATTCTCTTCCATTACTGAGACTATTTTCATTACTCTTAATAGACATTTAAATATCTAACCATATATGTACATGTTCCCTGTTTTTCCTTTTCCCCAACAATTTCTTAAAGCTTTATTCTTTCTAATGAATTTTAAAAGAAATTTTTGAAGTAGAAAAATAAATTAGTAGAGGGCGGAGCAAGATGGCAGCCGAGTAACAGCTTCCTTGCATCTGGGCACCGAGAGTCTGGGGATATAGGACTCCAGGCATCTCTGGCTGGTGGGATCTGCCTATCATCACCCCTGAGAGGACACAGGGAGTCAGCGAGAGACTTCTGGACCCCAAGAGGAGGACTAAAACAGTAGAAAACTGGCAAGTGATCGCGTGTGTTCAATCCGTCTAAACCCGCCCGCAACTGTAAGTTCAGTAGCAGCGAGACTGCAAACCAGAAAGGCCTTACCTGTGAACTGTTTTGGTGTCTTTGGACTTGGCACTCAGCTGAAATGCCTTGGGGAGAGCCTGAGCGGGAGTGCGGAGAACTTTGGCCTTTGTCTAGGGCCCCAGTCTGAGCTGCTGAGCCAGACGGAGCTAATAGTGTTTGGCTCTGGGTCACAGGCAGACACTGTGAGCGATCTGCCCTGGCAAGCTCCACCCTCAGGGTCCCAGAGCTGGAATTGGGTGGGAGCTGCTAACCCAGCGACCAAGTAGCCTAAGGGCAGGGTCTGAGCTGCCTTGCAGCCCTAACCCTCGGGGGCAGATGGGAGACCACTTTTGACACACAGGGTAAGTGGATAGCCACTTCAGCAGTGATTGCAGCGACAAACACTTCCCTGAGAAAGCTACTGCTCAGTAACTGAACAAGTTCAAACTGCCTTTTAAGTGGGCTCAAGAGAGATTTAGGGTGTCTACCTGCTGGGCTTTGAGAAACTAGCAGCCTCCAGTCGTATCACAACTGTGATTAACATCTCATACCACAGAAGACCACGTGTTGCCCAGACAATATTCAATAGCATATACATACTGCTTTGTTTTTGGTTGTGTTTTTTTTTTTTTTTTTGGTTTGGTTGTTTTTTTTGTTTATTTTGATGTTGTGGATTGTTGTTCTGTTTTTTAAGTTCAACCTTTTCCATACAGATCCTTTTTCTTTCTCAATTTTTCTAGTTTAATTATAATTTCCCATTGCTGCCTATTTCAATAATTAGAACTTCCTTTTTGTTAGTGTTTCTACTGCTATTATTTGGTTTTTCCAGCCAATTTTATCCCGTAAAGTTTTCTGTAGGCTTGTTTTGGCTTGATTTATAGCATTTTTGTCTTTCCTCTCTACTTGGTGGAGGTGGGGTACTGTGTCTGATCAGGTTGAAAAAGAGCTGCTGACCTCAAGGGAACCACCCCACTGGGTAGCCACAGAAGGTGGTTTTTTTTTTTTAAGGTTGTATCAAAGTACCCTACTGTATACCTATATTGCTCTGTCTCCCTCTTTCTGTGCCTCTCTTCTTTTTGTTAATATTACTTTTACCCACCCCATCTCCTTCCTCTATTTTTCTTTTTTTTTCTTCTTATCACTCGGTCCTCCTTTCTTTCATCCCTTTTTTGCTCTTCAACCTTCTCACCCTTCTGGTAAAGAGCAAGAGGAAGTGAAAGGAAAATTAGGGCAAGGAAACAGATAAAAGAAATCACCCATGAGGAAGAATCAGCAGAAAACTCCAGGCAACATGAAGAACCAGTCCAAGACAACCCCGCCAAGGGACCAGGAGGTAGCTACTGCAGAGGATTCCACCTATACAGAAATGTTAGGAATGACAGAAAGGGAATTTAGAATACACATGTTGAAAACAATGAAAGAAATGATGGAAACAATGAAGGAAACTGCTAATAAAGTGGAAAATAACCAAAAGGAAATCCAAAAACAGAATCAAATCAGAGATGAACGATATGAAGAATATAAAAAGGATATAGCAGAGCTGAAGGAAATGAAACAGTCAATCAGGGAACTTAAAGATGCAAAAGAAAGTATCAGCAACAGGTTAGACCATGCAGAAGAAAGAATTTCAGAGGTAGAAGACAAAGTTTTTGAGATAACTCAGATAGTAAAAGAGGCAGAAAATTAGAGAGAGAAAGCAGAACGTTCACAGTCAGAATTATGGGACTTTATGAAGCGTTCCAACATACGAGTTATAGGAATTCCAGAAGGGGAAGAAGAATGCCCCAGAGGAATGGAAGTCATACTAGAGAATATTATAAAAGAAAATTTCCCAAATATCACCAAAGATTCTGACACACTGCTTTCAGAGGGAAATCAGACCCTAGGTCGCCTCAACTCTAACCCAGCTTCTCCAAGACACATTGGGATGAACCTGTCCAAAGTCAAGACAAAAGAAAAGATTCTGCAAGCTGCCAGGAGTAAGCGCCAGTTGACCTACAGGGGCAAATCCATCAGATTGACCGCAGACTTCTGTAATAAAACTTTCCAAGCAAGAAGACAATGGTCATCCACCTTTAATCTACTTAAACAGAACAATTTCCAGCCCAGAATTCTGTACCCTGCTAACATAAGATTCAAAATTGACGGAGAAATCAAATCATTTACAGATATACAAACATTGAGGAAATTCGCCACAACAAGACCAGCTCTACAGGAAATACTTCAACCTGTTCTTCACACTGACCACCACAATGGATCAGCAGCAAAGTAAGAACTCAGAAATTAAAGGACAGAACCTAACCCCCATACTGATGCAAAAGATAAAACTAAGCAATGGACTCTCACAAAATAAGACGAATAGAATACTACCACACTTATCAATTATCTCAATAAATGTTAATGGCTTGAATTCCCCACTGAAGAGACACAGATTGGTTGACTGGATTAAAAAACACAAGCCATCCATTTGCTGTCTGCAAGAAACACACCTGGCTTCAAAGACAAATTAAAGGTCCCAGTCAAGGGTTGGAAGACAATTTTTCAGGCAAATGGCATTCAGAAGAAAAGAGGAGTTGCAATCTTATTTTCAGATACATGTGGATTTAAAGCAACTAAAGTCAAAAAAAGACAAAGATGGTCACTTTATATTGGTCAAGGGAAAACTACAACAAGAAGACATTTCAATTCTAAATATCTATGCACCCAATTTAAATGCTCCCAGATTCTTGAAACAGACCTTACTCAGTCTGAGCAATATATCTGATAATACCATAATAACAGGGGACCTTAACACTACTCTTACAGATCTGGACAGATCCTCTAAACAGAAATTAAACAAGGATATAAGAGACTTAAATGAGACCCTAGAACAACGGTGCTTGATAGACGCATATAGAACACTCCATCCCAAAGATAAAGAATATACATTCTTCTCATCACCCCATGGAACATTCTCCAAAATTGATCATATCCTGGGACACAAAACAAATATCAACAGAATCAAAAGAATTGAAATTTTACCTTTTATCTTCTCAGACCATAAGGCACTATAGGTGGAACTCAACTCTAACAAAAATGCTCGACCCCACCCAAAGGCATGGAAACTAAACAATCTTCTGTTGAATAACAGATGGGTGAAGGAAGAAATAAAACAGGAAATCATTAACTTCCTTGAGCATAACAACAATGAAGACACAAGCTACCAAAACCTGTGGGATACTGCAAAAGCAGTTTTGAGAGGAAAATACATCGCTTTAGATGCCTACATTTGAAAAACAGAAAAGAGAGCGCATCAACAATCTCACAAGAGATCTTATGGAATTGGAAAAAGAAGAACAATCTAAGCCTAAACTCAGTAGAAGAAAAGAAATATCCAAAATCAAATCAGAGATCAATGAAATTGAAAACAAAAGAATCATTCAGAAAATTAATGAAACAAGGAGTTGGTTTTTTGAAAAAATAAATAAAATAGATAAACCATTGGCCAGACTAACTAGAAATAGAAAAGCGAAATCTCTAGTAACCTCAATCAGAAATGATAAAGGGGAAATAACAACTGATCCCACAGAGATACAAGAGATCATCTCTGAATACTACCAGAAACTCTATGCCCAGAAATTTGACAATGTGAAGGAAATGGATAAATATTTGGAATCACACCCTCTCCCTAGATTCAGCCAGGAAGAAATAGACCTCCTGAACAGACCAATTTCAAGCACTGAGATCAAAGAAACAATAAAAAATCTCCCAACCAAAAAATGCCCTGGTCCAGATGGCTTCACTCCAGAATTCTATCAAAGCTTCAAGGAAGAGCTTATTCCTGTACTGCAGAAATTATTCCAAAAAATTGAGGAAGAAGGAATCTTCCCCAACACATTCTATGAAGCAAACATCACCCTGATACCAAAACCAGGAAAAGACCCAAACAAAAAGGAGAATTTCAGACCAATCTCACTCATGAATATAGACGCAAAAATTCTCAACAAAATCCTAGCCAATAGATTACAGCTTATCATCAAAAAAGTCATTCATCATGATCAAGTAGGCTTCATCCCAGGGATGCAAGGCTGGTTTAACATACGCAAGTCTATAAATGTTATCCACCATATTAACAGAGGCAAAAATAAAGATCACATGATCCTCTCAATAGATGCACAAAAAGCATTTGATAAAATCCAGCATCCTTTTCTAATTAGAACACTGAAGAGTATAGGCATAGGTGGCACATTTCTAAAACTGATTGAAGCTATCTATGACAAACCCACAGCCAATATTTTACTGAATGGAGTAAAACTGAAAGCTTTTCCTCTTAGAACTGGAACCAGACAAGGTTGTCCTCTGTCACCTTTACTATTCAACGTAGTGCTGGAAGTTCTAGCCAATACAATTAGGCAAGACAAGGAAATAAAGGGAATCCAAATGGGAGCAGAGGAGGTCAAACTCTCCCTCTTTGCTGACGACATGATCTTATACTTAGAGAACCCCAAAGACTCAACCACAAGACTCCTAGAAGTCATCAAAAAATACAGTAATGTTTCAGGATATAAAATCAATGTCCACAAGTCAGTAGCCTTTGTGTACACTAATAACAGTCAAGATGAGAAGCTAATTAAGGACACAACTCCCTTCACCATAGTCTCAAAGAAAATGAAATACCTAGGAATATACCTAACGAAGGAGGTGAAGGACCTCTATAAAGAAAACTATGAAATCCTCAGAAAGGAAATAGCAGAGGATATTAACAAATGGAAGAACATACCATGCTCATGGATGGGAAGAATCAACATTGTTAAAATGTCTATACTTCCCAAAGCAATCTACCTGTTCAATGCCATTCCTATCAAAATACCAACATCGTACTTTCAAGATTTGGAAAAAAGGATTCTGCGTTTTGTATGGAACCGGAAAAAAACCCCGTATAGCTAAGGCAGTTCTCTGTAACAAAAATAAAGCTGGGGGCATCAGCATACCAGATTTTAGTCTGTACTACAAAGCCATAGTGCTCAAGACAGCATGGTACTGGCAGAAAAACAGAGACATAGACACTTGGAATCGAATTGAAAACTAAGAAATGAAACTAACATTTTACAACCACCTAATCTTTGATAAACCAAACAAGAACATACCTTGGGGGAAAGACTCCCTATTCAATAAATGGTGTTGGGAGAACTGGATGTCTACATGTAAAAGACTGAAACTGGACCCACACCTTTCCCCACTCACAAAAATTGATTCAAGATGGATAAAGGACCTAAACTTAAGGTATGAAACAATAAAAATCCTCCAAGAAAGCATAGGAAAAACACTGGAAGATATTGGCCTGGGGAAAGACTTCATGAAGAAGACTGCCATGGCAATCGCAACAACAAAAATAAACAAATGGGACTTCATTAAACTGAAAAGCTTCTGTACAGCTAAGGAGATAATAACCAAAGCAAAGAGACAACCTACACAATGGGAAAGGATATTTGCATATTTTCAATCAGACAAAAGCTTGATAACTAGGATCTATAGAGAACTCGAATTAATCAACATGAAAAAAGCCAACAATCCCTTATATCAATGGGAAAGAGACATGAATAGAACTTTCTCTAAAGACTACAGACGAATGGCTAACAAACACATAAAAAAATGTTCATCATCTCTATATATTAGAGAAATGCAAATCAAAACAACCCTGAGATATCATCTAACCCCAGTGAGAATGGCCCACATCACAAAATCTCAAAACTGCAGATGCTGGCGTGGATGTGGAGAGAAGGGAACACTTTTACACTGCTGGTGGGACTGCAAACTAGTACAACCTTTCTGGAAGGAAGTATGGAGAAACCTCAAAGCACTCAAGCTAGACCTCCCATTTGATCCTGCAATCCCATTACTGGGCATCTACCCAGAAGGAAAGAAATCCTTTTATCATAAGGACACTTGTACTAGACTGTTTATTGCAGCTCAATTTACAATCGCCAAAATGTGGAAACAGCCTAAATGCCCACCAACCCAGGAATGGATTAACAAGCTGTGGTATATGTATACCATGGAATACTATTCAGCCATTAAAAAAAATGGAGACTTTACATCCTTCGTATTAACCTGGATGGACGTGGAAGACATTATTCTTAGTAAAGCATCACAAGAATGGAGAAGCATGAATCCTATGTACTCAATTTTGATATGAGGACAATTAGTGACAATTATGGTTATGGGGGGGAAACAGAAAGAGGGAAGGAGGGAGGTGAGTGGGGCCTTGGTGTGTGTCACACTTTATGGGGGCAAGACATGATTGCAAGAGGGACTTTACCTAACAATTGCAATCAGTGTAACCTGGCTTATTGTACCCTCAATGAATCCCCAACAATAAAAAAGAAAAAGTAAAAAAAAAAAAAGAAAAATAAATTAGTAGTTTTTAGTGTATTTACAGAGTTGTTCAGCCATCGCCATTATCTCATTTTAAGCACTCATATTCCCCTCAAAATTCCCATTCTTATTTGTAAGTCAGTCTTTACCCTCTTCTCCCCAGCTTCTGGTATCTGCTAATCTGCTATGTCTATTCTGAACGTGTTTTATCGATGGAACCATATAACATGTGGCCTTCTTTCAATCAGTGCACTGTTTTCAGGGTTCATGCACATCACAGCATGTGTCAGAGCTCCATTTGCTTTCTATGGCCAATCTTCCAGTTTATGGATATGTCACGTTTTGTTTTCTATTTCTCAGATGATAAACATTTGGGGTGTTACTCTTTTTGTTGGCTATTATGAATAATTTGGCTATAAAGGTCTTTTATAAAGCTTTGGTACGAAATGTCATATATGGCAATTCATTTAAGAATACAATTTTTTCCCATATATGGAAATCTTATGTTTAATTTTTTGAGGAAATGCCCAACTATTTTCCATAGTAGTTTACCATTTTACATTCCTAGCAGACATACATAAGGGTTCTAATTTCTCTATATCCTCCCTTATCAAGACTTGTACTCCCTGTGTTTATTTTAACAAGTACTTCACAATTGTTAGGACTATCTTACTCACTGTGGTCTTAATTTACATTTCCCTAACGGTAATGATAACTGAATATCTCTTCACATCCTTACTGGCCATTTGCATATCCTTTTTGAAGAAATAGCTCTATGTACCTTTTCAGGTGACATACCACATCAACTTAAAATTTTTTTTTTTTTAGAAATAAGGTCTCCTTCTGTCGCCTAGTTTAGAGTGCAGCGGCTCCATCATAGTTCACTGTAACTTCAAAATCCTGGGCTCAAATAATTCTCTTACATCAGCCTCCTCAATAGCTGGGGCTACAGGCATGTGCAACCATGCCCGGCTGATATTTCATTTTTTGTAGAGGCAGGGTCTCACTATGTTGCCCAGGAGAGCCTCCAACTCTTACCCTCGAGCAATCTTCCTGCCTTGGGCTCCCAAAGTGCTGTGATCACAGGCATGTGCCCCCACACGTGCCCACAATATCACCTTTTAATTTGCTAGTAGTAATAAACTCTACGTAACTGTGTAGAGTTTCCTCCCACCTACTGTCAAAATTAAGAGTATTTTGAAATGTACTTAAATATATATTCATTTAAACATGCAAACATCATAGGGAACATAAAATTGAAAACTAAAAGTCTTACAATTCCACCCCAATAGCACTACCAACCATTCTTTATTCTCTATCCCTTTTTTCCTGACTAGAAAACTCATATATACTCCTTATAAAAAAAATACCTCTAACACTGTGTTAAATATGTGCTGAGCACTTAACTGTGTGACAAGCACTGTTTCAAACACTTCAAAGTGTTTGCTGTCTCATTCAGTGTTAATAAATACATTAAAAATTATGAGGTCTACTCCATATTTAGTTTTATATCCTTAACCTATTGCAAACACTTTTCTTTAATGTTCTAAAATATAATTTTCAGTTGTAACAAAATATTCTAACAAAACAGACTGCAGAGTAACCAATCCTCTCACTCTTAGAGGGTTACAGTCATTCTTCTCCACTATTATAAACTCTATATATCAAACTTTCATATTTAATAGGTAGCATTTATTGAGCACTTAGTAAGTGCATTGTAATAACCACTTTCTATGTATCATCTTGTTCAATTTGCATCTCTCAATGAGATAGGAACTGTCATCATTCCCATTTTATTGGTGAGGACACTGAAGTTTGGGAGAGGCTAAGTAACTTCCTCAAGGCTATAAACCAAATTAGCAGTAAAGCAAATTCGGTCTTTATGACCACTGAGTGGAGGCTTTAATCACTACCCCATACTTCATCTCACATTCTTTCTTTTTTTTTTTTTTTTTTATTAAATAATAGCTGTGTACATTAATGCGATCATAGGGCACCACACCTGGTTTTATAGACCATTTGACACATTTTCATCACACTGGTTAACATAGCCTTCCTGGCATTTTCTTAGTTATTAAGACATTTATATTCTACATTTACAAAGTTTCATCTGTATCTTCGTAAGATGCACCGCAGGCATAATCTCACCAATCACCCTTCCTCTGCCCATCCTCCCCCCTCCCTCCCGACCCTCTTCCCCATTCCCCTATTCTTAGGTTATAACTGGGTTATAGCTTTCATGTGAAAGCCATAAATTAGTTTCATAGTAGGGCTGAGTATGTTGGATACGTTTTCTTCCATTCTTGAGATACTTTACTAAGAAGAATATGTTCCAGCTCCATCCATGTAAACATGAAAGAGGTAAAGTCTTCATCTTTCTTTCAGGCTCCATTATATTCCATGGTGTACACATACCACAATTTATTAATTCATTTGTGAATCGATGGGCACTTGGGCTTTTTCCATGACTTAGCAATTATGAATTGGGCTGCAATAAACATTCTGGTACAAATATCTTTGTTATAATCTGATTTTTGATCTTCTGGGTATATACCTAGTAGAGGAATTATAGGATTGAATGTCAGATCTATTTTTAGATCTCTAAGTGTTCTCCAAACATCTTTCCAAAAGGAATGTATTAATTTGCATTCCCAACAGCAGTGTAGACGTGTTCCCTTTTCTCCACATCCACGCCAACATCTCTGGTCTTGGGATTTTGTGATATGGGCTAAAATTACTGGAGTTGGATGTTATCTCAAAGTAGTCTTGATTTGCATTTCTTGGATGATTAAAGATGATGAGCATTTTTTCATATGTCTGTAGGCTGTGCATTTGTCTTCTTCAGAGAAGTTTCTCTTCAAGTCCCTTGCCCAGCCTGCAATGGGATCACTTGTTCTTTTCTTGCTTATATTTTTGAGTTCTCTGTGGATTCTGGTTATTAAATCTTTGTTGGAGACATAACCTGCAAATATCTTCTCCCATTCTGAGGGCTGTTTGCTTGCTTTACTTACTTTGTTCTTGGCTGTGCACAAGATTTTGAGTTTGATCAGCTCCCAGTAGTGTATTTTTGAAACTGCTTCAATTGCCCGGGGGGTCCTCCTCATAAAATACTGGCCCAGACCAATTTCTTCAAGGGTTTTCCCTGCACACTCTTCTAGTATTTTTATAGTTTCATGTCTTAAGTTTAAATCTTTAATACAGTGAGAGTCTATCTTAGTTAATGGGGAAAGCTGTGGGTCCAGTTTCAGTCTTATACAGGTTGCCAGCCAGTTCACCCAGCACCATTTGTTAAATAGGGAATCTTTTCCCCCCTGAATGTTTTTAATTGCCTTGTCAAAGATCAAATAACGGTAAATAGCTGGATTCATCTCTTGGTTCTCTATTCTCTTCCAGACATCTACTTGTCTGTTTTTCTGCCAGTACCATGCTGTTTTGATCACTCTCGACTTATAGTATAGTCTGAGGTCTGGTAGCGTGACTCTTACTGCTTTGTTTTTATTTCTGAGTAATGTCTTGGCTATTTGAGGTTTTTACTGATTTCATATAAAATGAGTATTACTTTTTCAAGATCTTTAAAGTATGACAGTGGAGCTTTAACAGGGATTGCATTAAAACTGTATATTGCTTTGGGTAGCATGGACATTTTAACAATGTTGATTCTTCCCAGCCATGAGCATTGTATGTTTTTCCATTTGTTAACATTTTCAGCTTTTTCTTTTCTTAGAGTTTCATAGTTCTCTTTATAGAGATCTTGCACGTTCTTTGTTAGATAAATTCCTAAATATTTCATCTTCTTTGGCACTACTGTGAATGGAACAGAGTCCTTAACTGTTTTTTCAACTTGACTATTGTTGGTATAAATAAAGGCTACCGATATATGAATGTTGATTTTGTAACCTGAGATGCTACTGTATTCCCTGATCACTTCTAAGAGTTTTGCAGTAGAATCCCTGTTGTTTTCCAGATATACAATCATATCATCTGCGAAGAACGAAAGTTTGATCTCTTCTGACCCTATATGGATACCCTTGACCGCCTTTTCTTCCCCAATTGCAGTGGCTAAAACTTCCATTACAATGTTAAAAAGCAATGGAGACAATGGGCAGCCTTGTCTGGTTCCTGATAAAATGATTTCAATTTAACTCTGTTTAATATGATATTGGCTATGGGTTTGCTGTAGTTGGCGGCTATCAGTTTAAGAAATGTCCCTTCTAGACCAATTTTCTTCAATGTTCTGATCATGAAGAGATGCTGGATATTATCAAAAGCTTTTTCTGCATCAATTGAGAGAATCATATGGTCTTTGTTTTTTGTTTATGCGGTGAATTATGTTTATAGATTTATGTATATTGAACCAGCCTTGAGACACTGGGATAAAACTGACTTGGTCATGATATATAATTTGTTTGATGTGTTGCTGGATTCTGTTTGTTAGGATCTTGTTGAATATTTTTGCATCTATATTCATTAGTGACATTGGTCTATAATTTTCTTTTCTTGTTGGGTCTTTCCCTGGTTTGGGGATCAGGGTGATGTTTGTTTGCTTCATAGAACGTGTTCGGTAGTCTTCTTTCTTTTTCTACATTTTGGAACAGGTTGAGTAATATAGGTACTAGTTCCTCTTTAAAGGTTAGGTAGAAGTCTGACGTGAAACCATCTGGTCACAGGCTTTTCTTTCTAAGGAGATTTTGTATGGTTGATGCTATTTCAGAACTTGATATTGGCCTGTTCAACATTTCCACTTGATTCTCGTTAAGTCTTGGAAGGTGACGTGCTTCCAAGTATTGGACAATTTCCTTCAGATTTTCATATTTCTGAGAACAAAGTTTCTTGTAATATTCATTAAGGATTTTTTGAATTTCTGAAGAGTCTGTTGTTATTTCATCTTTGTTGTTTCTGATTGATGAGATTAGAGATTTTACTCTTTTTTTCCTGGTTAGGTTAGCCAAAGGTTTATCTATTTATTGACCTTTTCAAAAAACCAACTTTTTGATTTACTGATCTGTTGTTTAATTCTTTGTTTTCAATTTCATTTAATTCTACTCTAATTTTGGTTATTTCTTTTCTTCTACTGGGTTTGGGGTTGGAATGTTCTACCTTTTCCAGTAGCTTGAGATGTCTCATTAAGTTGTTAACTTCCTCTTTTCAGTTCTCTTGAGGAAGGCTTGCAGTGCTATAAATTTCCCTCTTAGGACTGCCTTTGCGGTATCCCAGAGGTTCTGATAATTCGTGTCTTCACTGTCGTTTGGTTCCAAAAATTTGGCGATTTCCTTCTTAATGTCATCTCTGACCCAGTTATCATTCAGCATAAGGTTATTTAACTTCCATGTTTTTGTATGAGTATGGAGATTCCTGTTGTTACTGAGTTCAACTTTTATTCCATATTGGTCCGAGCAGAAGCATGGAATAATTTCTATTCCTTTAAATTAACTGAGGTTAGACTTGTGACCGAGTCTAAAAGATGTGATCAATTTTGGAGTATGTTCTGTGGGCTGATGAGAAGTATGTGTATTCATTTTTGTTGGATGAAATGTTCTATAGATGTTTGCTAAATTGAAATGTTGGATGTTTAGGTTTAAATCTAAATTTCTTTGCTTAGATTCTTATTGGATGATCTATCCAACAGTGCCAAAGGAGTTTTAAATCTCCGACTATTATGGAGCTGGAGGAAATCAAGTTGCTCATGACTGTTAGAGTTTCTCTTATAAATTGAGGCGCATTCTCGTTGGGTGCATAAATATTCATAATTGAAATCTCATCATATTGAGTATTACCCTAACAAATATGAAGTGATCATTCTTATCCTTCCTTAATTTTGTTGGTTTAAAGCCTATTGTGTCTGCAAATAGAATTGCAATACCTGCTTTTTTCTGATTTTCATTTGCCTGAAATATGGATGACCATCCTTTCACCCTGTGTCTATGTTTATCTTTTAATGTAAGATGTGACTCTTGTATGCAGCAAATATCTGGTCTGAGTTTTTGTATCCAGTCAGCTAACCTGTGCCTCCTTAGAGGACAGTTTAAGCCGTTCACATTAATGGAGAATATTGATAAGTCTGGTAAAATTTTGGGTATCGAGTTTTTTGAAAGTCCAGTGGACATTTTGAATCCTTTTGCCACTGTGGAAGTTGGAGTTTGATCAAAGTTTCTGAGTGAGTTTACTCTTGTTGTAGAGGATTGGGCTGGTCATTATGGAGGATAGGTCTGATAATATCCTGAAGAGCTGGTTTCATTACGGCAAATTTCTTCAACATATGAATGTCATTAAAGTATTTCATTTCTCCATCATAAATGAAACTCAGTTTAGCTGGATACAGGATCCGGGCTTTAAAGTTATTTTGCTTTGGGACATTAAAAGTCGATGACCACCCTCCTGTGGCTTGAAATGTTTCAGCAGAAAGATCTGCAGTCATTCTAATATTCTTCCCTTTGTAGGTAACAGATTTCTTACATCTGGCTGCTTTCAGAATTTTTTCTTCATATTAACTTTAGTGAAGTTAATCATGATATGCCTGGGGGATGTCTTATTCAGACTGAGTCATGCTGGGGTTTTGAAACTGTCTGCTATCTGAATTTCAGAATCTCTTGGCATGTCTGGAAAATTCTCCTTCATAATTTCATGGAGAAGGGCCTCTGTTCCTTGCGAGGCCACTTCATCACTTTCAGGGATTCTAATGAGGCGGTTATTAGCCTTCTTCGAATTATCCCAGAGCTCTCTGAGAGAATGATCCGTTTTTGCTCTCCATTTCTCTTCCTCTTTGAGAGTTTTTGGGAGCATTCAAAGGCTTTGTCTTCAATGTCAGAAATCCTTTCTTCTGCTTGGTCGACTCTGTTACTGAGGGATTCTACTGTATTTTTCAGATCTTTGAGGGCTGCAAATTCTTGCTTCAGTGCGTCAAAATCTTTGGTAATTCTGTCTTTAAATTCGTTGAATTCTTGAAACAACTTTTGAATTTCTCCTCGAATTTCTAATTCCAACTTTTGAATTGCCCTTCGAACTTTAATTCCAAATTTTCCTCCATTCTATTAATCTTGTTTGCAATCCAAATTCTGAATTTGATTTCTGACATCTCGGCCAGCTGTTCATGAATGGGATCTTCAGTTCATCTGCCGTATCTTTCCTTGTGGGGGTTGATCTGTTCTGGTTATTCATGTTACCAGAGGTTTTCCGCTGATTCCTCCCCATGATTATTTTACATCCTTTGCTTTTTTCCCCTGGAGCTTTGTTGAAGACCCGTACAGTGCTATGCCCTGAGAAACTGGGGACCTGTTTGGTGTGGTGGGGTTAAGTGCTTCTGTCTTGTTTTCAGCTGGTTTCTGTCTTAACCTAGTGAAACAGTTACTCTGGGTTGAAGTCTCAGCTGTGGAGAAATACCAGCAATTAAGTCACCCCGCCCCCCATAGGCAAGAATTGGAAAAGGAAAATCAAACCTTCCTACAACCACACACGCAGGGCACACTTGAATAGGCCTCGGGTGATTAGCTCAGTTCAAAAGGTCCAAATCAATTGTCTCAGTCAGCACCTGACTCAGGTGGGAAAGTTTAAAAGGTCTCTCGCAACTGGATCACAGGGGTCTGGTGACAACTCAGATATGACTTGCTCCGGTGCTCCGTGAAGTCAGGAGGACCCACCCAGCAAATAGATTAGTCTGGGAAGGTTGATGCCTCCTTCCCCACCTTGCACCTCTGTCACACCCAGTCACTGATAGCCCCACAATTGACTGACCCAGTTGCCTGTAGTGAACAGATACTCCAGGGGTTTGCACCTGCCTGAATCACAAGAAAATCTATATGTGCTCAGCCAGGCCTCTGCACTCTGCCTCTATCCAGTAGGGGGAGGTGATGCCTAACAACCTTGGGCGCTTGATGGAGACTGGGGGGTGTGCACTCAGTTCCAGCCCTGTGCCTGACTGATGTTACTGGCAGAACAGAACAACTTTGTGGGAATTTGTTTCTGTCCCTGCTAAATTCCCCTGTAGCAGAAGCTGTTTTGAGTTCCCAGAGCCTGAGCCTCAGGCCCTGTCTTTGCTTCTGCAGGTTTATATTCGGGTTAGCTGTCATTTCTACCCTCCTGCCTTCCTTTGTCTATAGGCTGACCTTCCCCTGAGAGCCAGGTGTGTCTTAGGCTCAGTAAAGTGGTCCTGAGTGTCAGCCCTGCCCTGGGAATTTCCCGGCTCTGCGCGTGCGTTTCTAGTCCCCATGCTCCGCCCAGGCCGGTACCACCTCAGGCAAACCCTTTACTGATGGGGCCTGCGTTTTCGTCCCAGATCTGTTCCTTGGTGGTTGCCACCGGAGAGGATGTCCAGCCTCCTCGGTTGCCCAGAGAGACAGGGAGTATGGCTTTGGAATATCTGGGATTGAGCCCTATTGTTGCCAAAAACGGCTGCTGCTCTGCGCCTTCGGGCACGGCCGCTCAGGTGTGGTTCCCTCTTAGCCGACCATTCTTTCCTCACTCCCGTTCTGCAGAATCAGCACTGACCAGATGCAGTCTAAGCCCTGTCCACACCCCTCGAGAAATCACCCAAGAATCTGGACTTCTGGGGAACAGGCCTCCAGACCTCAGAGGGAGAGTGGAAGAGAGTGCTGGGAGCTCAGAATTGCAGGTAGAGAATAGATACAGTTTTATGCCTGGCAGGAAAACGTCGTGGCACCCTAGTAGGGGAGGTAGGTCCAGTTTTTAGAGGATCTCTCCCGTGGAGTGTAGTGGGAGGGCCTTTGAACTCTGCTCATTTGTTTGTGGGGCACTCCGAGCCGTTCTCATGGGGGAGGGGACTCCTGTCCGCTTGTTGATGGATTTTGTACCTTTTGTTTGTATCCTTGGGGTTGCAGTTCGCCTTAGCAGGGTTGATGTGCGTTCTTTAGCCTTCTCTCTTGGTGCAGCTCTAATCCACCAGGTTACTTGCTAAATTTCTGTCTTTTAACTCTCCTTCTGGACCTGAGCCTCTGCGGAAAGCTGGCTTAAGTCAACTATCTTGTCTCCGCCCCCTCCCGTTATTTCTTTAGGATGAATTCTTGGAAGCAGACTCTTAAAGACAAACACTTTTTTAAAAAAAAAGTGTGATAAATGCGGCCATGTCACACTTATAATCAGTAAGATTATAATAATTTTTACAATGCTCATTTTCATATCCTTACCAATATTGGATACTAGCACTTTAAAAATAATTTTCAGTTTTCTAATTTTCTAAATAACATGAGGTAGCATTATATTGTGATTACCTTCTCTAATAGACAAAGCATAGTAGAACATGTTGTCCTAGCTGGGCCCAATGACTTACAACAATAGAAAGAAGATTTTGCAAATTTGGCACTTTTCAGTGAAAACAAGAGAGTGAAATATGGTGCAGTGGCAGTGGTGACAGAAGTGCCCCACAAGGGCAGTCAAGGGAGGCTGATAACGTGTGAGCCCAACACAGGACCCAGGCAGCTGAGCCAACGTGCTTTCAATACCTGTCATCTTTAACATCATCAGATGGTCTCAAGTAAGCTGGAATTTCACCTGGATCCTTCATGCCTAATTTTATGAGAATTATAATTCTTATAATTGAAATGGTCCATATCATGGCAAGAAAATTTCCAGAGACCTCTCAGTTCACCTGATCTCTGCCCTCCTTTTTTTAAAAAAACAAACAACAACAACAACAAAAAAAAAAAACTCGTATTTTACTGCCTTCCTTTTTTTATGCCCAACCATTCTCGTGCCCCTTCCCAACCCCACACACTCATCAAGTTGTGGAGCTGGGCAGCTCTAAATCACTCAGTATTTCCTGACAACCCACCAGGTAACTTGCACTTACTTCTCCAGACTCAAGAGCTGGAGAGCTGTTTCCAATGAGCCCAGCCTGGATGAGGAGCCATTTTTCTGCCTTCCCACTGTATTCTGAGCTTTCTCACTTCCTTCAAGTGTTACACAGCTTTGTAATTGTTGATTTACTTCCTGAACTATATTTTAAATTATGCTGCTTTGTAATTGTTGGTCCACTTCCTCAATTAGGTTCTCAATTTGCTAAGTGTGAATACTTTGTCTTTACTGACACACCCAGTATACAGGACAGTGACTGGGAATGACAGGGTTTCAGTACTTTTTCATGAATAAATTACGCTGAATTGGATCAAGCAAACTGGAAGCCAATTTCACCTAAACTTTCTGTCTATGGGAGAACAGAGAAAGAAACTAGAATAGAGTGAGATGCTATCAGGTGCCTAGGACTTCACACCCATTAACTCAAGCAACTCTCACAATAATGCACTACAGCAGGCAATAGAGTCCTAAAGCGTTCCTTTCCACACATAGCTAGTAGGGCCAGAATATGAACCCAGGTTGATGTGACTGTATGCCTTTGCCCTCTCTACTCCATCAGGCGGCCATCCCTCCTAAAACTCACAGCTGTATAAACTGGAAGGGAGAGGCTGCTCTTTCAGAGTTGTTAGTTTGAAATCCCCTGGAAGTGAAAACTCTATTTGTCCTGAGGGAATCTCTGGCTAAAAAACAAAGAGGGGAGAGAGAACCTGGGAAGGAAGATGTCAGAAGAATGGTATGAAAAAGTAAAATTACAGAATGCTTCTCTGCTAATCTAAAAGCACCATGTGGGATGCTACTTCAACTTTACCTCTTTTAACTGTCCCAAGCCTGAGAAACTTTTTGGACAAGTACCCTAGATTTCTATGGTACTGAGATATCATAAGAAAAAAAATTGAGGCACTTTAATATATAAGAAGGAACACAGGGATACCAGGCTCTCATTATGATAATAGGTGCTGCAAATGTAACTAAGTCTGAGCCATCAAAATTCTCTGCAAACTTCCATATCCTCATTTCTAGACTGAAAGGATTAGGCTGTGATTTCCAACCTCGGTCTGCATCCAAATAATACCCTGAGCCTGTGAAACATACTGATCTCTAGATCCCATCCTCATTCTTATTTAGTAGGCCTGGAGTGGAACTTAGTAATCTCTAAGGTAAATTTTAGCTCAGCCAAATTGGAAAACACCTGGGTAAGATGGTGTGCTCTGGTCCTCCTCCCCACTTCCAGGAGAGAAAAGTGTGAAAAGACCACCAGGTGACTCAGCATATTAAGTCACATGACCAAAGGCTACCAACAAACAGCAATTTTAACTCTATCAGGCTCAATAATCCCTCCTATGAGGTATGCTCAGTCTTCCTTGATTGGTTAAAGTTGCCTTTGCTCTACCAATGCACTAGCTTTAAGTATGCCGAAAACTGTATTGGTGAGAAAGGTAAACATTTTCTTTAGTTGCTAGGGTTTCTCTGAGGGTAGCAGCTGTCATGATCTTCTTGAGCTGTTAGATCATTAGTTTCCTCAACTCCTTTAAAGTTCTCCTGAGGATGAACTACAACCAGAAGAATTTAACTGCAGATGGGCAGCCTGCCCAAGAGAGAGATTGAATAATGTCTTACCTTGACATCTAGCTTAGCCAAGTGTTGTAAAACCCAGATGCGATGGGACCAGGCATTATAGTTGCTTGGGTATCTTCCTGCTGCTTCACCACAGACCTCCATCTCTTCTTGTATTAGCCGCAGCGTCCTTTCCGCAGGAATTGTTCCCAGGTTTCCTTTGGTTACAAAGGAAGGCAAGGAGGTTTCCTGAATTAGCTGTTGTAGCACCCATCGCCTGTTAAGGTAGCATGTAAGAAAGAGAATGAAGAAAGAATATAAACCAGAAAGGAAACTAGTTTTTGTTGTTCTTAATTTAATTTCCATTCATAGACGATGCAAAATAACATAAGCTTAGTTTTGGGAAGATAGGTGGGGGATGTTGTTTGGCATTTTTTAAAGATAAACTTAGCAGTATAGATGAAGCAAAGGGTGGGGGAACAGAAACAGGAAAAAGTTCTTTATAAAATTTTAAAATCTGTCAAAAAGAAATGTCATTAGTTCTAAAATGATAACTGCAAAACTTCATTTGGCCAGGAAATATAAAGGCAACTGGTCTGTATGTCTGTGTGTGTGGTGGTGATGGCAGTGGTACCCCCTCACATCAAGCACCTCTTGTAATTGCACAAATCAAATGTGACTTGAGTATTACAGTTTTTTTTTTTTTTTTTTTTTGAGACAGAGTATCCCTATGTCGCCTGTGGTGGAGTACTGTGGCATCACAGTTCACAGCAACCTCAAACTCTTGGGCTTAAGCAAATTCTCTTGCCTCAACCTGCCAAGTAGTTGGGACTACAGGTGCCCACCACAACACCCAGCTATATTTTTGTTGTTGTTGTTGTCATTGTTGTTTAGCAGGCCCAGACCAGGTTTGAACCCAGCAGCCCTGATGCATGTGGTTGGCACCCTAACCACTGGACAACAGGCACCGATCTGAGTATTACAATTTTAATACAGGTTTTTCCTTTCTAAAAATGTTCACAATTTTTTTGGCACTCTTGGTATCAGAGGAATCAAAGTTCACATCGTTAATTATATGTGCATGCTTTACTCTATGTACATTTGTTTGCGAACAAGAAGATGCTTTCAACAGCTTTTTAAGCAAATTTCTCTATACTAGCATAAAATCTGGAAGAAAAGAAATAGAATACAATTAGTTAAATCATTAAAGAGTTTCAAAATGCCCTTATCCAGATTTTCCTTTGGTCTATTTAAAATTCGCATTAGCATACATTTAAATAAAAAGCACTAAGAAAGTATTTAACTTTAATGTCTTTAATTTATACAAATATTTTCCTTATGTAAAAGCACTTTTTCAGACTAAAAATTTCTAATCCAAAGTTCTAAGAAGTTGAGTAAGAAAACGAACTTTATTATTTTTATATTAATAACTAAACTTTTTATTTAACAAAATATCACTTTATAAAATAGATAAGCCAATGATTTGATGGATACACATTTAATAATTCTTTCCCCTGACATGACCCCTTTCTAAATCCCTATTCATAAAACCTTTTTTAGGTCTACTAGCCCAATTTATAATATTGAAGAAAATATAAGTGACTAGGTGGTTTGTTAAGGAGCTGACAGACCTGAAATGTTAGCCCAAGGGATGATTACAGCTGAGACTCTTGAATGAATATAAGATCCTAAAAATGTCCAAGATTTAAGAAAAGTTAAAAGTGGCTTAATAAACTGAGAACAGACTTCGAAGTAACTTTTCCACTGACGCCGACCAACAAACACATACCACCTTATATAAGAGTCAAATAAGAGTAATTACATGTGACCTAAGAGGAAGATGATTCCAGATATCCAGGATTTTGAGGACCTTAATGTGCATTCTGGCTATCTGTCGTAGGCATTTAACCTAAAAATGTTCTTTGCATTTATGGTTTTAGCAACCTTAGCTCAGCCGACATATCACTCATTTCAGCTGCCCTTACCTTCCTCTGTAAATCAATTTTAAGAACCACAACTATCATCACCACTATCTTTACCAGGAACACAACAGAGTGCATTTAAAAATCCAAGTTGCTCATTATAGTTGAGTACCTAAATGCAATCTCCACAATTGCATCAGAGTAAATATTTACTATTTAATACAGGCTAGACACTGTGGAAGTGTTTACATGCATTATTCCAAGTAAACGTAACCATTAATGGTACGAGAATGGTATAATTATTATTCTCATTTTACAAATAAGAAAATTGAGTATTAGAGAGGTTAAATAATTTCCCATTAACACTTAAGTGATCTAGCCCCTGAATTTAAACTAAGTAATGTGACTTTAGCATCCATGCTCTAAACCAATACGCAAGCCTACCTCAAATGCTGTGTTTCTTTCTCTAGCCATTCTGAATTCTAAGTTAAGAATACTATGCTATAAACTTAATCGTACCTGTGAATCCATGTTTCTGGACTCTTTGGAAACTTAGTTAAGGCCAATTTTCCCAGATGTAAATCTTTAATTGGATTTAAAGTGCCACAAAGGATCAGCTCTTTCCTATAAAATAAAAATTAAAACAAAAAAAAATTTATCTTAGTCTTCCATCAAACCATTTTGCATGGCTTTTAATATAACCTCATTGTGAAGGTAATTTCCAGGAATAAAAGAAAAAAAAAAAAAAGAAAACCAAAACCTAAAACCACTTTGGTATATAAAACTCTGATACATGTCCCACAGAGTAATCATGTATTCTCACAATCTCAAAATAACAAATTAATAAGCAGAAGGAGAAATTCTTAAAACCAACAGTAGAATTTCAGTTAGCTATATGGGAGAGGACAACAGAATTTTCTGGTCTATCTCATCTCCAAAAGTTGTGACAATTGACAGAAGTATTCTGTAGGGCAGATCCAATACCAGTCAAGAATTACTAAAAAAAAAAAAAAAAAAAGAATTACTGTAGTTTCCCAAATAGGACTTGATGTGGCCCAGTTCATGACAAAACCACACATACAAATACAGTATCATTGAGATATAAGGAAAAAAATCATCAAATCATTAACAAAATTACTTTTACTTTTGAATTTTCCTTTCTATCTTTCCTCATATGCATACATATTTTAACATATATGATAATTTTATAGCCTGCTTTCACTGTATTTTAAGAATTTTTTAAATTTATTTTAAGATTTTCCCCATGGCTTTATTTAATCTTCGTAATGAACATTTTAAACGATCAAAGTTTTCATTCAGTAGTTATGGTGTAATTTAATTACCTTTTCCCTGGTGTAGATATTTACATTGTTTCTCATCTTCTGCTGTATTAAAATAATTCTGGGGGGGGTGGGAGTTTTGTGCTTACGACTTCTTTGTACTTGTACTTAGGATTAAGTTTCCAAAAAAGGTATTACCACAAAAATACACGTAAGACCCTTGAAATACTTGGCCATTTCTTATTGAAACATAAGCAGAATGTTAAGGTTTTTCTTGTCTTAAAAAAATTCGGATTCCAACCAAAGCTTCAATGCAATTATTGTCCCTTGGCAACTGTGGAGGATTGGTTCCAGGACTATCGAAGATAACATAATCAGAGAATGTTTGACATAAAATGGTGCAGTTATTTGCATATAACCTAAGTACATCCTCCCATATAAATCATCTCTAGATTTCTTATAATACCTAATGCAGAAATGCTTTGTAGTTGTTACACTGTATTGTTTGGCAACAATGACAGGAAGGAAAAAGTCTGTACTTGTTTACTACTGATGCAACTTTTTTCAAATATTTTCAATCTGCAGTTGGTTGAATCCGCAGATGTAGAAGTCAGGGATACGGAGGGACAATTGTATAAAGAATGTCACACATAAGAATTTTACCTATTTCTCAGGTAAATACAATTTATACTTCTCAGATGAGTTTTTGATAGGTGCTGATATTACTGATTATATTCCCAATTAATATCAGTGTATCTATTGTTTTATAATAAAATCAAATCATTTGCTAATATGTGCTCATCTTAAAATGTCCTTTCTCGGTGGGGCTGCTTATTCATTTATTTTAGAGAACTGCTTTTATTTTTTTTTAGAGACAGAGTTTCACTTTGTCACTTTTGGTAGAGTGCCGTGGCATCACAGATCACAGCAACCTCCACTTCTTGGGCTGAGGCTATTCTCTTGCTTCAGCCTCCCGAGTAGCTGGGACTACAGGCATTTGCCACAACACCTGGCTATTTGTTGTTGTTGTTGTTGTCGTCGTCGTCGTTGCAATTTGGCCAGGGTCAGGTTTGAACCTGCCACCCTCCACCCTCCGTATATGGGGCCAGCGCCCTACTCACTGAGCCACAGGCGCCGCCCCAGAGAACTACTTTTATTATAGTTCACCTGTTTAGATGGATTTAGTTCCTAAATACCATAATACATTTTCTTTCTAAAAGCAATGTACTATTTCTAAACTTTTGATAAGGAAAATAACTTTTTTAATGAAAATACTAAATAATGAGCATAAACACTTTAATTTTATAATCGTTTTTAAATTAGTAACTTTATAAAATAATTTGAGGTAGTATCCAGGTAGTACCCATCCACTTTCATGAATGAATTTATTGACTGCTTTCCTTTCACTGTTTAGGAAACCTAATTGTCATTTTAAAAAATTTTTTTTGATGTAACAGCCAATTGCTTTTGAAGTTTCAGATACTTTTTCTCCTAAAATAATATTAACCCTTTGTTTACACAATAAAGTCAAGATGCCTATGCAGTAAAAAGAGGTAACAAATTGTTCTATGCAATTTTAACTACTCTTTGTAGAGTAGTGTTACTCAAAGTGTAGTGCCTTACATAACATCAGCATCATCTGGTACTTATCTGAAATGCATATTCTCAGGCCTCAGCCCACACCCAATGAATCAGGAACTCAGGTGGGCAAAGCAGTCTGTGTTTTAAAACAAGCACTTCAGGTGACGGACATTAAGTTTAAAAATGCCTACTGCTAAGAATTCATTGTATTAAGCTTTAATTTCTATTTATTAAATTTAAGACCTCTCTCATTATTTATAATTGCCTATCTTTATTTCCATACACAAGAGACAATCAAAATTTTCTTCAGAAAAGAGGGAATCATCTTTTAACTCTTTATGAAGTTTCTTAAATTATGGATACTCTCCTAATTTCTTTATTTCAACAACCAAGTAGTATTTTGGGAAGACATTTTACCCTGAAACAATCTCAATCAATGGTATATATGAAGTGCTTAAGAAGATCACCTGACAGAATAATGGAAAAGGGAGCAAAATTTTAGTATCAATTTAATAAACATTCCTAGGGGGCAGACCTGGTTATTTGTAAAGGTTGGCTATTATTGTAAACAAGTTTTTTAAAGATCACTTTGAAAAGATAGGCAATCGTACACCCTAGTTTTGGTGCATATTCTTTAGTTTTTACCAAATGTCTTGTTTCTATTCTAGGGTTCCCTTCAGGATGCATTACACTGGGTTGTTATGCTCCTCTTGGCTCCTCAGATTTACTTTGTTTTTGATGGTCTTGACGGTTGACAGTACCAGTCAGGTATTTTGTCTGATATTTTTGTTATCATTAGACTGGGGATAAGGGTTTTAGAGAAGAAACTACAGATGTAAAGTGCCACATCCATCACATCACATCAGGGGCACATATTATCAACATGACTTATCACAACTGATATTGATCTACATTATCCTGGCTGAGGGCAGGTTTTTTAATTACTTTTGGATTTTTTTGGGGGGTTGTTTATTTCAGAATATTATGAGGGTATACACATTTTGGTTACATACTTTGCTTTTGTACAGACTGAGACAAAGTGTGCCTTTATCTACATAGTGAATTGTCCCCACTAGGTATGAATTTACCCATTTCCTTCTCTCCCCTGCTACCTGCTTAATTTTCGTTGAGTTTTACTTCTATATGTTGGACGTAAGTGTTGATGGATAGTTCCAATTTAGTATTGAGTATACATGGTGTTTGCTTTTTCATTCTTGCTATACTTCTCCTAGAAGAATATTCTGCAGTTCCAGCCAGGTTGTATCAAAGATACCAGATTGCCATTTTTATGGCTGAGTAGTACTCCATGGCACACCTCTACCACATTTTGTTGATTCACTCACATACTGGTGGGCACATGGGTTGTTTCCACATCTTTGCAACTGTAAACTGTGCTGCTATACCCATTCCAGTACAAGTGTCTTTTTTTTTTATAAAATGACTTGTTTTCCTGTGGGTAAATACCTAATAGAGGGACTGCTAGATCAAATGCAGGTCTACTTTTAGAGTTCTTTGAGGTATCTCAATACTACTTTCCATAAAGATTGTACTAGGCTGCAGTCCCACCAACACAGAAGAGTTTCTTTCCCCTACCCCACATCCATGCCACCATCTAATAGAACCCATTTGCATTTGAGTTAGGTAATACTTCACTGTGGTTTTGAACTGCATTTCCCTGATGATTACAGACATTGAGCATTTCTTCATGCATTTTTTGGCCAATGGTATACCTTCATTTGAAAAGTTTCTATTCATGTCTATTATCCACTTTTTTTTTTTTTTGCTGATTTGCTTGAGTTCTTTGTAGATTCTCGTTATCAGTCCTTTACCAGATGCACACAGCATGCAAGTAACTTCTCCCATTTTGTAAGTTGTCTATTTGCTCCATTGATGATGTCCTTGGCTGAGCAGAAGTTTCTTAATTTGATCAGGTCCCATTTATTTGTTTTTGTTATTGCTTTCACTACTTTTCGGAAGGAGGGAAGTCATTATGATTTTCTGCTTAAGTGCACAGTCTATTCTTAAGAAATATAGAGCTATGTGTCACTTCCTTGTGGGGAAGGTAAATTAATGAGACATCTTTTGTCTCTTGTCTCTCATTCATTCATTCATTCCAGTGTGGATTTATAGACATCCACTTCATACTATGTTACTTATTTTGTTTCTCAAATCATTCCAGCTCTGGCTACCAGAAGCTTTTTTAATTGGCTCTTGCATCCCTTTGACATATGCCCACCAGATTGGTTTTTGAGCACTTTCTGGTTCTACAAGATGCTCTGGGCTCCTCTTGTATACTTCCTGGCCTGGTCCAAGAATCATCTATTTCTAAAACCATTACAGTATTAGACAGAACAATATCATATGGTTCAAACTAATATCTCAATGTTAAAATGAGAAAACTATGTCTTGGAGGAGTTCAGTAACTTGCTCATTTTCCTAACTCAAAGTGTCAAACCTAACATCAAATATACTTAAAACAGTTACCAAATTAAATCAACAGGCTAAAAGCAAAAGACATGAAAGAAATACTGGAGTTTGGTGTCTAGTTGCTCAAAGATGGTTTGCATATTCTAAGTGCATAGACTGATGAAAAATAAAACATTATTATTAAGTCAACCTCTTTCATCAAGTAATTCACCAAATAAGGAGATCAGCTCAAAAACGTAGCCCCTAGGGCAGCGCCTGTGGCTCAAAGAGGTAGTGCGCCGGCCTCCTATGCCAGAGGTGAAGGGTTCAAACCCAGCCCCAGCCAAAAACTGCAAAAAAAAAACATAACCCCTATTTTTGTTTTCCCTAAGACTGTAATAGCCACAAATTGAACTAGAGATGTATTATACCATATTTTAGCAGTTTGAAAAATACAGTCAGAATCACTAAACATCCTCCAGGATAACTGCAGAAGAAATACACCAAGAATTAAACATAAAACAGTGAGTATCTGATTTGCAAAAGAGACTTTCTAGGGTTAGCACAGTTTACTTCCGAAGTTGGTTGGTTTTTGCTCAAAATGTACCCAGGATTCGAGGTTTCCATATGTTAATCAATCTTACTAATACTAATCAAAATTTACTGAAACACGTATCCATGATAAATTTTTTGAAAATCAAGATTCCTTTCCTAAACAACAAAAAACTTTACTAATTATTTTACTAGAATAATTTTCAAGATCACTGTTATAAACATCACTGAAGTTAGATTAATGGAGCAATTTCCTTTCATAAGACCAAATTACATATAATTTTCAAAAGAATCATGAAAAACTCACCTAGTTCAAATCTTTTATTTCACAGATAAAGAAACTAAAACTTTTGAAAAATTAAAAGTTTTGCCTACAGTCAACTGCTGCTTAACTGATGAAAAAGGACTAAGTCTATGAATTATTAAAACTAGGTGCCTGTGGCTCAGTGAGTAGGGCGCCAGTCCCATATGCTGGAGGTGGCAGGTTCAAACCCAGCCCCGGCCAAAAAAAAAAAAAAAACTAGGTTTTCTTCCTATAACTGTCTTATAGAACATACAATGAATGTGTACACATTACAGATACATATGTGTATATATGTGTGTACATTTATACATTTTGCCAGTAAGAATTTTTGGCTGAAGGATTTTCAATTCCTCTCTATTGATTAGTGTGAGATCATGAATAAAAATGGTACTCCCACTTCCCTATTACCCTCATTTCTTTTTCACTGAATTTGATTTGTTTTCAGTGCCCAGTTTGCAAACTGCATACTCATTATGTGGCAGGCACTATAGTTAGATACTAGAGGAAAAAGGAAAAAAAAAATTCATGGTCTTTAAGAGAACTCTCACTTGTAAGTTCATAGTACCTTCCTAAAGTCTCCTTTGCTGATTCTTCCTCATCTTGCAAATGCTAGAACAGTGCTGTCCAACAGAAATATAATGTGAGTCACAAATATGAGCCATATATATGATTTTAAATTTTCTAACAGTTATATTAGAAACCAGTACAGATATATTTTATTTACTTTAATATATCCAAAATGCTATAATTTAAACAAGTAATCAATATAAAATTATTACTGAGATATTCCATTCTGGGGATATTAAGTCTTCAAAATTGGATGTGTAAACTCACTTGCAGCACATCTCAAGGGCTCAATAGCTACATGTGCCTAGTGGCTACTGTATTGGCCTGTGCTGCTTTAGAAAACTGGAGTGTCCCAGTGCTCAGTCTTCACATTGGTTCTCTTCTCTAACTACACCCACTCTTTTGGGGAATCTCAAACAGTTTCATGGTTTTAAACACCATATACAGCCCAAATTTTTATCTGGCCCAGACCTTTTTCCCTCCTTCAGATTAACATACAACTACTTATATATAAACCTAACATGCTTGAAATCAAATTCTTGACCTCTCACCAGCACTCCTTACCCTACCTAAATCTGCTTCTCTTCCAGACATCAGCTTTGCAGTAAATGACAACTCTACCCTTTTAGTTGCTCAGGGCAAAAAACCGAGTCAACCTTGACTCCATTCCTTTTCACTCCACATACTGTGCACTGCATTGTAGTGCATCTCAAACATGGTAACCAATGCCTTATGATCCAACCAATTATGCCCACTGCCTGCTACTCTCCACCTCAAAAAAGGGAAAAAAAATAAAACATGTACTAAACAGTATACTGTAACTCAACATAATTTACATTTTAGCCAAGAAAGTTTACAGAGAACAAACAGAGATGTGCAAAAAGGGGTCCAGTGTTTATAGAGAACAAACAGAGATGTGCAAAATGGGGTCCAGTGTACGTGTTAAATTGTCATGGAGATATTATAAAGAATAGGCAGAAGATACAAGCGTTAGATGCCATAGACATATGGTTTATATTTCATTTTCAAAAAGTTAACAACTCATGGGGCTTATACATCTTCAGAAGTTTGAATGAACTTCACCTAATCACTGATAAAAATGTCACACTTACCTCACATTCCATGCTGTGCTAAAATCTGGGTTTAGAAGCAGCAATGTGCATGTGACATCTATCAATTCTAAAATAAAAGAGAAGTCATAAAAAACAGTCAAAAACAAACAGTTCTACCCTTTAAAGCTTAGCTTCTCTTTTAAAGTTCTTTATCACATTATACTAACATCTTTCACATAATATTAATTGTAATAATACCCTGTTCTAAACTGTCAGGGAAGTGAAAATTAGCCTCAAGACTTTCTCCTCCTTACAATTAAGTATAACTGTTTTGGAAGTTGACAATGAAACAATTTACTATGCCTATAAAGAATTAACTAATTAACCTCTTCATTCTTAGTGGGGTTTGGCAATCATTTTATATTTATCAAGGAAAAGAAACAAAATTTCTATGCTACTATTCATTTAATTCCACAAATATCTTAAGTATGTGTGCAAATTTTCAAAAGAAAAAAAAATCACTCATCTAACCCACTCAACATAATTTATGTACATTCCCCTGCAAAAATTGTCTCTTCTTACGCACAACTTTACATATAGCTATAGCATATGTAATGATACATGATAAATGTACAATTATGTTCTAATTTTTTTCAGTCAGTATTATTTTATATGCATTCTCTTATATTGCTACAGCATGTATTTTCAACAGTTGCACAATAATCTCTTACTTTCATATACTATCATTTATCTTATTTTTTAGGCTATTTCCTTTTACTGTTATAGATAATATTGCTACAAACATTTTTGAATAGATTTGTCTTACAGATGATTTTCTTAAGACATAATTCCTGAAGTAGAAATACAATAGTATGTCAAAAACAATATAAAAACAGTATGGCTCCTACTAAGCATTTTCAAATTGCCCCCTAAATGGACTATATGTACTTATAACCGCCAAGAGTAACAAGAGTATATTATGTCCCTACCAGTGATGTACATTATTACTCTTAAAAAATGAGTGAAGATAAAACAATACACTTTGTTTCTATTTTAATTTGTATTTTAATTTACATTTTTCAATATGCACCTTTTTTTTGAGACAGAGTCTCATTATGCTATGTCGCCCTCAGTAGAGTGCTTTGAGTCGCCCTCACAGCAACTTCGAATTCTTGGGCTTAAGCGATTCTCTTGCCTCAGCCTCCCAAGTAGCTGGGACTACAGGTGCCGCCACAATGCCCAGATATATTTTTGTTATTGTTGTTGTTGCAGTTGTCACTGTTGTTTAGCTGGCCTGGACCTGGTTCAAATCCACCAGTCTTGGTGCGGGTGGGCGCCGTAACCACTGTGCTATGGGCATCAAGCCTAATATGAACATTTTTTTCATTTTTGTTTACTACTTATAGTTCATCTTATGAACAGGCTATTCATATTCATTTGCTATTTATGTATCATGGACTTGACAGAATTCTTATATAGTCAAATTAACCTCCTAAGTCTGTATATAAAAGAACAAAATCAGTAAAATTCAGACATATTGTCTTCGTTTTACTAAAATTGAAAAAAGAATTCTAAGACTATCAATGTAGGCGCATAACACTAAATTAAGAAAACATCAACAAGCTCATATTAGATGCCAAGTAAATAAAATAATAAAGACAATCATTACCACGTGTACCAGGGCATGGTATTAACTGCTTTATTTACATTATTTCATGAATTCTCATAATCATAGCCTAAAACATATTTATTCTACTTTACAGATAGGGAAACTAAGATTTAGGAGAGTTTAAGCAATTTGCCCATAATCACCCAATTAATGTGAGGCATGGTCGACCTCTTGATTGCTTTTAAGCAAATCAGTTGTACTGCAATTGAAATGTCTGTCTACAATAAACTGTAACATTTTCAGTGTTTAAGTAAAAAACTTTTAAAATCTAAGAATAAACACATGTAAATACATCCTATAGTCATTTTAAAACATTCTAGTTCACAACAAAATGAATTATTCTGTTCTTACCATCTTAATGAGAGATAAACATCAATTTTGAGCTCATTATTTCATTACTACTGAGCACAGCAGAACATGCAATACATGAGCAAGGCAGGTAGATCAACACACATTTATTTTTTACCTCCATCCTACTCTTTACAAGCCATTACATGCATAAACAAAATACGCATATAAAGAATAATCTAATTAACCTCTCCATTCTTTTGCTTTCAGCAGTTTTTGGCACTAATTTAATATTTACCAAGGAAACTAAGTATAATGTTCTACACCACTATTCATTTAACAAATATTCCAAGGTTTGTGGACAAAGATGAAACTGGGCCCTGAGGATTGAGAGAATGGATATAATGACAAATAAAGACCTGATTTTGCCGGTTGACCGGTTGACCTCCAGTTGGAGAGAACATGTAGACAAATAGTTGCAGAAAAAAGCAAAATGAAATAACTGTGAAGTAGAAGCATACAACTACATTTTGGAACCCACAATTGCAGCTGCAATTAGCTGTTGTTGGAACACCCTTGGAAAACCGTAAATGAAAAAAAGTGGTAAAGGTACTGCCTTACTATATTGGAAAAATTCCATGGAAAGATAAAAGAAGCATGGAACTTCACACACAGTCTACTCTCAAAGAGATCGTGGGTACCAGAGTGTCACTACAGAACAGGGTGCTGGTGACATATACCAGGAAACAAGGCCTTCTAGAATCTGTTCCCAAACTTCTTATCAGCCAAGCCACCCCTACATTATTTCACATGTTCTGTTCTACCCCAAGTGAACCCCACCAGCTTCTGAACATAGTTCCTGCCAGATTACCTTCTTTTCTCTGAACATAACTCAGGATTTACCCGCTTGGTATCCTTTCTGCCAGAAATATCTTCCCATCTCCAAATATTTAAAAAAATACATATATATTTTTAATTTATCAGGCGCTCTTAAATACCTTTCTCCATAAAGGCTTTCCTGACCTACTAACCTATAAAAAAAAAATCTTTCATCTGACTTTACATAATCTTTATGTGTATCTTACTTATGTAAATATTATCCTCTTATTCACACCATAAATTCCTTGGAAGCAGGTCCTCCCTAAAACATCTTCAAATTATTTACCCACTTGACAAGTTTTGTGGGCATCTATAACAAGCCAGGTACTGATCTGGGTGAAGGTGAGTAAGATATGGTCCCTGCCCAAAAGCAGATCCAAGGAGTCATAAGGGGATATGCATGTCTTAAAACCACAACAGCCAGCTTTGAATACTAGCTCCTCCATTTAAAACCTACAGAATTTAATCTCTTGGGACTTCAGTCTCCTTACCTATGAAATGAAGATAAAACATCAACTTCAGTGTTGTGAGCCACTGCAATATACGACCAAGACATAAATATTTTCAACATCAAGAAAGTTGAAATGACACAGTTGTTCCTACACTAAAACCATCTGAATTTCTAAATTTGTAAAATAAGCAGCAATAACAAAAAGAAAAACCCAGTTAGTAGTCAAGTGGTTGGAATGTGGAAAGTATATTCATGATGGGAAAGCGTCTATAAGTTCTTTTGATATCTACAATTTTTCAAAAAGCCATTATACCACTTGGACTCTCTCTTTCCACATTAAAAGAAAATGTGTGATCAATGGCAATTGCTGTTTGTTTGTACTTGTAACACAATGATCCTCCCTGCAGCCATGAGTAAAGCTAAGTTTAAGACTTCTGTGCCACAGATAACAAAAACACTTAAGTCTCCCTTTTCATTCTGTGTATGTGTGAAGAAAGAGGAAGGCTGAGCGGCTGGATTGCTTGAGCTCACCTGAGCAAGAGTGAGACCTGTCTCCAAAAATAGCCCAGCGGGAGTCTGTAGTCCCAGCTACTCAGGAGGCTCAGGCAAGAGAATCACTTGAGCCCAAGACTTTGAGGTTGCTGTGAGGTATGATGCCATAGCACTCTACGGAGGGCAAGGGTGATAAAGTGAGACTGTGTCTAAAAAAAACCCAAACAAACAGAGCTTCCTTTACTGGCAGGTTTCTCTTAGAAGGACAAAAGTAGTTGCTGAGTTTAGAGGGCAGCTCCACCATTTACTGGGAGTTCTTGGGAAAAATCAATTAATTTCTCTGTGCCTTAGTGTCTTCTTCACATATAAAATGAAGCTATCATAGGGATATCAGATGATTAAAACCCCTGAAGTGTTAGACAGTATCTGACACACAGAAGCACTGAATGGTAATTCCAGTTATAAAGCCTGTATCTCCTAGCCCAATTCCACAAATGATACTCGGAATGGATGCCTCTTAACCATCAGTGGGGCCTAGTGACACTTAAAACTTTGACAAACTACTAAATCTAAAGACCTAAAATAAACATGAACACTCAATAGCTCAGTGTAACTATTTTACTCTCTACATTTCTTCAATTATATACCACTTCCCCTGTAGCTTCACCCAAAAGATATGCATAATCCCTGTAGTCTTTTGAAATTAAACAAATCTCTCTCCAAACAACGGAGTATATACTGGCAAATAAATGCTCCTTTGTTACACACATGTCAACATATGATTAACCCATCATCACATTAAAAGAAGAAAATGAATCAGGGCACATTATATGTAGGAAATTAGCTAAATACCAACTACAACAAGGAGAGGATAAAAGGATGCTATAGAAGTCAGAAAAAAAAAAATCAATACGTTTTCATTGCCACACAGCATTCTAGAAAGAGCCCAAGGCCAGCAGGCACCTGGTAATGGTCACTGTGTTCGACCAGTCTCTCCCAGAGACATGGTGAACACCAGACAGGCCTTACTCATTACAGTACACAGTCACTGATTCAATACCTACACCAAGCTAGAAACTCTTGCTTATCAAACTTTTGTTACTCACCTGACAAATGTTTATTGAACATGTAAGGATGCTAAGCAAACAAAGAAAAGATGAGATATAATCCCTGTTCCTAACAAACTCACAATCAAGCCAGGAAAAAGTTTTTTAAATTATCGACTATGATATAGTATGATGTGTTACTATCATGCAGTCTGAATAAACTACTCCCACAAGAGCACAGAGAGTAATTACTGCTTTCTGAAGCAGTCACAAAGTCCTCACAGTGTTTGTGTGCGCTGGTAAACACACCAAGAGTGACGATGTAAGACATGAACCTGGCCTCAGCAGGGGCATGGAAGTCAGGCAGTAGTGCACAGCAAAGTCAAAGCATGAAATAATACAGCTTGTGGCTGGGAGTATGTATCAAATGGGTTCAAATGAATGTCAAAAAAGCAGCAAAGCAAATCTGATGAGAAGTCCGAATTGACACCTTACCTCAGTGTCTAAAGGCTGTGAAAAGACTGTGATAAATTGGAAGAGACTTGCCCAGTTGAGAAAAGTAGAGCCTGTAAGCCCTGGCAAATTGCTACCATCCAGAAAGCTGTGCACCTAGGCTGCCTGACTTCTCAAGTAAAGACAGACTTCCAGATTTTCATCCTGACTTTAAGCATGCATTCAACTAATTAAAAACTATTTTTAAAACATTATACAAGCCTTAACAAAATGTATCTGTAGACAGGATTCATTCAGCCTGGGGGCTGAGAATCTGCAACCTCTGAAACTGAATATAAAACAAACGGCTCACGTATCTTTACAACCGTTGGGTAAACTGTATCCTGCTCTTTCAGAGATTGATTCACCAGAAATTAGCAGTCATGGCCCATTTCAGTTCGGCCTTCTCCTGCTTTGAGACAACAGCTTTCTCCCAATATTTAAGATATGGTGCTAATATAGACATGTGATAACTCACTGTGATTTAAAAAAACTCTTGTCGGGGGCGGCGCCTGTGGCTCAGTAAGTAGGGCGCCGGTCCCATATGACGAGGGTGGCGGGTTCAAACCAGGCCCCAGCCAAACTGTAACAAAAAATAGCTGGGCGTTGTGGCAGGCGCCTGTAGTCCCAGCTGCTTGGGAGGCTGAGGCAAGAGAATCGCGTAAGCCCAAGAGTTAGAGGTTGCTGTGAGCCGTGTGACGCCATGGCACTCTACCCGAGGGCGGTACAGTGAGACTCTGTCTCTACAAAAACAAAAAACAAAAAAAACTCTTGTCTTGGAGACCGGAGCAAGATGGTGGCTGAGTAACAGCTTCCTTGCAACTGGGCACCATGATTCTGGGGAGACAAGACTCCAGGCATCTCTGGCTGGTTGTATCTGCCTACAATCATCCCTTTGAGGACAAAGGAGTCAGCGAGAGACTTCTGGACTCCAAGAGGAGGACAAAAGCAGTGGAAAACTGGCAAGTGGTTCCGTGAGTTTGTTCGGTCTAATCTCGCTGGCAGCTGTAAGTACAGTAGCAGTGAGACTGCAAACTAGAAAGGCCCTTCCTGTGAGCTGTTCTGGTGTTTTTGGACTTGGTATTCAGTTGAACTACCTTGGGAGAGCTTGGGCAGGAGTTCGGAGAACTTTGGACATTGTCTAGAGCCCCAAAATGAACCGCCGAGCCAGGCGGAGCTAACAGTGTTTGGCTGTGGGGTGTGCGGAGCCATTGGGTCACAGAGCAAGTTTTGGGCGAGAGCTAGTAATCTAGTGACTGAGCAGCCTAAAGGCAGGGACTGAGTCACCTTACAGCCTTAACCCACAAGGGCAGAGTGAGACCAGTTTTGGCACACTGGGTAAGTGGACAGCCACTTCAACAGTGGTCCCAGTGACAAGCGCTTTCCTGGGAAAGCTTCTGCTTAGCGAAGTTTAGAAGTTTAAAGTACCTTTTAAGAGGGCTGAGGAGAGATTTAGGGTCTCCACCCTGCGGGGTTTGAGAAATCAGCAGAGATCTCCAGCTGTATCAACATTGTGATTAACGTTTCATACCCCAGAAGATCACCTGTTGCCCAGACAATATTAAACAAGATACATACATACAGATATATATATATATATATATATATATAGCTTTGTTTTTGTTTTTTTGTTGTTATTGCTTTTGTTGTTTTGTTTTCTAAATTCAACCTTTTCCCTACAGATATTTTTCTTTTTTTCTTTCTTTTCTTTATCCATTTTTCTAGTTTAAATACAATTTCCCATTGTTGCCTTTTTCAATAATTAGAACTTCATTTTTGCTAGTGTTTCTGTCCCTGTTATTTGGTTTTTCCCCCAATTTTATCCTGTAAAGTTTTCTGTTTGCTTTGATTTATAGCATTTTTGTCTTTCCTCTCTACTTGGTGGAGGTGGGGTACTGTGTCCAATCAGGCCAGCAAAGAGCTGCTGACCTCGAGGGAACCACCCAACCAGGCACCCCCAGAGGTTGGGGTTTTTTTAAGGTTGTGTCAAAGTACCCTACTGTACACCTATATTGCTCTGTCTCCCTCTTTCTGTGCCTCTCTTTTTTGGTCAACATTCTCTTTTACCCACCCCATCTCCTTTTGCTTTTTTCTATTCTTTCTTTCTTTTATCCCTTCTTGCTCTTCAACCTTCTCATCCTTCTGGTCCTGTACCCAAAGACTCATCGAAACCGTAGTCCACAGGCACGGCAACTTAAAGAGCAAGAGGAAGTGAAAGGAAAATTAGGGCAAGGAAACAGATAAAAGAAATCACTCATGAGGAAGCATCAGCAGAAAACTCCTGGCAACATGAAGAACCAGTCCAGAGCAACCCCTCCAAGGGACTGTGAGGTAGCTACTGCAGAGGATTCCATCTATAAAGAAATGTTAGACATGAAAAAAAGGGAATT
This sequence comes from Nycticebus coucang, assembly GCF_027406575.1. NCBI lineage: Eukaryota > Metazoa > Chordata > Mammalia > Primates > Lorisidae > Nycticebus > Nycticebus coucang. Next base: position 80,342,053 of record NC_069781.1, read on the forward strand.
TAGAATACACATGATGAAAACAATGAAGGAAATGACGGAAACAATGAAGGAAACTGCTGATAAAGTGGAAAATAACCAAAAGGAAATCCAAAAACAGAATCAAATAAGAGATGAAAAATATGAAGAATACAGAAAGGATATAGCGGAGCTGAAGGAACTGAAGCAGTCAATTAGGGAACTTAAAGATGCAATAGAAAGTATCAGCAAAAGGTTAGGCCAAGCTGAAGAAAGAATTTTGGAGGTAGAGGACAAAGTTCTTGAGATAACTCAGATAAAGAGGCAGAAAAGAAGAGAGAGAAAGCAGAATGTTCACTGTCAGAATTATAGGACTTTATACAAGTTATAGGAATCCCAGAAGGGGAAGAAGAATGCCTCATGGGAATGGAAGCCATACTAGAGAATATTATAAATGACAATTCCCCACATATCACCAAAGATTCTGATACACTCCTTTCAGAGGGATATCGGAACCCAGGTCGCCTCAAATCTAACCGAGCTTCTCCAAGACACATTGTGATGAACCTATCAAAGTCAAGACAAAAGAAAAGATTCTGCAAGCTGCCAGGAGTAAGCGCCAGTTGACCTATAGGGGGAAATCCATCAAGGTGACTGCAGATTTCTCTAATAAAACTTTCCAAGCAAGAAGACAATGGTCATCTTCCTTTAATCTACTTAAACAGAACAATTTTCAGCCCAGAATTCTATATCCTGCTAAGCTGAGCTTCAAAATTGATGGAGAAATCAAATCATTTACTGACATACAAACATTGAGGATTCACCACAACAAGACCAGCTCTACGGGAAATACTTCAACCTGTTCTACACACTGACCATCACAATGGATCAACAGCAAAGAACTCAGAAATTAAAGGACAGAACCTAACTTCCACACTGATGCAAAAGATAAAACTAAGCAATGGACTCTCACAAAATAAGAGGAATAGAACACTACCACACTGATCAATTATCACAATAAATGTTAATGGCTTGAATTCCCCACTGAAGAGGCATAGATTGACTGGATTAAAAAACACAAGCCATCCATTCTCTGTCTTCAGGAAACACACCTGGCTTCAAAAGACAAATTACAACTCCGACTTAAGGGTCGGAAGCCAATTTTTCAGGCAAATGGAATTTCAGAAGAAAAGAGGAGTTGCAATCTTATTTTCAGATACTTGTGGATGTAAAGCAACAAGTCAAAAAAGACAAAGATGGTCACTTTATATTGGTCAAGGGAAAAATACAATAAGAAGACGTTTCAATTTTAGATATTTATGCACCCAACTTAAATGCTCCCAGATTCTTGAAACAGACCTTACTCAGTCTGAGCAATATGATATCCGGTAATACCATAACAAGAGGGGACTGCAACTCTCCTCTTAAAGAGCTGGACAGATCCTCTAAACAGAAATTAAACAAAGATATAAGGGAATTAAATGAGATCCTAGAACAACTGTGCTTGATAGACACATATAGAACACTGCATCCCAAAGATAAAGAATGTACATTCTTCTCATCACCCCATGGAACATTCTCCAAACTTGATCATATCCTAGGCCACAGAACAAACCTCAACAGAATCAAAAGAATTGAAATTTTACCTTGTATCTTCTCAGACCATAAGGCACTAAAGGTGGAACTCAACTCTAACAAAAACATTCAACCCCACACAAAGGCATGGAAATTAAACAACCTTCTGTTGAACGACAGATGGGTGCAGGAAGAAATAAAACAGGAAATCATTAAGTTCCTTGAGCGTAACAACAATGAAGACACAAGCTACCAAAACCTGTAGGATACTGCAAAAGCAGTTTTGAGAGGAAAATTTATCGCTTTGGATGCCTACATTCGAAAAACAGAAAGACAGCGCATAAACAAACTCACAAGCCATCTGATGGAATTGGAAAAAGAAGAACAATCTAAGCCTAAACCCAGCAGAAGAAAAGAAATATCCAAAATCAAATCAGAGATTGATGAAATTGAAAACAAAAGAATGAGTCAGAAAAATCAATGAAATGAGGAGTTGTTTTTTTGAAAAAAATAAATAAAATAGATAAACCTTTGGCCAGACTAATTAGAAATAGAAAAGTAAAATCTCTAGTAACCTCAGTCAGAAATGATAAAGGGGAAATAACAACTGATGCCATAGAGATACAAGAGATCATCTCTGAATACTACCAGAAACTCTATGCCCAGAAATTTGACAATGTGAAGGAAATGGATCAATATTTGGAATCACACCCTCTGCCTAGACTTAGCCAGGAAGAAATAGAGCTCCTGAACAGACCAATTTCAAGCACTGAGATTAAAGAAACAATAAAAAAATCTTCCAACAAAAAACAATGCCCTGGTCCAGATGGCTTCACACCACAATTCTACCAAACCTTCAAGGAAGAGCTTATTCCCGTACTGCAGAAATTATTCCAAAAAATTGAGGAGGAAGGAATCTTCCCCAACACGTTCTATGAAGCAAACATCACCCTGATACCAAAACCAGGAAAGATCCAACTAAAGAGGAGAATTTCAACCAATTTCACTCATGAATATAGATGCAGAAATTCTCAACAAAATCCTAGCCAATAGATTACAGCTTATCATCAAAAAAGTCATACATCATGATCAAGTAGATTTCATCCCAGGGATGCAAAGCTGGTATAACATACGCAAGTCCATAAACGTTATCCACCATATTAACAGAGGCAAAAATAAAGATCACATGATCCTCTCAAGAGATGCAGAAAAAGCATTTGATAAAATCCAGCATCCTTTTCTAATTAGAACACTGAAGAGTATAGGCATAGGTGGCACATTTCTAAAACTGATTGAAGCTATCTATGACAAACCCACAGCTAATATTTTACTGAATGGAGTAAAACTGAAAGCTTTTCCTCTTAGAACTGGAACCAGACAAGGTTGTCCTGTCACCTTTACTATTCAACATAGTGCTGGAAGTTCTAGCCAATACAATTAGGCAAGACAAGGAAATAAAGGGAATCCAAATGGGAGCAGAGGAGGTCAAACTCTCCCTCTTTGCTGATGACATGATCTTATACTTAGAGAATCCCAAAGACGCAACCACAAGACTACCGGAAGTCTTCAAAAAATACAGTAATGTCTCAGGATATAAAATCAATGTCCACAAGTCAGTGGTTTCGAGGTATAGTATTTTCATGAAATAACTTTTTTCCCTAATATTTGTCTTCTAACTGCTTCAGTTCATAAATCTGGCAGAATATTCTTATATTAGTCAGCACTTTCAGGTATCTTTTGCCAAACTAGAAGGTCACTTCCTTCTTTTTATTGATTAACATATACAACCTGAGTAGTATGTGACACCACAGCAACCTATGCACTCAATTATGCTCTCCCCACTCTCTTCCCAAAAGTGAAATTGAAAACTGCTTCCATGAGGGTATGTAGGTTAGAACGATGATTTTCTTTCTTTTGAGACAGAGTCTTATCATGTCATCCTTGGTAGAGTGCCGTGGCATCACAGCTCACCGCAACCTCAAACTCTTGGGCTTAAGAGATTCTCTTGCCTCAGCCTCCCAAGTAGCTGGGACTATAAGCACCTGCCACAACACCCAGCTATTTTTTTGTTGCAGTTGTGTAGCTGGCCCAGGCTGGGTTTGCACCTGCCACCCTCGGTGCAGGTGGCTAGCGCCATAACCACTGTGCTATGGATGCCCAGCCTAGAACAGTGATTTTCAACTGGTGTGCCACAGTGCACTGGTGTGCCATGAGAGGACAGCAAAAATTTTTAAAGATCATGAATTATTTTCGGTAAAAGTTCAAAGCACAGTAACTTTATTCTTTACTTTTTTAAAAAATCAATTTAAATGTGCTGCAGAAGTTTAACTATAGGTTCAAGTGTGCTGCGAGAATAAAAGGTTCTAAAACTGTGTTACAATAAAATCAAAAGCTAGCTGCATCAGAATTCAAAGTTTAGATGCCAGCTATTCATGAGTGAGCGTAACCATTTCATCTTCTGCATGGGTCTGCTGGACCTATTAAGACTAAATCTACATGAGTGGGGAAAACACAGCAAAGCCCTAGTATGTTGTCCCAGAGGACAAGAAACAGGGAACTGGAAGGCCACAGTAAGATGGGTTGAGTTAGGTACCTGAAGCTTTTCATATTCCAAAATTCTTATAGTTCCTTCTCTTTAACATAATCATTTTATCTCCCTGCTAAAGTCAGTTATGCATTGGCTCAGTTATACATTTCAGTGTACCAGGCCACAAACAATACAGCTTCATTGGGTAAAAAATAACTTGATGGATTCATATGTTGTTACTTTTTACCCCAGTGTTACTGAAACCTAAGACATAATGACAGAATGGAGAATCAAAGAGAGACTTAACAACAGATAAATACCCTTAAGTTTATGCCTAACTTATGTCTTAAAGTTTACGCCATAAACTTAGGCACAGCATTCTAATTAAGAAATATATGTCAGAAGACTAAGTTTAACAATCACACACAGAAAATAGAAACCATTGCTCATTAAATTTTCAAATCAGACTCCTTTTCCATGCTCTAAATAGGGAAAAGTGCTATTAACCTATCACGGCAGAATGTTAAGCAAACAACTTAGAGAGAAATTCAAGGAAATCAACATGCAATACCTTTGGCAACACTCTTCTCCATAGCTCCCACCCGCAAAGAGACTGTCACTCAAGTGCAAGCTACTTGAATACAAGAACCATGCATTATTCATCTTTTTTCCCCCAAAGTACTCAGAACAGCTTCTGGTATGAGTAGGCCCTGGGTAATGGCTACTAAACTGGCAATTAAAATTCTCTAGGAAACTATGGTTCTTATTGAAAATTAGTCTCTGGAAATATTAAGCACTTCTAAAGGTACTGCTTTATGTGGGAAGGGGAAGAAGATCTACAAAAACAGCAGAGGACATAGTCTTAGACCAGGACTCTCCCCAGAAGTGAGACCTGAGGTGAGCTTAAAATGATGAACAGAATTTGTGCACATGGAGGCACACTAAGGAAAGAAACCAGGAAGAATGACTGGGGGTTGTTTGATGTAGTAAAGAACTGTTTCAGAGGAATTTCTCAAAGAAGTGAATGCTGGGATGGATTTCTTTTGCTCATTTCAGGGCAGAAACAGGGCACAAAGAGCCAAAGCTTCAATTTGGATTCACAGCGCAATGGCACATTCATAGATCACAAGGCTGGTTCACAGTACAACTACCACTATCATGCCCTTCACCTCATTTAGAGTGCTACAAAAATGAGTTCTATTGGTGATAAAATACTAAAGGTTTAGAAATCAGAGACTGAGCCTATAGGGACTAGAGTCCTCTTCACTGACGTTCTAACTTTTTTAAAGCCTTCATTAGGATGTTTCATTTGAATAAAATCTTACAAATGACCCCCAATAATAAACAGATAAAATCAGAACTGTTCTGGTTGCAAGAGGAGACCTGGAATCCTGCTTTAGCCATTTCCATATAATCACTATGGACACAAAATTTGAAAATTATACCTCCAGTCCAAATGCCTTCAATAAGCAGAAAGGTTAAGCATCTACCTACCCAGGCAGTGAAGGAAGCATCAGAACTAAAACCCAGGGATGCTAACACCGAGATAAAGGCTCTTCCTACTGTATCCCACATTGCTTCTAAAATCCAAAGTAATTAGATATTGTTCATACTTACCATCTCTGTTCAGCCATTGTTTTCTCATTCTATACAAAAGGAGCTTGTTGTGGACGTATGGTAAAAGGAACTTGACACACCAGCTCTCCACACCAAGTTTGTTTTCAATCAGGACTATGGGACTCCGGTTATATCTAGCTTCAGGACATGGGATCAGCCCAATTTCATCTCTTAATATGTAAAACAAACAAACAAAAAAAGAATTAAAGTAAGAATACTTGCCTTTCCAATAATATTCTATTCCTTGCCTTTTCAAAAATTTTCTAATCCCACAGAACATTTTTTAAAAACTCACACATTTCCTTTCCTTAAAATATCTGTTTATGGGTGGCGCCTGTGGCTCAAGGAGTAGGGCACCAGTCCCATATGCCGGAGGTGGCAGGTTCAAACCCAGCCCCGGCCAAAAACCACAAAAAAAAAAATAAAAATAAAAAAAATTTGTTTACTTACTAGAATTGTAAAAATTAAGAAAAAAGAAAAAAACTAGTTTGTTAACACTGGCAAAAGCATGGGAAAACCAGTATGTTGTGCTCTCTGTTGATGGGAGTAAAAACTGGTCTTAATCTTTGAATGGAAAAGTATCTTTCAAAATTTTAAATGCACTTTGATCCAGCAATTCAAGGGCTTGGAAAGGATCCTATGCCAAAATATATGAATTAGATGTTTACTGCCATATTACAACAAAACTAGAAATAATCCTGTAAAATAAACCTGGCTGATCCATGTGATTGAGCAAAATACCGAGGTAGTTCTGCATATGCTGATATGGAAGGTCACTAGTACATTAAATGAGGAAAAAAGCAAATCACTGAACACAGTGTATAGCAAAAAGCTTCTGTACAATTTCTTTACAAGATATATAGATGCAGTAACAATTTTTTGAGGGATGATAAGAAACTTTTAGCAATAGAAAGGAAGAATTTTATTTTTATAGACTTTAAATTGTCTAATCACTTGTATGCATTATTTCTATTTTTATGAAATGTCAACAAATGTGTTTATGCTTGTCTGCTAATAAATGTATGTGAAGCAGAAACAAATTAACTGTACTTCAGTCAGTGAAATCTTGGGCTATTTTTTTCTTTTTCAAACATTATTAAATTTAAAAAGCCACCCTAATCAATGTTAAAAAACACAAAATACATTTTCAGAATTGGTAATTTTCATCTGTGGTAGCATCTATATCCCTCAATCCATATCCATTTAAGCTAAAAATTTATATAATGGCAGAGATTTAATAAACAATCTGTAGGGCATCAGACTTACATATGAAATGAATTAGCAAACATAAAAATGTTTTTGCAAAATCTACACATGCCTTTCAACTATAAAAGAAGTTATAATTATTGCATACATGAAGCATCCTTTTCCAAACAGAATGTCCTGTTTAATGAATAACAAGAAATCTTTTAATAAGAGTAGATGAAATAAGACTTTTAAAGTGTCAATATACATTTTTTAAAACAAGTCTTCAGAAAACAAAATAAAGAATAAAGTTTTCAGAGTTTGTGTGTGACTTTATCTATTATGTCACTGGGATTCCCTTGCCAAGAAGACAGCAGTTTGACATGCAAACAAAGGGGAAACTTGTTCAATTAAAAGTTACAAAAAAATACCTGTTTCTTATTAGGCCACCATCACAAATTGGTAGAATTGTGAATCTAAAATAAACTCTCTCCTGGAAACTCTAAACTGAATAGCTCAGAGATAATCTACTTTTTACTGATCACTTTATTAGTGAATTAGGGATATATCGAAAAACAAGGGTACCCCAGGGGTTGCAAATTACTAACAATTCTTTCAAGCTATTGTAACTATTTTAACTCTCACATAGATTTGGGACCTAAGTCTTCTTTGGGTTGACAATTGGGTCAGCTCACTTCATGGTGTTTCAATATATTAATACCGTGTCAATACTGTCATATATTAGCTGAGTAGCTACAATGCACTGGGTACTTTGTTAGGTTCTAAAAATACAAAGATGAATAAAACAAAATAGTCTTAGACTCAAAGAACTAAACAGATTTACGGGGAGTTGCGTCAATATCTATACTAAAATGTTATCATTTTAACATTCCAGTAATAAAGTTCTGAAGGACAAATGGGGACAATGCTGGAGAACACCTGAGGTCAAAGCCTAGTATTTCAAAATATTGTTTTGTATTTTTAGTTCGTGATATTGACCTGAAATCTAATTCACTATTAGAAAAACTATATGCATCTATCTATACATGACTAATTATTAACAGAATCTCTGGAATTTTCTGGTGTTCATATTTTACTATCTAAAGAACATTTAAAAAATAAATTTAGTTTTTTAAAAAAACACTCAATTATTATTTCAGGATATTCTGTTCTCTGAGATCTAATAACCACTTACAACACTTGAACGGATTGCAAGAGTCAACAATATAAATGTTATAGTAACAAGAATAAAAGAATCTTGGCTATGGGGTATGGACTGTTTTGGTGATGTAGAGGAGGCTTAAACCTGTTTTGTTCACTAGTTAAACTAGAATTAAAATGTCCAACTAATAATTTGGTACCTAAATTACAGGAAAGAGCCATCTGCACAATTAAAAAAAATACTGCTTTGGTTGGCTACTGTTCTTTTAAGAAATGCTTTTAGGGCGGCGCCTGTGGCTCAGTGAGTAGGGCGCCGGCCCCATATGCCGAGGGTGGTGGGTTCAAACCCAGCCCCGGCCAAACTGCAACAAAAAATAGCCGGGCGTTGTGGCGGGCGCCTGTAGTCCCAGCTGCTCGGGAGGCTGAGGCAAGAGAATCACGTAAGCCCAAGAGCTGGAGGTTGCTGTGAGCTGTGTGATGCCACGGCACTCTACCGAGGGTGGTACAATGAGACTCTGTCTCTACAAAAAAAAAAAAAAAAAAGAAATGCTTTTAAAAAAGAAGAATGCCATGAATACACCAGGTATTCAATAACTGCTTACTGAAAGGCTGATTATCCTTGCACTTCCATAATAATATTCAAATAAATAGTTTTCAAAGGTTATTACTTCTTTACCTCTGATTTTCTACTATGCCGTATGTTGAAAACGGCATGGGTCCAAGTCCTGGATGAATATGCAGATATACAGATATATGTATATATATGTACATATAAACATCTCCTGTCATTTTGGCCTCTACAGACCTCAGTTTCCTCATCTGTAGAATGTTGGAATCGCCAGTAAGGGAATTCCAGTAAGGAATTATATCTCTAGTAAGGGAAAAGAGCTGGATCTGAACCAACTTTCAAATTTTATGATATTTTCAAGTAAGGAGAATACAAACAGTCGTAACAGAAAATGTAAAGCTCTATAGAAAACACACACATACATACATGAAAAGAGAGGTAAGTGGGACGCAGGGACAAAAGCACTTGACACAAAGTCCAGAGTTCTAGTCACTCTCCATTCTACCACTCACAGTCAACGTCAAGTTTCAAGTCACCAGCAATCTGTATCCTCTGAAACAAAGAATAATACTTCCCCTGCCTGTTAAGGAAAACAAATAATGCAACGTGAAGAATGTGGTAAGCTCAAAAGTACTAGGCAAAGATGAAGCATATCATTATCAGTTCATTTAAAAGCCTGAGATAAGCCAGTAAAATTCCTTGGTTGACAGATAACGAAAAGCTGAGGCAGTAGCCTTTGTCAAGTTATGTGCCTCTTTGATACAGTGTTTTGCTGCTTCCTAAAAAATATAACATGTACTTCATAAAGACAGGTAGGTCAGTAAGCTTCCACAAAACAGTGCATTTGACTTCAGACTTCTGTGCCTAGTCCCTTAGGTCATAGTCCACTTTTTTCCAGACAATTTAGAATAGGATTTCAGAATCATTTTAAAATTGGAAGGGACCTCATTCTTCCAGTCTCTCATTTTATCAGATGAGGAAACTGAGGTCCAATGAGGTTTAAGGGGATTACCTCAGGTCATATTACCAGCAGCTAAGTTAAGAATCTAGGCCTCCTAATACTTAGCCCAAACCCCTTGACATTAGAGTGAAGAGCAAAATGGGAGTCAGATCAATTCCTTCTAGATTTCTGTCAATTTAAATTCTAATTTCATACTTTAAAAAGTTGGAAAATTCAGGGAAAAAACTTAAAAAACCATTTATCACCCATTATACTGTTTGGGATTACATCCTATTTTCTAAGTATTTTACAAAAGTGTGATCATTTTGGACATACTCTTTTATAATATCTAACCAAAAAAAAAAAAAAAAAACCAACTTAGTGACTCACATTAAACATTTTCCTATATAATTAATTTGGATATTTTTAATGGTTACAATGAATATGTTATAAATATCAAGTACATCTCCAATTATTTCCTTATTAGTTTTGTAAGAATAAGTTTTGACCTTTTCCACCATCATTAAATTTCATTCTTTTACATTGTTAGGTTTCTGGCCATTTATATTCCTGGTATTTAAGAAAGTACTCAAGTAGATGCTTCTACTACCAAGAAAGTCACAGGATAGGTAAAGAAATGAAGGTTTGGGACAGTGAGCAAATTCTGATTAATCATGCTCACTTTTTAGGTTACCTTCATGAGACACTTCAAAGGCACAGCAACATGTGCCTTTAATTAAGATCATACACAGCATGATACATCTCTTTGAGTGTCTCAGTTCACAATGGGGATCCACTGGCTTCCCAATGAAGTTCAAGATTCGTATAGTACTGATATTGACTTTGCGCCTCAATATTTAGAGTTTCTCTCACCTGTACTTTTCAGATACATCAACAATTAGGAAAGAGACACTTATTATTTATAAAAGTAGTATTAACCAGATTCTCTTTTAGGATGGAGAGATGGTCCCCAAATACTAAGACTGAATGCTATACTGTGGGGTAACTGAACAGAAAATAGACCAAGGATTCAGGAAATGCTAAAAATCTTTAAAATTTAATAGTTGTTATTTTGGTTTTGCTGCTCCCCTAATTGGAATTCTTTCTAGAATGACAAAAATTAGTAAAATATCTAACTGAACTGACCCTTCTTACATATTGATGATTAAAATTATACCGGTGATCAGATATGCCAGAAACCACACAAGCTTCCTCTTTAATTCTAATGACTACCAATTTCGTGTATCAATGAAATATTAGACCTTATTTAGAAAAAGGCTACACAAATCACTACTGTCCATTGTTTACTATATGCCATGCTCACTGTTAGATTTTACATACATTATTTCATTTATTCTGCACAACAATCTTTCAGAGAAGGAATTTTAACCCTAGACTGAATGAACAAAAAGTATTCTCTAAGTACACCAAGACAGTGACAAGCCAAGATGCAAATCTAGGACTGTCAACCTCTAAACCGAAATCTTTACAACTATACTATGCTATTGTTAAAAAATCAAGTACAAGAAGCTCAGTAGACTCCACAGCTTCCTATTCTTTCAGTGCAATTTTCAGATAATCTAAAACTGCCTTTTATTATATCCTTAGTCAAAAGCTTTCACTGGGGCCTACCCACTGCCTAGGAAGCGTACTTCCCTGAGCCAACTCTTCTTTATCCCTCATGTCTCAACTGAAATGCGATTTCCTCAGAAACAACTACCCTGACTTCGTAATCTAAATTAGGCCTCCCTGTTATTATTATTATTCTTCATTCAAAGTACCCTTTTTACCGTTTCTGGCTCTTATTTGCATTAGGTACATTTCAAGTGTTCAATAACTACTCTGGGCTAGTGGCTACCATATTGAACATCACCATAGAAATTTCTGAGCATCATACAGTGAAGTCCTTTCTGAGGAAATAGCATTTCAGTTGAGACATGTGGGATAAAGAAGAGTTGGCTCAGGGAAATATGCTTCCCAGGCAGTGGGTAGGTCCCATATACGTATGAGGATCATACCTATAATACCTCATAAACACTGAGAGTCCAATAAGTACTTAGTAGATTAATAAAAAATAAGTTGCTGGATAAAAGAACTTTAACATGACCCTAATTATATTTTAAACAGTTGTCTTCCACATTAGCATAGGGTCTATACATTAAGTTAATGCCTGTTCTTAGACTTGTCTAAGACAATTCTAACAGCACACCATATAAATAACACTTGTATTTTATTACCAAGTTATAAGGTGCTTCTCATTTGGCCAGTATATTTTTGATGAAGAACAAAGAGATTCATGTTAAGTCTAACATTTATCTAGTGGCAAGTAAGTACCCACTGTGATTTTCCTCATTTCTCATCAGTCTCACAAGCTCAAGATGAAGCTAAGGCTAAGAGGGGTATCTACTCACATTGAACAGTAACAAAACACATCTCATTCACTGTATGTATCTTCAACTGCTTCTGGCTAGATATTTCTACATACATAAAGTCAATGTACATATTTAATAGAATAGATGCTAGCTAATAAAATCACTTGTGTTTGGAAAAAAGAGGAAAAAATTAAAAATAAAAAACTTATCTCACTGAAAGTGTAATTAGATACAGTAAAGTTAGCCATTTAATTTAAAGATACTGCCTTTTTCCCCTTTTAATTTAAAAAAACACTATTTTGGGAGTAAAAGCACTAGATTAGAAGATGTATGGGCAATTTTGAAAAGCCCAAATTATAAGACATTTTAAAAGATGCACAGTAATATTAATGAAGATAGTTTTACAATATGGGATATATACTAAAATACAGCTGATGACTAATACTAAATAATAGTTAAGTCATTTAAATGTTTCAGACCTATATAACAAATCACTTAAAATTATTTCAATGCCCAGCTTAATCTCAAACTTACATCCTGAATGATCCAAATGCTTATTAATAATTATAAATTAAAAGAAAATTGATTAATGTGATTTCACAGTAAAAATAAAGATCAAAGGAGTGCCATTAAAGTCCTTTAAGAGTTCTGATAAGTGTCATCCAAAACTGGGACATGTTCCAAACTGCACCGTGTCAACCTGCCAAGCCAATGAACATTCAATCTTAGTTTCTTCAAATATGAAATAATGACGCTCTTTCTTAAGATGATTACCACATTTTTATTAGACTGCTAACCTCTGCTGTAATTTCTTTTAGAAAAATAACACCAAAGATGAAAAAATAGGCCTTTCATTTGTTCAACTTTTTTTGAGGATGTCTCTTATTTGCACTAAGGCTCCCATTCTCAAAAAAGAACTGATACACAAAGCATCAAAGCATTCTTTAGAAGGCCCAGCAACCACTAGGGATACTGCCAGGAAATCATTCCAAACACTCTCATTTTGAAAAAGGCAAGCAGTCATAAGGGAAGGGAAGTGGATGCTGTCAAAGGCGGCAGGTGTGTTCTGAGATCAGCAGTGTTTTGGTTTTTAATGAGGCACAGTAGCAGATCTCCAATTGTGTACCACAAGGGAGCAAGAAATATGAGGGCTTCTTTTATAATCATCACCTTGGAGGAAGAAAACACTTTAAAATGTAGGTCTGGCCACTCTTTCAGGCAGAAAAGCTAAAGGGGTTAGAATGCATAAGAAAATTATTCATGTGTTTCAATCCAAAGAAGAAAATATTAAAAATAAACTCCAAAAACAATTAGATAAAGTGAAAATAATGCAAAACTGGATTCCATGTTTCTTTCCTTTGGGGAGGAGTAATGGGAAAGGAGTTACATTCTTTCTTCTTCCTTCCTCCCTTTCTATGATGTAGATCTCTCTGTTTCTCTCTCTCTCTATCTCTCTCTCTCTTCTTTTTCACTAGTTACATAAAAGCAGAAGTGTCTGTCAAAATACAGATTCTTATGGTATCTTCCCAGAGTAAAGGGGAAAGTAAGATTACATGTGTCAGTCCCATAGTGTTCTGTTGAAGAGGGCAGCAGTGTTGGGATAAAAGTTTATATGCTCCCTGTAACTATGAATCAACTTATGCTAGAAAGTGTCGAGTTTTCACATGCTTTACCCCAGACCCCACAATGTGCCCACAGAAACTTCTGCCGAGAACGCTTTTCACCTTCAAAACACAAGTATCTTATCTGAGTCACTTTACAATCGTGTAATGAGTGAAGAAAAGTCAAAACCTCAAACTACCTTTTGATAGTAAACTGAAGGGTTTTGGTCCCTTAAGAGGATCGTGTAACCCCTTCTTGCCATCTTCAAGAGTTGAGTTTCCAGAGCATACAGACTCACGGTGTTGTGCGTGCCCATAGACCTTAAGCAGATGTCGGATAGGGACCTACGGAGTTAGTCTTTGGAGTTTCGTGAACTCCTTGGAAAGGGTAGGGAGGGAGAGCGAAACGAAGTCGTTCCCATTTGAATTTCCGAGGTCACTTCCAGCTACTCGCCCGCAAGCGTGTCCCAGTAGCGGAAAGCCAGCCCTGCGGCAGCAGACAACGGTCCGCCCCGACCTCTCTCTGCCTCCGCCGGAGAAGGGCGCGAGGGCCAGGACCTGCGGTCAGCCCGCCGCCCGAGGTCGGAGCGAGACTCGGGCCGGCCCTCGCCCACCCCCGAAGACCCCCGGAGGCGGCTGAGGCTTGCGACTCACATGTGCGGGTTCCTCCTGAAGGCGTTGGTGATGTCCTTCACCACCCGCTGCACCAGCACCGCCACCTCTTCGCTGGTCTCGGCCATGTTGGCGCTGGCCGCGGCGGCTCGGGCGCGCCGCCGGAGTTCCGCGGGGAGCGCGCGCGCGTGCGCTGGTTTGGCCGCGCCCCCACCTCCGCTTTGGCCGTCGAGCACTTCCGGGTCAGCCTGCTGCTGGCGGGACTTGGCGCTTACCGGGGTTGGTGCCAACCTTGCGGGTCCCAGGGGTTTGCCTCGGCGCCGGTAACAGAGGTTCTCAGCGACGGAGAAGACGCTGCAGGTTCATTTGAAAAGTTACTTGAGGCCGCTGATTTTATTATTTAATTTTTAGTCTATTCGGAACCGAGGAGGGAGGGGTCCTGGAGGCACTCCCCGAGTGCCAAAACCTGCCTGAACCCCCTAAGCAGGTTCCCGGGAATTCCAGGAGGAAAGTTGAGTTGGTAGCGCGGGCCTCTTGAACAGTTTGTCCCTTAGCGTTTTGAGAACTTGGTCGATTTATTTTCCCGGCCACAGGGATGAGGAGGTCCGGAGACGTCACAGCGGAGTCAGTCCCTATTTGACTGTGTTGGTGACCTCCTTTTGTAAGTGTGTGCCAATTTTGGCCTCTGAAATTAAAAGCAGCCCTTAAAAAAAAAAGTTAAACATTTTAAGTGAATTCATCAAAGGAAAGCAAATGAAAGTGAAGGGAACGTTATTTGCCGTCTGGCTATAGGAAATAGAAGTGAAACAGATTTTCCACTTCATTTTGCACAGCATTTGGTGGCCTTCAGTTTTGGAGTAAAAATCCAGGCCCTGACAGAATTTACTGACAGTCGCTATTTATGTTGCTTTTAAAAAGCAACACACAAATTTACACACAAATAATTCTTGGGTGTAGAACGAGATTCCTAGTCCATTCAGATTTTGAAATGCCCGTAATTCAAATTTTCATAATGGGGGTGTTGCCCTCTGTGATAGAAAAATCTTGTTACAGGTATTTTTTCTTAATCACTTGAAATCGGTATCTTTTAAGAACTTTTTAAACGCATACTCATAGTGGTTTAATGTGAGCATATGTGGAGCATTTAAAGGTTGGGTTTATGATTATGAAAGTTAAAACCACTGGGAGTGGAAAATGAATTAAACGAAAAATATAAATTAAAATATGTTAACTGTGCCAATGGTCGATATTCCCTGCGAGTTCATTTATAAAGTCTGGGCATTACCTGGTTTTAAAAGAAGTGAAATAAATAGTAAAAATAGAAGAAAAGAAGTGAGAAGTTTCACAAAATTACAGAAAAATGAGGTAGGTTTAAGAAGAATTTGTAAAAATCAAATCTTACCTCTGACAAGGTCTGGAATGAAGCAGTGGAATGTGTGTTTAGATTTCAAAGCCAAGGACAACTTTGAATATCCTATTTATCTTAAGAATTTGATAATGGTTCTCCAGTGGTTTAAGTGGTAAGTCTTCTTCCTCTTTCAACCTAATGACAATGGAAAATAAATCTTGACTTCTGGGGACAGAGATCAAAGCAGCACACTCAGAAGGGGGATGGGGACATCACAAAGCATACATTAAAAAGTTAAAAAAATAAGATTTTTCAAAGACTTTATTTTTACTTTAAAGATTAGTGTGATTTTTTTTTCTGTTTTTCTTTTGTATTTCACTCTAATGTATTTATGTTTAACTGGAAAAAAACCAAGATTTCCAAATCTTGATGTAAGATTGATACTGCTAAAAGATAGTTCCTCTGAGACTCTTTGTATGCCCTCTCCACATATACACACTCACTTTGTACTCATTTGAAAGGTGTACATTATATCTCATGTTTTTTTTTAGAGTACATAAAATTATTTTTTTAAGATTCAACTATACGTAGGGCGCCGGCCCCATATGCCGGAGGTGGTGGGTTCAAACCCAGCCCCGGCCAAAAACTGCAAAAAAAAAAAAAGATTCAACTATACTTAAAATTTGAATTTTTTTTTTAGAATTGGAACATGTTAGAACTCTGAGCCAACCCCCTAATTTTATAGATACAGAAACTGAGGTCTGAAGAAGATTTGAAATTCTTGTGTCTTTAATAATACGTATGCCAAGAACAGAGCATTATAAATTTAGCATGATTTTGTTGAAGGACTAAAAGATTTATGTTGAGGTGTTACAGGAAGACGAGGCCCAACAGAGAGAACTAGCACCCAAACACCACGTTTATGAGAGGAAGGGCTTTATTCACCAGCCAGGAGCTTACAGCATAAAAGATTCCAAATGGTGGAGCTCCCAGACTTATTGACTGTCAAAAAGTTCCACCCCACAGGTACCCTTTTCATTGGCCAGTTTGAATCAAGCAGGAGATGCTATTCTAGCCCCTATCGTACTACAGGGTTTCACATAACTTGAAAATTTCCAAGTTCTAGGAAGTTAAGTTTATAAATTCCCAAGAGCTGAGTCACCATGGGGAGGATCCTGCAGGTGTATCCTTATGGTCTCCTTGAGAAGACTTGTTCTCCTAGACCTCACCCTTCTCTAGTATCCTCTCTCAGAGGGACCTACAAAACACATTTTTTCACAATAATGAGGTAGAGTAAATAGCTTAAATGCCTAATGATAGGGGATTGATTAAATTATGATAAATTTATATGATAAAACACACTATTTTAGCCATTTAAAAATCATACCAAGAAGAATGTGTATCAAAGTGTTAGGAGGGGATATATTCATAGGAGAATTTTACTTTCTAAATGATACAAACAGCAAAATACAATTTTTGAAATTTAAGAAAAATTTTTAAAATTATGTATTAATAAAGAGATGATATATTTGCTATTTAGCCAACTATCTTTTGTGTATATTGGTTTACTTTAAGATGTATTGTTTGTTTTTAAGATAGGGTCTGGCTCTGTTGTCAGAGGGCAGAGTGTAATGCTGTATCATTACTCACTGCAGCCCCAACTCCTGGGCTCAAGCTATTCATCCTCCTATCTCAGCCAGCTGAGTGGCTGGGCCTGCAGATGTGTCCCACTATGCCCAACTAATTTTTATATTTTTTGTAGAGAGGGATCTTAAACCCTCTTAAGACCAGCACAGGCTGGTCTTAAACTCCTGGCCTTAAGCAGTCTTCCCTACTCAGCCTCTCACCAGAATTACAGGCACAAGCCACTGCACCCAGCCAAGATATACTGATTTTTTTTTTTTAAATGACCATGCCAATCTATCATTTACATGTTTGTGAATATATTTTATCTGTCCTCCCATTCACGCCCAAATTATGCTTTTCATATTTTAGAATACTATTTGATGATAAGGGAAAATGTAGATATGTAACAACAAAAACAGACACCAAAATAGTGTACAATACAATCCTAATTTTCATATATACAGTATGACTTATTCATGAATATTACACATACATAAAATAGACTGAGAGGATATAAAGTAAAATGTTATCTCTGTATGCTAGAATTACTGAAGATAATTAAGACCTACAAATGTGTGTTCATTATACTTTCCTGGACATTACAAACTTTCTGCAATGAAAAACCAAATATCTGTATTGAGGGCCCTGGAGGGAAGGAGGGTGCCAAGGTGGTTTTAATGACTTTTGTGAAGAAATAGAAATAACTTTGTAATCTTTTCCAGCTTTGCCCTGGATTATTCTACATGTAGTACTATGACATGTATTTATATACTCCATCTATTTTTATTTGAAGTCTATTTTCTAAGGATATTATGCAAGATAGAATTAAAATAGCACTGTTCTTACCTTGGTACTAGCTATTATTACAAAAATAACAAACTTATTTTTTCCATTAAAAAATTAAATGACCGATTTTAAATACTTTCTTATAATATTGCCATTGTGATGTTTTATAGTATGCCAGACCTCAGTCCTATCCACTATCCTAAAATTTAAAATCTATGAACTTACTAGCAAAGAAATAGGAAAATAACATAATATTAGCAATGAAGCCACAATATTGAAGTCTTTTTATGAATTCTTAAGGAAACTCAATGGGAGTAGCATCCATCGTAAAGATTTTTATTAATGATTATTTCAAGAAAAGGCATAGAAATTAATAAATTTACTTTAAAAGACTTGTACATTAAACCTAGGGACATTTGGTATATGTTTTGCCTTGATGTGCTGATTTATTTCCCCAAATACAAGATTTGCTATATATTTAAGAACTATTTTAAAATATTGTCAAATCACCCATGAATGCTAATGTCGTCTATTGTTGCAGTTAGTTGATATCTGTAGTACTTCTTTATTCCAATTATTGGGATAAAATGAGACAGTACATGCAATAACATCTTTAAACTGTAAAGCACTATAAAAATTATTTATGAATAAAGAAAGTATCATACTAGTAAATCAGCATTAAAGCAATGGTAAACAAAGACTAAGCTAAATACTTAGTTAAAGCATGAACTTTTTTTAACCTGACAAGGTCAGTGAATGTTATTAAAATGATAATAATGAAGATGACCTTAAATGACCATTTTATGCTAATGTTAGAATTCATGAAGGTACTCGTTACATAAATGGTTTTGTTGCTGGTATTTTATTTATGTTGTATTTGATAGTTCCAGAACATCAGCCTTTGCCTTGTTCTTCCTTCCTTCCACAGAGGCCCAGGAGACATATGATGTAATGTTTAGAAAAGAATAGAAGAAAATGTTTAGAGAGGAAAAGAGCCAACCTAGAATCTGCGTAAGGAAACGGCTAAGGAGATGGGTATCTCTCCACTAATGCAATGGATGTCTTTATGTACGTTACTGAAGATGTCAAACTGTCACAGGAATTTTCTTAGTAATGTGCCTTTTAGTGTGACTAAATAAAAGAGCTACCCAAATGCAAGTACATCCTTAGGGATTTTTTTTTTCTACTTTATATTTCACTTATTTTTCAGGGTAATTATGATAGATATCCATCCTCCTGTCTCAGCCAGCTAAGTGGCTGAAGGTTGGAAATTAAGAAGAGTAATAGGAGCTCCATTTTGACTATAAATAAGTTTATTCTGTCTAAAGGTGAGACAGGGCTCTACCTCCTGCTCTTTCATCTCCCTTCTAAAGTTAATTTTTCAATTCAGAAATTATATAATAAAGATATACCTTATTTCTCAGTTTCTTTTTGTTTATTTTAAGCCACTTCTGAGACTCATCAAAATTAATATCAGGTCAAAATTACCCATAGGAAATGATGAACTTTCTTTATTAAATGTTGATGCAGTGTAATATTTATATTTATAGAGACTGATAGTGTCTGAGTTTTAGGAAGGATTGTCAAAGAATAACTCCCCATATGACTTAAGGCACTTTACTTTCTTTTTTTTTTTTTTTGGTTTTTGGCCAGGGCTGGGTTTGAACTTGCCACCTCCAGCATATGGGACCGGCGCCCTACTCCTTGAGCCACAGGTGCCACCCAAGGCACTTTACTTTCTATGCTAAGTCTCCTAAATTATCAGTTTGCAAAAAGGATAACACGAAAGATGATGTATTCAGTTTATAAGAGGAGAAAACTAACTACTATCCCCAAGCGGACAGGACTGCAAACAACTATACTTAATTATTCCATAAGTTTTAATGACTGTTCCTTTGAATAAGACATTGTGCTAGTTCAGTGATAAGAAAAACACGTGGGACTAGAAATCTGTCAGAAGGTGTGAAACAATATTCAGGTAGACAAATTATAATATGTGGTGTGAGAGGAAAGAGCAGGGTACCATAATAGATGGTAGCAGTATTGGGAAGCCCACTCTGGGTTGTGATGGGTAAGCTGAGACCTGAAACGTGAGAAGAAACCAGTCCTGTTAAAAGCAAGGGAAGGGCCTTACGAGTGGTGGAAACATTAAGGACAAAAAGAGTAAGAGTAAGGACAGTTCTGTGGATTGACTGAGACCATATGGGTTATGGCTGGGGCTGAAGTCATCTGAAGGCTTTATTGGCTTGGATATCTAAGACTGTTTCTTTAACACTTCTTATCTTCTCTCTTCACATGGCATCTCATCCTCTAGGGCTTTTTATAGTTTGGTATGCTTAGGAAATCATACATGGCAATAGCTTCCAAGATGTAAGAAGTAGGAGCTCAGGCTAGTTAAGGGCATGGCATCAATTTTGCAATAGTAACATGAGCAAGGCCATGGTAGCACTTGCCCAGACTTAAGGGGGTAAAGCAGGTCCTGTGAGAGAGTGTGAAGGTCACACTGCTGGAGGGACTATGGGATAGAAGATGTTGTCTATCTGTGGGAAATACAACCACTATAAGCATTAAGTGGGGTACCATGATAGTAAATAAAGTCTATGGATAATGACACTGGAAGGAAAAATTGGGTCAGATTTTCCAGGAAAAGGTCAAATTGCTGTTCCTGTGATGGAAGAGTCTGCTGTAAAGAAACTGCCACCAGGTAGTTTCTTGATATCTTTTAGGTCTCAAGACCTAAGATGTTCAAAGCTTGTGCACCTAGCAGTAATTCTAGGCAGATCAGCTTTAGCAAGGGAAGGTCAAATCTATGTTATTGAACACAGGTATGATCTCTATGGCCAGTTTCTTCATGGGTCCAGAGAGCAGACCTTATTGCTAGAGAAAGAGGCTCTTAGGCATAGAATGGAACACTTTTTTCTAATTATTGCAAACCTTTTTTGTGCTGGATGCTCTTTGGTGAGTATTCACATAGAACACAACACCAGAATCTATGCGTATTCAGCAGTGTCTTTCCTCATATCTCTTCCCTAAACTTCTCTATCATTAATTTCTAGATTTTGCTAATTCATGTATAATTTGTTAATACATATACCAAAGTTTCTGACTTTCTAACAAAACTGTTTGCCACTGGCCATGAATCAATGAACTTGGCCATGTCTCTTCCACTGTATGTAGACAATTAGGTACATTATCTGAAGTTCTGCCAACTTGGAGAATTTCTCTTTTCAATTTTTGAGGCCATATCTAAGTGAGGATGTAATGCTAAACCATCCACTTTTAGGTAGTACCAACATATTGTGGAGAACTATCTGGAACCAAACCAGTCCTAAAATTTTCCTTAGTCACATGTTACAGGAAATTCTCCTCAGTCACATGTTCCAGGGAATTCTCCAGAAGGCCATACATGTAGATGAGGGAAATACACTAGTGCAGCAGGAGTAAGTAAAATGTGTCTTAGTATTCCCAGAGGATTGTTTCCAGGACCCCCATGGATACCAAAATCTGTAATGCTGAAATCTCATATAAGTAAAATGATACAGTATTTGTGTATTACCTATGCCCCTCCTCCTGAATACTTTAAATAACGTTTAGATTACTTACAATACCTAGTAAAATGTAAATGTTATAAAAATAGTTGTTGGGTGGCGCCTGTGGCTCAAGGAGTTGGGCGCCGGTCCCATATGCCGGAGGTGGCGGGTTCAAACCCAGCCCCGGCCAAAAACCACAAAAAAAAAAAAAAAAAATAGTTGTTATACTACATTGGGTTTTTAAATTTGTATTGTTTTTCAAATACCTTCATAGTTAATTGAATCCATGAATGTAGAATCCGTGGATACTGACAGTCAAACTCTATTATGAATATTATGAGTGTGTCACTCATTTAACTTGTGCCTTCAAGAACTGTTTGAGCCTTATCTTGTGTATACGAGATACTTCCAGCATTGGTTACAGCATTATGGTCCTGGAGCTCTCTATACACAGCTCATGTCACATCACCAGTTGGCGTTGCGTAGTCAGGTTTTCAGTCCTGAGGGCCCAGCTGCAAGCCGATAACTGTTTCTCAAAAGGATCACATTTATCAACAGAAGTGGGTTGGCTTTTTCCCCAAAACCCTAAGGGTATTGCCATGACATTTTTTATTTGAGAGCATTCTAATCTACTATTTCAAGCATCATTCAGTCTCCTGAGTCACATGTCTTAAGATCAACTTGCAAGGAAGCTTAGGCCTGTAGTTGAGCCTCCTATTGCTCTGGAATTCATTCAAAACTAGGGTTACTCAGTAAATGACTCAAAGTAGAACATTCATCTAGGTTGTATGTCACCTCCTGGACCAAAATTGGCTCATGTGTCTCTTTCTCAGTGGTAGAATATTCAAGATGAAGCATCTTGCCCTTCACCTTGGTAAAAATACTGTGCCATGCCCCCGATTAGTAGAAACTAAGGTAACAGACCACTGAATGTTTTAAGGGTTCATCCTCTATCCTCTGTCATGGGTCTTAGCAAGGCATTAGGGTATTTGCTATTTACTGCACATAAAGTCACATCCCTCAAAGGAATAAAGGAGTTAAATCCCTCACTATACACTCATAGCCTTGTGCATATATAAATATCATCAAACAATCATCTAATTAGCTCAAATATTTCTCCTTCTAAGAAAGTAAATTTCACAAGGGCTGGACCCCTAATTGTCCTACACAGTACTAGTGTACCTTGTGTTGTATATAATGGTCTCCCAACACTTACCGGAATGGATGAATGGAAGAAAGTAAAGGATGGTAAAAAATAGAGAAGGACAAAATCACCAACATGTAGCCTAAATGTAATAAGGAAGTATTAATATTGTAGTAGGGAAAGTAACTTAGGAACTTAGTGAGGAAACGTGAAGCCATATTTTGTCAGTTGAATTTTTTTTCTGAAAGGATGCAGGGAGTGTTTGAAAGGATTTATGTTTCTTTGTTGGAATTGACTCTTTAATTCACAGGTATTATCACTTTATACTTTGTTTTAGTTGCACATAAATCTGTAAGTGTACACACAAATGCATATCTATATTTACTTTGAATTTTATCACATGATAAAATGAAAGAATCCACTTTATCTTTAATTTTGTTTTCCTAGAACCTAGCATAGTACCTGAACATAGTAAACACTTCAATATTTGTCGAATGAACAAATAAAGGCCAAATTATGACACCTCTGCCAAATTATGATCTTCTTTGATCACCCCAGCTAGAAATTCTCTCCTGTAATCTTGAACTCCATTGCACTCTTATAGTCTTTGATTTTGCACTAGACACACACACACACACATATTTAATGTAATCACATAATTTATATGTGATCTTGTTTTACACTTATTTCTGTAAATCTCTAATATCTTTTACTAAGTTGGAAGGAATTGTTGAAAGTTGGACATATTAAATAACTTAATGTGAAAACTTTGAAAATGAAATTCTTCTTCCTCCTCAGGGTCTGTGTCATTTGCTTCTTATTATAGTGGGTGGTTGTTTATTTAGTGACTTGTCCAAATTAATACAATAAAGTCTGTATTCTTTGTCATATGTTGCCACTGAAGTCTCTGCTTAGTTAATGACCATGTAATGATTAGATAGTGATTTCCTCAATTGTCTGGAACAAATAAGGCTCCCATTCTTTTCTGAGAGACTCCCTGTACCTGTTGGGGCATGCCTGCAACACCTGGCCAGAAAATAGAAAGCTCTGCCTTAGCCCTCACTTCCTCCTTGCACAGAGCATCAAGGTTAGCCAGACGTGAGAGGTTTGAGCCTTATCAGATTTTTCATGAGTATCCACACAGTCCTACACATATGCTACGCCATCTGGATTACCAAGTATATGTTAAAGCTTTCCTGAGTTTCCTACACACACTTCGTTCCCAAGATTTTCCTTTTAAGCCTTTTGCTGAGTCTATTGTTTACTTGACAATTGCCTTTCTTAAACAGCTCCAAGAAAAAGGCTGTTCATTTTAGATGAGCTTCAAGTCAAGTTAAATAAAGAAAAACTTGTGGATGAAGTTTTCTAGGGATTTACTAGCAGATCAAATCATGATAATTCCCTGAGAATGGGGCTTCGAGGAATTTTAGGCCCATTCTTCCCTTTTCAGTGGCTGCTGGTTTTCACCATAATTGGGTGTTGGTTTTCAAAGCTACTGAATAATTAGGAAGGGATGGGAATAGGGTAAGTTAAAACACCGCAAAACTCACAATTCTTATTAAGGTTGCTAAGACCCATGCATGACAGAGGATAGAGAATGAAAACTTAAAACATTTAGGGGTCAATTGTTTTCTTAAATAAATGTTCCCTGAATTTTTGCATGCAATCAGTTATTCTGTCAGTTTTTGCATCATTTTTCATTGTTTTTATGTAGAGAAAATATTTTTGGAGGTCTTCACTGTGATTTTTTCACTACTGATGTCATCTAACTTCATCTTTATCTTTGAAAGATATTTTTACTGAATATAGAATTATAGACCAGCAGTTATTTTTTTCCTATGTGTCGAAGATGTTCTTTTTTTTTTTTTTTTCCTTTGGCTCAGTTTTCTCTGTTGAGAATTCAGCTATCAGTCTCTTACTCTTTTAAAAGTTATCTGCCAGATTTGAGATTTTTCTGGCTAATTTTCATATTTTTCCCTTTGTCTTTGGTAATGTATAATTTCAGTATGATATTTCTAATTATGGTTTTTATTCTCATTATGTTTTTACTTGTCCTGCTTGGGAATCACTGAGCTTTTTAAACTAAAGAACTGGTGCATTTAATCAGTTATGAAGAACTCTATAGCCTATATATTTTGATATATATAATCTCTGCACCCTCCTCTTATTCCTTCCCTCTGGAAATATAATGAAAAGAATGTTAAACTTTCTTACCCTTTTTCCATGTGTCTTGGGTTTTCTTCTATAGCTTCCAAATTTATATCTTTTTTGCTCCATTCTGGATAATTTTATATGACCTGGCTCACATTTTACTAAATTACTCCTTAGCAATTTTTAATGTACTTAGAGTTTTATATTTTATTATTATTATTTTTTTATTTATACAAGTTCTTTTTTTTTTGAGACAGAGTCTCACTATGTCAACTTTGGTACAATGCTGTGGTGTCACAGCTCACAGCAACCGCAAACTCATGGGCTTAAGTGATTCTCTTGCCTTCTGCCTCCCAAGTAGCTGGGACTACACCACGCCCCAGTATTTTTTGGTTGCAGTTGTCATTGTTGTTTAGCAGGCCTGGACCAGGCTCTAACCTGCCAGCCTCAGTGTATGTGGCTGGCGCCCTACTCACTGAGCTTCAGGCACCAAGCCTATACAAGTTCCTTTTTATTCTACAAATATGCTAGGTTTCTTTGTAAAACTACCTGTTCCTTGCAGATATTTTCAGTGTTACCTTTTTATTTATTCAAATAGACTAACCATAGTTATTTTATAGGTTGTAATTAATAATTCCAATATCTGAATTCTTTGTATATCTGTTTCCTTAAATTCTTGCTTTGGTTATTTTTTCTTCATGATATTGTTTTCTTGTGTGATTATTATTCCTAAAGAAGTATTCTGGAGGATTGTTGGAAGCCTGGAATGAAGGTGCTCTTTTAATAAAAGGACTTGCTTTTGCTCTGCCATCTACCTGGTATACCACAAGCCTGTCAACAACCACTTTTTAAATTAAGTTTATTTGTTTTTGTATTTTTTTTTTGTTGTTGTTGTTGTTGCAGTTTGGCCAGGGCTGGGCTCGAACTCGCCACCCTCGGTATATGGGGCCGGCACCCCACTCTCTGAGCCACAGGCACCACCCAATCAACAACCACTTTTAACTAAATTAACAGTTTAGGTTCCCTGGATATCTTAGTTAATTTGTGCTGCTTTAATAGAATTCTATGGACTGGGAAATTTAGAATGAACACAAATTTATTGGCTTATGGTTCTGAGGCTGGGAAGGTCAAGATCAAGGAGCCAACATCTGACAAGAACTTTCACGCAGTGTTAACCCGTGATAGAAGGGCAAAGAGAGGCTGAGAAAGATCAAGAGATTCAAACCATTTTATAATCAGCATTAATCCATTCCTAAGGGTGGAGCCCTTATGAGCTAAACGTCTCTTCAGTATGCCTCACTTCTCAACACTGTTGTATGGGACTAAGTTTCCAAAACATATGTTTTAGGGGACAGATTCAAACCAAACCACTGGATATGAACCCTTAAAAAATCAATTTTAGGACCAGCCCATGGCTTCAAAGTTCTTGGGGACATTTTTCTTTATGCTTTCAATCTCTTATGCTTCACAGTGTGATAGGAATGAGGATGGGACAAGTAATTTTATGTTATATGTAGAGAAAGTATTAACCATTTACATGTGTGTTAATCCATTTTGCATTGCTATCAAGGAAATATCTGAGGCAGGATAATTTATTTAAAAAGTGGTTTATTTGACTCATAGTTGTGCAGACTGTACAAGCATGGCACTAGCATCTGCTTCTGGTGAGGGCTTCAGGGAGCTTCTAATCAAGGTGCAAGGTGAAGTGGGAGCAGGGCTTCAACATATATTTGGGGGGATACAATTCAAAATATAGTGCATATAATTCATTCTTCTTTTTATTATTTTTTTTTAGAGCTAAGGTCTTGCTCTGTTGTTCAGGTTGGAATACAGTGGTAGGACCATAGCTTAATGTAACCTTGAACTCCTGGGCTCAAGTGATCCTCCCACCTCAGCCTCCCAAATAACTGGGACTATAGGAATGTGCCACCATGCCCCATTAATTTCTTTATTTTTTGTAGAGACAGTGTCTTGCTATGTTGTCCAGGCTGGTCTCAAACTCCTGACCTCAAGCATTCCTCCTGCCTTGTCTTTTCAAAGTGCTGGGATTACAGGCATGGGCCAGTGCACCTGGCCAAATCATACTTCTCAAACTTTTCTTTGGTGGTTATCCTAAACTTAAAATATCTGTTTACACCTAATCAAAGTTCACTTTCAAATAATAGTATACTGTTTAGGAGATAGTACAAGTACCTCATAACAGTATATTCCCAATTCCATCCTGCTGTAACTTATAAGATTGCTGTTATTTATTTGACTTATTCATAAGTGACAATCACTGAATAGAATGCTGCTATTGTTATTCTGCATAAACTTATCTTTCATATTAATAATAGGAGAAATAAAATATTTTGTTTTACTTTCATTTATTTATTTTCTAAGGCTCTTCCTTTCGTTGTGTAAATCTGTGTTCCCAACCTGTATCATTTTACCAGTCTCTAAAGAGCTTCTTTTAAAATAACAAATTCTCTCATTTCTTCTTTAGTTTTGAAGGATAATTTCACCAGAAACAAAATTTAGTTTGGTGGGGTTTTTCTTTTAACACTTTAAATATTTCATTCCACTCTCTTCTTACTTGCATGGTTTCTGAAGAGAAGTCAGATGTAATTCTTATTATTGCTCCTCAATGGGTAAGGCGTCCTCCACACCCCCCACCACCACCCTGCTTCTTTCAAGATTTTCTATTTGTCTTTGGTTTTATACAGTTTGCATAAGAAATACCTCAGTGTAGATTTTTTGGTCTTATCCTGCTTGGTATTCTCTGTGCTTCTTGGATCTATGGTTTTGTGTCTGTCATCAATTTTGGAAAATTCTCAGCCATTATAATGCCAAATCTTTCCTCTGGTCCTTTTGCTTTCATTTTTCTGGTATTCCCATAATGTATTTATTATACCCTTTGTAGTTGTTCCACAGATCAACATAATATTCCAATATTTTGAAATACCAAGAAATATAGTTTTTCAAGAATAAAGGTAAACTGAAAGTTGGATTTAGGAACATCAGTTCTTTTTCATTTGTTCATGCATCTATTCATTCATTCAACATATTTTTTTAATTGAATGCCTACTTTATATCAGTTCTAATAGCCTTTATTTAATAACATGTCCTTGTATGTATAAGTCCCTTGAGCATTTCTCAGCTGTGACAACATCTTTTTGATGATGAACCAGAAATTAATAACTCAATCTTTTATTTTTTATTTTGAGGATTTAACAGAAACCAGTTGGAAGAAAAATCATGTGAAAACCTACAATGACATATTCATGTTTTCTATGGAAAAAATATAGAATTAATGATATTATTTATGATTACCGCATTTTGCTTTTGAAGGAGAAACCACTGTGTTGTCAGGAAAATCCATCAAAAAGTAAAAAATATAAATGCCTATGTAAACTTTGCAGGTTAAATACAGTTATTTTAATTATGAAGACATCCAATGAAGGGGAAATATGTTTATGTATTTTAATGACTTACCATTAAAAGGACCAGTTGAAAAGAAGGAAATGAATACCACCAAAGATGGCTTACTTTTATCCCTTGAACCTGGTTCTTTTTGCCAGATGGAGTCATGCATGAACAGCAGCCCATTCTTCAATCTGTGATAGTCTTACGAAAAGCTAAATTTAATAGGAACAATCTGTATTAATAATGAACACAAACACAGAATTACTAAATATTTTGATTTATGTTCTTGGCTGCAAAATTGCTGCATCAGAAGAACTTTTAATATCTATGGCTATTCCTTCATGCTGAGGGGTTAATAAATAGTATGCCTAAGATGGGTTCTCTCTGAAGCCAGGAAAAGGTAGTTTAATTTTCTAGTGTTATACTGAACAAAAGAACAGCTGTAATTGACTGGCTTTGAAAAAAAAAAAGAACAGCTGCATAAACTCAGGGATATCTTGCTTTATGCAATAGCATATCTCTGAAAGGCCTGGTTGCATATAAGTCAGAAATTACATTTGAAATATGTTCTAAATGTACTATGGGAAAGCTAAATATATATGTAAAGTCCTTTTTCAGTCTGTGGAATCACTAATAATAAATATATCTCATGGGCTTTGAGTTTTAAAATTATAATTACTATGTGCAAAGCGTCATGTAGTATTCAAAAACAACATGCTCCATATAACTAGAGTTATTTTATATGACTGAGGTCTACATTTCTAAGTACTAGTATTTTTAAACAACATTGAGGCATCTATATAATTGTTCTGAAAATTGCAGGCTCTGGAGGCAAACACTATGTTTTCAAAATCTAAAATCTACAACTTGGTAACTCTGTGACGTCTATAAAATTGGCATAGGAGTTCAACGATTTATTTTATTTATTTGAGAAAGAGTCTCACTGTCACCCTGGGTAGAGTGCCGTGGCATCATCATAGCTCACAGCAACCTCAATCTCTTAGGCTCAGGCAATCCTCTTGCCTCAGCCTCTGGAGTGGCTGGGAGTACAGGCGCCTGCCATGATGCCTGGCTAGTTATAGAGATGAGGTATCTCGCTTGCTTAGACTGGTGTCAAACTCCTGAGCTCAAGCAATCCTCCCACCTTGGCCTCCCAGAGTGCTAGGATTACAGGCATGAGCCACAGCTGGCCCTTCTAAGATTTATTAACCATATTAAGTAAGACAATGCATGGAATTTAGCATAATACATGGCCTAATATATATTAATTCTCTTTGCAACATAGTTTTAAGTGAAAAATACAGATGGTAGAAAGTAATTATCTCTTTAGTATTTAACAATGTGCATAAAGTATACAGGGTGTACCAAAAAGTGTATACATATTTTAAGAAAGGAAAAAACTGTATTAATATTGTGATACTCAATATATACTGATAACAAAAGATGAATACGAGTGACATTTGAGCACCTCTTGTAATTGCAGAAGTCAAACAGGGCTTGAGTATTACAATTATAATACAGTTTTTTTTCTTTCTTAAAATGTATAGGCATTTTCGGCACCTTCTGTATTTCTTCTATTCTTTTAATTTTTTAAATATTAAAGCAACGAATGCCAATAGTACACACAAAATCAAGGAAACCGATACTGAAAAGTTTAAATTAAAAGTAAAGTCTACGTTACAACATTGAAGAACTTTGAAAACATTTTATTAAGTAAAAGAGGCCAATTACAAAGGACCACAATGTGACATAATTATATGAAACAGAATAAACAGAAAGTAGGTTGGAATCTACCTAGGGTTGGGAGGGAGATGATGACTAAAGGGCGTAGGATTTCTTTTTGAGGTGGCAAAAATGCTCTAAAATTGATTGTGGTGATAGATGTATAATTGTGTGAATATACTACATAGATCTATACACAGTAAAAGGGCAAATTACTTGGCTTGTGAATTATATTGCAAGCTATTTTTTTTAAAAGTAGAGTCTTCCACTCCGTATTCTACTCCCACCCCCAGTACCATGTACTGCCCATGCATAGTATTCCTTTGAGTTCTTTTGTGGGTTCTTGACTTACCAACTTTGGACTGTGTCTGTTGACCCTCTATAAGAATTCTTCCTAATATATCTACCACCATTCCTAGATCCTCCTGTTCCTGATTTTTTTTTATTGTTTTTATTCATTTATTTTTGTATCTGAGTTTCTTCCCTATTCCTACTCTCTCTCCATACATACACCACACATAGAAGGAAAATCTAAATAGATGTGTACTTCAGTATAAAAGAGTATCTCTGAGAGGTAGACATGCATAATTAATTTTACCCTTTTTATACTTCTATATTGTCTGAATTTCCGCAATATTAGGAGTTATTTATATATTGAACATAACTAAATCAACTGTTATGTCTATTGGTGAACATATTTAAATGATTATTTTAAAGACTTGCATTCCTCATTAGGCAGAATTCTCAGCCTTTTTCCCTTTTCCTCAATAATATATTTTTTTATTATTAAATCATAGCTGTGTACATTAATGTGATCATGGGGCACCATACACTGGTTTTATACACAGTTTTATACACATTTTCATCACACTGGTTGACAAAGCCTTCCTGGCATTTTCTTAATTATTGTGTTAAGACAAATATATTCTACATTTACTAAGTTTCACATGTACCCTTGTAAGATGCACCGCAGGTGTAATCCCACCAATCACCCTCCTTCTGCCCATCCCCCTCCTCCCTCCCCCCCTTCCCCATATTCTTAGGTTGTAACTGGGTTATAGCTTTCATGCGAAAACCATAAATTAGTTTCATAGTAGGGCTAAGTACATTGGATACTTTTTCTTTCATTCTTGAGATACTTTACTAAGAAGAATATGTTCTACCTCCATCCATGTAAACATCAAAGCGGTAAAGTCTCCATCTTTCTTTAAGGCTGCATAATATTCCATAGTGTACATATACCACGGTTTATTATTCCATTCGTGGATCGATGGGCACTTGGGCTTTTTCCATGACTTAGCAATTATGAATTGGACTGCAATAAACATTCTGGTACAAATATCTTTGTTATGATGTGATTTTTGGTCTTCTGGGTATATACCTAGTAGAGGAATTACAGGATTGAATGGCAGGTCTATTTTTAGATCTCTAAGTGTTCTCCATACATCTTTCCAAAAGGAATGTATTAATTTGCATTCCCACCAGCAGTGTAGACGTGTTCCCTTTTCTCCACATCCACACCAACATCTCTGGTCTTAGGATTTTGTGATATGGGCTAATATTACTGGAGTTAGATGGTATATCAAGGTAGTTTTGATTGGCATTTCTCTGATGATTAAAGATGATGAGCATTTTTTCATATGTCTGTAGGCCATGTGCTGGTCTTCTTCAGAGGAGTTTCTCTTCAGGTCCCTTGCCCAGGCTGCGATGGGATCACTTGTTCTTTTCTTGCTTATACGTTTGAGTTCTCTGTGGATGCTGGTTATTAAACCTTTGTCAGAGACATAACCTGCAAATATCTTCTCTCATTCTGAGGGCTGTTTGCTTGCTTTACTTACTGTGTTCTTGGCTGTGCAGAAGCTTTTTAGTTTGATCAGGTCCCAGTAGTGTATTTTTGAAGCTGCTTCAATGGCCTAGGTTGTCGTCCTCATAAAATACTTGCCCACGCCAATTTCTTCAAAGGTTTTCCCTGCACTCTCTTCTAATATTTTTATAGTTTCATGTCTTAAGTTTAAATCTTTAATCCAGTGACAGTCTATCTTAGTTAATGATGAAAGGTGTGGGTCCAGTTTCAGTCTTCTATAGGTCGCCAGTCAGTTCACCAAGCACCATTTGTTAAATAGGGAATCTTTTCCCCACTGAATGTTTTTAATTGGCTTGTCAAAGATCAGATAACGGTAAGTAGCTGGATTCATTTCTTGGTTCTCTATTCTCTTCCAGACATCTACTTCTCTGTTTTTGTGCCAGCACCATGCTGTTTTGATCACTATTGATTTACAGTATAGTCTGAGGTCTGGTAGCATGATTCCTCCTGCTTTGATTTTATTTCTGAGTAATGTCTTGGCTATTCGAGGTTTTTTCTGATTCCACATAAAACGAAGTATTATTTTTTCAAGTTCTTTAAAGTATGACACTGGAGCTTTAATAGGGATTGCATTAAAATTGTATATTGCTTTGAGTAGTATGGACATTTTAACAATGTTGAATCTTCCCAGCCATGAGCATGGTATGTTTTTCCATTTGTTAATATTTTCAGCGATTTCTTTTCTTAGAGTTTCATAGTTCTCTTTATAGAGATCTTTTACATCTTTTGTTAGATAAACTCCCAAATATTTCATCTTCTTTAGCACTACTGTGAATGGAATAGAGTCCTTAACTATTTTTTCCGCTGGATTATTGTTGGTATATATAAAGGCTACTGATTTATAAATGTGTTTTTGTAACCTGAGATGCCGCTGTATTCCTTGATCACTTCTAAGAGTTTTGTAGTAGAATCCCTGTTGTTTTCCAGATATACAATCATATCATCTGCGAAGAGCGAAAGTTTGATCTCTTCTGACCCTATATGGATACCCTTGATCGCCTTTTCTTCCCTAATTTCAGTGACTAAAACTTCCATTAAAATGTTAAAGAGCAGTGGAGACAATGGGTAGCCTTGTCTGTTTCCCGATCTGAGTAGAAATGATTTCAGTTTAACTCCATTCAATACAATATTGGCTGTGGGTTTGCTGCAGATGGCCTCTATCAGTTTAAGAAATGTCCTGTCCATACCAATTTTCATAAGTGTTCTGATCATGAAGGAATGCTGGATATTATCAAATGCTTTCTCTGCAACAATTGAGAAAATCATATGGTCTTTGTTTTTTAATTTGTTTATGTGCTGGATTATACTTATAGATTTACGTACATTAAACCAGCCTTGAGACTCTGGGATAAAACGGACGTGGTCATGATGTATAATTTGTTTGATGTGTTGCTGGATTCTGTTTGTTAGGATCTTGTTGAATATTTTTGCATCTATATTCATTAGTGATATTGGTCTATAATTTTCTTTTCTTGTTGGGTCTTTTCCTGGTTTGGGGATCAGGGTGATGTTTGCTTCATAGAACTGTTCGGTAGTCTTCCTTCTTTTTCTATATTTTGAAAAAGGTTGAGTAATATAGATACTAGTTCCTCTTTAAAGGTTTGGTAGAAAGAAAAAAAAAAGAAAAAAAAATAGAAAAAAAAAATAAATAAATAAAGGTTTGGTAGAATTCTGACGTGAAGCCATCTGGTCCAAGGCTTTTCTTTTTAGGGAGATCTCGTATGGTTGATGCTATTTCAGAACTTGATACTGGCCTGTCCAACATTTCCACTTGATTCTGACTAAGTCTTGGAAGGTGACGTGCTTCCAAGTATTGGTCAATTTCCTTCAGATTTTCATATTTCTGAGAATAAAGTTTCTTGTAATATTCATTAAGGATTTTTTGAATTTCTGAGGAATGTGTTGTTATTTTGTCTTTGTCGTTTCTGATTGATGAGATTAGAGATTTTACTCTTTTTTTCCTGGTTAGGTTAGCCAAAGGTTTATCTATTTTATTGACCTTTTCAAAAAACCAACTTTTTGATTTATTAATCTGCTGTATAATACTTTTGTTTTCTTTCTTTCTTTTTTTATAATTCTTTTGTTTTCAATTTCCTTTTTTTAATTTTTTTAATTTTTATTTTTTATTAAATCATTGCTGTGTACATTGATATATTCATGGGGCATCATTCACTAGCGTCACAGACCGTTTACCAAGTTTCACATATACCCTTGTAAGTTGCACCGCTGGTGTAATCCCACCAATCCTCTTCCCTCTACTCACCACTACCCTTCCTCCCATCCCTTGCCCCCTTCCCCCTATTCTTAGGTTGTAATTGGGTTATAGCTTTCATGTGAAAACCCTAAATTAGTTTCATAGTAGGGCTGAGTACATTGGGTACTTTTTCTTCCATTCTTGAGATACTTTACTAAGAAGAATAAGTTCCAGCTCCATCCACGTAAACACGAAAGAGGTAAAGTCTCCATCTTTCTTTAAGGCTGCATAATATTCCATGGTGTACATATACCACAATTTATTAATCCATTCGTGGATCAGTGGGCACCTGGGCTTCTTCCATGACTTAGCAATTATGAATTGGGCTACAATAAACATTCTGGTACAAATATCTTTGTTATGATGTGATTTTTGGTCTTCTGGGTATATGCCCAGTAGAGGGATTACAGGATTGAATGGCAGATCTATTTTTAGATCTCTAGGTGTTCTCCATATATCTTCCCAAAAGGAATGTATTAATTTACATTCCCACCAGCAGTGCAGAAGTGTTCCCTTTTCTCCACATCCACGCCAACATCTCTGGTCTTGGGATTTTGTGATATAGGCTAGTCTCACTGGAGTTAGATGGTATCTCAAAGTAGTTTTGATTTGCATTTCTCTGATGATTAAAGATGATGAGCATTTTTTCATATGTCTGAAGGCCGCACGCCTGTCTTCTTCAGAGAAGTTTCTCTTCAAATCCCTTGCCCAGCCTGCGATGGGATCCCTTGTTCTATTCTTGCTAATGTGTTTGAGTTCTCTGTGGATTCTGGTTATTAAACCTTTGTTGGAGACATAACCTGCAAATATCTTCTCCCATTCTGAGGGCCGTTTGCTTGCTTTACTTACTGTGTTCTTGGCTGTGCAGAAGCTTTTTAGTTTGATCAAGTCCTGGTAGTATATTTTTGAAGCTGCTTCAATTGCCCGGGGGGTCCTCCTCATAAAATACTCACCCAGACCGATTTTTCAAGGGTTTTCCCTGTACTCTCCTCTAGTATTGTTATAGTTTCATATCTTAAGTTTAAATCTTTTATCCAGTGAGAGTCTATGTTAGATAATGGTGAAAGTTGTGGGTCCAGTTTCAATCCTCTACAGGTTGCCAGCCAGTTCACCCAGCACCATTTGTTAAATAGGGAATCTTTTCCCAACTGAATGTTTTTAATTGGCTTGTCAAAGATCAAATAACGGTAAGTGGCTGGGTTCATCTCTTTGTTCTCTATTCTGTTCCAGACATCTACTTCTCTGTTTTTGTGCCAATACCATGCTGTTTTGATCACTATCGATTTGTAGTATAGTCTGAGGTCTGGTAGTGTAATTCCTCCTGCTTTGTTTTTATTTCTGAGTAATGTCTTGGCTATTTGAGGTTTTTTCTGATTCCACATAAAACAAAGTATTGTTTTTTCAAGATCTTTAAAGTATGACAGTGGAGCTTTAATAGGGATTGCATTGAAATTATATATTGCTTTGGGTAGTATGGACATTTTAACAATGTTGAATCTTCCCAGCCATGAGCATGGTATGTTTTTCCATTTGTTAATATTTTCAGCTATTTCTTTTCTTAGAGTTTCATAGTTCTCTTTATAGAGATCTTTCACGTCCTTTGTTAGATAAACTCACAAATATTTCATCTTCTTTGGCACTACTGTGAATGGGATAGAGTCCTTAACTGTTTTTTCAACTTGACTATTGTTAGTATATATAAAGGCTACTGATTTATGAATGTTGATTTTGTAACCTGAGACGCTGCTGTATTCCTTGATCACTTCTAAGAGTTTTGTAGTAGAGTCCCTAGTGTTTTCCAGATATACAATCATATCATCTGCGAAGAGCGAAAGTTTGATCTCTTCTGACCCTATATGGATACCCTTGATCATCTTTTCTTCCCTAATTGCGGTGGCTAAAACTTCCATTACAATGTTAAAAAGCAATGGAGACAATGGGCAGCCTTGTCTGGTTCCTGATCTGAGTGGAAATGATTCCAATTTAACTCCATTCAATATGATATTGGCTGTGGGTTTGCTGTAGATGGTCTCTATCAGTTTAAGAAATGTCCCTTGTATACTGATTTTCTTAAGTGTTCTGATCATGAAGGGATGCTGAATATTATCAAAAGCGTTTTCTGCATCAATTGAGAGAATCATATGGTGTTTGTTTTTTAATTTGTTTATGTGCTGGATTACATTTATAGATTTACGTATATGTGTATATATATATATATATATATTTTTTTTTTTTTGGCAAAGGACAAGAACAGATTTTTTTCAAACAAGACAAACAAATGGCCAATAGACATATGGGAAAAATGCTGAACATTACA
The DNA here is from genome assembly GCF_027406575.1 of Nycticebus coucang. NCBI lineage: Eukaryota > Metazoa > Chordata > Mammalia > Primates > Lorisidae > Nycticebus > Nycticebus coucang. Next base: position 80,378,313 of record NC_069781.1, read on the forward strand.
AATCATCAGGAAATGCAAATACTGTGAGATACCACCTTACACTTGTCAGAATAGCTATTACTTCTGACATGTCATAAATCAATTGGTTGTAGCTATATGATTTCATTTCTGGGTTTTCTATCTTATTTATTTTTTTTTTTTTATTGTTGGGGATTCATTGATGGTACAATAAGTCAGGTTACACTGATTGCAATTGTTAGGTATTGAACCAGCCCTGAGACCCTGGGATAAAACCGACTTGGTCATGATGTATAATTTGTTTGATGTGTTGCTGGATTGTGTTTGTTAGGATCTTGTTGAATATTTTTGCATCTATATTCATTAGTGATATTGGTCTATAATTTTCTTTTCTTGTTGGGTCTTTCCTGGTTTGGGGATCAGGGTGATGTTTGCTTCATAGAACATGTTCGGTAGTCTTCCTTCTTTTTCTACCTTTGAACAGGTTGAGTAATATAGGTACTAATTCCTCTTTAAAAGTTTGGTAGAATTCTGACTTGAAACCATCTGGTCCCGGGCTTTTCTTTTAGGGAGGTTTTGTATGGTTGATGCTATTTCCGAACTTGATATGGGCCTGTCCAACATTTCCACTTGATTCTGGCTAAGTCTTGTAAAGTGACGTGCTTCCAAGTATTGGTCAATTTCCTTCAGATTTTCATATTTCTGAGAATAAAGTTTCTTATAATATTCATTAAGGATTTTCTGAATTTCTGAGGAATGTGTTGTTATTTTGTCTTTGTCGTTTCTGATTGATGAGATTAGAGATTTTACTCTTTTTTTCCTGGTTAGGTTAGCCAAGGTTTATCTGTTTTATTGACCTGGTCATAAAACCAACTTTTTGATTTATTGATCTGTTGTATAATTCTTTTGTTTTCAATTTCATTTAATTCTGCTCTAATTTTGGTTATTTCTTTTCTTCTACTGGGTTTGGGGTTGCAATGTTCTTCCTTTTCCATTTGCTTGATATGTCCCATTAAGTTGTTAATTTCCTCCCTTTCGGTTCTCTTGAGGAAGGCTTGCAGTGCTATAAATTTCCCTTTTAGGACTGCCTTCGTGGTATCCCAGAGGTTCTGGTAATTCATGTCTTCATTGTTGTTTTGTTCCAAAAATTTGGCGATTTCCTTCTTAATCTCATCTCTGACCCAGCTATCATTCACCATAAGATTATTTAACTTCCATGTTTTTGTATGAGTATGGAGATTCCTGTTGTTACTGAGTTCAACTTTTATTACATGGTGGTCCGAGCGGATGCATGGAATAATTTCTATTTCTTTAAATTTACTGAGGTTAGACCTGTGACTTAAGATGTGGTCGATTTTGGAGTATGTTCTGTGGGCTGATGAGAAGTATGTGTATTCAGGTTTGTTGGGATGAAATGTTCTGTAGATGTCTGCTAAATCCAAATGTTGGATGGTTACATTTAAATCTAAAATTTCTTTGCTCAGCTTCTTATTGGAAGATCTATTCAACACTGCCAGAGGAGTGTTGAAATCTCTGACTATTATGGAACTGGAGGAAATCAAGTTGCTCATATCTGTTAGAGTTTCTCTTATAAATTGAGGTGCATTCTGGATAGGTGCATTCTGGATGGGTGCATAAATATTCACTATTGAAATATCATCATATTGAGTGTTACCTTTAACGAATATGTAGTGACCATTCTTATCCTTCCTTACTTTTGTTGGTTTAAAGCCTATTGTGTCTACAAATAGAATTGCAATGCCTGCTTTTTTCTGATTACCATTTGCCTGAAATGTGGACAACCATCCTTTCACTCTGAGTGTATATTTATCTTTTAAGGTAAGATATGACTCTTGTATGTGCAAATATCTGGCCTGAGTTTTTGTATCCAGTCAGCTAACCTGTGCCTCTTTAGAGGACATTTAAGCCGTTCACATTAATGGAGAATATTGATAAGTCTGTTAAAATTTTGGGTATCAAGTTTTTCAAAAGTCCAGTGGTGGACATTTTTGATCCTTTCACCACTGTGGAAGTTGGAGTTTGATCAAAAGTTTCTGAGTGAGTTTACTTTTGTGGTAGAGGATTAGGCTAGTCATTATGAAGGATAGGTCTGAGAATATCCTGAAGAGCTGGTTTGATTATGGCAAATTTCTTCAACATATGAATGTCATTAAAGTATTTAATTTCTCCATCATAAATGAAACTCAGTTTAGCTGGATAAAAGATCCGGGCTTGAAAGTTATTTCGAAAGGTTTTGGCAGAGAGATCTGCAGTCACTCTAATGTTCTTACCTTTGTAAGTAATGGATTTCTTGTGTCTGGCTGCTTTCAGAATTTTCTCCTTCATGTTAACAATAGTGAAGTTAATTATTATATGTCTGGGGGATGTCTTATTCAGACTGAGTCATGCTGGGGTTCTGAAACTGTCTGCTATCTGAATTTCAGCATCACTAGGCGTGTCTGGAAAATTCTCTTTCATAATTTCATGGAGAAGGGCCTCTGTGCCTGGCGACACCACTTCATCACTTTCGGGGATTCCAATGAGGCAGATATTAGCCTTCTTTGAATTATCCCAGAGCTCTCTGAGAGAATGATCCTTTTTTGCCCTCGATTTCTCTTCCTCTTTGAGAGTTTAGGAGCATTCAAAGGCTTTGTTTTCAATGTCAGAAATCCTTTCTTCTGCTTGCTCCACTCTGTTACTGAGGGATTCTACTGTTTTTCAGATCTTTGAGCACTGCAAATTCTTGCTTCAGTGCATCAAAATTTGTGGTGGTTTTGTCTTTAAATTCATTAAATTTTTGAGACAACTTTTGAATTTCTCCTCGAATTTCCAATTCTGACTTTTGAATTGCTCTTCATATTTCTAATTCCAAATTTTCCTCCATTCTATTAATCTTGTTTGTAATCCAAATTCTGAATTCGATTTCTGATATCTCGGCCAGCTGTTTATGGATGGGATCTTCAGTTACATCTGCCATATTACCCAACACATTCTATGAAGCAAACATCACCCTGATCCCCAAACCAGGGAAAGACCCAACAAGAAAAGAAAATTATAGACCAATATCACTAATGAATACAGATGCAAAAATATTCAACAAGATCCTAACAAACAGAATCCAGCAACACATCAAACAAATTATACATCATGACCAAGTCGGTTTTATCCCAGGATCTCAAGTCTGGTTCAATATACGTAAATCTATAAATGTAATCCAGCACATAAACAAATTAAAAAATAAAGACCATATGATTCTCTCAATCTATGCAGAAAAAGCTTTTGATAATATCCAGCATCCCTTCATGATCAGAACACTTAAGAAGATCGGTATAGAAGGGACATTTCTTAAACCGATAGAGACCATCTACAGCAAACCCACAGCCAATATCATATTGAATGGAGTTAAATTGGAATCATTTCCACTCAGATCAGGAACCAGACAAGGCTGCCCATTGTCTCCATTGCTTTTTAACGTTGTAATGGAAGTTTTAGCCACTGCAATTAGGGAAGAAAAGGCGATCAAGGGTATCCATATAGGGTCAGAAGAGATCAAACTTTCGCTCTTCGCAGATGATATGATTGTATATCTGGAAAACACTAGGGACTCTACTACAAAACTCTTAGAAGTGATCAAGGAATACAGCAGCGTCTCAGGTTACAAAATCAACATTCATAAATCGGTAGCCTTTATATATACCAACAACAGTCAAGTTGAAAAAACAGTTAAGGACTCTATCCCATTCACAGTAGTGCCAAAGAAGATGAAATATTTGGGAATTTATCTAACAAAGGACATGAAAAATCTCTATAAAGAGAACTATGAAACTCTAAGAAAAGAAATAGCTGAAAATATTAACAAATGGAAAAACATACCATGCTCATGGCTGGGAAGAATCAACATAGTGAAAATGTCTATACTACCCAAAGCAATATATAATTTCAAAGCAATCCCTATTAAAGCTCCACTGTCATACTTTAAAGATCTTGAAAAAACAATACTTTGTTTTATATGGAATCAGAAAAAACCTCGAATAGCCAAGACATTACTCAGAAATAAAAACAAAGCAGGAGGAATTACACTACCAGACCTCAGACGATACTACAAATCAATAGTCATCAAAAGAGCATGGTATTGGCACAAAAACAGAGAGGTAGATGTCTGGAATAGAATAGAGAATCAAGATATCAATCCAGCTACTTACCGTTATTTAATCTTTGACAAGCCAATTAAAAACATTCAGTGGGGAAAAGATTCCCTATTTAACAAATGGTGCTGGGTGAACTGGCTGGCAACCTGTAAAAGACTGAAAGTGGACCCACACCTTTCACCATTAACTAAGATAGACTCTCACTGGATCAAAGATTTAAACTTAGGACATGAAACTATAAAAATACTAGAGGAGAGTGCAGGGAAAACCCTTGAAGAAATCGGGATGGGCGAGTATTTTATAAGGAGGACCCCCCGGGCAATTGAAGCAGCTTCAAAAATACACTACTGGGACTTGATCAAACTAAAAAGCTTCTGCACAGCCAAGAACACAGTAAGTAAAGCAAGCAAATAGCCCTCAGAATGGGAGAAGATATTTGCAGGTTATGTCTCCAACAAAGGTTTAATAACCAGAATCCACAGAGAACTCAAACACATTAGCAAGAATAGAACAAGGGATCCCATTGCAGGCTGGGCAAGGGATTTGAAGAGAAACTTCTCTGAAGAAGACAGGCGTGCGGCCTTCAGACATAGGAAAAAATGCTCATCATCTTTAATCATCAGAGAAATGCAAATCAAAACTACTTTGAGATACCATCTAACTCCAGTGAGACTAGCCTATATCACAAAATCCCAAGACCAGAGATGTTGGCGTGGATGTGGAGAAAAGGGAACACTTTTGCACTGCTGGTGGGAATGCAAATTAATACATTCCTTTTGGAAATAGATATGGAGAACACTTAGAGATCTAAAAATAGATCTGCTATTCAATCCTGTAATCCCTCTACTGGGCATATACCCAGAAGACCAAAAATCACATCATAACAAAGATATTTGTACCAGAATGTTTATTGCAGCCCAATTCATAATTGCTAAGTCATGGAAGAAGCCCAGGTGCCCACCGATCCACGAATGGATTAATAAATTGTGGTATATGTACACCATGGAATATTATGCAGCCTAGAGAAAGATGGAGACTTTACCTCTTTCATGTTTACATGGATGGAGCTGGAACATATTCTTCTTAGTAAAGTATCTCAAGAATGGAAGAGAAAGTACCCAATGTACTCAGCCCTACTATGAAACTAATTTAGGGTTTTCACATGAAAGCTATAACCCAGTTACAACCTAAGAATAGGGGGAAGGGGGAAAGGGAGGGGAGGGAGGGGGGAGGTGTGTAGAGGGAAGAGGATTGGTGGGATTACACCAGCGGTGCATCTTGCAAGGGTATATGTGAAACTTGGTAAACGGTCTGTGAAGCTAGGGAATGATGCCCCATGATCATATCAATGTACACAGCTATGATTCAATAAAAAAAAAAAAAAAAAACTTTAAAAAAAAAAAAAGATAGCCGGGCGTTGTGGCGGGTGCCTGTAGTCCCCGCTACTCGGGAGGCTGAGGCAGGAGAATCGCTTAAGCCCAGGAGTTGGAGGGTGCTGTGAGCTGTGTGAGGCCACGGCACTCTACCGAGGGCCATAAAGTGAGACTCTGTCTCTACAAAAAAAAAAAAAAAAGACAGCAACCACAAAGTATTATTCTTGTATAGGGGGAGGTGGGCAGAGGGAGGGTGATTGGTGGGATTACACCTGCAGTGTATCTTACAAGGGTATATGTGAAATTTAGTCAATGTAGAATGTAAATGTCTTAACACAATAGCTAAGAAAATGACAGGAAGGTTATGTTAACCAGTGTGAAATGTGTCAAACGGTCTATAAAACCAGTGTATGGTGCCCCATGATCGCATTAATGAACACAGCTATTATTTAATTAAAAAATGTAATTTTCACACCCAGGATACATAAAATTTATCTGAAATTGTGTGAAGAAAAAGTAGAAATATACATCTATATGTATGATGTAGGGATTGACTTTTCGTAGGAATATATTTATAATGCAATATACTTTCTGGACACCAGGTGGCTCTGTGAGTGGTTCCCAGGCTTATACCTGATTCACAGTTTATACTGTTTCCATGGTAACCACCCTACCTGGCTGGTCACCCTTTTGGAGTTTCTGTAAAAGTTTAGTATCTAATTTTTGTGTAACCTCAGCTGCTGTGTTCTGCCTTCCTATCTGACCTCCCAACTCAGTGCAAGAGTCCACGCTTCACAAATCTTCCCCCTCTGCTCCCACATTCTTCTGCAAACTGGTGACTGCGATCAGCTGTGGGAGGGTGCTGGGTGCTGTTGGCCCCTGTGGCTGCAGCCAGCCCCCGCAGTTCCTGCCAGCCCCTGTGGCCGCTGCTGGCCCTGCAGCTGCAGTGCACGGAGAACTTATCCTTAGTTTTGTGGCTCAGAGTCTAAGTTTTGAATCTGGACTTTTGAGTCCAGCCACCCGCCAGTTCGCCGCACAGCCTGAACGCCAGCCCACTCCAATATTCCCCACCAGGAATGGTCCAGTCTATTTAATCACTCCTGTTGTTCTGAGAGAAGGTGTCCGCCATTTCGGATAATTCAAAATGTCTGTTTCCCAAGTGGGATCCCTTCCCTTCAATTTTCTATCAGGTTGCTTAGCTCCTTATGGTTCTGACTGGCTCCCATTTCGGGTGCCACACTCAGCTCAGGAATAAATTTTCATCAATTGGGTTTTGCTAGGAATTGCAGGCTGCTGTCCTCCGTGAGGGAGGGGTCCACCAGCCAGCATGGCCAAGCAGGGAAACTCTCTACAACAGAGTACATGGTTTCAATTACACCTCATATACAGCAATCTGCCAATTCACTGTGCATCTCCAGCTGTCTGTCCACAGCAATAATCCACACGGGGAAAGGGTCCAGACCCCTCTTCTTCTTACCTGATGACTTGGGAGAGGTGGGTTAGAGCATTGAGTTCTTCCTCTTTATCTCTCATTAAATACCATCTGGGATTCTTGCTCACTGCACAGAAGGCTCTTCCACAGCCCACCCCACCCCACTATTTTCAGAGTTAATTCTTAATATTAGACTCTGTGCTAGAATTACAAAGAAAACTGAGAGATGGATCTTATAACCTTGGGTGTTCTCAGATGGTGAACTGGTGCTACCTCTGAGTAGCTGAAATGGTCTGGATAGTGCACAAAGCAGGAATCACTATGACATTTCAGAACCCTGCACATTCTGTGCAATGAACAAATAAAGACTCATCATTTGTCCTCTTTTTTAGTTAAAACAAGGAAGCCTAGAATTACCCTAAGAATAGGAGATGGGTATCAAGAAAGTGAACTTTGAAAAATAGGAGAAAAAGGAGGCTCTTCCGATAATAATGCCACTTCTATGTATGAAGTGAAGTGATGAATAATTATAACCCATGTTGTAAGGGAGTCTACTGAGTCTTTTATGCAAAAATACCAACTCTTACCCATCTATGGTAATTAGCCCTCAAAACAACTCTGTGAGATCTTACTGATATCCTCAATGAACAGATAAAGAAAGAGACTCACAGAGATTAAATTACTGACTCTAGATTATGCAGCAAATTAAGTCAGACTTCTCTCTTTCTCTAGGTTCTGTTGCCATCATGGATAAAACATGAGGGATTACTGTTTAATCTAAGAGCAAGAAAGTATAAAGAAGTAGGATTTCAGTTTCTGGAACTGAAGCCCACCACAAAGAAACAAAGAACTCTTGGAACTATCTGTGCTCCACACTGCCACTAAAACCACCACAAGAGATCAGCATTCTGTTTACTGCCTGCCTAGCACTCCGCTAAATGATTTACATATATTACTGAATTAATCCTCAGCTCTGAGGTAGCTACTTTCTCTTTCTCCATTGTCTAGATGAGAAAAGCAAGGCTTAGATACGCGGCTTAGCCCAAAGACGCACGATGAGTAAGTGGCACTGCTGGGACTTAGACCCTTGAGAGAGCCCATGATCTGTTGAGTACAGTAAGTATGGTGCATGCCTTTACTGAGAATGGTTAGAAGGTTTTCTTCCTTGTTGCTGTTCTTTTTCCTTTTTAAAATTTAGGATAGCTGTTCCTAGAGTTTTAGGTGTCACACATCAGCTTTTTACAGAGTCCCTTTTCTGTCTTTGGCTCAAAGTCGCCCTGATTAAAGGGATGGATGGGTATGGGAACAATGGGTTTCTTCTGTGACTTTCCTCATCTTTTCAAGCTTACCTGTCTAGAGCTCTAACATTAGCAAGCCATTGCAATTGCTTGCATTATTTAGCCTTAGTATAAAACACATGAAAATGAGAATTTTATAGTAAAAGAAGTAGAAGAAACACAAAAATAAGAATCTAAAAACCTGATTTCCAGTCCCAATTCTGCCCTTTATAGCTGTGTGTCCTTGGGAAAACCTATTTAATTTTGTAAGGTGTCTATTTTTAAAATCTTAAATTATTAATAATGGTTGCCTTTATGCCTCCTCCACATAGAATCTTCTAAACTGATTAGTGGGGAATTCATCAAAAACAAACACCCCCCCAAACATCTGTTTCTTGAATTCTCTCACTGTTAAATCAACTTCTAAAAAACTCTCAGAGTACTGTGTAAAAATATTTTTTTTAATTTCCTTGATTTATCTCTGAAAACTTGAGTCCAACTTATCTCTGTTGACTTGGAGCTTTTGGTTTTCGAATAGAAGATAGTTTTTCTTTAAATAGCAGAAAGGATAGCAATCTCTTTATGTAAAAAGTAGACATTTGAGATATACTCAAAATATACTCATTTCAGAGGGAAATGACTCTTGAACATATCTTCCTCTTTCAGTTCATGAATTATAATTATTATAGTTAAATAGGTATATATTTTTTAATTGTTAAGGGAGTTCTGATTGCTGATTTGCTCACCAATGCAAATTTTGAGAAGCCATGAATATTTTCTTTCCTCAGTCCTCCCTGTAGTTCTTTATTTTATGGTTCTAAAACAATATCTTTGTTTCTTGCAGCAGCAGCTTAAACCTGGAATCATTTTGACCTTGGCCAGAGCAGACAGATAATGAAATGGAGCTGAATGACAGAGCCAGCAGAACATTCACAACATTCATCTTTCCCCTTCAGTTCTTTTGTCCTTGGGTCTCAATTCTCTCCCCCCCTCCCTTTTCTTCAACTCTATTCCACTTCTCATGGGCTGAGAGAATTCCTTTACCTGTTTGGCTGGAAATTTGGGTTGGGTGGTCATTGGTGTGAATGTAGTAACCATGAGTGATGATGCTGTCATCCAGGGAGAGTGAATAAACATAAAAGAGAAGAGAGCCATCAATAGGACAGACTCCTGCATAAAAGTCCTCATTTCTCATGTCAACTGTAATGTATTGCCCGAATAATTTTCTTGTTGGTATTTAAAAAGTTGTCATTAGCTAAATATATAAATACACACATAAATAAAGCTGCCATTTACCATACAATTGAAAGACTGAAGATCATTGAAAAGAAGGAATGAATATACACACCTGACCTCTGCATGAGAGGTCATTGTAAACATGTCACCCAAAGAAGAAAACAACCTATTACAAAAATATATACATATGTATATTTATATATCTTCTGTATTTTCTCTTTTCTATGTCTTCTATGAATCTTTTTTCTTAATGTGAAAAAATAATTATATCTAGTTTATCTACAGACAAAAAATAAAATAAGATGACTTAGTAATCCATATAACACAGAATCAAAACATTTAATGTAAACATAGCCCATATATTATTAAGCAAATTGTAAATAATGCAATAAATGGCTAATGAGTATTATTCTTAGAAAGGAAAATCTTTTTTAAAAAAAGAAAAATGAATTATTACTTAGTTATTATAATTAAGTATGTTTAATTAATAACTGAAGTGGAGGTACTGGGGGAAAACATAAGGATAAGGAGAGATTACAGAGTGTTTATTGGAGTTTAGATTAATGATGCTGGAGGTACGATTAGATTAAACTGTTGGCATGCATTCTCAGTGATATCAATTATTTCTCAAGTTAATGATATTATAATAGAAAATACACAGGCGAAGAGATTAAAGAGAAATTGGAGCTGAAACAACGTGTCATGTAATTTTTCTACCTTAAAGGGAAGTGTGGGGATGAGTTTACAAGAGGTCTGTGACACAGATTATAATATTAAGTCATAGGGAATGGTCTTGGGTTGTCATGAAACTTAAGAAACTTCTGGGGAGCTATAGTCCTCTTGATTCTCCTGCTAATGAAGGTGTAGTTATTGCAAATAATGAATGTTTCATGAATTAATATTGTCTCTCGTACTTAGGGGTCAGCATGTGTAGAAGAAACTTTTGGAGTTGGCAACCACAGAGGGAATTCTCCTAAAATGGTGGCTCTTGTAAACTAGCTGGAGTTTTTAGTAATGGTGTCAGCCTTATGCTGGGATTCCTTTTCCATTATTTTTTATTTGTTTTGTTACCGCCAAGGAGGGTCGAGTCCTCCCAGAGGAGTTTAGAAATACAGAATAAAAGTTGGCAGAAAATATGAGAAAATGTTAAGCAAATTGGTAGTCAAAGAAATGCAGTTTTAATAATGGTTTCTCCACTTTTTTCATATGGAAATCATCTTTTCAATTTAAAAGAAAATGTTAAGACTCATTATTATCAAATATCATTTATTGTCTACCAAGATCCACCTCATCCCAACATCCTTACTGGCAGAATCCCCATGTGACTCAACTCTAGGGTAACATCCAAATTGTTTTTAGACTTAGATATAAACAATTCCTGTTAGTCTTGGCCTTCTTGTCAATGATTAGTTTAGGAAAGGAAATGTTATCCTTTTCTAGTCAATGAGATCTGAGGATTGGGTTCCTGGCAAAGATTTCCTCTTCCTGGGAAGGAGATTCCAAAAGTGATGATCCGTTATTATCTCTGGTTATTGTCTTGCTAGATGTATAGCCCAGAACTGTTTATCCATCTTGTATACCTGAGGACAATCACCCTCAGGGCAAAGCAGAGAAAAGAAAACTGACACTATTGAGCCATTGAATCAAACAGTTCTGAAGACTGCTATTGATTCTTTGCGAAATGGGATGTTTTTCCTTATTAACTGGTCTCTATTGAGATTCTCTGTTCCTTTTAGCTGACACACACACACAAACACTTTAGTTCACTGCTACTGGAAAATCAATTCTTTTAATATTCCTGCAGGGAAATTTGGTGAAACATATAACAAGGTTTTAATCTAGCAAAGTCACTTCCATAATTTTAATAATTATATATTAGCATCAAATGTATATATGATGATGAAAAATGGTAAAAAGTAAATTTTCACTAATAGGCATAACAAATAGATTTTGTAATGATGGATGCCACACTCTTTTTTACGAATCAAAGAAAAAATTATGTAAAATCAAGTAACACCCTACTTATACCCATAGTAAGAGTATGTGTATGTAACAAAACCTATTACCAGAAAGAAAATATGGTTTCAGTTGATTGTGAATGTACCTTCCATTTACTTATATACGAAACATTTTTGAATGTCAACAGCGTAGCAGGCATTCTTCTAAGGTGCTGAAGTGGGTCAATGAAAAAGTAAATCACTGAACTCCTAGAGATTATATTCTAGAGAGGAAGATAATAATAAGGCAAAATATTAAAAGGGTATTTTAGGTTTTCTAACAAAGGGAAAAATAGGCGAGTAAATGGGTTGGTGGATGAGGATGACTGCAGATCACGTTATCAAGGAGACTCTGTCTGGGATGGGACATGGTAGATGAGAAGAGCTGTCCATGCAAGGAGTAAAAAGACTGGTTAAGGAGGTGGAGCAGTAGAAACAAAAGTTCCAATGTAGAAAAGAACCTAGCACTCTATGGGAGCAGAAATGATGCCACAATGGTTGGGTGCAGAGTGATGAAGGGGTGATTAGTTCTAAATGGAATTGGAGAGGTGGGCAAGATCCCATTCATGGGTAAGACCTTGCCACCCAAGGAGTTGGAGTTTCATTACAACAGCTGTAGGAAGCCACTGAATTATTTTAAGCTGGGAGATGGCTTAATGCGACTTTCTCTCTCTGGCTGCTGTGAGGAGAATGAGTTGTGGTAGAAGCAGAGAGAACACTTAAGAATCTATGGACAGTTGGGAGATGATACTAGCAGTAGAAATTTGGAGAAAGCATACCACATAAAAACATATTTTGGAGGTAAAATGAATGGATTTTTCTAGTGAAAATGTTTATAAGACAAAAAACTTTACTTTCAACAAAACTCTGGTATATTTTTGTGTTCATACTTGGCAAGAGGTATAAGGGAGAGAAAGGCCAAAAAGGGCAGAAAAACACCTTCCAAAATATAATGCTCATAACAAAGTGAATATGGGGAAATCAGCCTATTCAGGCACTGCTGGAGGGAGACTATTTGGTATAGAGACTAAAAGTTAATTAGATGTGCTTAGTGGGCAGTGCCTGTGGCTCAAAGGAGTAACGCACCAGCCCCATATGCCAGAGGTGGTGGGTTCAAACCCAGCCCCGGCCAAAAACTGTAAAAAAAAAAAAAAATGTGCTTAGCTTTTGGCTTTTGATACAGAAACTCAATTTCGAGAGATTAAATACAGCGGCTGAGTAACAGCTTCCCTGCAACTGGGAACAGCGAGTCTGGGGAGACAAGACTCTAGGCATCTCTGGCCGGTGGGATCTGCCTATAATCATCCCTTTGAGGATACAGGGAGCCAGCAAGGGACTTCTGGACCCCAAGAGGAGGACAAAAACAGTGGAAAACTGGCAAGTGGTTGCGTGTGTTCGATCGACCTAATCATGCCAGCAACCGTAAGTACAAGCAGCAGTGAGGCTACAAACCGAAAAGACCTTACCTGTGAACTGTCTCGGTGTTGTTCTTGGACTTGGCACTCAGTTGAACTGCCTTGGGGAAAGCTTGAGCAGGAGTGTGGAGAACTTTGGGCATTGTCTGGGGTCCCAGACTGAGCCACTGATCTGGGCGCAGGAAGCCATTGTCAAAGAACTGCCCTGGCAAGATCTTCCCTCAGGGTCTCAGAGCAAGGATTGGGTGGGTCAAAGTAACCTACTGACTGAGCAGCCTAAAGGCGGGGACTGAGCTGCCTTATAGCCTTAATCCTTAGGGGCAGAGTGAGACGGTTTTGGCACACTGGAGCCTTAGGCTGTTGCCCTGGGTAGAGTGCCGTGACGTCACAGCTCATAGCAACCTCAAACTCCTGGGCTTGGCACCACCCAGACCTCCGTAAGAGCTGTGCAGAGACCCCTGACTCGTGACCCGCACCCACCGGGCCTCCACATTCCCTGACCAGGAACTGCAGGAGCCACGCAACCCTGCGTCCTCCCTCCTGTGTCCTCCCAGCTTCCACACTAGCCCGTTCATGTGGACAGGGTCTCTGGTAGCTGCATGCCCTTTGGAGCCCTCCCTGCCTCTGCACAGAGCTCTTCTCCTGGCCAGAGACTGGCTGGAGCCTTGGGCTCTCTGTGCCAAAATCACTGGGCGCCTGGCACTCCCAGAACCGTGTGCACCACCCCCAGCCCTGTTGCTGGATCTGGGTGTGTCACAAACCAGAGCTGCTTTCACAACCAGAACTCCCTAGCTAGAGCAGCCCCAGAGGAACTACACAGGGTCACTCCCTACAAAGATCCAGCAACAATAGAGTGATCCTGCTGGGGTCTAATCTTGGAGAGACACCTCCCCAACTCTGAGGACAGCCAGAGGCAACAGTGAAAAACAATCATGAGGTGAAATCAACAGAAAAACTATGGCAATATGAATAATCAGAGTAGATCAACTCCCCCAAGGATCAATGGGGCAGAAACAGCACAAGACCCATGCACAAATAAATAGCTGAGATATCAGAAATTGAATTCAGGATCTGGATAGCAAATAAGATCGAATTAGAATTCCAAAAGTTATCTTAAGAATTCAACGGATTCAAAGACCAAATGACCAAAGATTTCGACACATTGAGACAAGAAGTTGCATCCCTCAAAGATCTGAGAAACACAGTAGAATCCCTCAGTAACAGAATGGAGCAAGCAGAAGAAAGGATTTCTGACATTGAAGACAAAGCTTTTGAACACTCCCAAACCCTCAAAGAAGAAGAGAAATGGAGAGCAAAAACAGACCACTCTCTCAGAGAGGTCTTGGATAATTTGAAGAAAACCAATATTCGTCTTATAGGGATCCCCAAAAGTGAAAAAGGGGCCTTCACAAGGCACAGAGTCTCTTCTCCATGAGATTATGAAGGAGAATTTTCCAGACATGCCAAGAGATTCTGAAATTCAGATAGCAGACAGTTTCAGAACTCCATCATGATTCAACCCAAATAAGACATCCCCCAGACACATCATAATCAATCTCACTAAAGTTAATATGCAGGAGAAAGTTCTGAAAGCTGCCAGATGAAAGAAAACCATTACCTACAAGGGGAAGAATATCAGAATAACTGCAGATCTCTCTTCTGAAACCTTTCAAGCTAGAAGAGGATGGTCATCGACTTTTAAGCTCCTAAAACAAAATAACTTTCAACCCAGGATCCTGTACCCAGCTAAACTGAGCTTCATTTATGATGGAGAAATTAAATACTTCAACGACATTCACATATTGAAGAAATTTGCCACAACTAAACCAGCTCTCCAGGACATTCTTAGACCTATCCTCCATAAAGACCAGCATAATTCTCCACCACAAAAGTAATCCCACCCCCAAAATTTTTGATCAAATTCCAACTTCCACAGTCGCAAAAGGATTAAAAATGTCCGCCGGTCTCTCAAAAGGCTTATCAATACTCTCAATTAATGTGAATGGTTTAAATTGTCCTCTAAAGAGGCATAGGTTGGCGGACTGGATACAAAAACTCAAGCCAGATATCTGCTGCATCCAAGAATCGTATCTTACATTAACAGACAGATATAGACTCAAGGTGAAGGGATGGTCATCTATATTCCAGGCAAATGGAAAGCAGAAAAAAGCAGGCATTGCAATCCTGTTCGCAGACACAATAGGCTTTAAACCAACCAAAATAATTAAGGATAAGGATGGACACTTCATATTTGTTAAAGGTAATACTCAATATGATGAGATCTCAATTATTAATATTTACGCACCCAACCACAATGCACCTCAATTTATAAGAGAAACTCTAAAAGACATGAGCAACTCGATTTCCTCCACTTCCATAGTAGTTGGAGATTTTAACACCCCTTTAGCAGTCCTGGATAGATCCTCCAAAAAGAAGCTAAGCAAAGAAATTTTAGATTTAAACTCAACCATTCAACATCTGGACTTAACAGACATCTACAGAACATTTCATCCCCAAAAAACTGAATACACATTCTTCTCATGAGCCCACGGAACATACTGCAAAATCGACCACATCCCAGGCCACAAATCTAACCTCAGCAAATTTAAAAAAATAGAAATTATTCCTTGCACCTTCTCAGACCATCATGGAATAAAAGTTGAACTAAATAACAACAGGAACCTGAATACCCATACAAAAACATGGAAGCTAAATAACCTTATGCTGAAGGATACATGGGTTACAGACGAGATTAAGAAGGAAATCACCGAATTTTTGGAACAAAACAACAATCAAGACACGAATTACCAGAACCTCTGGGATACTGCAAAGGCAGTCCTAAGAGGGAAATTTATAGCACTGCAAGCCTTCCTCAAGAAAACAGAAAGAGAGGAAGTCAATAACTTAATGGAACATCTCAAGCAACTGGAGAAAGAAGAACACTTCAACCCCAAACGCAGCAGAAGAAAAGAAATAACCAAAATCAGAGGAGAATTAAATGAAATTGAAAACAAAAGAACTATACAACAGATCAATAAATCCAAAAGCTGTTTTTTTGAAAAGATCAATAAAATAGATAAACCTTTGGCCAACCTAACCAGGAAAAAAAGAGTAAAATCTCTAATTTCATCAATCAGAAAAGGTAATGATGAAATAACAACAGACCCCTCAGAAATTCAAAAAATCCTTAATGAATACTACAAGAAACTCTACTCTCACAAATATGAAAATCTGAAAGAAATCAACCAATACCTGGAAGCACGCCACCTACCAAGACTTAGCCAGAACGAAGTGGAAAAGTTGAACAGGCCTATGTCAAGTTCTGAAATAGCATCAACTATACAAAATCTCCCTAAAAAGAAAAGCCCAGGACCAGATGGCTTTACGTCAGAATTCTATCAAACATTTAAAGAAGAACTAGTACCTATACTACTAAACCTCTTCCAAAATATAGAAAAAGAAGGAATATTACCCAGCACATTCTACGAAGCAAACATCACCTTGATCCCCACACTAGGGAAAGACCCAACAAGAAAAGAAAATTATAGAGCAATATCACTAATGAATATAGATGCTAAAATACTCAATTAGATCCTAACAAACAGAATCCAACAACACATCAAAAAAATTATACACCATGACCAAGTCGGATTTATCTGAGGGTCTCAAGGCTGGTTCAATATACGTAAATCTATAAATGTAATTCAACACATAAACAAACTTAAAAATAAAGACCATATGATTCTTTCAATTGATGCAGAAAAAGCTTTTGATAATATCCAGCATCCCTTCATTATCAGAACACTTAAGAAAATTGGTATAGAAGGGACATTTCTTAAACTAATAGAGGCCATCTACAGCAAACCCACAGCCAATATCGTATTGAATGGAGTTAAATTGAAATCATTTCCATTTAGATCAGGAGCCAGGCAAGGTTGTCCATTATCTCCATTGCTCTTTAACATTGTAATGGAAGTTTTAGCCATCGCAATTAGGGAAGAAAAGGTGATCAAGGGTATCCACATAGGGTCAGAAGAGATCAAACTTTCACTCTTCGCAGATGATATGATTGTATATCTGGAAAACAACAGGGATTCTACTACAAAACTTTTAGAAGTGATCAAGGAATATAGCAATGTCTCAGGCTACAAAATCAACACCCATAAATCTGTAGCCTTTATATATACCAACAATAACCAAGCCGAACAAACAGTCAAGGACTCTATTCCTTTCACAGTAGTGCCAAAGAGGATGAAATATTTGGGAGTATACCTAACAAAGGACGTGAAAGATCTCTACAAAGAGAACTATGAAACTCTAAGGAAAGAAATATCCGAAGATGATAACAGATGGAAAAACATACCATGCTCATGGCTGGGAAGAATCAACATTGTTAAAATGTCCATACTGCCCAAAGCAATACATAATTTTAATGCAATTCCTATTAAAGCTCCATTGTCATACTTTAAAGATCTTGAAAAAATAATACTTCGTTTTATATGGAATCAGAAAAAACCTCGAATACCCAAAACATTACTGAGCAATAAAAACAAAGCAGGAGGAATCACACTACCAGACCTGAGACTGTACTATAAATCCATAGTGATCAAAACAGCATGGTACTGGCACAAAAGCAGAGAAGTAGATGTCTGGAACAGATAGAGAACCAAGAGATGGATCTAGCTACTTACTGTTATTTGATCTTTGACAAGCCAATTAAAAACATTCAGTGGGGAAAAGATTCCCTATTTAACAAATGGTGCTGGGTAAACTGGCTGGCAAACTGTAGAAGATTGAAACTGGACCCACACCTTTCACCATTAACTAAGATAGACTCTCACTGGATTAAAGATTTAAACTTAAGACATGAAACTATAAAAATACTTGAAGAAAGTGCAGGGAAAACCCTTGAAGGAATCGGCCTGGGTGAATATTTTATGAGGAGGACTCCCCAGGCAATTGAAGCAGCTTCAAAAATACACTACTGGGACCTGATCAAACTAAAAAGCTTCTGCACAGCCAAGAACATAGTGAGTAAAGCAAGCTCACAGCCCTCAGAATGGGAGAAAATATTTGCAGGTTATACTCCGATAAAAGTCTAATAACCAGAATCCACAGAGAACTCAAACGTATCAACAAGAAAAGAACACGTGACCCCATCTCAGGGTGGGCAAGGGACTTGAAGAGAAACTTCTCTAAAGAAGACCAACGCAAGATCTACAAACACATGAAAAAAAGCTCATCATCCTTAATCATCAGAGAAATGCAAATCAAAACTACTCTGAGATATCACCTAACCCCAGTAAGCGTAGCCCACATAACAAAATCCCAAAACCAGAAATGTTGGCGTGGATGTGGAGGAAAGGGCACACTTCTACACTGCTGGTGGGAATGCCCACTAATACGTTCCTTCTGGAAGGATGTTTGGAGAACACTTAGAGACCTAAAAATAGACCTGCCATTCAATCCTATAATTCCTTTACTACGTTTATATCCAGAAGACCAAAAATCACAATATAACAAAGACATCTGTACCAGAATGTTTATTGCAGCCCAATTCATAATTGCTAAGTCATGGAAGAAGCCCAAGTGCCCATCGACCCATGAATGGACTAACAAATTGTGGTACATGTATACCATGGAATACTATGCAGCCTTAAAGAAAGATGGAGACTTTACCTCTTTCATGTTTACATGGATGGAGCTGAAACTTATTCTTCTTAGCAAAGTATCTCAGGAATGGAAGAAAAAGTATCCAATGTACTCAGCCCTACTATGAAGCTAAATTATAGCTTTCACATGAAGACTATAACCCAACTATAGCACAAGACTATGGGGAAAAGGCCAAGGAAGGGGAAGGGAGGGGGGAGGTTTTGGTGGAGGGAGGGTAATAGGTGGGACCACATCTATGGTGCATCTTAGAATGGGTACAGGCGATTTTTACTAATGTACACAGCTATGATTTAACAATAAAAAAAAAATAAAAAAATAAAATAAAATACAAAAAAAACCTCATAAACTCAATTTCTACTTTTTTTTCATATTGAAATCATCATGCATGTAGGAAAATATTTAGTTATAAGAATAATAATGGCAGAATTCCTTTAATAATGAAGAATATTCTATCAAATATTTGGGTGCCATATCTCAATCTTTTACATAGCATATACATTGTATCTAATTTAGCAATAGGAGATATTTTATGGATTACCGAAACAATGAAATATTCCTCTGTTCCTGACGGGGGAATTACGTTAACGCTAAGCAAAATGTTAATACACTGTTGAATAAAAATAAATTACAGAGTAGTGTATATATTATAATTACATAACAACAATAAAAAGATTAAAAGATTTTATACCAAAATAGTAATAGTGATCTTGGCATTAATTGGGACCTTCTTTATTTCCTTCTCTCCTTTCTTCCATCCTTCCTTCTTTCCTTCCTATTTTCTAAATGACCATAGATAAGATTTTTAAAATCTTAAGAAAAAACGGAAAATTGCTATTGAATGATATATTGCAAATGGGCAGAATTGGGAGCTCTATTACAGATGTTAATGTGAGTACTAGCAACTGGGATTCACATCAAACGGGGAACTGACAGTGCAGAGAGAGTAGACATTCACAGTCAGTAAATAATTGTTTTACCTGATGTTCCCTCTGAAAATATTTGTTGATATTTTTAGGTCTCAAATAAATGAAAATGGACGTCCGGACTGAGTCAAAGTCCCGCTTAGAGTGAAATGTGACCGTGCTCTTGCTCAGTCTGGAGGAAGAACAACACCCAGAAGGGGATGTCTTGGGTGCTAGGCCGCACCTATGATGTTGCTTACCCTTCCTAGTGCAAGAGAGCTTAGAAATACGTGGTCTCAAAAAGGCTCACCTCAGACCACAGGTGATTGCCTCAGAGTCTTTCCTTCCACTAATTCCTCTGCCTGTAGAAACTGAAAGTCTGCGTTGGAGATTAGATATAAACCATACGGCATCTTCTGGAGGTCTGTGGTGTGCACCACACTGCTTGGTGCTTTCTTGCCTCCTCACCTTTGTTATGCTGTGCGCTCTGCTTAGAATGCTCCTTCTTTCTCCTCTAATGACACCTGGCCCCAGGCTAAGAAATACCACCATAAGCAATAATCTGTTTATAAATTCTAACCGTGTGGAAAGAGCACAAAATCTCTATAGTCATCCTCCAAATTTATAACCCCTTTCTACTTAGCCTGAGAAGTGGGTGGCATTGACCCATGTCAGTTGTAAACGCAGAGTGATGAAAAGACCAGACACATGCTCCCTGGGTTGGTAAAACAGGGTTTATTTAACCAGCAGGGGTGTCCAACCTGTGGCCCATGGGCCTCATGCTGATTATGTGCAGCTGTTTTGCTCATCCGTGGTGTTGGTAATCCTAAAAATTATGCATGGATCTTTTTTTTTCTCATCAACTTTTGTTAGTGTTTGCATTTTTAACATAAGGCCCAAGACCACACTTATTCTTCCAGTGTGTGGCATAAAAACAAAAAAAAATTTGGACATCACTGAAAGGTAGAAAAGGAAATCAACACAGTCATAATGTCTACCACAGAGATCAACAACATCCATCAGAACAGACAGAGGATCAGTCTTCTAAAATCCTCACCTGAGGGTGCATGGTTACAGATGGTAACATCTGGTCAAGGCCGCGATCAGTCCTGGAGACTAACTAGACTATTATATACAGTTAGTTTAACTAATTATATATAAGTTTATAAATATCTAAACTTATATACCCAAGACTATCAGTTCTCTAAGTAGACTAGTCTGAGGATGTGCTGGGGACCACCTCATTGGAGCTGGAGAACCTCATTAAACTCAGCTTTATACTAAGGAAATAAATGAAGATCAACAAAATGAGAACAAGCAAAGGCTATTTATTCAGAACTTGCTGTAGCAAGGGAGTCAGCCACCATCACTTGCTTTTTGGCAGACCCTCAAATGCAGACACAGGGGTGAAAAAAAGACAATACTTCGAGAATGCTCTGATTGGAGCTGTTGGCATGGGAATGCTATAGACATGCTGGGGACCAAAACTAGAGAAGCTGTTAGTTAATAGTCAAGTCCTGGCCATTTGGGGTCAATTGCTCTAGGGGTCATTGTTTGGCTTTCTGGAGTGTTACTAGAGATAGCAGTGTGACTTCCTACAAGTCTGACTTATAGCAGGCTGGCTTCCTGGGCTAGTTGAGTTCCTGAGCCTGTTGTTACAGGTTGTGGGTCAGATTACTACTTTTGTATTGGCTTGGCCATTGCTCCTTTGTATAGTCAAGCCTGCACACACTTAAACTTAGCATTGCAGAGCCAGAACAGTGTCAATTTCCCAGTAGCCTCTGAGACTCATGGTAACAAACCCTTAAGTCAGCTGGAAATATTTTCCTGCAATTGAAAAACAAACATGGGCAGGAAATTGAAGGCAAACAGAAGTGACAACTAGTTTTTCTCCCAAACAACCTTCACATCCATCGTGTTTTATCTATCAGCCTTAATTAATGCAATCATAGTGTGCGTCCCTGAAACTGCTTGCCATTATTCTCAGATTTAGATGATGTAGGACCATAGCATCCAAATAAAGCTATCTGGGGTGCTGTCGTGATAAGTTGGGAAAATTGCTGATGGTACTGATGATGATATATCCTGGCAGTCAAATTGTTCTTGGACAGGACTCCACATGCAGGTGCTTAGAGACTTCTGGGAATTGTGAGGCACTGTTACATTCTAAGTGTGTGCGTTTAGATTAGAAGGAAGGAAAAGACACTTGATGTTAAGTGAACCCATCATTCTTCCTTGGGTTTTGTTAGGTTAGGAAGAGAGATTGATCGTCAACTATTGAATTGATTTTTATACATACATTTAAAAATGTAGCACTTTGATGGCTCTCAACCAAGAGCAGTAAGTAACAATAATGAAACTTCAGCAGGGCTTTCTTACTGTTCATTTAGAAACATTCCTGCTTGCATTTCCAGAGGCCATATCGCTTAATTTTTTTCTCTCTCTCGAGTTATGTCTCAAATAATTTCAAATGAGACTGAGGAACAAACTAATTTCAACTCAGTCTAAGAGAATAAGTATTTGTTGATGTCCTGCCTCGTTCTCTGCACTGTCATTTTACATGTCGAAAGGTAGTATTTCATTCCTGATCTTAATAAGTAGGAAAGTACAGAATTAAGAAAATCTTGGAAAAGCATCATAAGAACTAATAGAAAAATCTAAAAGGATGTACACTTTTAAAATTAATAAAAATATACTAGCAAGTAAAACATCATCTATAAACTCCACAGAAATAAAAGGAAAGCAAGAAAACATTGAAAAACAAGAAAAAGACAATGCCATTTTACAATGCTATAACAACAAAAGGGCACGATTTAAATTTCCCTTTTTATGGGCAAAGATTAACTATATTATATCTATAAATAAACCCCATCTTAAGTAACTTTTTTTTTTTCACATTACATGCTGACATGGTAACAAGGTTTGAGGGAGGCACATCTCACACATTCACATGAAAACTCAACTGTCATCCTTATAAACTACGAAAGAATTACCATCCTAAATAACTCTAGATGCCTCAGTATGAAAAAATAAGCCAAGATGTATCCGGAAAACACAACTAAACCAAAAGTAGATGTTGCAATACTAATGCAAACAAAGAATAATTCAAGATTAAAGAATTAAAATGGAACAAAGGATATAATTTTATACTGATGGACATAATCAAAATATCATCTTTTGGCAAAGATTATAAGAGTGAGGCTCATTCATATTGAGTGTACACTAGTAGTTTTTTTGTTAGAGCAGGAGACTAGGCAACAGGGCTGAGACAGAGTGTGAGGGCTTCAAGATTCCATCCCTGCGGGTGTTAAACAGTCTTCAGGCAGAAACTAACTAGAGGACTGATAGCCACAGGCAGAACCCACTTCAACCAGCCTGTCCTCTGTCTCTGTCACCTTACATGAATTCACACCTCTGACTTGGGGGGTGGGTAGAGGCAGATCAAAATCATTTGTTGTTTTGCTCGTCCCAACTTATTTTCTTCTGTGTTCAGCAATACATTCTTGTGAGTTCATAGGGGAATCCTGAGATCCTAAATTGGGGCTATTTTGCTTCAGAGAAGAGTTATATTTATATTTTCCGGGGCCCCTTGAGGAGTCAGTCCCTTGATTAATACAGGAGTCTTGGCATAATCTTTCCAGACTGTCCAGTGGTCCAAAGCTTAGTCTCCATGTGGTAATTCTGACCTTGTTATTAGCCTCAGAGCATGCATTCATTTTGAATTTATTTTTCTCTAATCTGATTTCAGTGTATCTGTCTTCCCTTCGCCCTCTCTTTATTTCCTTCTTCTCTTCTTTCTTCCCGCCATCCTTTCTTACTTTCTTCCCTCTTGCTTCAGACATGCTAATACAAACAGAGTCAAGTGGATGGGAGCGAGTGCCCCACTGTCCTCAGTGTCAGTCAGAGTAAAACATTGTGCTCTTAAGGAATGCATGTCCAGACATGTCAGCTGTGATAAGGATGAAGAAGAGGTTGCCTTGTTTAATTTGCTTATCTGGAAAAAAGAGAAGGCATGGGAACGCTCTTGAAATATCTATAAAGATCTCACAAGACCCAGAGATAAAGCTTCTCTTTACCTTCTAGTAGCAGAACCAACAGGTGGATCTAGACAGAAGGTTCATTTTAGCTCAACAGAAGATGGTACTTCTACTTGTGCAAATTGGAATGGGCTGCCTTTGTTAAGTGTAAGTTCCCTCTGTACACTCATCTGTATGCAGAATCTTTCACATTTATACTTTGGCTAAAAGGCTGTACCAAATAACCCGTACTCTCCCAGTACTCAGATTCTAGGCTAGTTTATTCCATGATTCTCTCTTTAGATATAAAACAAGACATTGTAGCCATCTGGAAAAAGTATTTTCCCACATTATCACTATAATGGAAGGAAATTTTCTGTTGCAGTATTGAAGAAACCTTTCAAATTGGTGAATCATAGTAATCATTAATATATTTTACTTTCAAAATACTTTTCCTTATAATAGGCCAAAAAAGGCAATTAATTTTTATGTAAAATATTCTCCTCACACATCCACACTGGGAAAAATATGATGCATTTTTCAATAATAATAAGTTTCAGTCAGAATAGAAATTTGATTCATCTTTCACTAAATAGAACATACACTGGTAAGGGAGAAGAGATGATACAGCCTGAATTATATAATAAAGTTTATATTAGATTTCAGGGTAGTTTTCTTTAATATTGAAACTATAATTCTTGATAGAACTGAATACAAGCTTTTGAATATTTTTGTAGAGGATATTGAGATCTTAGTAATTGTTTTCCTCAGTATTTTACATGAAAATAAAATAATACTTGTTCTAAAATCATTGCTTTGGGGAAAGCAGAGCATATACTATTCCACTGTGGAATAAAAATTTATGTTGAAATGTTTCAGCATTCAGATACTCTTTTCTCTGGATTCCAGAGTGACAGTAGAACTCTGAGGGAGAGAGACTAGAGTCCTATAGTCCTACCAGTGACAATGGTCACAGTGGCATGGGGTGACCCAGAGAAGAAAAATCAGTCCAGACACAGGGGATGAGAGCAAAAGAAAGGCAGATTGTAGGCGAGATGTTCTTCAGGACAAAAAGGAAATTTGACAAGGCAGAGGGACAAGAGGAAAGCTATTAAAATTAAACTATTTCACCATATTTTATGAATGCCTTGGGGAATTGAATTATATGATCTCAGAGGAAATTAACAAAGGAGGAACTTTGGAAGCATAACTGCTAATGGACTAGCTACCTAATGTCTTAAGTGGAGAGTCATAACTTATCCAGAGGAGATAAAAATTATAGAGATAATGGCTAAGCTGAGGAAATAGTGCTGTAGTCCTCAAGGCCAGACTCTTGTAGACAGGTTATATATACATATACACATACATATATGTTTATTTAAGTTTGGTTTCTATAGTAGAACAGGAAATTCCTCAGAATCCAGAGATAGGAAAAAGTTTGCCTCTTAATAGATGTGATTCAGCTTACTCATTTTAGAAATAAAATGACTATATACAGTTAACCCTTGAACAATGCAGGATTCGGACACTGACCTCCTGTGCAGTTGGAAATCCTCACGTAACTTATGAGTCTTCTCAAATGTAACTGCAAATAGCATACAGTTTAACAGAAGCCTTACTGATGACATAAAGAGTTGACTAATACATATTTTGTATGATATGTGAATTATATATTGTATTCTTTCAATAAAGTAAGCTAGAGACAAGAAAATGTTATTTGTGGTGGGGAGCATTAAAAAAAAAAGAAAAAGGAAAGAAAATGTCATTAAGAAAAGCACAAGAAAGAGAAAATATATTTAGTGTTCATTAGGGGGACGTGGACCATCGTAGAGGTCTTTATCCTTGGACATAATTGTGTTGAGTAGGTTGAGGATGAGGAGAAAGAAGAGGTGTTGGTCTTGCTGTCTCAGGAATGGCAGAGGCAGGAGAGGTAGAGGAGGTGGAAGGGGAGGCAAGAGAGGCAGGCACACTTGGTGTAACGTCTATTGAAAAAATCCTTGTATAAGATGAGCCGCACAGTTCAAACCTGTGTTGTTCAAGGGTTGTTCATTTTATATGTCAACTTGACTGGGCTAGGGGATACCCAGATAGTTGTTAAAACATTATTTCTAGTTGTGTCTGTGAGGGTTTTTCTGGAATAAATCAGCATTTGAATTAGTTGTTGCTGGAAATGTTTGGACTGGAAGAGATGAGATCAGCACTCAGAATGTACTGAGAAGAGGAGGGCTACAGCTCTCTCAGGCATGGGGCAACTTCATTTTATTTCTTATAAGCTTATATACTCTTAACAATACATAATTCTGCAAATATACATCATAATAGCAAACCAGCTGGTGATAGACGGCCCATAGGATAAGAATGGAAAGTAACTATAAAAAGAATACAAAGTAATCATAAAATCTAACTATTTATCTGGAAAAAACAGATGTAACCTTTAACTAAAAATGCACATTAACTTCTCTTGATTTTCCCCTCCCCAGGTCCCTTCCAGGAAATTCCAGAGACAATCAGACTCTGCCTTCAGGGTCTGCCTCCTGCATGATTAGCTTTCTAATCATTTTGGAGTATCTTCAAAGAACATCCCTCATGTGGACTCTGGAAAGTTTTCTTCAAGCATAAATCAATGGCACTCGAAGTTACATTGAGGTTACGTTAGTAGACTGTATAAAGAATATCTGTCCTTACTGATGTAGACTAGTCTCATCCAGACTGTTGAGGGAATGAATAGAACTAAAAGCAAGGAAGGGAAAACTCTCCCCTCAAGCTAGGAGATCCAGTTTTTTTGTGCCTTCAGACATTAAACCTCCTGGTGTTGGATCTTTCAGTTCCAAGTTACACCCTGATTCTCAGGCCCTCGTAACTGGCAGTTACACTATTGGTTCCTTTGGTTCCCAGGCCTTCAGATTTGAACTAAATTATACCAATGGCTTTCATGGTTCTCCGGCTTCCAATAACCATGTGAAATAATTCCTATTATAAATCTACTCGTATATATTTCTAAATATCCTATTGCAATACCCCACATCGTTTTGTGAGGGCCAAGTAATAGAGTAAGTCCTCACTTACCGTAATTGACAGTTTATGAAATGAAACCAGTTTTACCAAAGGCTAATTGATATAAACAAGAGTTAAATTCCTATGGGATATTTCTGCTCACAAAACATCTTCTAAGTAAAGACCACAAACACTGAAATAAATTAGGAAGACTAATAAAATCAAGTAAAGTAATTATTTATCCAATTTTTGGTGTTCATTGGGGGAAAGGCAGTAGTAGAGATGCTGCATTAAACCAAAGAATAAATGTTTGCAAAGCAAAATTTGTAAGGTGTGCCTCCTCCCATCATGTAGTTTAAAAGCAATCCATCACAAACATGGTGGCTCACTGAGCTCTTTCATACTGTATAGTTTATTGTTGTAAATTTGTATAATTATTTTATCCTTTATAAAGTTTTATTTTATAATAATTTGTCTTCATTCATTCATTCACTTATTTCCTAACCCACTTATTTCAGTTCAGGGACAGTGGCAGGAGACTATTACGGCAGCTCCAGATGCAAGTCAGGAACAAATTCTGGGCGGGACACCATCCCATCGCAGGGTACACACACCTCCACCCACACTCACTCAGACTGGAATCATGTAGACACCCTGATTCACCAAATGTGCAGACTCCACACAGTGGTTCCATTGGGAATCAATATTTTTCTCATCAATGTTATAACCAAAGGGCAGTGAATGAAATGATGTTACTCAAGGATGTGCTATATATGTAAAGGTAGTCTATAAAGTAATAAATAGTAATAAAATAGTCACCTATTTTTAAACTGCACACAAACTTTATGGCCACCCTGTATATGGATGGAATCTGTTACTATCTGCTGTGGGTATCTGTTATTTTTGCCTATCAGGCATGCTTTCTCATTCTTTTTGAAATAACAGCCTATTTTCCTTTTAGTCTAGTCCCATACTTTCAATATAGATTGTTCCTAAAGGGTGAATATCATCTCTGAAGGGGAGCCTATACCATAGGCCCAGTTGGGGAAAGTACCACATCACCTCTGTGCCTGGCACTAGTGATAGTTTCAGGATAGTTCACGTGTGTCAAGTAAGGTCAATCAGTGACCAGGATTGGTTTTGGCCCTAGAAGGAAGAGGGACACTTCATGTTGTGGGCTAGTTAGGGAACAACGTAAGTCAGTGGCCATCTTAGGGAGAGCTTAGTTAAGAAAAAGATAACCCAAGCAGGAAAGCAGATCCAAGAAACAGAGGAAAGGCATCTTAAAGACATCATCAAACCCTGGATTTCAGATGCACTTGATTAAACCAGATGTACCCCTGCTGGTGTTGCATCTGGATTCATGGAATTTTAAACAACATGAATCCAAAACTTCTTTGTCCTAACTGGCTTGACTCAGTTTTCTGTCATCAGCACTATTATGAGCTGAATGGTGGGCACAGAGATGCCAGCCTATAATTTCAGCTACTTGGGACTTTGAGGGCAAAGGATCTCTTGAACCCAGGAGTTAGAGTCTAGCCTGAAAAACAAAGCAAGATCCATCTCTTAACAACAACAACAACAACAACAACAACAAAGCCGAGTCGCCATTATCAGCCTATCAGAAAAACTTCAATTGCAAATCATTGTTTTACTTGGAAAACCTCTGGACCTAATTTATATTTAAAGCAATTAGATGACTACTTCAAATTCAATACTTAAAGCAAGAATACTTTTATTTTCTTTTGTGTTTTTTTCTTTTTCAAATGAAGTCAAGACGTTTTCTAGCTTCTTCCTTGACCCCCAAGCCCAGACTGGTGACCAGGCATCCTCCGCCATATGATTGGCTTAGTCAACAACCAGAAACTGCTGACATGTACCTGACCTCTGGAGGAAGTTTCTAACCAGCCTGCTCACCATGTAGCTGGTGGCAGGGCATGTAGGGGACAAGGGAAAATGGTCATTGCCACCAGAGGAGAAGCCCACCCCCACCTTTTCTTTGAGCTTCTTTCCTGAGAGGGGAGGTTTCTTTAACCAGATTAAATATAGAGAGGAACAACGAAAGCCACAACATTGAACTTAATTTCAAGTGCCACTTCTTTCATGGAACTCATTAACTGAGAACTAAATTGTCGCATTCTTGCTAATGGCAAACAGTGAAAGTTCCAAAAATCAAAGCAGCACTAGGGAGGAGAGGAAGAAATCATTTTATAAAAATGGACATCTACTCTCTGAATAATTAAGAATATCCAATTTGCAGGATATTTTTTAAAATCCCTAATCTACCTTTATGTTAGAGAATGACATTACTAATCCTGGACATTACAATTTGTCATAATAATTATGGACAATGACACCAAATAATTTCACTTACTGGAGAGATTAGATATTAAAATAAAGGTTCTGCTGAATTATAGAATACTATACATTGAATATTTAATAAATTAACCCCCTACTATGCTGATCATTGGAGTTCCAGAAATAATGCCTGCTGCATGTCAGCACTTAATCAATATTAGTTAATTATAATGGTTTGAGAGCAAGTGGATGCCTAATTGGTTCACAATCCAAATTAGAAGCACAGAGGAATTATACTCCAAGTTAAAATCGTTCTACAAAAGACTGTTGGTAGTTATGAATAATTAAAGGGAAGGAAAGAAAATTGGAGCCTTTTGCAGGGGTTGGGTCCTTTGAGAGTTCCTGAGTTTTTAGATATGAACTTATTCATATACATTTTGGCTTTGGTTGGTAGGTCTGATTATTTTTCTTTAATATAACTTTGAATTGTAACAAATTCTCCTGGGCGCTCAGCAATAGAATGAGTCCAGAAAGTATTCTACTTCTCAAGAGAGGAAGACTAGGAGAGGGAAATAGAGGGAGAGACAGGAGGAAGAGAGAGAGAAATAGCAGAGGGAGGAAGAAAAGAAGGATTAGGTCATGGAAGAGGAAGGGATAAGGGGGCAAAGTGGGAAAAGACAAAAGAAGAAGGGAGAGAAAGAGAGGAAAGGAGATGGAGGCTGGGAGGAGCAGACTGGATAAGAACATCTTACTCATTTTGACACAGCAGATGGACTCCCATGTCTTTATATGTAATACTCAAAAGGGAAACGGTAGATGTGATGGGTGACAGAAGGCTCTTATGCCTGGAGAACCAAAAAGAAAAAAATACGATGAAATTCTTGATGATGACATCAGTGCTTAGTTTTTAACTTTGGAGTGCTATACAATTTAAATACAAGTTTTTAACATATTTCAATGGATTTGACATAGAGATAATACAAATTAATTTTCTAAAGTAATTTAGAATTCTTGTCTCTCAGCCTGTGGCTCAAAGGAGTAGGGCGCCGGCCCCATATGCTGGAGGTGGCAGGTTCAAGCCCAGCCCCGGCCAAAAACTGCAAAAAAAAAAAAAAGAAAGACATTTGATAGACAGAAGTCATTTTAATGGTGGAGAAGATGCTGCTGGTGACTTTAGAAAGTGCTGAGCCTGGCTTTTCTGGGAAATGAGCAGAGATCATTAAACATAAAAGTCAGGGAGATGGTGAAGAGGTTTGCTCCCGTGGGCACTTATATCTGGTTGGTTTCCATCTGACTGATATACATCTGTTTTAGATTGCTGTCCTACTTGGTTCTTCTCAGCAACCTCTTCAGGGATCTCATAAAGCAAATAAAGAAATGTATTAGAATAGGCTGATAAAACAGAATTCCCACTGCCCTAGTTCATCTGCCTGCATTTATCCTTCAGAAAAGTCCTATTTCATCCACCTGAACTCTAATTTCTCACCCAGAGCATATTACAGTGTGAGGGGATTAATATAAATAGAAGGCATTGCTTTAAGTCCTACACTTCACTGGTTTGATGAAGTTTGAGGAAAATAGAAATGACTCAAGTATGTTGGGGACTAGTGATTTCACATTTGTGAAGCATAAGCCTTATTTATCAATTTGAAAAGAAAGGATTGTATAGTTATGCAAAATTACCCTTATCGCTGGTAGCATATCCAAAACTCTTGGCAAAATTTTTCTGATCCAGACTATAAGGTTTCATAGTAAAATATGATTAAAATGTATTCATTAAAAATTCTCTTTAAATAGATAAAGATTGAAAAACAGTGAGAAAAAAAAGAACAGTAAGTATACCTAGGAAACACCATAAATAACAATTACATTTTAGGATACTTTTCCCAAAGGATGAAAACAAAATCAGGATCTAATAATGATTATAGAAGGAGTTAAAATTTAATTGAGGCTGAGCACCTATTAGGCACTGTTCTACCTGTTTTTTTTTTTTTTTTTTTGTAGAGACAGAGTTTCATTGTATTGCCCTCGGTAGAGTGCCGTGGCGTCACACAGCTCACAGCAACCTCCAACTCCTGAGCTTATGCGATTCTCCTGCCTCAGCCTCCCGAGTAGCTGGGACTACAGGCGCCCGCCACAATGCCCGGCTATTTTTTGGTTGCAGTTTGAACCCGCCACCCTAGGCATACCGGGCCGGCGCCCTGCTCACTGAGCCACCTGCGCCGCCCTGTTCTACCTGTTTTTAATGTATTTATTGTCTTATGTAATTCTCACAAAACCCCTCTGTGGTAAGTGCTGTTCTATTTTTTAATTTATCCATAAAGAACTAGGAAGCCCAAAATTCTACAGAATGTAGAGTGTATACAAAGAGAATGAAATCCATCTGAATTTGAGGATATTAGAGAATTAATCTCCTAAATCCTAGAACAAAGATGTTGGAAAATATTTAGTAGACACAGAAGACAATAAAGATTGTACAGTTGGTACAAAACGGAAAGCAAGTTTACCAGAAAGCATATTCACAAACTCAAATAGGCCATCAGATTGACTTCAGGAACGCTAAAATAATGAGGTATGCTTGGTTTTGCTTGTTTTCTTAACTTGCCATTACTTGATTGCTGAAAAGCTTTTCCATCTCTGCAGCACTCAGGCTCAGTGGATGGAGCTTGTCTCTGGGCAGCTTTCATCTTGGAGCCAAATCATCTGCAGAGACATGACGTTATTATGTTACTACCATTTTAAGCATACATAGAATAAACACACAAACATGATAGTAATATGCCAATATTTCTGGAGTAACAGCAATAACTTATGCTTAGGACAGAAATTGAGCTTGACATGAATGTTTTTTACACTTTTGAAGTTAGCATATTTTTCTTGTAGTCCTTCAGGAAGAAAAGGCTAAAACAGCTGTTAGCATCTATTAGCACTTAGCTGGTGACAGTGGACTATTTATTTGGTTTTAAATAACATGGTTTAACTGTGGCTTTCGGTAAAATAGGGACCTTAGAATGCAATAGGTCCCCACACTGTGCACCACAGGCCACAGAAAAGCACTTAGTAGTTGTGTATAACAAATTTGGGAAATCTGAAACAGAAAAGCATCTTGCTATTAATAAATCTTTCATGAACCAGAGACTGTACATGTAATGTGAATTTGCGAATTATTTCTTAATTTGACTGTTATTGAGTTTGAAGTTTTGAGTACATGTGGTCTTCTTAAAATAAGAGGCTTCTGGAACTTATGGGAGCCCAGGTGAATGTAAGGCAAACATAATATGCACCATTGATTCGACATTTACAGATCCCATGTATTGGGCTGCGCCTGTGGCTCAGTGGGTAGGGCGCCAGCCCCATATAACGAGGGTGGCTGGTTCAAATCCTGACTCCAGCCAAACTGCAACAAGACAATAGCCGGGCGTTGTGGCAGGCCCCTACAGTCCCAGCTACTCGGGAGGTTGAAGCAAGAGAATAGCCTAAGCCCAAGAGCTGGAGGTTGCTGTGAGCAGAGGGTAAGAGAGGTGACACCACGCACGCTACCAAGGGCGATAAAGTAAGACACTGTCTCTAAAAAAAGAAAAAAGAAATCCCAGGCACTACTCGCTATGCTGGATAAGAGTGACAGCAGCAAGTCCATCCGTGCCCTTTAGGTGCTCCACTGAGGTTGGGGAGGAGAATTTTGATGTGTTAAATATTCTTTCCCTGGAAAGTAAAAAATGAAATAAGCACCTTTCCTTCTATAACACAGCTATCCAGAAACTATTTGAAGGCAATGGCATAATCCTTTTGAAATCTCCTTCCCACACACGATACACAACACAATAATGTGATGACTTTGTATTGTCATAAAATATGGAAAGTTTCAAGGAGGAGAAACTTGGAGGAGTCTCGGGCTGCTGAGTGCTGGAGGCCCCAAGCGGCACCTGGCAGTAGTCTTTCGGTGTCACATCCTGAAGGGACTTCTAATTCTCACGCCCACCTCTCTCCTGTGGTCCCACTCCCTTTCGTTTTTCAGAGGAAGAAACTAATATTCAGAAAGGTTGAGAGAGCAGCTGAACTTGGAACCAGGTTTTTGGATCTTCAAACACTTTAGTTGATTTGCTGCACGATTCTGCTCCTCCTCTGTCTCAGGTAGAAAAGCTGTATAAAAATGATATACTTTGGGAGTTTAAAGGGGCATTCTTATGCTCCCCTTTAGTCAAACTTCAAGAACTTGTAAGTAGAAGGTGTGGAGACAGCAGATGATTGTAAGTAGAACTTACGGAAGCACAGCCCGACCAGACCCTCTCTAGGCTCAGCGACTTTGCCTTAACCCACTCAACGCTTCCACGAGTTGGCTGGTGGACAAGTGAGACTACGACTCCCAGGATGCAGCTCCTCCTTCTACCGTCTATGCAGCCCGGGATCCCCCTCATTGCATTCTGGGAAATGTAGTTTTCTGTCAGTAATTGCACTGTCTCGAAACCAGGACTGTTAGGTCAGAGGGGTCCCCTCCATTGACCACACCCTCTTTGTGGACCCCGCCCCTGGTTGCTTAGGAGATGGGAGACGCAGCGGAATCTTGGCACTAGCCTTCCGGCCTGGCCTCAGGTGCACAGGGTAATCCTCTGAGGTCTGTACCTTAAGGGCGTCCATGGAGAACCCCTGTCCCGACTGGTGCGAGAGCACTGAATACTGCTATGAGATCGGACCCACTGACGTGCTGGAGCGCAAGGGCTCTCTCACCCTCCGCTCCCGGAACAAGAAGTACTCGAAGCCCGTGTTGGTGAATTCTTGGTGAGCAAGTTCCCCTCATCGCCGTGCGCTCAAAGAGGCGGGAGAGGGGAAGGGATTGGACAGGAAAAGAAAGGAGAGTAATAGAAAGGTGACGGGGTGGAGAGGAGAGAGGAAACAGGAGAGGAGAATGAGAAATGAGGTGAAGAGCAGAGAAAGAAAGGAAAAGAGAAGAAAGAGGTGAGAAAGAAAATGATGAGAGAAGTGGGATGGGAGAGAAGAAGAAAAGAAAACGAAGGGAAACAGAGAGTGTGGAAGGAGAGATGGGGAGGATGGGCGTGAGAGTCGGAGGAGGAGATTAGAGAGGCCTCCAGAAGTATCTCTCCAGCACACAATGGGACCTGAGGTTTCAGACCGTCCACGCAGGGCAAGGAGTTGGAGGTGTTTTCAGAGGCCTGGAAATCACTTTCCGAGACAAGTACTTCCTAAAAGGCATCTCAGAGGCTAGGGCACAGCAGGAGGGAGATGTCTGCTCAGAGGAACCAGCTTCCAGAGTTGCCATTTCTTGGAGAGACAGAGGTGCACACTGAGTGATTTGAAAGAGGTACCTCAAGGACCCCGAGATTACTCACGAGGATGCAAAATGGCATCTCCCACTGGGTAAAGCAACCACACATAGTTTGCTTGGTGTATGCTGTGTTTACACCTTTTAATTAGTTGGCCACATTTAAAACTAGGAGATTCGCATAAAAATCCAGGTTTTTGTCTTCTCTTGAAAAGTTGAAAGACCTAGAAAGACAGTGTTCTGTTCCTTCTGGTAACTATGAATGTATGGGAGCTGAGCACTGGCTGCTCCTTCAGATGGGTCCTGTTCTCCCTGGAGTAACTTGGGAGCTGAGCACTGGTTGCTCCTTCAGATGGGTTCTGTTCTCCCTGGAGTAACTTCTCTCATCCGGTTCTTGCCTGGCCCCAGGAAGCATTTGGTTTACCTCCTGCGCTTTAGGGCTTAGACTTGGAATTCACTTCTTCTTTTATATCACAGTGACCAATAACAAGGCCATGACCGGGAGAAAAGTGGAGACTTTTAGAGCAGCTAGGATTCTTTCCTTCGGGTTATTTTTTCTGGCTGTATGATTCACCATAATTACTTTTGGAGTATTTGGAATATTTGGGGAAATGGGAAGAAAGAAAGAAATGAGAAGTCACAGATCTTGTCTGCTTTATACTTTTGCTTTTGAAAAAGAAATAAATAATTTTGACTCTAGCCCTAAAGCTAAGCCCTACTTGGTTCCATTTATTTATGTAATGTCTGTGAGACTTGCAGTTTCTATCTTGCAAACTTTCTAAAGCCTATTCTCCACTTTCCCACAAGCTTACTTTTCTACTTTTACTTCTCATTCCTAAAACAGACTCTCTGTCTACTTTGAACTCAGTGTATGAGGTGATGTAGATTTGGAATTCAAAGATACACTGGGAAACACTAAAATTTCTTTTACCCTCATGGCCTTCCAGCAAAACACGTAGCTCTTCTGTGGTTCTGTTACTCCATAATAAATGTTATGTCATAATATAAATATGTTACTGTCATGATATAAATCACCTCTAGAAGTTATTATTAAAGAGAAAGACCCCTTTGCAAAGGGGTCAATATTATATTGTAGCTAATACTATTTATTTAGTACAACATAATGGTGAAAAACTTGGGCTCTAGGTTTGAATGCAAAGTCTTCTGCTATGTGATGTGGCAAGTCACTTGATTGCTCTGGGCCTCTGTTTCTGCAACTGTAAAATAGGGATGACGAGATTATTATAAAATTAAATGAGGTATAGTGCATGGAGAGGGGTCCTCAAACTACAGCCCACGGGCCACATGAGGTGCTGTGATTGTATTTGTTCCCGTTTTGTTTTTTTTTACTTTAAAATAAGATATGTGCAGTTTGCATAGGAATGTGTTCATAGTTTTTTTTTTTTAAACTATAGTCCAGCCCTCCAACTGTCTGTGGGACCGTGAATTGGCCCCCTGTTTAAAAAGTTTGAGGACCTTCAACATATAGCCTGCCATATAGTAAGGACATAGAAGTTCTTTATGTGTATTAGGACATGGTCGTTGACATCAAGGAATTTCATAGGCCAGCAAAGAAGAATAATGTCAATAAATGCAGTATAATCTGATTTGTGCAAAATAGAGATGATTATAAGAAGCAAAGATAGTAGTGGGGTTTTTTTTTGTGTGTGTGTGTGGTTTCCTGAGCAAGGTTTTGAACTAAGAACAGGTGCTCCATCAGTGGACAAAAGAGAACAGGTAATGGAATAGTAAGAAGCAGCATTGCAGGAAATAGAAATAGTTCTCTATAGTTGACAAATACTGTTGACCTTCATTATTGATGGATTTGAAATTTATAAATTCACATACTTGCTAAAATTTATTTGTAACTAAAAATTGATACAGGAGGCACTTTTGTGGTCATTTGTGACATGTGCAGAGGAGCAAAAAAGGCAAAAAATTTGAGTTGCCCAAAGTGCACACATTCCAGCTGAGGTCAAAATGACACTCTGCCTTTTTGTTTCGGCTTTCATATTATAAACACATATCTTTTTCATGATCTATTTAATGCTATGTTTTTTGTCTTTTCATTCTGTTTGTTGGTGATATTTTTGTTATCATGGCCTTAAAACATGTGTTAGATAAACTTCACTCAGGTATAAATTATAGTGCTGTTGGCAGTGAATTCAGGTTAATGAATCAACAGTATATATTAAACACAATGTCTTTAAAGAGAAACACACATAAAAAAAGGTTATGTATTGATTGGCTGACAAAAATATTGTGACGAGAGGCTCACAGGAACATAACCCTGTACTCCCTGGGAGCAGTGATTTAGAATTTGCTGATTGAATGTTCATGGCAACTTTGTAGAACGTACAAGTAATAACTATCAGCTGTAAAATGTGAGAGCACTAGCATTTTTTAGCTGACTCCCAAGCTAACATCCTTGTTTTTCTTGCATATTCAACCAGTCACCAAGGTTTCTGTTCTAAAAAGCTGCATAAAATTCAGATTGTGTAAAAGTCTCCATGAATAATATCATTGACTATTTTGTTTTTATGCATTTTGGTCATAATTGTTAGTTTTCTATTGATTTGTTTTATAGTTATGTTAAATTTTTCATTGAATTTTAATATCTTTTATTAGTGATGAAAACCTAATATCTATCATATAAATATACTATTTGTGTGGCCTCTCTATTGAATATTTGATCAATTAAATGGCTGAACCTATGATTTACTTCTAATCATAAATTTCAAAAATTTTGATTTTTCCAGTTTTTCTTTTTATCTGATATGTGATCCAAGTCTGTCTGGCCTCACTACTCATATTAAAAAACAGTGGTGTGGACTACTCATTATCACTGCTCTCATCCTTACTACAGGTAAATTAAGCATCTCAGAAATTAAAACACAGCAAAACCACTCTTTTGAATGCTTTTATTGTGCTCAAATTTAAAAATAAATAAATACCAAATAAAATGAAAAAAAAAAAACAAAAAAACAGTGGTGTATAGTCAATGTGATAAATTAATACACCCAGAATGGTTGTTGGGGGATATCCCTGGTCCATTACAGGAATAAGACATTGCCAGAGAGCCATCTCTTCCTTGCAGCTAGAATGGTATATCATCCTCATCACTCCCTGATGCTTCTGAGTGATGCTTTTGTAGAAATTATCTTTCCTGGCTTATTCCTATAGCATTTATGGAGACATATCATCAGATGATTTCATTAGAAATTCTGAGTTGAGAGGAAATTTTTTTCTTAGGATGTATCTTCCCACTCACTAGAATAATGAAATACTAAGAAGTAGGACAATTTAGACTTGCCCTTAATAAATTCTCTTATGTGACGTTAATTCTTATGTTCATTCATTCATTTTCATCTTTTCCTTGGCCAAATTGACATCTGGTAACAAGTGATAATAATTTAAAGCAAAAAAAATCCATTTGGATCTCCATGGAGACAGTTTCTGTTCTGGTCTCTATGGTGACACTTAGTTTTAAGGACTCAGGTTAATTTTATGTATTTATAATTTTAATTACTTTTCTTTCCTGCCTAAGCAGCAAATTAAAGAGCCTGAGAGAGTTTTACAGTCCACCCCCTCCACCACCCACCCCTGCCATAGGAAGAAACCAGAAAGATAAAGAGGAAAAAGGGGGGGGATATGGTGATAATTGTGGGGTAGGAGGATTTATAGTTTTCAAGATTTTTACACAGAATCATGTGGGCAGGAGTAATAAATTAGAACTACAATTAAAGAGAAAAACTAATCTTTCCAGGAAGTTCTTCAGACCCTATTGCTCTTGAGACAGGGAATTGATGTACATTTAAGGTACTCAACATTCGGAAGAGAAACCAGTTCCAAGGCACCTGAATATCATTAGCATACTTAAATAGAATATAGAATGTCTGAAGATTCTAATTTTTTGTATCCTTCTTTCTGTATTTAGATTTTCTTGAGCACTAACCTCAAAGTATTTAGAACCACTCATAGCACGGAGGACCAAACCAGAGTTATGTAGCTCTTTGCTAGTCAGCATTCCCATCTCCTTGTGTCTCCAACACACATTCAAGAACTAGGATAAAAAAAGTAAAAAAATAAATAAATAAATAAAGCTCCTTAGTAACCACAGGCCATACACTGCCCCGTCGCTGAAATTTACATCAAGACTTCATCCATCTACCTTTAACATAGACTCAGGCCTTCACTTGAAAGCTTATTAAGTCTCACTTTGTGCACATTTAATATAAATCTGGTTATATGGTTTCCATGCACACCGTGTAGAATTTGAAGAAAGGATGGAAGAAGGTTTAAAGGGGCTTTTTGGGGTCAATAGAAAGGAGGAGGATAAGCCTTGAGACAAAGGATAAGAATATAGTAGGTACTTAATTGATGTTTATCAAAATCGATGAACAAATGAGGAGGTAGAAAGAACACAGACAAAATTCCAAAGGCCCTGAAGCCTGGGACCCTATATTTATCCTTTAAGGAGGTATTGAGTTAAAAGACGACAGCGTAGCACAAATCCATAATAAAATCAGGGTTGATTTTTGCAGCCATGATCCTGGTGCAACAGGACAACATGGAAGCATGTTTGGTCACCTCTATATAAGGGAGCTGAAACGGGCATAACCCATTAGACTGCTGTTAAAATCGTAAACAATTTAAAAATGGAAGCCACACTGTGCTCTTCCTAGTTGCTGTACAAGATATACCAAGGGGACTGGCAGAAGACTTTGAGTTAATGTAGGGACAAATGATACTTACATTTTAAGGAGATATTTTTATTCCTTAACTTGTACTTTAAAAATTCTACATTATAATGTCATGCAGGCATAAGATGATATAATAGTAGACTAAGGACATTGAGTATATTCACTATCTAGTGAGTAGCAGAACTAGGAATTTTCATACAATTCAGAAGTAGATAGATAGAGATAAATTTTATAAAATGTATTTTCCAAAACGGATCCCCATAACTTTTCAACTGTTGGTTACTAGAGGAAAATTCAAACATGGAAATTAAAGCATATCTCCGTCTCTTTGAGTTCAAACATCTTGTTTTAAGTTAGAATAGTTTCTTTCAGAACAATGCTTACTCTTTTTGAAGCCTTCCTCCTCCACCTTTTCCTTCCCTGGGTACCATTTGTATGTGTACGAGGGACTGAGATTATGTGGCATTGGGATGGGGGTGGAGGAATGAGGTCTCCAGATCTGTGTGTGAGTCCTTGTTCTTGCCGACCTCATCCTGGTCTGACTGCTGTGCCCGCTTCTGGTGGATTTGCGGCTAATCCTGCTGCTTAGTTGAGGACTTGTGTCTCTACTTACAGACTCAGTCCCACTTTGGTTCTTGTAGTTACTATAGACACCTGTGTTAAGCCCATCCTCTCCGAGCCCCTGAGGTGGCCTCCAGCTGGCCCAGTGACACTCAAGCCAGCTTCCATGTAAATGCCTGGTAGAGAGGGTGGGTGTATGCCTTTGTTTGCCTGGGAGGGTGTATTCCCATTGGCCTGAGACTTGGCAAAAGGTCCTCTTTCATTTTCTAAAGTGCCCTTCTTTGGAAGATAAATTATAAAGTCACCCTCCCTGTGGTATATTTGGGAACTTCTGGTTCTCATTTCTGATAGAAACTCAAGGAATTTAGAGGACCTTTTATTTCTCAACAATGCCTGGTTTTGAGAAAAATAGCTCACTTTGGGACTCAAAGATTTCATTTTGTCAGTCAGAAGTTAATCAGCAATGCTTTGTTTTTCTTGTGAAACAGTCTTCATTCTTCCTGGGGGAAATGTTGATGATGTCTCTGATTTATTACAGCCAAAGTTATTAGGTTATTTTTGAAGGGGATTCAGGACCAAAAAGAGCAAAGATTAATATTTGAAACCATAATCTTATTATATGTAAGTTTTTTTAAAAAAAGACAGCATGTACTGAAATTCTCTCTGGTTAAAAAAGTACGTGCCTATCTGCATTGAAAACGGACTGAAAAGATATTCACCAGGTGACACAAAATATTTATTACCAGGTGGATTATTTATCTTTTTCTTTCAACTCTTTGCTACTTCT
This sequence comes from Nycticebus coucang, assembly GCF_027406575.1. Lineage (NCBI taxonomy): Eukaryota > Metazoa > Chordata > Mammalia > Primates > Lorisidae > Nycticebus > Nycticebus coucang. Next base: position 80,418,361 of record NC_069781.1, read on the forward strand.
ACATTTTCCATAATCAATGGATATTATTGTCATAATAAGAACAAAGTAAAATTGTTTTAAAGTTTTAATATCATTTTCTTCTACAGCTTTCCCTCTGAAGCCAATATTCTCTAAATGATTAGAATTTAGATACCATATACTTCATCTCATTCTGAGTCTGAGTTACCCTTCATGGTTTATTATGAGTCTTTTTAAAATATCTTTTTAATTGGTAGTTTATGTTGGGTAAAAAGGATGATGCTATTCACATTCATTTGGTTTAACCGCCCTTTCATTCTTGTCTGTGTTCTATAATGGTAGATCCTACGCCAGGGCTATTTTTAATCTAGTGCTACATTCTCATTCCTCAACACATGCACAGTCCCTACAAATGCTTCTGAATGTAGTAGTTTTGAGGGGGAAGTACTTTATTTTCTAATTTTCAAGATGAAATCTGGAAGACCCTGCCTCCTTTTGCCTTAACTGTGTTTTTCTTTCACTGCCATTTTCTTTCATGAAATTTTAATTGAGTGCTTTTTCTGAAAACCAGTGGTTATATAATTGTTGCGCCATGACCTTTCTGTGAAGGTGTTTGCTCAACTGGCATTTACGAAAATAAAACAGTTTAGCGTGCAAGATCAACCCTGGTAAGGCAGACTATACAAAGCAGGCCTTTTCCCATGCGGACACGCTGGAGGAGGAGAGATCACTGCTGGGTGTGAGTACCTCCACCTCCAGTCAACCCCTGCCCCTCTGAACCTCTCCCAGCCGGGCCAAGGGGGCCGCCAGAGCCCCCACTACAGTAATGCTGCTGAAGTCTTTCCTCTCACAAATATCTCAAGTACTCTTTCACCAGGTTTTCTTTCTTTCGCCTCACTGATGATCTCATTTTCCATAAGGGTGCTGGGGTTGAGGGGGGAAATTGGAAGGATGTGGGACTTACTGATATTTTGATGAGAAGGTCATACTGAGATACCCAATTCAGGACTTCCGTAGCATTAGAACTAGTGTTAGATAAACACCTCTGAGTTTCCCTGGGAACCCACATCAATTTTGATGTGTACTGGTCAGAAAGAACTCTTGTGGTTACAAGCAACAGATACTCAGCTTGCCCTAGCCTAAGCGAAGAGAATGAATTAACTCATAACATTCTGTAGAGTTGGACCTTAGCAACAACTGGAATAACGGATGCAAATGCCACCAGGTCGTGCTTCCTTTCTTTTCTTTTCTTTTTATGGGCTTGCTTCATCTTATTGTCAAAGGCTATGGGAAACGGCTGCTGTAGCTCTGGAATTATACCTTACATCTTCACCCTACAAAGAAAGATTGGCTCTAAGGTATTTCTAGTTCTGAATTTTAAAACAATTCCAGCACAGATGTCCACCCACTGGGTGAAGTATCTGTTTGGGGTCATCTGACTGGGCAAGGTCAGGTGGAAATATGGCAGCCCTCCAAGAGTCATGGAGCAAGATGGGCATTCCCAGGAGAAAAGAGTGCTGGGCTGGCAGCCCTGCAGACAGCTGCTGCAGTGGAGAAGGAATTCAAAATTCTAAACACCCAGATGTTTAGCAAAAATTTAAAACCCAACTCATTCTCTGGTGGTCTAGTGGTTAGGTAAAAAAGAAACAAAAATAAAATAAAATAAAATAGAACAGAATATAATTCATCGATACATTGAGGACTTCCTATATTTGATTTTATTTTGACTTTAAACTTCTCCCTTCCCTGCCAACCTGCACCTATCCAGTGCAGTTTAAAAAATTGACTTTAGATATAATGAGCAGAATAAACAGAAATCTTGTGTAGAAATTAGGGGTACATATCTTTGTGGTGCTTTGAAAAATTATGAATAAATTTGAACACTGTTATTGTTTTTGATAGACACTAATCTTTTACTCTATAACCTTTGTTTCATTTGGAAATACAATTACATTTTAATTGTTATTAGTCACATTATGTATTTTTTTATTTTGATTTAACTAAGCTGTGAGGCATTAACAAAGGTAATTAATTGGCAGAAATGTTATAATGTTTCTTTGGTAAGCTATTAGATCTCCAATTAGATTGTTCCAGGTTCAATTAAATGGAAAAATTAACATAATGCCATTTATTTATTGCAAAGTAAATTCCATTGCAAAGAATTTAGCCTCCTTTTATAGAAAGTGATAGGAAGAGTATTTTGAAATTCAAATATAAACAATAAATGACTTGTCACAATTTTTTAAACACTTGGGAAAACTCTGAATTGCTCAGCAAAAAGCCAGAAGCATTAAATATGCTCTAAAAAGGGTGGCACCTGTGGCTCAAGGAGTAGGGCACGGCCCCCGTATACTGGGGGTGGTGAGTTCGAGCCTGGCTCCGGCCAAAACTGCAAAAAAAAAAAAAAAAAAAAAAGGCATTAAATAACTAAAAAAAAAAAAAAAATCAGTTTTTTTCCTCATCTTCTTTTTAGATTAGGATCTCTTTTTTGAATGGCATTCATTAAACTAGTATTTATTAAGTGACTGCTATGTCACAGGCACTCTGCTGGACTTGACAGTAACCAAGACATCCTCCCTGCCCCTTTGGAGGTCAGAAGTTACCATGAAAGGAGTGGGAAGGGCAACTCAACAGTCAGAACACACTGACTGTATGCTATGATCAGGGGTAAGGAGCCTGCTCTGGAAGCAGTGGGAGGAGCATTAGCTTAGGCCCACTGGATCAGGGCAAGTTTTCAAGAAGAGATTCACTTAGCCTCTATGATGTACAAGTAGAACTAAAGTATGGTACATTAGTTTTCAACTAAGGGAAGTATTGTCCATTCTGCAAGAGTCTTTGGAAACATATGTGGGCATTATTTGTTGCATAATGACTGGTATCTTGTGATGTAGGATGTGTGATTGTAAGAATTGTGACTCAGTTCTAAGGGTGACCCTAATATCTTAATGGCATTTATCCATCTAGCTATATGATACCTAATTTACATATCCATAAACCTACAGCCAGATGGGCAAGAACAGCAGAGCTAACATGAAAATATTAAGGTCAGCTAGATTGCCTATGGCCATTCATAGCAAGGATGTGGACAGAAACACCCCTAATAGACCCAGTCACAGAAAGAGCATCCCCTATGCATTATTGTACAAGAATCCTGACCTTTCAGAGCTCAGTGGCACCTGCTGTCCTTGTAGGGCTGCGTGCCAGAATAAAGCAACAATGAGCCATCACGCACAATCTCCTGGAGGTGAAAATGTTGTGACCTCCAACTTAGATGTCAAACAAATAAGTATGTGTTGTGTAAATTATTAGAAAAATTTAGGCTGGATAGATTTCATGGGGTTTTTAACTGATATTTTTCTTTGAATGTTAAACAATCTTAAACTAAATATTATAATTTGGAAAGGCCAACAACTCTGGGCGGTTCTACTTCTGTCAAAGTCAGTGTGGTGAATGAATGTGATAGGTCTTACTGCACCTGTCCATGGAGCTCTGAGAAATAAGCAAGACAAGGCATCTCCAAGGTCCTACTAGACATCCAGGCACAAATAAGAATTTATTTCGTATTTCTTTGTTATTATTTTATTTTATTTTATTATTAAATCATAGCTGTGTACATTAATGCGATCATGGGGCACCATACACTGGTTTTATAGACCGTTTGACACATTTTCATCACACTGGTTAACATAGCCTTCCTGGCATTTTCTTAGTTATTGTGTTAAGACATTTATATTCTACATTTACTAAGTTTCACATGTACCCTTGTAAGATGCATCACAGGTGTAATCCCACCAATCACCCTCCCTCCGCCCATCCTCCCCCCTCCAGCCCCTCCCTCTCCCCCGTCCCCATATTCTTAGGTTATAACTGGGTTATAGCTTTTATGTGAAAGCCATAAATTAGTTTCATAGTAGGGTTCAGTACATTGGATACTTTTTCTTCCATTCTTGAGATACTTTACTAAGAGTAATATGTTCCACCTCCATCCATGTAAACATGAAAGAGGTAAAGTCTCCATCTTTCTTTAAGGCTGCATAATATTCCATGGTGTACATATACCACAATTTAGTAATCCATTTGTGGATCGATGGGCACTTGGGCTTTTTCCATGACTTAGCAATTATGAATTGGGCTGCAATAAACATTCTGGTACAAGTATCTTTGTTATAATGTGATTTTTGGTCTTCTGGGTATATACCTAGTAGAGGAATTATAGGATTGAATGGCAGATCTATTTTTAGATCTCTAAGTGTTCTCCAAACATCTTTCCAAAAGGAATGTATTAATTTGCATTCCCACCAGCAGTGTAGAAGTGTTCCCTTTTCTCCACATCCACGCCAAAATCTCTGGTCTTGGGATTTTGTGATATGGGCTAATCTTACTGGAGTTAGATGATATCTCAAAGTAGTTTTGATTTGCATTTCTCTGATGATTAAAGATGATGAGCATTTTTTCATACTGTAGGCCGTACGCCTGTCTTCTTTAGAGAAGTTGCTCTTCAGGTCCCTTGCCCAGCCTGTGATGGGATCACTTGTTCTATTCTTGCTTATATGTTTGAGTTCTCTGTGGATTCTGGTTATTAAACCTTTGTTGGAGACATAACCTGCAAATATCTTCTCCCATTCTGAGGGCTGTTTGCTTGCTTTACTTACTGTGTTCTTGGCTGTGCAGAAGCTTTTTAGTTTGATCAGGTCCCAGTAGTGTATTTTTGAAGCTGCTCCAATTGCCTGGGGGGGTGGTCCTCCGCATAAAATATTTGCTCAGACCAATTTCATCAAGAGTTTTCCCTGCACTCTCTTCTAGTATTTTTATAGTTTCATGTCTTGAGTTTAAATCTTTAATCCAGTGAGAGTCTATCTTAGTTAATGGTGAAAGGTGTGGGTCGAGTTTCAGTCTTCTACAGGTTGCCAGCCAGTTCACCCAGCACCATTTGTTAAATAGGGAATCTTTTCCCCACTGAATGTTTTTAATTGGCTTGTCAAAGATCAGATAACAGTAAGTAGCTGGATTCATCTCTTGGTTCTCTATTCTGTGCCAGACATCTACTTCTCTGTTTTTGTGCCAGTACCATGCTGTTTTGATCACTATCAATTTGTAGTATAGTCTGAGGTCTGGTAGCGTGATTCCTCCTGCTTTGTTTTTATTTCTGAGTCATTTCTTGGCTATTCGAGGTTTTTTCTGATTCCATATAAAACAAAGTATTATTTTTTCAAGATCTTTAAAGTATGACAGTGGAGCTTTAATAGGGATTGCATTAAAATTGTATATTGCTTTGGGTAATATGGACATTTTAACAATGTTGATTTTTCCCAGCAATGAGCATGGTATGTTTTTCCATTTGTTAACATTTTCAGCTATTTCTTTTCTTAGAGTTTCATAGTTCTCTTTATAGAGATCTTTCACGTCCTTTGTTAGATAAACTCCCAAGTATTTCATCTTCTTTGGCATTACTGTGAATGGAATAGACTCCTTAACTATTTTTTCAGCTTGACTATTGTTGGTATATATAAAGGCTACCGATTTATGAATGTTGATGTTGTAACCTGAGATGCTGCTGTATTCCTTGATCACTTCTAAGAGTTTTGTAGTAGAATCCCTGTTGTTTTCCAGATACACAATCATATCATCTGCGAAGAGTGAAAGTTTGATCTCTTCTGACCCTATATGGATACCCTTGAGCGCCTTTTCTTCCCTAATTGCTATGGCTAAAACTTCCATTACCATGTTAAAGAGCAGTGGAGACAATGGGCAAACTTGTCTGCTTCCTGATCTGAGTGGAAATGATTTCAGTTTAATTCCATTCAATACGATATTGGCTGTGGGTTTGCTGCAGATGGCCTCTATCAGTTTAAGAAATGTCCCTTCTATACGAATTTTCTTCAGTGTTCTGATCATGAAGAGATGCTGGATATTATCAAAAGCTTTTTCTGCATCAATTGAGAGAATCATATGGTCTTTGTTTTTTAATTTGTTTATGTTGTGAATTGTATTTATAGATTTATGAATATTGAACCAGCTTTGAGACCCTGGGATAAAACCGACTTGGTCATGATGTATAATTTGTTTGATGTGTTGCTGGATTCTGTTTGTTAGGATCTTGTTGAATATTTTTGCATCTGTATTCATTAGTGATATTGGTCTATAATTTTCTTTTCTTATTGGGTCTTTTCCTGGTTTGGGGATCAGAGTGATGTTTGCTTCATAGAACGTGTTGGGAAGTCTTCCTTCTTTTTCTGTATTTTGGAACAGGTTGAGTAATATAGGTACTAGTTCCTCTTTAAAGGTTTGGTAGAATTCTGACGTGAAGCCATCTGGTCCCGGGCTTTTCTTCTTACGGAGATTTTGTATGGTTGATGCTATTTCAGAACTTGATATTGGCTTGTTCAACATTTCCACTTGATTCTGGCTAAGTCTTGGAAGATGACGTTCTTCCAAGTATTGGTCAATGTCCTTCAGATTTTCTTTTTTTTTTTTTTTTTTGTAGAGACAGAGTCTCACTTTATGGCCCTCGGTAGAGTGCCGTGGCGTCACACAGCTCACAGCAACCTCCAACTCCTGGGCTTAAGCGATTCTCTTGCCTCAGCCTCCCGAGTAGCTGGGACTACAGGCGCCCGCCACAACGCCCGGCTATTTTTTTGGTTGCAGTTTGGCCGGGGCTGGGTTTGAACCCGCCACCCTCGGCATATGGGGCCGGCGCCCTACTCACTGAGCCACAGGCGCCACCCAATGTCCTTCAGATTTTCAATTTCTGTGAATAAAGTTTCTTGTAATATTCATTAAGGTTTTTTTTAATATTCATTAAATATTTAATATTTAATATTTAATATTCATTCCTTAATATTTATTAAGGAATATTACAAGAATAAAGTTAATAAAAGTTAAGGATTTTTTTAATTTCTGAGGAGTCTGTGGTTATTTTGTCTTTGTCATTTCTGATTGATGAAATTAGAGATTTTACTCTTTTTTTGCTGGTTAGGTTAGCCAAAGGTTTATCTATTTTATTGATCTTTTCAGAAAACCAACTTTTTGATTTATTGATCTGTTGTATAATTCTTTTGTTTTCAATTTCATTTAATTCTGCTCTAATTTTGGTTATTTCTTTTCTTCTACTGGGTTTGGGGATGAAATGTTCTTTCTTTTCCAGTTGCTTGAGATGTCCCATTAAATTGTTAATTTCCTCTCTTTCCGTTCTCTTGAGGAAAGCTTGCAGTGCTATAAATTTCCCTCTGAGGACTGCCTTTGCGGTATCCCAGAGGTTCTGATAATTCATGTCTTCATTGTTGTTTTGTTCCAAAAATTTGGCAATTTCCTTCTTAATTTCATCTCTGACCCAGCTATCATTCAGCATAAGGTTATTTAACTTCCATGTTTTTGTATGAGTGTGCAGATTCCTGTTATTTCGAGTTCAACTTTTATTCCATGGTGGTCCAAGAAGATGCAAGGAATAATTTCTATTCCTTTAAATTTACTGAGGTTAGCCAAAGGTTTATCTATTTTATTAACTTTTCAAAAAACCAACTTTTTTATTTATTGATCTGTTGTATAATCCTTTGTTTTCAATATCATTTAATTCTGCTCTAATTTTGGTTATTTCCTTTCTTCTACTGGGTTTGGGGTTGGAATGTTCTTCCTTTTCCAGTTGCTTGAGATGTCCCATTAAGTGGTTAACTTCCTCTCCGTTCTCATGAGGAAGGCTTGCAGTGCTATAAATTTCCCTCTTAGAACTGCCTTTGTGGTATCCAGAAGTTCTGATAATTCATGTCTTCATTGTCGTTTTGTTCCGAAAACTTGTCAGTTTCCTTCTTAATCTCATCTATGACCCAGCTATCATTCAATATAAGGTTATTTAACTTCCATGTTTTTGTATGAGTATGCAGATTCCTGTTGTTTTGACTTCAACTTTTATTCCATTGTGATCCAAGAAGATGGAAGAAATAATTTCTATTCCTCTAAATTTACTGAGGTTAGACTTGTGACCTAAAGGGAACATTTTTGGAGTATGTTCCGAGGGCTGATGAGAAGTATGTGTATTCTGTTTTTTTGGGATGGAATGTTCTGCAGATGTCTGCTAAATCCAAATGTTGGGTGGTTAGGTTTAAATCTTAATTTTCTTTGTCAGCTTTTTATTGGAGGATCTATCCAACACTGCTGAAAGAGTGTTGAAATCTCTGACTATTATGGAGCTGGAGGAAATCAAGTTGCTCATGTCTGTTAGAGTTTCTCTTATAAATTGAGGTGCATTCTGGTTGGGTGCATAAATATTAATAATTGAAATCTCACCACATTGAGTATGAAGAGGCCATTCTTATTTTTCCTTACTTTTGTTGGTTTAAAGCCTATTGTATCTTCAAATAGAATTGTAACACCTGCATTTTTCTGATTTTCATTTGCCTGAAATATGGTCGACCATCCTTTCACCCTGATTCTATATTTATCTTTTAAGGTAAAATGAGATTCTTGTATGCAGCAAATATCTGGCCTGAGTTTTTGTATCCAGACAGCCAACCTGTGCCTATTTAGAGGACAGTTTAAGCCATTCACATTAATGGAGAATATTGATAATGATAGGTCTTGTAAAATTTTGGGTATTGAGTTTTTCAAAAGTCCAGTGGACATTTTTAATCCTTTTGCCACTGTGGAAGTTGGAGTTTGATCAAAAATTTCTGAGTGAGTTTACCTTTGTGGTAAAGGATTGGGCTGGTCATTATGGAGGATAGGTCTGAGAATATCCTGAAGAGCTGGTTTGGTTATGGCAAATTTCTTCAATATATGAATGTCATTAAAGTATTTAATTTTTCCATCATAAATGAAACTCAGTTTAGCTGGACACAGGATCCGGGGTTGAAAGTTATTTTGTTTTAGGAGATTAAAAGTCGATGACCACCCTCTTCTGAAAAGTTTTAGCAGAAAGATCTGCAGTCATTCTAATATTCTTCCCTTTGTAGGTAATGCTTTTCTTACATCGGGCTACTTTCAGAATTTTCTCCTTCATGTTAATTTTAATGAAGTTAATTATGATGTGCCTGGGGGATATCTTATTCGGGTTGAGTTGTGCTGGGGTTCTGAAACTGTCTGCTATCTGAATTTCAGAATCTCTTGGCATGTCTGGAAAATTCTCTTTCATAATTTCATGAAGAAGGGCCTCTGTGCCTTGCAAAGCCACTTCTTTGCTTTCAGGGATTCCAATAAGGTGGATATTAGCCTTCTTTGAATTATCCCAGAGCTCTCTGAGAGAATGATCCATTTTTGCTCTCAATTTCTCTTCCTCTTTGAGAGTTTGGGAACGTTCAAAAGCTTTGTCTTCAATGTCAGAAATCCTTTCTTCTGCTTGCTCCACTCTGTTACTGAGGAATTCTACTGTATTGAGGACTACAAATTCTTGCTTCAATGTATCAAAATCTTTGGTGGTTTTGTCTTTAAATTCGTTGAATTCTTGAGACTTTTGAATTTCTCCTCAAATTTCTAATTCCAACTTTTGAATTGCTCCTCGAATTTCTAATTCCAAATTTTCCTCCATTCTATTAATCTTGTTTGCAATCCAAATTCTGAATTTGATTTCTGACTTCTTGGCTATCTGTTTATGAATGGGATGTTCGGTTACATCTGCCATATCTTTCCTTGGGGGGGGGGGTTGATCTAATCTGGTTATTCATGTTACCAGAGTTTTTACACTGATTCTGCCCCATGATTTTTTTTTTTTTTTTTTTTTTTTGTAGAGACAGAGTCTCACCTTACCGCCTTCGAGCCCCATATACCGAGGGTGGCGGGTTCAAACCCAGCCCCGGCTGAACTGCAACCAAAAAATAGCTGGGCGTTGTGGCGGGCGCCTGTAATCCCAGCTGCTTGGGAGGCTGAGGCAGGAGAATCGCGGAAGCCCAAGAGCTAGAGGTTGCTGTGAGTCCTGTGTACATCATGGCACCCCATGATTATTTTATACTGTTTGACTTTCCCCTGGAGGTTTGCTGAGGACCCGTACAGTACTACGGCCTGAGAAACTGGGGACCTTTTTGGTGTGGTGGGGCTAAGTGGGTTTCCATCTGGTCTCTGTCCGACCCTAGTGAAACAATTATTCTGGGTTGAAGTCTCAGCTGTGGAGAAATACCAGCAATGAAGTCACCCTGCCCCCCACAGGCAACAATTGGAAAAGGAAAATCAAACCTTCCTACAACCACACACCCAGGCACCACTTGAATAGTCCTCGGGCAATTGTTTCAGTTCAAAAGGTCCAAAGCAATTGTCTCAGTCATCACCTGTCTCAGGTGGAAGAGTTTAAAAGTTCTCTGGCAACTAGATCGCAAGGGTCTTCTGACAACTCAAATATGACTTTCTCCGGTGCTCCGTGAGGTCAGGAGGACCCATCCAGCAAATTAATTAGTCTGAGAAGGTTGATGCCTCCTTCCCTACCTTGCACCTCTGTCACACTCAGTCACTGATAACCCCACAGGGCTGTGACCCAGTTGCCTCCAACGAGCAGATACTCCAGGGAATTGCCGCTGCTCTCTGCCTCTATCCAGCAGGGGGAGGTGAGGCCTGACAACCTTGGGCACTTGATGGAGGCTGGGGGTGTTCACTAAGTTCCAGCCTCACCCGTGATTGATGTTACTGACATAACAGAATAACTTTGTGGAATTTGTTTCTGTCCCAGCTAAATTCCCCTGCATAAGAGAGGCTGTGTTGAGTTCACAGAACCTGTGCCTCAGGCCCTATCTTGCTGCTACCTGGTAGTTTGTATTCACAGCATGGTTAACTGTCAGTTCTAGCCTCCTGCCCTCCTATGTCTAGGCTGATGATCCCCTGGGGCTGGGTGTGTCTTGGGCTCAGTAAAGTTGTCCTCTGTGTCAGCCCTGCCCTGGGAATCTGCTGGCACCGTGCATGCATTTTCTAGTCCCTGAGCTCCACTCAGGCCAGTACTGCCTTAGGCAAACCCTTTACTCGTGGGGTCTGTGTTTCCATCCCAGATCTGTTCCGCTGGTGGTTGCCATCTGAGAAGATGCCTGGCCTCCTCTGGTTGCCCAGAGAGACAGGGGGTGTGACTCCAGAATATCCAGGGGTGAGCCCTATTGTTGCGAAAAATGGCTGCTGCTCTGTGCCTTGGGGCACCACTGCTCCAGCGTGGTTCCCTCTGAGCCAACTGTCCCCTCCTCACTCCCGTCCTGCAGAATCAGCACTGACCAGCTGCAGTCCAGGCCCTGTCCACACCCCTTGAGAAATCACCCAAGAATCTGGACTCCTGGGGGACAGGCCTCCAGACCTCAGAGTGAGAGTGGAGGGGAGTGCTGTGAGCTCAGAACTGCAGGTAGAGAATATATACAGTTTTACATAGTTTTATGCCTGGCAGGAGAGCTCCATGGCACCCTAGTATGGGGGAAGTAGGTCCAGTTTTTAGAGGGTCTCTCCCATGGAGTATAATGGGAGGAGTTTCGAACTCTGCTCGTTTGTTTATGTGGTACTCTGAGCCGTTCTCATGGGAGAGGGGACTCCCGTCTGCTTGGTGATGGATTTTGTACCTTTTGTATTCTTGGGGTCGCAGCTTGCCTCAGCAGGATTGATGTTCTCTCTTGGCGCAGCTCAAATCCGTCAGGTTACTTGCTAAATTTCTGTCCTTTAACTCTCCTTCTGGATGGAAGCCTCTGTGGAAAGCTGGCTTCAGTCAACCATCTTGTCTCCCCCCCCCCACAAATAAGAATTTTTTCTCACTATAAAATCATCTGGGCCTAGTTCTGTTTTGAGGGATAACTCTTTGCTCTTTGACAGCTTTCTCTATTCTTACTTAGAAATTGTCTGTTTAGACTTCTTGCCACTACAGGGGGAAAGTTTGGGAAATAGTTTTCCACAGAAAGTTATGTATGTAACCAGCTTTTGAAATATATTTGCATAGAGTTATGAAAAGTAGTCTTTAATGATGCAAAATTTTTTTTGTCTGTTTTGATAGTTATACACATATCCTACTTTTAACAACTTTATTAAAATATATAATTCACATACTGTATACATCATCCTTTTAAAATGTACATAATTCAGTGGCTTTTAGTATTCACAGAGTTGTTCACATCCATCACCACAATCAATTTTTTTCTTTTCTGAGACACAGTCTCTCTCTATCACCAGGCTAGCATGCCATGGCCTCAGCCTAGCTCACAGCAACTTCAAACTCCTGGGTTCAAGCTACCATCTTGCCTCAGCCTCCTGAGCAGCTGGGACTATAGTCAGCACTACCATGCCTGGACAATTTTTCTATTTTTAGTAGAGATGGGGGTCTCACCCGGGTTCAGGCTGGTCTTAAACTCGTGAGCTCAAGTGATCCTCCTGCCTTTGCCTCCCAGAGTCCTAAGATTATAGGTGTGAGCTGTTGTGCCAGCACACAATCAATTTTAGAACATTTTATTACTTGCCAAAATAAATCCTGCTCCCCTTGGGTCTTACCCCTAAACTTTTCCAGCTTTCAGGCCCTGAGCCCTTGGCAACCACTAACAATTTTCTGTCTCAATAGATTTGCCTATTCTGGACATTTCACATAAATGGAATCATACAATATGTGGTTCTTTGTGACTTACATAATGTTTTCAGGGTTCCTCTGTGTTGTAGCTTTTGCCAGTATTTCATTTGCTTTAATTGCTTAATAATATTGCTTTGTATGAATATTATATTCCTCTTTTTTAATTGCATCTTCCTGCCCTTTTTCTTGATTTTTCAGATCAGAGTTTGTCTATTTTACTTGTTTATTTCTTGGTTCTACTCTTTTTCTGTTTCCTAACTCATTTAATTCTGCTTTTATCTGGAATTATTCTCCCATTCTGATTTCTTTTGGTTTGCCTGTTCTTCTTCTGTTTTTGAATCAGATGATTCATTTGTTTGCCTTGTTACATGTTTAGTGGTGTAAGTACTTAATGCTTTGAAGTTTTTCTGCAGTATTGCTTTAACTATATTCTGTGGATTCTTTTTATTTGTTTTAGTTTTGTAAAACCAGTGAGCACATGCAATTTTTATTTCAATCCACCAAGTATTTAAATGTAAATATCACTTCATAATCAGTTCCTTCAATGCCTTTACCTCTCATCACAGCCCAGGGACACTAACCCAGACATGGTGCTATCTGTAGTTCCATTTTATCTGGCTTGTGTTCTTTGTGCTTTCATGACTGGCTTTCTATTGCTTCGTACTCAAGAGGATACATTCAAATAGAAGGTGTAATACTTTGGTTTTTCTCACAACCTTATAATGTATGAAATTCTATTTTTTCTATACCTCTGTTTCTCTGATTTACATTGAATTATGTCTAAATGAGTTTATCTAAATCCATTGTTCCAGGTATACTTACGTCTTTAACCACGTCTTAACACATGTTGACACATGTTATGCAGAAGATATTTCATGTCATTGGCTATTATTCTGGTGACATGATCAAGAAGGCTTTTACAATATCCTACATTATCCTGTGTTGTAAAAATTGCAAAAGCTAATGCAAGTGCAAACACAAGTTAACTCACCATCGGTCAACATTATGGGATGAAAACACAAGATGTGATCCATCAACAACATGTTAAGCGGCTAGGAGCAGTGGCTCACGCCTGTAATTCCAGCGCTCTGGGAGGCCAACGCAGGTGGATTGCTTGAGCTCAGGGCTTTGAGACCAACCTGAGCAAAAGCAAGACCCCATCTCTACTAAAACATAAAAAACTGAGGCAAGAGGATTGCTTGAGTCCAGGAGTTGGAGGTTGCTGTGAGCTATGATGCCACGGCAACAGCTTGAGAGTCTGTCTCAAAACAGACAAACAAACAAACCAATGTGTTAAGCACCTTGGAGGAGCAGAATTTTTACCATGCAGTTATGGTTAACAACAGGAATAATTCCAGATAATAGGATGATAAAGTATAATAGAATTTTTAATAATTAATAGTAAAGTAGCAGAATGTTTCCACTATGATTTTTCTTTCTTTCATCATACAGAGTAAAAGACAAGCTCCAGCGCGGATTAAGTATGTGCTATACACACACCCACACACAACATATTGAACTCTGACTTCATGTTCTTTTCTTTTCAAGATAAGAGTCTCCCTCTGTTGTCCAGGCTGCAGTGCCATGGCTGCAGCCTAGCTCATAGCAACTTTAAATTCCCAGGCTCAAGTAATTCTCCTGCCTCATCCTCCTGAGTAGCTGGGACTACTGGTGTGCATCACCACACCCAGCTAATTTTTCTATTTTTAGTAGAAAACAGGTCTTGCTTTGCTCAGACTGTTCTTGAACTTCTGACCTTAAGTGATCCTCCTGCTTCACCCTCCCAGAGTGTTAGGATTATAGGTGTGAGCCACCACCTGCAGCCTCTGCTACCTGTTATTTTCATTTGTCTGTTTAGGGGTGTCTAGCCTGTGCCAGCATGAGCCACATGCTGATTGTGTGAGGACATTTTTTGCTTATCTGTGGTATCAGAGATCTCAAAAAGTATGCCAAGACCTCTTCCTGCTAATTAGCTTTTAACAATTTTTTTTTCTGATTAATATAAAGGTACATACAATTAGGTTACATTGTTTGCATTTGTTAGGTAGAATACAAGTTGTAGCTGAGCCTTTCCAATGTACTCAATACTAATATGAAACCAGTGGGTGATCAATTACATGCCCACAGAACAGAAAGATAATCAGCTTTTTATTTATCGTGTGGCTCAAGACAACTCATATTCTTTCAATGTGCAACCGAAAAGAGAAAAGGTTGGTCAGTCCTGGAATATTTTTGGCAAATTCAGCAATGTAAGTTTGTCTTGATCTTTTCCAAGAGTTGTTTGATAAAGTGTTTAAATATTTCTAGTTTGGAAAAGGATCTTTAAAAAAATGTTACTAATTGGGCGGCGCCTGTGGCTCAGTCGGTAGGGCGCCGGCCCCATATACCGAGGGTGGCGGGTTCAAACCTGGCCCCGGCCGAACTGCAACAAAAAAATAGCCGGGCGTTGTGGCGGGCGCCTGTAGTCCCAGCGACTCGGGAGGCTGAGGCAAGAGAATCGCTTAAGCCCAGGAGTTAGAGGTTGCTGTGAGCTGTGTGAGGCCACGGCACTCTACCGAGGGCCATAGAGTGAGACTCTGTCTCTACAAAAAAAAAAAAAAAAAAAAATAGCTGGGTATTGTGGCAGGCGCCTGTAGTCCCAGCTACTCGGGAGGCAGAACCAAGAGAATCGCTTAAGCCCAGGAGTTGGAGGTTGCTGTGAGCTGTGTGAGGCCACGGCACTCTACCGAGGGCCATAAAGTGAGACTCTGTCTCTACAAAAAAAAAAAAAAATGTTACTAATTTCTAGTTTTATTGCATGGTGATCACAGACTATTATTTATATTTTTCAACATATTAAATTTTTTTCTTATTTTTTATGGAAATCTAATGTGCATTTGAAGTTACATTCTTTAGGCAGGTCATCAAATATTGTTTTCACTCTTCTTTCTACATGCAGTCCATGTCCACCCACTTACCCAAGGAAGATGACCACAATTCTATCTAGTCACAGGCTAAAAGTCCAGAACTGCTCATGTTGTGTCATAATTTCTCTATCAAGTCTAGCTGTCTTTCCTGTAAAGCAAAAAGACAAATTATTTGTCCGTCCCCACATACCCAATATAGAACTGATCCCTGAACAACATAGGGGTTAGAGTTCTGGCCCTCTGCATAGTAAAAGATCTACATATAGCTTTTAATTCCCCCTGAGACTTAACTACTAATAGCCAACCTCCTGTTGATCAGAAGTCATACCGATAACATAATCGGTCAATTAGTACAGATTTTGTATGTGATACATATTATATACTGTAGTCTCACAATGAAGCAATCTAGAGAAAAGAAAATCATAAAGTATATTTACTATTCATTAAGTGGAAGTGGATCACCAAAAGGCCTTCATACACATCGTCCTTGTGATGAGGAGGCTGGGGGAGGGAGAGGAGAGGTTGGTAGAAGTGTTTCAGAGGGAGCACAGGTGTGAAAGGTAGAGAAGGTGGAAAGGGAGGCATGAGAGACAGGCACACTTGGTGTAATTTTATTGAAAAACCCCACATATAAGTGGACCTGAACAGTTCAAACCATGTTGTTCCAGGGTCACTTGTACAATGGTGGGACAGGGACATAATGACTGCTTATTAGCACACCTGCTCTGACAGAGGAAGGATGGTAGTGACAGAGCTGTCACTTGTCCTCAGTTGTTCCCAAACTCTGACAAGCAGATGTTGTTAGGGAGACCTACACTGGTGTCGGGGTCTTCTCTAATTAGACCCTGATTCTGCTGTCCGGGAGCAGCTTCCCTTTCCTGGTGCTCTCTGTGGTCCTTGGCTGTGCCCTGAGTATGATCTTTTCTCTCTCATTGTTCTCCCTGGCTTCTCCCACAGTGGTGTTGCAGCATTCCTCTGTGTTCAGCTCAATTTGTTCATTTTCTGCTCCCAGATGTTTGAGAGCCAAAGGCTATTTTAAATATTAAACTGTTAAAAGATTTTAAAATGCAGACCCCTGACTCATTGGGAAGCACTATACGATTTTTGAAAACCACGTTTCTTATTTATTTGAATCCAGTTAGTTCCTACTGTTAGTAACCTCAACTTCAATTCTTTCCACACAAACTCTCAGATTTGTTATATAGGCAGGCCTCGAGTTACACACATCTGACTGATGTGCAACTTGCACTTATGAATGGAGTCTATTATAAGTCCCCGAGTTACAAACATCCAACAGACATATGACTCACACTTATGAATGGAGGCTATTATAGGTAATAGTAAACAAATCTACGTAATCTATATCATTCTTAAATCATGGACTCCCTGTATTTCTTTTTCTCTTTAAAACACCCTGAATCTCCCTTTGAGATTGCTGTTGATATAGAAATCAGAAACCCTGGGATTTTCTGTTTGACCATTTTCTTAATCAGATAGATAATTGGTTGGTCAAACAAAGTTCATGAGAGCTTATTGTTTTGGACTAGCCTCCTACACTAGGCCCTCATAGACTAAACCACTAAGAATAGAGTCACCTGTGCTAAGTGTCAATGAACTTTAAAACAGGTGAATTATTTTTTTTAGAAAAAAACAGAAGAAAGCCCAGCGTGGGGGCTCACACCTGTAATCCTAGCCAAGGTGGGTGGATCACCTGGGCTCAGGAGTTTAAGACCAGCCTGAGCAAGTGTGAAACCCTGTCTCAAAAAAATAGCCGGGCCTGGTAGCAGGCACCTATAGTTCCTGCTGCTCAGGAGGCTGAGACAGGAGGATCACTTGACCCCAAGAGTCTGAGGTTACTGTAAGCTATGACTCCATAGCACCCTACCCAGGGCAACAGAGTGAGATTTTGTCTCAAATAAAAGAAGAAAAAAACAGGAGAATTCCAGTCAACCTCAGTAAGTGTATTAAGGAAGTCCCCTCTATTTTAACCCTGTAAAGAAAGTAACTTCTAAAATGACCAATCCACTTTTTGTTTTCAGTTTCTGCTTTTTTTCAGCCTTTTTCTGCCTATACCACAGCTCCTCTGCTCAGCTCATCATATTTCCTAGGGTAAGGTGTTGCCTGATTCTAAAATTGCAAATAAAAGCCAATTAGGTCTTTAAATTTGTGGTAATCTTGTCGTTTGACTGTTCTAATGCAACCTAATTTTCTGTGAGGGTCTGAGAGTTCATCTAATAGGATGAACTTTACCGAAAAGCTCAGTTTTGATAGACCTTTGTCTCAAAAAAGCTTCTCTCCGTTTTCTATCTTACTGTTTGGTGTCTAACAGTTGTGGGCTCTTCTAACATTTCAAGTCCTCAAATTTCTGGATCTCTCATTTCCCTTTAATTTCTTCTTGCAAATCAGCCAATGATTTCCTGAATTCACCTCATTCTCTTTTATCAATACATTGGCAAAAACAGCCAATGGTAATTCACACAAAGAACGAACTGTTTTTCGATCTCTTTTCCAGTCTCACTAGGTACATGATTTGATGACTTGCTTACTGTGCCTATCTAATGTTTGGCCTTTACAGTTTCCTGTTTTCTTCTGCCTGGCTTTTAGCCAATGCCATGTACTATAGATTTTTGTTATAGGCACTTACCCCATTTCTGGTACTAATCCCTATGTTAGACAAGTGTAGGCTTAATCTGTGATAACAAATAGCTCCCCAAATTGCAACTGCTTATCACATAGTGGTTTATTTCCCATTCAAACAAAGTCTGCTGTGGGTTTTTGGTGGGGAGTGGATGCTCTTCTCCACAGATATTCTGGGGCTCAGGCTGATTCAGGTTCCATCCTCTGGAAAGCCATTCATTCTTTGGCAGGAGAAGACAGAATGTATATGAGCTTTTCATTGTCTTAGCCTGGAAATGATACATGTTATTTATGCTTATCTTTATTTTATTGGCCAGAATTAACTGCAAGGGCTGGGAATTGTAACCTCTCATATTCCCAGGAAGGAAGCGTAATTGTGTTGGTGAGCACATTTCCCACATAGGAAATATTTTCTTGTAAAATCCCCCTCCTAAGGTGGGCTCTAGGGCTAGACTTTTGTCCCCCTATCCCTAAAGCTATTGCCCATATGTAATACCAGCGAATACCCCAAGAGCACTGATGTGCTTGGTATTTTGAAATTCTGCTTAACCTCTCTGGTTCCAGGGTTTCACCCCAAAATTGGTCGGGAGATTCTCCATCGAATTGTCAGCTCTTAAATACTTCTAATGTATCGGAATTTTAAAAACATGTTTTAGCTAACATTTTCCTTTGTTTTCAGTGAAAACTTTGATCAGCACAACCACAGGAAATGTGATGAGGATGACATTCTGAGAAGGGCCCCTCTGGGCAGCCTCATCACTGAGCCTGCTCCCCATGTCCTCTCTGTGTACTTCTTCCCCACTTGGCCTCCACAGGCTCAGTTTTGGCTGCTTTCGGTAGCCTTTGCACCTGTTATAATCTGGGAATTATAACTTCTGGTTTTGCCAAAAATAGAATTTGCTTTTAATTTTTCCTCTTTTTCTTTGCTCTTAATTTTTCCATTTCCTTTGCTACTTGTGAATAATTTCTAGAAAGAAAAGGGAAAAGTATTCATTTGCGTAGCTATGTTTAGAATGGAAGTCTGTTTTAATTCTAGATTCTATTCATAAAGAAAACCTTGTTTGTTTCTAACATAAATGCAACAAACTTTTCTGAAACCAAAGAACCTTGTAGTATCTACTCAATATGCATAGCTCATGGAATCACAGAAATGTGTATTAAAATGGGCCTTAAACTCACTTAATATAATCTCTCGAAGTTATTGGTTAAGCCAGTAATATTACGACCATACCGATAGGAGCTTACACAGGTTATCAGGTGTCTGTTTGCTTTTTATTTTGGCAAGGAGGAGCAGACTGATCTCCATGTTATTCCATGCCAGATAGAATGTCAAGGCGTTTTTTGGACTGTAATAATTACTAATGTATAATGTACTTTAAAAACTCCCTCTCTTGTCCCACTCTTCCAACACCCAAAGTGTTTGTAGACAGCTGATATATGCTGTTTCTGGAGGGGAGAATCAAACAAACCCCTGAGATGTATGGTAGGATTTGAAAATTACTGAGATCCAGTTGTCTCAACATAGGGTAATAGAATTTCTTTATCTTGGGGTAACCAGGACAGTTCTGTTTTTCACCATTTCTGGTATACTAAGGATTTTATTTCCCTCTCAAAGTGGCCCAGGTAGGATAATCAATTCTAACATCACCCTAGTTAATGCATATTCCATCAGCTGTTTTCAAAGCCATGTGTTTGGCAGTTAACCAGACCAACAACAGTAATTTAACACTGAAACAGCCAGACAGACAAAGCCTCTGACTGCTGTATTCCTTTTTGTATCCTTCCAATATTCTCCAGAGGGCCTCGTGTTTTGGGAGATTTTCTGTGAAGAAAATTCATAATAATGATTGGTTTTATTTGCGTGTCACTCAGTGTATGTCGATGAAGAAAATTACTTCACTTACCTGCACTCCACCTTCTGAGTACAGTTAAACCTTAAATTCTGTAGTTTCCTGGTTCTAGATGTACGCATCATACACAGTCTGAGACATGTTGAGAAACAATGTCCCTCTTCATCAGTCTGAAATTTCATCATTTCCCCTCCGAACATAAGATTTTCTTTATGATTCTGCAAATACATCTAAAGTCTTCATTTGTCAGTTTGATGGATATGCCACCAAATAACACTACCTCGGCATGGAAATCATTTGCCCATGAAATATTTAAAGAGGATCGTCAGATGTCTCTTTGCAGTCTTTGATTCTATTGGTTTTATGTTTGTAATGTGTTAGAGAGTAGAGCTGACTCTCAAGGGTAATTTTCTTTTAAAGTTCAAGATAGCTGATTATAAAACCTTTTATAAATTATAAAAGGGTATATTTCTCTTCTCATTTGGGCTAGATTTACATCAGGAAATACAACAGCTCACAGCATCGTTGTGAACTACATTAATAATTCTAAAATTTTAAATTAATATATTCTGACATCTGGAATCTTATCTAAAGATTTAAAATATCTTTCAAATCTGCAAAGAAAGTGTCTCCTCTTAAGTAACCAGAAGCTAGAATTCAGCTCAGATTTTCATTGTTCTTATGTCAGATATTGCTCAGATTCAACCCCCTTTGCAATCAGTGTTATGCATATGTATGTCAAGAGTTTTCCATTCAGCAAGTAGAAATTTAATTCCTCTGGAGACAAGTTAGTGCTGCAAAGGACTAGCATCTCTATATGCATAATCACTCCCTCTTTATGTGTGCTTTTGTAGACTGAGCTGGGATACTCTTTTTATGGACACGTTTGAAAGCTTTTGCTTTCAGCATTTATATTAAGGTGACAGTAACAGAATGTAAGAACATTCATTTAATCAATCAATCACTTAAGATTTAATGAGCATTTGCAATGTGTCACACTGTGGTAGGTACTGAGATCACAAAGACGAATAAATATAGTCCCTGCCTCTGATAAGCTCTCAGTCTAAGGAGAAGTCAGTTACATTAACGGATAATTATAAAACTTCCTGAATGGTGGGGCAGTGATAAGGAGGCTGGTTTCTTTGTAGACTGTCACTTTGTTTCCTCCATATAAACACATGACCACATAAACCCTAAAGTGAACCTGCTCTCTTTTCCAGAGAGGAGGATTCTATGACTCAGCCGTATTCTGTCCTTCCCTGACAGGGAACTGGGTCCCCTGGCCTGGGACAGCCTGAGGGAGCTACAGGTCCCTGCTTGACCCATGGCTCTGGACTTGAGTTTGTTCAGTTCTGCAACTCACTGGGGAATTGTACGGTTTACTCAAGGGAGGCTCACGGATCTGATTGGATGTAGAATTACTCAATTATTTGGATGAGACTCTCAAGCTCTCAGAGGCTCCTAAAAACAGATTCAGCAGGTCCCTTTGATGAGTGCCTGGCTTGGAAATCTGCTAGGATAGGAAGAACAGGAGGATCTGGAGGTTTGAAGTGACTGTAGGGTTTGGTGGCCAGAGCTGCATACCAATGGGTGAGCTGAGCGTGTGTCCAGACCAGGCCCTGCTTGTGCTGGCCTTTGTGCTGATGGACCCTAACCCTCTGTAAGTCATTCCAAGTAGCTTTTTGGACAACAAGGTCATAGATTAAAGCTCCTTTTTATACAGTTTGCAGCTCCAATTCTGTCTTGTCAGCTCTCTCCCCATTTCTAATTCTATCCATAGTGTTAAGAGACAATATTACAACAAATTTAGTAAGACCTAGTTGGCTTTTATTTGTGATTCTGGAATCTGGCAGCACTTTATTTTATGAAATAGGATGAGTATTCCCTTAAAATGAACAAAGAAAAGGGCTAAAGAAAGTAGAAACAGATGTAAAAAGCAATTGGTTATTTCAAAAATTACTTTCCTGATAGGATTAGAAGATTTTTTTTTTTTTTTTTTTTTTTTTTTGCAGTTTCTTGGCTGGGGCTGGGTTTGAAACCTCCACCTCCAGCATATGGGGCCAGCATCCTACCCCTTTGAGCCACAGGCACCACTCTCCTGATAGGATTAGAACTAAAGGGACTTCTTTATTATGCTAAGGTAGGCTGCAAGCTCCTATTTTTCTTTTTTATTTCATTTTCTTTTTTGGTTGTTTTTTGAACTGGCCCATTTCAAAATTCAGTTTGATTATATGGCCCTTTGCACAAGTGACTCCATCGTGGGTGGCCTGATCTGCTGGAGCCTAATGCAGGAGGTGAATCCACAACAATGGCCTCCCATAAACTTCAACAATTATTGTACTATTTTTATTCCAGAGAGTAGAGAAAACAAGTTTCATTAACCTGTAATTAGGGATGTGTCACATGAGGATTTCCCATATAAAGAAATAGCCATGGCATTCACCTCTGGGCTTGACAGAGCAGGGTCCTCAGCAGAAGCAAGTCAGAACATTCTGGCCCTGCTGGCAGGAAGCCTGGTGGGCCTTCCACCCAGCAAGGTGGTAAGCCTGTACTCGCCTGCATGGCTCAAAGACAGCTCTTCCTGTAGTCACAGCAAGGAATACTTACATTGAAGTGTCTCTTTCACCTTAAACTGACTGCTGAACAGATCCTGTTAAATTCATGTCTGGGCAAATTAATATCTGCAAAAAAACAGGCTGTAGACTAGACCAGTAGTCTAGGGTAATGTTTTTGCTAATCCAAGGTGATACATAAACTGTAAAGACAATGTGGCAAATTTTTTCATTCATCACTAAGTATATTCAGTTTGAAAGACAATGAGGTGGTTTTACTGACTTATGGTGTTAGAGGTCTTCTTATTCAAGCAGATAGATGATGATCATGAAAACAAAAGGTTGACAACCAACAAAAGTGGCTTGGTCCCATCCATTTTGGGGGAAAGTTGGGTTGCTCCAGGAAGCACTTAGGTTTGGGAACTATTGATCTAAGAGTCTGGGATGCAGCTGTTTTCCAGAACTTTCTCAACCTCAGCACTATTGACATTTCAAGCAGGATATTTCTTCGTGGTGGGGGCTCTCCTGTGCACTGTGGAATGTTCATCACCCTCTACCTTGGCCTCTACCCTGAGATGCCAGTGACACTTTCCTCTCTAGTGTAGTAATAACCACCAGTGTCTCCAGGCACTGCCAAATGTCTGCTTTGTCTGTGGAGGTGGTGGCTGGGGGCACAAATTGACCCTTCCTCCAACTAGATTGGTGAGAACCGCTGGTGTAGAGCCTCATTTTCCTCACTATCTAGATTTATTTATAGCCATCAAACAATTTGACATTTGTTGCAATGAAAAATTCTCTATGAGAAAAGGAATGAATATAATAAAATTTAGAATGCCTCCACAGCAGTAACTTTCAAAGTCTTTGACCACAACTTCCAGTAAAAAAAAAAAAAAAAGCCACATATTATTCCTTGATTCTTTATATATATATATATTTTTTTGGTATCACAAAGTGCTATACAGCTTAATTAGTTTTGACAAAGTATTTAGATAGATGCAATATTACACATAAACATAGTTTACATTTACATATCACTTTTCAGTTAGGATTCTTATTCCATTGACTCATTTACATCTTTACTGTGTGACTCCAAGTTAATCTCAGGGACTCTGAAGCACAGGCCAACCATCTGACATATAATATCAGGGAATTAACTTGCCCTCCTGTTTGGTTTAAAATAATGCCCTCATTATTTTAATATATATATTAATATATCATAAATTTGTATCATGTATACATTTATTTTCATTTTTTATTTTATTTTTTTTGAGATAGAGTTTCACTTTGTCACCCTTGGTAAAGTGCTGTGGTGTCATAGCAACCTCCAACTCTTGGGCTCAAATGATCCTCTTTCTTCAGCCTCCCAAGTAGCTGAGACTATAGGCAGAATGCCAAGCTATTTTTAGAGACAGGGTCTTGCTCTTGCTCAGGCTGATCTCAAACTCCTGAGCTCACACAATCCACCTGCCTCACCCTCCCAGAGTGCTGGGGTTACAGGCATGAGCCACTGTGCCTGGCCCTATATTTTATAGATTTAGTAAATAAATTTTATATTTTCTTTTGTATTATATAGTTTATATATTTACATAGCATGTCTTATACATTTTATAATTTTTAAACATATTTCTCTCTGTTAGGCTGGCAACCTCTTGGAAGTAAGAGCAGATGTTTTGTGGCTGTGAATCTCTCAGAGCCTGGCAGGCTGAGGGCACACCATCTGTGGGCAGATGACAGGCATGAGGAATTGCCAATTATATTAGTACAAAAAAATGAACAAAAAAATTGCATTAGCTCAGTTTCCCAAAGAAACACCTTCATTACTGATTCATGTTGTTAATGCTAGGCTTTTGGCTGCTTTCTAAGGTTTCTATAAGAAAAGGAACATATCTGCATCTTTATATGAATCTAGTTATAATAAACCTTCGAATATATGATAGGATAATCAGGATCACATACTCACTTTAAAGGACCCTAAATATCTTTCCCTTTATAGGCCCCTTCCTCCATAAAAAAAACGTTAAAAATGATCGTTTATGATTGATGGTATAAAGACAGGTATAATGCAAACTAGATTATATATACAGTAGAACCTCTATAAGTTGATCAGACAAGGAATTGTAGCAAACTGGTCAATATACAGAGGTAGTCACCATAAGGAACAAGGCCTGCTGTATTGATACGTATTTGTAGTGCATGTCTGGCCTGTGAAAATTAGATCAACTAAAGGAGGTGGTCAGTGTAGGGAGGTGGTCAACTATGGAGTTCCATTGCATTTTTTTCTGATTTAAAAATAATTAAAATATTCTGCCAACATCTGAAGGTATTGTGCCCCCTGCATTGTCTAATAAAGAGAAGCTGGGGAGCTGATACATGGAAATATTTACTGATACTTCCCCCCTTCATTCGTAGCTCATACGGAGGTACTGTGGTTTATTGTTTCTGGGAAGAATGACCCAGCAGGCAACAAAAGAACCAGTTTCACTGATTGGGAGTTCAAAACTTTGAATCTTAGCATGAGCCCTATAGATTTGGAAGAATAGATGAAGAGCCAGGCGACCCTGGCCCATTCTAAAGGAAGAATTCATGGACAGAGAAAGAAGAGCAGAGGAGAAGCTGAGAATATTAAGGTCTATCTGGGATCCTGAATTTGAATTAAGTTTTTGGAAATACTGGAGTCATTGCTTCTTCCTTTCCCTCTTATTCCCAGTGTAATGTCCACAGAACTGTCGAAGGGTGGGCTGGCTTCCTGTGTCCCTAAATCCAGTGTGCTAGGGGGTTGAAACACTTTTTGCTTGGTGAGTCAGGCAAATAACCCAGGGATAATGTCTGAGTTTCCAGGAACTTTGGGTGGAAACGGACCTGTGAAGGTTTTTTGTGGGCTACAGAGTGGCACCCTTATGGCAGAACGTCCATCTACCTGGGAGTCCGTGTGGCAAGCAGGAGGGCAGAGACCTGCATGAATCCATAGTGGAAGACCTGAGGGGAATGAGGATATTTTTGCAGATGCAAGCCATAAACAACAACACAGGTGGATTCTTGGCATCATGGTTCCCAGTGAACCTCTGAAAGCTGGAAGAAATCCACAATTGACCAATATTCAGGCTTTTCCACCTGGAAAAATGAGAGTTTGGAAGATAAATTAAGTTCAATTATGGAAAAATAAAATTGTAATTGTTCCATGCCAGATTTTGAAGCCCAAGTAGTATTTGCTATGCATAGATATTTATAGTACCTTGTATTATAGCATGTGAAAGATCATCTGCTTTCACTTTTTCATTTTAATTATTAAAATCTTAAGATTGCTATTTTTCCATCGTTGTTTTATACATATGAAAATGGAAGCAAAGAAAGGTTAAGTGACTTGTTCAAGTTCACACAGCCAGGATCTGGCTGAGCAATGATTCAAACTCAGGGCTGCAGTCACACTACGACTCCCAGTTCCTGACATTATCCAATATTCCCCCTAAAGACTTCAGCGAGAGCTTCCCGTCAGTCTCCCATAACACCCTTGTAGGTTACCAAAAAGCGCTTAGTGTTTTGCAACTCGATGCTCAGATTGAGGAGGGAAGAGGGCTTGTGTGTGTGTGCAAGGCACTGCCTGCCACTGCCCCGGGCTCCCCTGCCGCTGGGTGCTACTACAGAGCTCTGTTCTCGCACTTAGAGGTGGGGAGAGAGGTCTGTTCTAGAAATGCAGGGCAGAGGCTGAGGCCCCACTGGGTCAGGGGTAAGGTGGAGGTCACATCTTGAAGGGCCTCATGGCTTGGATGCTGGCTCCTTATCAGGTTAAGGAAAGCCATCCTGCTTCCACAGCCTTGTACACACATTTACCTCATTGTATGTTTTTTTATGTGCGTTTCTGTCCAGACTGTAAGCAACGAGGGAATGCATCAGACCTGCTTCTTGTTGCATCCCCTGCACCCAGCCAGAATGTCTGGCATGTTATAGGTACTGAAACTATTTGCTGAATGAACAAACAGATGGATAGATGAATTCTTGGGTACTTAAGTTTCCGTTAAACGATCCTAGCCCTGTATCCTCAAAGCAAGGCTCCTTGTAAGAGGTGCTTGGCCTCAGCTTTATTTCACCCCAGAAAGCTCTACAAAAAGCAGCTACCTCTGTTGCCAGCCTCTTCACTTCCTTTTTCCTCCCCTGTCCTCAAATCTCTCCTTGCTTATTATTCCTACCCACCCTCGTAGGCAAGATGCTTGGAATATTTTTTTCTCTTCCATTTACATTTTTTAGAATTATTTTTTTTTCCAGCTTATTTTTAACGTCAGCTTCTTTTATTCCCTCTTTAGAAGCAGAAGGCACAGGTTATAAATCAATATGAACCAATACGTTGCTCCCTCATTTTTTTAAAAGTTGTAATTAAAATTCATGGTAGAAGGAATTTCTAAAGTGGCAAGTTGCCTTTCTAAGATATTACCATGCCTCATTTTAAAATTTACTATCGGTAACTAATCTACATTACTTAATAAGATTCAGTTCATAGGAGTCACTGAATAATTACTGCACTGGATAGGTATTGTTTTTGTGAAATTTTTAGGTTATGAATGTGCTAAATTGCTTTTAGGAAATAGCCCGAGAATTACTCAAAAAGAGATGGAAAAGACTTTATGTGTCACAAATCCAGTAAATCAATAATTAAAATAATGCTACAAATATAATAAATTTTCATTAGATAATTTTAAAAAATGTCAATGTAACACATGACAATTAAGCTTTATTCCCTAATGGACTCCTGTTTTTTTTTTTTTTCTTAAGGCACCATGATAGAGAAGCTTATCCCAAAGATTATGACATAGAGGGTCCTGAGGAAGTAAAAAAACTATGCAACTCTACATATTGGCGACTTGGAACAGATGAACCCCCAGTAAGTAGTTGTTGTTAATTTCTTTGGTTTAAGTCTGGAGTCTTTGTCACAGTGAGACGTGAAAAACTAAACGGAGGAGCATTTTCTCAGCACCGCCGTTCCTTAACCACATTAGTTACTTAGGCAGGTGACTTAGCCATGATGTGTGTGCGTTGGCAGTATTACCTACAAAATGTACCTTCTGCGTAAGGTTATTGGAGAATTTAAATGAGATAAAGCAAGTAAAGCGCTGGACACAGGGCCCAGCACTGCCTCAGTTCTTAGGAAATTGTAACTATTGTTACGATGCTGTTGTAGCTGCTGAAGCTGCATCTTGCTAGATGGCTGCTTTGCCACTCCCATAATCCTGTGACATAGGTGTTATTATCTCTATTTTACAGAAAAGAGGAAAGAAGTCTCCTAGAGGTTAAGCCACACAGCTAGGGAGTGGAAGAGTGGGAGTTTGAACCTAGGTCTTTGATTTCAAGTCTCCACTTAAGGTAGTGGAGTTGTAAGTAAATAACATTTACTGTTGATAGTCTCATAATGTTTGTACAACCCACTTACAAAAAGAATACTCAGTGTACAAGTAATTCTCATTTATAAGCTATTAAATGGCTTCTTTCATGGCTTCTTGGGTGTCTGGCCAATCAGCATGAGGCAGGAGCTCAACACCTGAAAGACTCCTAAGTTGTGTCTTCCAACATCAGAAGCTTTGAAGCTAGCTGAAGACCCTTAGAGGGCATCCTCGGGGCCTGAAGAGCTGGTGATTTGACAAGGATGGATGTGCATGTGATGAGAAGACTGTGTCGGGCTCGTTTCAAAACAGCTTTTCCAATAGGGAAGGCCTCCGAAGATCCATAATTCTACACGGAAATTTTTCTAGAGGATTCTCCATTCTTCAAGGTGCTAAAAACCAATGAGCTTTGCGTGGCAGTGCCATTTCCTTCCTTCTTCCCTTCTAGACAATGGACAGGAAGTAATGAGGACAGCCTAAAAATTGGAGATTGATTTTAAAGTTACAGCTGCCTGGAGCTGGAATCAGGAAACTTACCGCAAGCACGACAGCTCTAAAGCAAGATGTTGCTCTCCACACGCTACTTCCTTTGTCTCACACACTCTCACAGTCTCTGGGCATTGCTACTTCTCTCTGCTCAGGTTTTCCGTTTGCCCCCAAATCCAGTTCTCAGGAACAATTGATGGTGTCCTCAGTCTCCACCTGACCCTCTTGTCCTTTGTACCAGGAGGTCTCATTGATCATCAACCAGCAAATAGATGGGGCGGTAGGGGAGAAAACATTATTTTCTTCCTCTACTTTGGTTCTCTGTTGAGATACTTTCCTTGTGGAAAAAAGTCAAATTAACACAAGAAAAATAAG
Organism: Nycticebus coucang; assembly: GCF_027406575.1. NCBI lineage: Eukaryota > Metazoa > Chordata > Mammalia > Primates > Lorisidae > Nycticebus > Nycticebus coucang. The sequence goes on from NC_069781.1 coordinate 80,446,990, forward strand.
CAGAAGCTTCTTGGCGTGTGCTGTACACATCACACGGGGGAGGCCTCCCTTTAAAAGTGTTTCTCTGCCAAGGCAGTGGCTTAGAGGCCTTGCTTAAATAGTATTTTAACAAAAAGCCATAAATCCTACACATATATAATGACAAGACAAAGGAGAGAACAGTCTAGTCTTTTAAAAGGTGGAGAAATGTTGGAGGATAGTAAAATCTGCTCCCAGATTCCTCTGGTGCCTGCTGGGTAGAAAAGCAAGTGCCGTCTCCGGTCAGGAAGGATTTATGTCCTGTTGTCAGGCAAAGAGAGGTGGAGGCCACGTTCCCTTGCATTCCTAATGTCTTTAATTTAACCATCCTCAGTACTGTGAGGAAAAATATTTTGGTTTCCTTCGGGGCTCAGGAGGCTGACACCCAAGTCAGTCAGTGGTCCCCTTGCCCTGCTTCCCCCACACCTGCCATACCCTTGCTCCCTTGAGCATGGAGCTGTGCTCAGGACAAGAGGAAGGTGGGAAAGACAGGCGTTGCCTGTCGTGCACTTAGAATCTTTGGGCCTTTAGAAGCATTTACTTATTCATATTTCTCTGTTTATCTCACTTCCTCCCACAACCCAGAAACCCAAAAGCATTTTTACCTTTACAAAAAGGTTGTATTATGGAGAACCCTCAAAGCACTCAAGCTAGACCTCCCATTTGATCCTGCAATCCCATTACTGGACCTCTACCCAGAAGGAAAAAAATCCTTTTATCATAAGCATACTTGCATTAGACTGTTTATTGCAGCTCGATTTACAATCGCCAAAATGCGGAAACAGCCTAAATGCCCACCAACCCAGGAATGGATTAACAAGCTGTGGTATATGTACACCATGGAATACTATTCAGCCATTAAAAAACCATGGAGACTTTACAGCCTTTGTATTAACCTGGAAGGAAGTGGAAGACATTGTTCTTAGTAAAGCATCACAAGAATGGAGAAGCATGAATCCTATGTACTCAGTTTTGATATGAGGACAATTAAGGACATGATGGGGGTGGGGGAAGTGGAGAGCAGAGAGAGAAGGAAAGAAGGGTGGGGAAAGGAAGAGCAGAGAGAGGGAAGGTGGGACGGGGTGGGGCCTTGGTATGTGCCACACCTTTTGGGGGCAAGACACGATTGTAAGAGAGTCTTTACCTAACAAACGCGATCAGTGTAACCTGATTTCTTGTACCCCCAATGAATCCTCAACAATAAAAAACAAACAAACAAACAAAAACCCACATACACACACAAGAGCATTTACTCTTGGGCAGCACCTGTGGCTCAATGGAGTAGGACACCTGCTGGGTGATATGGCAGCGGTGGTGGGTTCAAACCCAGCCCTGGCCAAAAACTGCAAAAAAAAAAAAATTTACTTTTGATTCTTAGATAAAAATGCTTTTGGGTTTCTGGTTTGTGGGAGGAAGTGAGATAAAGAGAAATATGAGATGTAGGAACCAGAGACATTCCTTCCTCTATACTCTATGCATTACTTGGTCAAGCCTCAGGTTTAACAAAGGAGTAGAAAAAGTAACATTTCTCTTTTCTGTGTCTTTTTCTTGATGGCCATTGAAACCCTGCTGTTCCCCTACAAGGTTTGGAGTTTGATAGAACAGAAAATAGACTGAGAAGTCACTATTTCTGATGAAACTGCTATTCTTTTAGTTTAATAAGTTACATTTTCTCTATAGATTTTTTTTTTTGTGTATAAAGCACTGGCCCATCCATCTTGTTTCTTGTTCTTTATAACAAAGCTATAAAGTTGGGAAGAAAGATATTATTTTAGTTCAAACCCAGACTTGCAGACATCAAATGACCCACCCAAGGTCCCAAGTGTTAAGGAGGAGAGTACCGGTGCGCAGAGTCCATACTAGCATGTGCCAGGTGTGATCTAGATGTGGTAGGAGGATAGTCAAGTCCGTCTTCCTGGAACCTTCTCAATAGTTGGCAGGAACCATACATTCTAATGTAAGAGACTGGGCCACCTATGCAGGACCTGCTAAGAGATCCTACATTCGGTTAAACCAGCACGAGTAGTCCTGTTGTTAAAGATGAGGAGCTGAAGAGCTGAAAGAGGATGTATAGTTGTGTGATTTGTGCCCTTACTTCCCCCTGAGAGGAGTTTCAAGGGAAGCACACCCAGAGATTAATAAATCCTGGAATTTAGAAGACACAGGGTCCAGGTATATGCCTGAGAACCTCTATGTGAGAGGTCAGGCCTGATATTGCAGAGCAGAAAGAGATAGGGAGTAAGATATCCTAGGAACAGGGATGGAGAGGCCAAGGACACGTGAGCATGTGAATTTCCCCCATGGAATCCACTGGGAGAATCTGCCAGAGCCCTCTTTAAAAAGCCTGCCTGGGGTGGAGTAGGGGTGGTGGTAGTGTAAGGAGGCCCAGCACATGAGACCCATCCATTACCCAAAGCTCAGAGAAAGAGGGGTAGTAGCTGCCAAGATGCAGAGAAACTTTGCCTGCTTCCCGCAGACTGCAGCTGGAGGGCCTCAGAGAATTCCCCCAAACAATTGCAGAAGTGCCCTAGGTGAGGAGGAGGAGTTTTGGGTGTCCTCCAGGTCCAGGGGCACCAGGGTAGGTCAAGAGGTAAGGATTACTTGACACTAGGCCCTATCACCTGCTCTCTCCCTATTGGCTGGACTGGAGGGGCCCATGACCAGCAGTGAGAGGCGGGCAAGGGTGGCAGTTCAGCAAGTCTCCACACGCAGAGGCTCCAGGCCCAACATAGGCAAGAAGCTCACATCTGATACAGTTACAAGTTTTGGTTATTCTGCTGAACTGGAAATTTCATAACTAAAAGGAGATCCTTCTTGAGATTTGAGGAGTCCAGAGAAGCTATGAGACTTTCCTAAGATTTTCACCTAACAGAAGGAGAGAACTATCTGTGTGGGAGGGAAGGGACGGTTTGAGTAGACTGCTCCACAATTTCATCCTCCTGATGCACTCGGATCGTGTCACTGAGACAGTTACTGTAAAGCTGCTTCATTTCATCCTCTGCACAATTCTTCAGGCAGATGTCATAAATGACCCACAGCATCTAGATGAGGAAACTGAGGCCAAGTGAGGCTTTCTAGCTGTTTGGCACAGTCAAACAGCTAGAAAATGCATTAAAAATTAAAACCCAGCCTGGGTGCAGTGGCTCACTCCTGTAATCCTAGCACTCTGGGAGGCCAAGGCAGGTGGATTGCCTGAGTTCAGGAATTAGAGACCAGCTTGAGCAAGAGTGAGACCCTGTCTCTATTAAAAATGGGAAAATTAGCCAGGTGTTGTGGAAGACTCCTGTAGTCTCAGCTACTTGGGAGGGTGAGGCAAGAGGATCACTTGAGCCCAAGACTTTGAGGTTGCTATGAGCTATGTATGATACTACAGCACTCTAGCTTTGGGCAACAGAGTGAGGCTCTGTCTCAAAAAAGAAAAATTATAATCTATCCTACTCTTCTGGCTCTAAAGTCTAAGATTTTTTTTTTTTTTGAGACAGAGTCTCACTGTGTCGCTCTCAGAAGAGTGCCATGGCGTCACACCTCACAGCAGCCTCCAACTATTGGCCTTAAGCGATTTTTCTTGCCTCAGCCTCCCAAGTAGCTGGGACTATAGGTGCCCACCACAACACCCAGCTATTTTTTTGTTGCAGTTGTCATTGTTGTTTAGCAGGCCCGGGCCAGGTTCAAACCCTCTAGCCTCAGTGTATGTGGCTGGCACCCTGACCATTGAGCTACGGGCACCAAGCCTACAGTCTAAGATCTTATGAACTTTTCCAAACTAACTGTTGGTGTCCAGACTGAGGCACTTCTTATTCAATGGCCCCTGTACCTCCTTAAAACTGCATCCTCCTTGCAGAAAATAAACCTGAGTATTTTTTGCTCTGGCTTGAGTATTGTATACATCTCACTGCGTATGTGTTGAGGCTTTGATTTCTTACATCTGAGCTGTAACTTCTGTCCTGTTTCCTGAATCATGTCCACACACACCCTGGCTAGCCCATCTGTTTTTCCTCTTGACTGCCTTCTTAGCATTTTGTTTTTTTGCAAGATTGTCGCTGGGTGGTTGCTTCTTACATCCACTCACATTTTCATTTAGCTGATTGAAGATCCCCTTGCCCTTAAATGCTGCTGCTGCGACTAATGTGAGCATGGTTTATTTGTAACAGGATCTGAAATGGGCTTCTTTTTATCTGCATTTTGGCTAAGGTTTCAGAAGTCAAAGAAGGAAGTAACAGCCTCATGTGTCAAAGTGAAGAATGAGGCCACTTATGGGAAAGCCTCAAAGATGATGGCGCTATTAGTCTCCCACTCACATGAGGTAGAAGGGGTTTGAAATGCAAAAACCAAAAAAGGAGTTTGACAGTAGAGAGAGGTTTTGGAAATGGCAATGGTGTGCTGTAAGTGTCATCTGCAGAGCGCATGGCGAGGTTGCAGACATGAGGCTCTGGTGACCTGTAGAACATGAACAGGAAGCCAGCTACATGTCCCTACATGTGAGTGCCTATCCAAGAGCGCCTCATGCAGGGATGGGAGAGAGACTGGCTGAGTTTCCATGGGTTGAGGATGGAGGCATCCTGTATCATGGTACATGCCCCTGAATCTTCCCAGAGGGGATCTCAAAGTCTACCAGAACATCCCCAGAAAGTTCAGCTTTGAACATTCACCAGTGCTAGAGAGGGGCTAAGGTAGACATGTCTAGAGAAAACCAAAACGAGATTACATTCTGCCATTCCTACACCTACCTTTCTCTCTTCCTTATACCGTCACACTCTTGTCATCAATCCCCAAGGAAGCTGCGGGTGGTGGGGATGGGGAAGAAGACCTCATGGGATGATTGAGAAGAAGCCCCCTATGCCCCTGTTCCCACCACAGTAGCCAGGACAGCAGGCCCAGGAGGGAGGAATGAGAATCTTTGATTTTTAAATGAAACTTGAATTGTTGACTACTCTATGGAACTGGCATTTTACTTAACTCAAATAAGGCTCTTCTTGAGACAAAAGTAGCCAGAGAATTTTTCTATTATTTGAGAGTAGCCACAGAAGTCCTGGGGCCTGTCTTATATTTCATCCAAGAACATGAGAAAGGACTAGCCCCTTCAGATGACTGTGGCTGGATGGTGATGGAGGAAGAACGGGTTTGTTTTCCGGTTTGTACCTACTTATATGTGCCAAGTGTTCATTGAGACTGGTGCTCATTTGTATGTCAAAAAGCAGCCCATTCTTTTGTGCTCTTCCCTTTTCTTTAGTTTTCTTCATGACACTTGAATCACTGAACATATTTTAGACTTATTTAGTTACTAATTGTCTGTCTGCCTCCTACTAGAATACAAGCTCCATGAAAATGGGGAATTGGGTCTGCCTTGTTCCCTGTTGTGCCCTCAGTTCCTGAACAGTGACTGGCACATGGTGGGTACACAGTAAATATCTGTGGAAGGAAGGAAAGGAGGGGAGGGAGGAAAGAAAGAAGGAAGAGAAGGAGGGAGAGAAAAAGGAAGCAATGGAGGGAGGGTTGATAAAAGGAAAAAAGAAGGAAGAAGGACAACATTCAACAAAGATTTTTTTCAGACTCTATTATTTTGCCAGATATTATGCTAAGTGCTAGGGTAAAAAACTTAATTCAAAATGAGGTCCTTGCACATAAGGAATTTATGGGTTCTTAGGGGAAATCAGGATGTGTAACACAGTGGCAAAGGGTACGAGGGATGTTATGGTAGGAATATGAGGATTCCGTGGGATGCAGCTAAACGGAAATGGTTGGGGGAGGTTCAAGGATGGCTTCCTTGAGGCTCCTGAATGGAATCTTAACTCACCTCTCAGTGGAGTATGGAAACATATTGCTCAGATTTCAATGTTGGGGCAATTGATTTTCTATTTTGGTGGTTCCTCAGTTTTCAGGAGGCCACATGAGGGCATGGGGGATCTAGATTCACAGGGGGGCAGAAATTCAGGCCACTGGGTTTGCTCTGATTGTCTTATTCTAAGTAATGATGGGCAATGGCATTTTAAACTATGGTATTTTGTTTTTTTGATAATGTCAAAAAATAATATGTTAATAATAATAATTTGACATTATTCAGGGGCTACATAACTATACCAGGGTGAATTCCACACAAACTGAAATTACCAGGGGGATATTTATCATTGTTTCTTCAATTCGTGAAGCCCTTTACCCAAGGACCTGCCCAGCACTACTGAAGGCCCTGCCACAATCACTGTGTTACCTCCTAGTGTGTTAGGCTGATGTAAAAGTGAGAGCCACAGAGAGGCCAAAGTAAGACTACTTTTGAGTAGGGGTGCAGGTTGTATTGTGGAAACATAGAAGGATTAAGTGCAGAGCATGTATGATGCCGTGTCATAGAAGGAATGAACTTGTCAGACATAAAGGAGCAAAGAAAAACATGAGCAGTTTTGTTAAACAGATTTCTTCTTATGTAGTTAATGGATCAATGCCAAGGCATTTTTGGAACCAACAGGACAACACTGATGAGCAAATTAGGCTAATATTAACAGCATCACAGTCATTTGAGATTTTTCAAGTGGCAAATAAATGACTAGTACAAAAGCGTGCTTGCTTTTATATCATGAATAGATTAAAAATAGCTAAGTAGGCCAAAATAAGAGCTGTTTTGGTGGATAAAAATATGACATTCAAAAATTAATGACTCTAAAAGGACATACAAGATATAATTACATCAGATCTGAGAAATCCAGTTATCATTTACTTACTTGGTTCAGGTTATTCTTTTCTTTAACTGACATAGTAGAATAGTGGTTTTGAGCAGTAAATCTTACAGACGCTTCGTATCTAAGCACCTGAAAAGAGCATCTGAATCAAATTCTTATAAATAGAATAATATAAATGCTATCAGAGGAGAACCACTGAAACGTAGAGAGAGGAAGGTATTTGAGGATGGGGGCTGCTGAGCCAGGGTTCCCTCTTGCTTCCTTGCTCTGAGTCTGGGATTGATGCCGCTCGTTTAGCAGCTAGACCTGCATTGGCCTGGCCTTACGGACATCACACAATTACATCTGCCTTTCCTGTTTCAGGAGTTCTGCATAAATTTTGGCCTAATGAGTTTACTTCCCTGTTTTCTGCTGCATCTGTGAGGTTGTTTATTCCCACAAATATCTTCTCTGTCATTTTTAGGGATTTGGGATGGGAACAAAAGCAGGCTACCTACCATGTTGATCCAAACACTCTCCTTTGATGCTCTTTTGGTGAATTAATAATCATGTCTTAATTTAATGCTTAGCGAAACTAGATTTTAATTCTTTATATTAGTTTGGTTAAGCAGACGTAACTGTTACGTTGAATACATGGGACTTAAATGGTGCCATGATGCGCACGCATGCACACACATGTGCACACACACACCTATATTCTTTGCCTCCACTGCTTACTCACACTGTTTGTGGAGTTCTTACTTCATGCTTGGATAAAATCTTGTGTAGCTTCCATAATCACTTAGCTTCCATAGTCACTCTCATATGACAAAAAGTCTATCAATCACATTTCAATAATTAGAATATCTCATCAAAATGATGAGTTTCATTAAAGGTGAAAGCTTTGTTCTCACCTTCTCTAGGCTGAGGAAGTCTGCAGAAAGAAGTGAGGGTGCGGGGGTGGGTGAGGGATGGGGCTGATTTGGTTGATTTTCTATTTTTCTACTTGCTTGGCTCTTACCTTCCCTCAGGCAACTGGCCAACTAGAATGACAACTTTGCGTGGTTATTTTAGTAATATTGGTTATTTAATAGAGACTATTTTGTGACAAGAAATGGTTTTATTGTCTGAGAGTGATCAGGAAAAAAGAATGAGACTTGTCTAAGGTTTATTTTTTTCTAGGGACAGGAAAAGAACCATCCTATAAAAGCTTGCTGGAACAGTTGGGAGAACAACAATGAAATTATTTTTCTGATTGCACCCCATGAGTCCAGTTGTTCAAAATAATGGTGGTTGCAATTGTGGGGACCCCCTTGGGATCCTTTGGAATTGGTATATGGCTCTGTTGAGTTTGCCTAGATATGAAAACAGAGCCAGGATTTCCAAGGGCAAAACTGCTGAGAAATAAAAATGGCCTTTTTTGATGATTTTTAAAGTTAAAGATGTCTAACAAAGTCTTGGTATTTTTTTCAGCAATGGAGCAAAAAAAGCAACACTGGTAGGGGGAGTAATGTTTAACAGGCTAAAATAAGATTCTTCCGTAGTTATGACTGAAGATCTAAGATAATAGATGCCAACTCATCCTTAATTCCAAAGTGAGATGCCAAACCACTTGTGTAGGATGGGTAAGATGTGTGAATCATTGGGGCAGCAACTGGTTTTGAGTTTCTTGGTCTCTCGTTTATCTTGAGCATTTAAAAACAATCAAACAAAGAGGGTCAAAATGGAAGAGGTTTTGCCCAAAGTATTTAGAATCAGCTGTGAAACCCACCCCTCTGGCCTTCAAAGTATAGATGTAAAAAATTGTGTCCTCTTCACTTCGAACCTGACACTGGGGCCTCAATGATACCACCCAGGGAACTTGATAAGAGTTCCTTGGAAGTTGGGGAACAACGGGGACTCATAGGGTGAAACCAGGAAAGTAATTTCATTGTTTTCCTCCACCCTGTTCAAGCAAGATTTTACAGGATAGTTGTTTTCCTGTCTCTAAAATAAAGAAGTCTTGGACAAGTCCCTCAACTTGATGGATTGGGGTTACACTCATGCTTGACAAAAGGCAATCAGCTGGAGGGTTTCAGAAGCAGTCTGTGGCATCAGAGGAAAATTCGACGTGGGACGTACTGCATTTCTCTCACCATGGACCAGAGGAGCGTGTTTTCTGTGGTCCTGTGAGGACCTCAAGAAGGAATTGTCAACTGGAGATCATCTGAAATGAATCTCGCCAAGAGATTTGCAAGTCATCCTCAGCACAAAGAGGATATGTAACTTGAGAGGAAGTTGGAAGTGACCTCCTCATTCCCTGCACCAAATACTCAGGTGCTTTGTCTACTGAGTTTTCTGAAATGCAGCGCATATGAGAAGAGTTCATTCTGGAAGATTAGAAATTAAGACTTAAAAAACATTGACACTCAGGAAGATAGGGGAAGAGAATGATATTAGGAGATGAGCTTCCTGTCTACATTAGATATTTTTTATATTATCATTTGACTCAAGCTAGATTTTATTATGTAAATTAAATGGAAATGTTAGTGATTATCCTGTGAGTTTGTACTGTGTTAATTTAGCTATCTCACATACCAAATTGCCAATCTCCAGTTTGTGATATACACATATATAAAGCCTGAAAGACTTTTAAACATATGGAAGTGCTTTTATGAATTACACATCCTTATGTCAGGTTATGAACATTTCTCCACCAAAATGATTTTTCACATTAAGATGCTATAGGATTAGGTTTGCCTACATGTAACAGAAACCATAAATCAACAAAGGCTGTTCACATAGGTTTTATTCTTTTATGTGAAAAAGTTTGGAAGATAGCAGACTAGCATTGATAGAAAGGTCCATACATTGTTAGAGACCAATTTGTTCCAGCTTTCTGCTCTTCCATCCCTTGGGTGGGACCCAAGATGGCTTCTGGAAAAAACTCATTACGTTCACCATCTTTGCATGGTGAGCAAAGGAGAGAAGGAGAAAAGCAAGATTTTTCCTGGAGGTTGTATATTACTTCCACTTATGCTTCCGTTGGTTCAGGACTAGTCACTGGTCATATCTAAGTATAAGAGCATCTGGTAAATGTGTTTTGTAACACCATGTACCCTGCTGAAACTTGGGAATTTTATTACTGATGAAAAAGAAAGGTATAATATTGGAGGATAACATTTCTCTCTAACATAGGAGGAAACACTGAGGTTTAGAGTGGGCTGTGGAATCAGACAGCTTCTCTTTGATTCTTGGCTCTACCAAGAATCAATCTGTTTGTAATTTTGGTCAAGAGTCTAAAACTTTCAACGTCTTTATTTCCTCATGTGTAAAGTGAGACTAGAAGAGTTGTCATGAGCATTTAATGTGAAGACATGTCAGGCCAGGTGCTATTGGTATCACCTTTAGCCCTATAATCTACCAGAACTCACTGAGCTATAGCCAGTTTAGCCTCTAGAGGTTGCATACTACTCTAACCCTAGAACGTAGTAAGATGCCTGGTACTTCACAGATATGGATTGATGGATGAATGAATGAGCAAGTCAGTCTGCTTGAGTTTTGAACAATGGGGGTTCTTCTGCCTAGCTGATTTACCTGTTATTTAATCCTGTCTAACCTCAGTTTTTCCCTTCCTCAAAATGGAAATAAATTATGCCAAGTGTTCATTTTTCCCTCCAGATCCACTCTTCACTTTTCTCCACCTGCTTTGTGCCAAGGAGGCTGAGCCTTTATGGATTGCCTCAATGAGTTTCCTTGCCCTCTGGTTTCCCATGGGGATGGACCCAGGGGAAGCACTCACAAATGATCACAAGTAGCAGAAGAGTGAACTTGGCATTTATTCCTATAGTTTTTTCCCTGCAGGGCCATGGTTTGGCAGTAGTAGCTGTGTGTCTCTTCTGAAAACCACAACTATTAGATGGCCTTCTCTTTATAGCAATACTTTTCTCTGGGTCCCCGTTTGTGCCCTACCCCATGGCCCTTCACTATTGCTATCCCCAGGGAGCTTCAACATTATTTGGTTTTGGTTTTCTTAATGCTTGCCACACATATATAAATTGATCTTTCATTAAATTCTCCTCAGTTACCATTTGATTCTTCTTTTCCTTCTGAGACCATGATTGACACTCAGAATTAATGAGATTGCTTTGGGTACTTAATGAAATAGTATGAGGTTGGACAATTAAGTTCACAAACTCATCGTAAAAAAAAGGCTCCATGCCTCATTGCTGAATATAACTACTGTCATCAGAAGGCCCAGGGGAATGACCATAGTGATCTTCAGCAATAAGATATGTAGCACTTTACCCAGGATGAGTTCATGAACTTAACTGTCAGAACTTGTAGATATAAACTGCTTAATATATTGTCCGGCACAGACTAAGCACTCAATAAATGTAAATTCCATGAATGTCATTATTACCTGTTTCCTTTAATTCTGTATTTCATGTTTGTTAATATCTTTGTTTTGTATAATTTTCAAAGGGCTGGTTGATTTGTTGAACTATTATATGGCTGAAAATTATCAGAGCATACCTAAGCTTAATTTTCTAGTCATTCTCATAAACTTTTAAACAAAATAGAGGCTATTAATTTTTTCCCAAAAGATGTATTTTTCTTTTCTTGTTAAAATACATGAGACCCAATACAGTGTTCCTGGCAATTGACTTGTGAACCTGGAAATCTAACAGGAAGAATCCTTGAGCTAAGGGTATGTGGGTGAGATCTGGGAAAGTGGGCGGGAAGCTAGTAACGGGGCTTAAGGACTTAGCAGTATAGAACTCCCAAGTTTTAGCTGCTAATACTTAGCAGTATTACTAGATTCCTGATTGTAGCAGAGCCTTATTATGAATCCAGTTTGAACCAAAGGTGTTTGACCACAGCTATGATACCCTTGCAGTTGAAGCCTCCAAGTTTCTAAAGACTGGTCTCTCTTTTTTAAAAAATAGGGAATCTAGTAGGCTTCATTGGATGTTTTGGAGAACCTATTTTTCAGGTTTAGGGAAAGTAACAGTTTTCCTTGGTAATGAGTTCTGGTTCTCTGCTCTTAACCTCCATATTCTTTTTTTGTTTTGGGGATTAATTGAGGATACAAAGAATTAGGTTACACTGATTGCATTTGTTAAAGTCTTTCTTATAATTGTGTCCTGCCCACAAGAGGTGTGCCTACACCATGACCCCCCCATCTCCTTCCCTCCTCCCCTCTCCACCTTGTATTAGCTTATCTTCTGCCTTCATATTAGAATAGAGTACATTGAATTCTTGCTTCTCCATTCTTGTGATGCTTTACTAAGAATAATGTGTTCCACTTCCATCCAGTTTAATACAAAAGATGTAAAGTCTCTATCTTTTTTAAATGGCTGAATATAGTCCATGGTATACCTACACCAGAGCTTGTTAATCCATTCCTGGGTTGGTGGGCATTTAGGTTGTTTCCACGTTTTGGCAATTGCAAATTGAGCTGTGATAAACAGTCTAGTGCAAATGTCCTTATGATAAAAGGATTTTTTTTTTTCCTCCTGGGTAGATGCCTAGTAATGGGATTGTAGGATTAAGTGGGAGGTCTAATTTGAGTTCTTTGAGGGTTCTCCATACTTCCTTCCAAAAAGGTTGCATTAGTTTGCAGTCCCACCAGGAGTGTAAAAGTGTTCCCTTCTCTCCACATCCACGCCAGCATCTGCAATTTTGAGACTTTGTGATATGGGCCATTCTCTCTGGGGTTAGGTGATATCTCAGAGTAGTTTTGATTTGCATTTCTCTGATGATTAGGGACAATGAGCATTTTTTCATATGTCAACCATTTATCTGTTTTTGTTAGAGAAGATTCTATTGCCCAGTGATATATGGGATTGCTCATTTTTTGTTGATTAATTTGAGTTCTCTGTAGATCCTAGTTATCAAGCTTTTGTCTGAATCAAAATATGCAAATATCCTTTCCCAATGTGTAGGTTGTTTATTTGCCTTGGTTGTTGTTTCCTTAGTGGTACAGAAGCTTTTCAGTTTTATTAAGTCCCATTTGTTTATTTTTGTTGTTGTTGTTGCAATTGCCACAGAAGTCTTCTTCATAAAATCTTTCCCCGGGCTAATATCTTCAAGTGTTTTCCCCACACTTTCTTTGAGGATTTTTATTGTTTCATGCCTTAGATTTAAATCTTTTATCCATCTTGAACCAATTTTTGTAAGTGATGAAAGGTGTGGGTATAGTTTCAGTATTTTACATGTGGTTAACCAGTTTTCCCAACACCATTTATTAAATAGGGATTCTTATCCCCTGTGTATGCTCTTGATTGGATTATCAAATATCAGGTGACTGTAAGATGTTAGTTTCATCTCCTTGTTTTCTATTTGGTTCCAAATGTCAATGTCTCTATTGTTGTGCCAACACCATGCTGTTTGAATCATAAGGCCTTGCAGTATAGCCAAAAGTTTGATAGAGTGATACCCCCGACTTTGTTTTTGTAACTAAGAATTGCCTTGGCTATATGGGTTTTTTTCTGGTTCCATACAAAATGAAGAATTATTTTTTCCAAATCTTGAAAGTATGGCAATGGTATTTTAATGGGGATTGCATTGAATTTGTAGATTGCTTTGGGAAGTATAGACATTTTGACAATGTTGATTCTTCCCAGCCATGAGCATGGTATGGTCTTCCATTTGCTAATATTTTCTGCTACTTCTTTTCTTAGGGTTTTGTAATTTTCTTTGTAGAAGTCCTTCACCTCTTTTGTTATGTATATTCCTAGGTATTTCATTTCTTTTGAAGCTACTGTGAAGGTAATTGTGTCGTTGATTAGCTTCTCATCTTGGCTTGTTATTGGTGTATACAAAGGCTACTGATGTGTGGACATTAATTTCATATCCTGAGACATTGCTGTAGTTTTTGATCACTTCCAGGAGTCTCCTAGTTGAGTCTTTGAGGTTCTCTAAGTATAACATCATATAAGTATAACCGGCAAGCAAAGAATGAGAGTTTGACCTCTTCTGCCCCGATTTGGATGCGCTTTATTTCCTTCTCTTGCCTGATTGTATTAGCTAGAATTTCCAGCACTATGTTGAATAGTAGCAGCGATAGAGGACAACCTTGTCTGGTTTCAGTTCTAAGTGGAAAAGCTTTCAGTTTTACTCCATTCAGTATAATATTAGCTGTGGGTTTGTTGTAGATGGCTTCAATCAGATTGGTAAGTGTACCACTTATGCCTAGATTCTTAAGTCTTCTAATTAGAAAAGGATGCTGAATTTTATTGAATGCTTTTTCTGCATCTATTGAGAGGATCATATGGTTTTTGTTTTTGATTCTGTTGATATAGTGAACTATGTTTATGCTTGCATATGTTAAACCAGCCTTGCATCCCTGGGATGAAACCTACCTGATTGTGATGAATGTTTTTTTTTTTTTTTAGTGCGTAGCTGTAATCCATTGGCAGATTTTATTGAGAATTGTTGCTTCTACATTCATTAGTGAAATTGGTCTGAAGTTCTCCTTTTTAGTTGGGTCTTTTCCTGGCTTTGGTATCAAGGTGATGTTTGCTTCATGGAACATGTTGGGAAAGATTCCTTCTCTCTCATTTTTGGGGGATAATTTCTGCAATATGGGTATAAGCTCTTCTCTGAAGTTTTGATAGAATTCTGGTGTGAAGCCATCTGGACCAGGGCATTTTTTGGTTAGGAGTTTTTTTTTTTATTGTTTCTTCAATCTCAGTTCTTGAAATTGGTCTGTTCAAGAGATCTATTTCTTTTTGGTTAAGTCTAGAGAGATTCCAGGTATTGATACATTTCCTCTGCATTGTCAAATTTCTGGGCACAGAGTTTCTTGTAGTACTCAGGGATGATCTCTTGTATCTCTGTGGCATGTGTTGTTATTTCCTCTTTATCATTTCTGATTCAGGTGATTAGAGATTTTACTTTTCTTATTCTAGTCAATCGATTTTATTTATTTTTTCAAAAAACTGACTTTTCATTTTGTTAATTTTCTGAATGATTCTTTTGTTTTCAATTTCACTAATCTCTGATTTAATTTTGGTTATTTCTTTTCTTCTGCCAGGTTTAGGATTACATTGTTCTTCAGCTTTCATATTCTTTATCCTCTAGAGTTTTGTATGGAGAAAATATTGAATCCTTTATATCTATTTTTGTTCCCAAGATGTTCTAGGTGCTACCCAAGATGCTTCTGCTATTGGTTTGACTATATGTTATAATTTTCTGATTTCTCCCCCCAAATAGTAATAATTTCTTGATAATTCAGCAAATTATACTCTGATAGTGGACAATAATAATAATGATGATGATGACAATATCTGAAGTCTTTGTGATCTGCAAAGTGATTGTTACAAATATTTTCTTAGAGAATTTAAATTATACCAACCTGAAAAGAATACATAAGAAAATATATAGTAGGTAGAATTAGTATTTAATTGAATGCAATACTTTATATTTCATTTAAAAATTTATTTTCCAACAATACAAGTAATTGACATTTTTATATTTTATGATGAAATATTTGATAGCTGTGAGATATTATTTATTTTTAATGTCAACTGGAGTCTACAATTAAAATCACAATGTACTTCAATCAAAATACGTTTTTATTTATTTATTTTTAAATTTCAGATTAATAGGAGGTTACAAGTGATTAGATTTGTTTATGTTTGTTAGGTAAAGTCTCAGAAATGTACCTGTCCATTTCTGGTGATTAAGTCATTTTTCTTATATGTGGCTTCTATCTTTCCAGATTTGGATATCAGAAGCACATGAACAGATGTCACAAGTTCACGTAAACAAAGAATTGGCAACAATAAAGAAAAAAGCCTTATTAAATGAGGAAACAATGAGCTCTGGGATTATTGAAAGGTATTCTTCATACTTTCTTTTGCTTACAGAACATGCAAAGGCAGGAAAAGATTAGTACAAGTAGCAAAGAGGTATAGTGGCTGTAGCTACACATTACAGGAACAAATCAAGCACTCTTATCTCAAACATCCTTGCTTTCTGCTCATGCTATTCCTTTTGTTTGGAATTGTCTTTACTTCAGTCATTTACCAATCAACACTATACTTATTCTGGGTCCAGGTTAAATGTCATTTCCTCTTTAGACCTTTTTTTCTGGGCCAGGGTTCTGACTACCTAGGTTTAGACCCCAGCTCCATAATTTACTTATGAAAGTTATCTGGTATTCACAGTCCAGTTTGTTCACCTGTAAAGTGGGAATTATAAACGTATCTACTTCATAGTGTAGATGAAATTTAGATGAAATAAAGTATGAAATGTACATAGAAATATTGCCTGACATTCAGTAAACTTTCATTAGGCAGAATTAACTGCTCTTGCATCTTTGCCCTCTGAGTATTTTATGTCCTGAATAACGGTATAACATTTGGACTTGCGTTCTAGTTATTTATATGTATGTGTTTAGTGAGATACAGTGTTCTTTGAGGTTAGGAATTGCTGCTGCTTCTTCTTTTGCAGTGCAGAGTGCAGTGTCATGATTATAGATCACTGTAGCTTCAAAGTCCTGGGCTCAAATGATCTTCCTTCCTCAGCTTCCCAAGTAACTGTGCTTATGGGCACACACCACCATGCCCAGTTCTTGTTTGTTGTTGTTTTTTGTAGAGTTGCGATCATGAGATCTCTCTGTTTCCCAGGCTCATCTCAAATTCTTGCTCTCAAGAGATGATCCCCTCAATTCAGCCTTCAGAGAGCAAAGATTACAGGTGCGAGCCACCACAGCTGACAGGAGTTGTTTCTATAGTTCTGCAACCTGGCACAATGCCTCTCTATGGAAGTGTATGACATAGTCTTTGTCTTGTTTATACTGTAATTATTTAAAAAATGTAGTCAATGTAATAACAAAAATGCTTGAATTTCCATTTACTTGTTGGGACATTTTATTTTTCGAAGTGCTTAAAAGTTGCATACATGAAAAACTTTTAAAAATAATAATCATAAAAATTCAGCCCCCAATATTTTTTTGCGTGGCTTTGAAAGTATTTTGTGTGGCAGCCTAACATGTTTTCTAAAAGTTGTTATCTCGTTCCAGGGACGTCGGATCACCTGCCACAGGCTTTGGAGCTGTCTTTACTAGACATCCACCGGATCGGAACAAAATGTTAGTAGTCCCCAAACTGCTGCAGATTGTACAAAATGTTTCTTGATTCAAAATGTTTTTCTATAGTGGTGAAGATATGAGGATTATATCAAGGTCAACAAAATGCCCTTTATAAGGCTTTATGCAACTTTTCTTTAACATAATATTTTTTCATTAATATGCATAGCATTTATAATAGTAATAATGTTGATTCTCATTACTGCAGATTCTGTAATTGCTAATTTTTCTACTTGCCAAAATTTATGTATTTATACCCTATAAATCAGTACTCATGGTTGTGTGGTGGTCATTCATGAAGTGCCATGTTTTTCCAACTTTTATGTCTTTTGTTGGTGATTTTATTGTTTAAAACACCCCCAAAGCATCTTCTGAAGTGCTGTTGTGTTCCTAAGAGCAAAGGCTGTGATGTGCCTTTCAGAGAAAACACATGTGTTAGATAAGCTTTATTCAAGCATGAGTAGTAGTGTTGTTGGTAGCAAATTCAAGATTAATGAATAAAAAATATATATTAAATAGGGCATCTTTAAAGAGAAATACATATAAAATAAGGTTATATATTGATGAACTGGTGAAATGCTGTGACCAGAAGCTTTCAGGAACCTAACTCTATATTTCCCTTAAAGCAACAGTTCAATATTGGCTAATTTGGTGCTCATAAAGCATTATTGTGAGCAGTGAGAATTGACTGTACAGGAAGAGACCACTGTCTTTACTAATAAAAGAAATACATTTATTTGGGGGCAGCACGAATTCTTGCTACAAAGGGAAAAACATTTTTTATCCACTCATTTTTCTAAAGAAGACAAACTTTCATAATGCATAGATAGGTGATGTGCAAATATATAAGCCTGACCAAATTCTAAGTATTGGATTGTGTGTTATGAGGTTGTTGTGAAAATGTATGTAAAACAACTAGAGCAGTAACTGATTCATCTGAGGTTGGACAATTAAGTATGCAAAGTGGTCCTAGAAAAAATGCTACATACCTCATTGCTGAATATCACTACAGTCACCTTCAAAGTACTCCCCTTGGCCATCTGGTGACTATAGTGATACTCAGCAATGAGGTATGTAGCACTTTGTCTAGGACGAGTTCTCAAACTTGTCGGACCTGGTATAATGACAGCTCTAATGGACATTCCAGAATAAGAGTTTCAAAATTGCTGTGAAGGGTGAACTAGGCACTGGCGTAGGCGCACAGCTTCCCCAGGGGAGCACTTTGAAGGTGATTACAGTGATATTCAGGATGAGGTATGTAGCACTTTTTCTAGGATGAGTTCATGAACTTAACTGTCTAGCCTCATATGTAATAAGTGCTCTGCTGGACACTTTTGGTGAAACCTTTGAGTTTACAAATTCATATTTAGGGGAATTTTCTTGATTTATTTTACTCCTATGCTCTTAGGCTACAAAACTTGTACAGCATGTTATTATACTGAATACTGTAGGCAATTGTACCGTAATGGCAGTATTTGTATATCTAAATATACCTAAAAATAGAGAAGGTATAATACAAATACAGTATAAAAGATAAAAAATGATATCCCTGCATAGGGCATGCACCGGGAATGAAGCTTTCAGGACTGGAGGTTGCTCTGCGCGTGTCAGTGAGTAAGAAGTGAGGGAATGGGAAGGCCTGGGACATTACTGTATCCTAGTGAAAACTTTATAAGCACTGAGCACTTAGGGTATATTATACTTATAATTTTTCCTTCTTCAATAATAAATTAGCCTTAGCTTATTATAACATTTTCACTTTATAAACTTTTAAATTTTTAAAAAGCTTTTTGACTTTTTTGTAATAACACTGCTTATAACAGAAACACATGGTACAGCTGTACAAAAATATTTTACATCATCATCATTATTATTATTAATATTTTGAGACAGAGTCTCACTATGTTGCCCTTGGTAGAGTGCTGTGGCATCACAGCTCACAGCAACCTTTAACTCTTGGGCTTAAGCAAGTCTCTTGCCTCAGCCTCCCAAGTAGTTGGGACTATAGGCGCCCGCCACAATGCCCAGCTATTTTTTTGGTTGTAGTTGTCGTTGTTTTGGCAGGCTCAGGCTGGGTTTGAACCCGCCAGCCCAGGTATATGTGCTGGCACCCTAGCTGCTGAGTTACAGGCACTGAGCCTTATATCATTATTCTATAAGCTTTTATCTGTTAAAAAAAATTTTTTTTTTACTTTTTAAAACATTTTTTGTTAAAATCTAAGACACAAATACACACATAAGCCTAGGCCTACACAAGGCCTAGGACAGGATCATCAATATCACTGTCTTCCACCTCCATCTCTTATCTCACTGGAAGGTCTTCAGTGACAGTCACGTACAAGGAGCTGTCATCTCCCCATGGTGACAATGTCACCTTCTAGAATATCTCCTGAAAGACCTGCCTGAGGTTGTTTTACAGTTAACTATTTTATAAGTAGAAGGAATATACCCAAAATAACAATAAAAATATAGGTTAGAAAATACATAAACCATTATCACAGTCATTTATTATCATTTTCTAGTATCATGTACTATACATAATCATAGATGCTCTCTACTTTTACACAGTGAAAGCACAGTAGGTTTATTTATACCAACATCACCACAAACCGGTGACTAATGCATTGTGCTATGATGTGACAACAACCACAACATCACTAGACACTAGGAATATGTCAGCTCTATTAGAATTTTTTTGAGATAGGATCTTGTTTTGTTGCCTGGGCTTTAGGGAAGTTGCATGATCATACTTCACTGCAACCTCACACTCCTGGCCTTAAGTGATTCCTTGTGCCTCAGCCTCCCAAAGTGCTAGGATTATAGGCATGAGCCACTGCACGCAGCCTCTATGATTATCTTATGGGACATCCATAGTACATACAGTCCAATCTGTTGTTGGCTGAAATGTTATTATACGACATGAGTGTGTTTTAGTCTTTAATCCCAGAGGAGACTCCCAAGTCTCCCATCTGAAGGGTGAAGGGCTGGTGCCTGTAGTCTTAGAGTGAGCAAGGCATTTGGGCTGGGGTGTCACTACTAATCCTTCATTGTGTATGGTCACTGAATTGTGTTGATCAACGATTTTTCTCTTTTGCTTTTTCTGGTGAACAAATTTCTAGCTTCCTGCTGGCTAAGGGAGGGACAGGAACTCTGCAGTGGGGACGAGGGGAGTAGCTCTGGAGTTCAACTGCTTTTCAGGTAGCTCTTCCTCCAGGCCTTTGGTAATTTAGGATTCAGCTTTCTGTTAAGTCGGAGACCCTTGTCCTTCTTATCTTGAGCTTCCAAGATTTGTTTCTCTTGTCTTTTCTCCCACTTTCCCTGTCATTGTGAGTTTTAAAAGGTCTCTTTAATGTGGTTTTAGTGGAGCTTTCTCTGAGGAAGCAAGGTTTGATGTGTATGTTCAGTTTTAACTCTGACATCATCTGGGCTCATCTGATTCGCCGCTTCCTCCAGAGGACCTTTCCAGGCCTGCTGCCATCGCCCTTCCTGTGCCTTGGTTAGGTCCCTGGAGGGTGTCCATGGCACCGTGTCCTTCCTTTATCCTAATGCTATTCATCTTTGTTGCAATTCCTGTATTTCTTGCTAAATTCAATGCTTTGTAGGGCAAGAGGGTCCCAGCTCTGTCCCCAGTGCTTAACAGAGAGCCTGACCTACAGCAGATGCATGATAAATATACCTGGAATGAATGGATTAATCATTTCTGATGTTGAATAGCAAATTATAATACAAGAGGGTATAGCCATTTCCTATCTTACTGGATTTTGAGGTTTGAGGTCTTTAGAACCAAAAGTTATTCTCAGTTCTATTTTGGCAAATGCATTCAAAGACATGCTCTTTTAAAAAATCAGCCTTTATTAGTTTGAATTGCTAGAATTACTCATTTGTTTTATTTGACTCATGACTATTAGCAAGGGAATAAATACATGAACACCTTCAGCCGTCCTCCACTAATTCCATATGTAATTCTTTCTTTCAGTTAATATACACTAATTATAGGATGTTCCATACAATAGAAGGCTATGGTGTTTTAAAATCTGCTCTCTTTAATATTAAATATTCTTTTGCTTCTTGCCAACTCTACAGCTGTGAAAGTTAAATGTCAACTTTAAAAGGCAATGAATAAGAATGAGTTTGTTCAATGGACCAAAATAATGTGCTTCAATTTATAAAAGAAAAGCTGTAATCATAATGTAAATTTAAGCTTCAGGTTATTTCTTAAAGAAAATAACCCAGAATAATAAAAGTATAGCTTTTGTATAAAGGAGATGTTAGTCTTAATTCTTAGATATTGACTATTGTGCTGCAATGGCATTTGATCTTTTGCTCCTTTTTCTCATAACTCAGCCTATGCCCCACCTACTTTATTTTGGATTAACGTAAAGAAGACACAATATCTCCTCCATAAATTGGTAAAAAATATCTCAATAAAACATATTGAAAATCAGAATAAATAGAATGTTTGGTAAGTCAAGTGGGACTTGTCACCCCTGAGCTTAACTAAAGGGCTCTATGAATAATTCCTTCCACATATGTCACAGATTGATGTAGATGAAAAATATTATAATACAGGGAGCAGTTACAACCTAGATACTAGAATTGATATCAGAAACTTAAGCCTTAAAAATGAGACTTACGGGCTTTGAGGCTAGATTGGGCTTGTCTAGAATGAAACTAATTTCTTTTCTTTTCTTTTCTTTTTTTTAGACAAAGCCTCACTCTTTTGCTCTTGGTAGAGTGCCTTGGTGTTATAGTTCACAGCAACCTCAAACTATTGGGCTCAGCTGATCCTCTTGCCTCAGCCTCCCAAGTAGCTGAGCCTACAGGTGCCCGTCACAATGGCCAGACTATTTGTAGAGATGGGGGTCTCAGCTCTTGCTCAGGCTGGTCTTGAACTCATGAACTCAGGCAATTTACCCACCTCAGCCTCCTAGCATGCTGGGAATACTGGCATGAAGCACAATGCCTGGCTCTGAAAACTATTTTCGCTTGATATTTGGTCTTATTCCCCCAAGTGAGTTTCCAAGAAATCAACATTGCCAGTGATGGCAGTGGAGAGAGTCTGGGAGGCTCAAAGACTTCCCAGATATCTCGTTTAGTCTTCAGTGGATACAGGTGCATACGGAGGGTCTGTTGCTTTTATTATATAGGTAGAGACAATTACAGATCTAGAAAGGTAATGAGAGGCACACAGGAAAAGTGAATGGGAACTGACTATGGTTAGTAAGTCAACTTAAGAGTCTTTGTCTTTCCACCGGATTCTCAAGCATCCTCAAGTAACTTCCACTTAATTTGGAGATACTCTTTATGAGGCCCGAAAAACTAATTCACTGATTATCAGAAGGCCTCTGTATACAGTATCCAATTATCTAATACAAAATCACTTTATGATTTGTGGAATCAGCTGCAAAAAATTTATTCTGAGGAGGTTTTCCATGTAAAAATGTGTGCACTGCACCTGCAACCATTAAATAAACATCAGAACCCCTCCCCCCAAAAAACAGCAAACAATTACAAAAATTACATCATGTATGTCTGATTTTGAAAGGGATATGTAGTAATATGTTTGCTGTGTGAGAAGCAGGCCCCTGGGAGCCTGGGGCAATTTAAGAATTGCCCAGGAGTCCTGAGCACCTACCAGAGGATGGAGAAGTGTCCAAGGTAGACCCCTCACAGGGTCGGCCCTAACCACTGTGTCTTGTCATTTTTACCAAATTTCATTGCCTCCTGAGGTTAGTGATTAGGGCATATTGTTGACATTTTATAAGTGTATCTTGCTTCTAGAATGCATCTGAATACTTATGTGATCCACATAATAGGAGGATAAAGAAATTAATATTGTTTTGAATCCCTGGATAGCTTTTTAGAAATAGTGTGTCTTTTCAGAAAGAGTATTATATTGGAAAATCAGAAACCTGGATTCTACTCTTGGGCTTGCAATAAACCTGCTATGTGACCTTGTGCTGGTTAGTCACTCTTACTGGACTTCAGTTGTTTCTATTTGGAAAATGAGGGAATTCAACCAAATGATCTGTAAAGTCCATTCCCATTCTAAAATTTTATAGTCTAAGAAGGAAGGCATCTGGAGCTGCGTAAATGGGCAAGTTAAATGAGGCCCAAAAGTAGTTTAGGCAGTTAAGAGTTCATTGTTGGGACAGAGCACGTATCTGTATGTGTGTGAAGAGCTCACTTCATGATAGTGGTAGCAAGTGTAGGCCATAGTTTAAATTCTTTCAATTTATTCCTCTCATTCGGGTGTTTAGCATCTGTAAAATCCCTGGTGCTTTTCAGAGGAAAGGGACTGCATATTAATAGTATGAAGGTTTTTCTTTTCTCAAACTACTGTGCAAGGCATTTACTTTTTTTTTTTCAGCTTAACCACTTATGTGGCAGCTTGTGTCTTGATGAAATGATACCCAATTGTGGAACATTTTTCCAGAAAAAAAAAAGTTCAAAGAGTTGCCCTATGACAATGATGAGGAATATAACAACAAAGAAAATGTGAAGATTGAGAGTGGTGAAAAGGGCATGGAGTGAGAGTGAGACAGTCTTGAATTCACTTCTTGATTCACCATCTCATTTAGTATAGGACTTTTGTTTTTATATGTCTGTCCAGCTTTCTTCTTTTAGACCACATCCTTTTCTCTACTTAGTGTAATTTGGCTGAGCCATATGATGGATTGGCCAATTCTGTTTCCCATTCCCACCTCCCTAAAAAGCCCAAATATTGGGCACAAGATCCAGGCCAGGCCAATCAGAGAATAATTGGAGTTTTAAGGAAGACTATAGATTCTCCTACTTCAGTTTGTGAGTTACAGATAATATCTGTCTTCAGTGGAAGCCTCCATCTGAAGTTAAGTGGAAGTGTGGGAAAAGATGGTTCTGATTACACTCTTTTTATGTGAGCTAGTATTTTTCTCTCTTTTTTTTTTTTTTGAATCAAATTTGAGTTGGGTTTCTATAACTTACAAGTGCAAGAATAATACTAACAAGAGCAAATACTTCCCCAATGCTTATTATGTGCCAGGCACTGTTCTAAGTGTTTTCCGTCTGCGAATTGATTACTTCTGGCAAATACTCTGAGTTTGTTCCTTCTGTATGTGCTTTCTGTGGAAGTCAAACACAAAGGCATAGAGAAGTCCAGTAACATATCCAGACTTTCCCAATTGTGAAGTGATTATGATCTGGGATTTGAACGGAGATGATTTGATGCCAGAGCTGGTGTTCTCAGCCCCTCTTTTGAGCTGCTTCTCCAAATGATAGGACAACAAGGAGTATACTTAAATTCTCCAAACATCACTTTTCTCTGTAAACAGGGAGATAATAATTGTTACCTTCAGGCAGGCTAGGCCTTGAGCAATGTACTAGTCAGTTTTCTCTAGAGAAATAAAGTCAGTAAGTTATATACATGAAGAGATTTATTATGGAAATTAGTTCACACGATTATGGGGCCTGAGAAGTCCCACCATCTGCCTTCTGCAAGCTGCAGGAGCAAGAAAGCCAGGGGTGTGATTCACTTAGAGCTTGAATTTCTGGGAACCGGTGGGGGGGGGCACCAGGGTAAGTAAGTCCTAGCCCAGCTCTGAAGGCCTGAGAATTGTGGGTGAGGGGGATGCTGATGTAAGTCCCAGAGCACAAAGGCCGGAGAACTAAGAGTGCTGGTGGACAAGGACAAAAGGAAATGAAGGTCACAGCTCAGAAGAGAGAAAATTTACCCTTCCTCTGCCTTTTTTTTTTTTTTTCATGCCCTCAACAGATTGGAGGATGCCTGCCTGCATTGATGAGGGCAGACCTTTACTCAGTCTGTTGGTTTATATGGTAATCTCTTTTGGACTAGTAAAAGAGCCTGCAGACATACCTAGAAGTATTGTTTTACCAGCTATCTGGGCATCCTTTGGCTCAGTCAAGTTGACACATAAAATTAACCATCATAAGTACCAAACTCATAAAGGAAATACTGGTAAAAGGCTTTTTTATCCCTTTTGAAATTTCTAAAATCAAAATTTCTATTTCTTGGCTGGGCATGATGTCTCACACCTGTAATCTTAGCATTCTGGGAGGCTGAAGCAGGTGAATTGCTTGAGCTCAGGAGTTCAAGACCAGCCTGAGCAAGAGCTAGACCCTGTCTCTAAAAATAGCCAGGTGTTGTGGTAGGCACCTGTAGTCCCATCTACTCAGGAGGAGGCTGAGGCAAGAGAATTGCTTGAACCCAGGAGTGTGAGGTTGCTGTGAGCTATGACCTTATGGCACTCTACTGAGGGTGGCAAAGTGAGACTCTGTCCTCCCCCCCAAAATTTCTATTTCTTAAACAACCTGGGCTATTTGTTCTTCAGATGTGCCTACGTCATGGCTTGATATCTTTCTCCTGTGAGATAGGAGCTGTACCTGAGCTCATATCACCAACATGGGCTCACTTAGGGAGTGGCTTAGCTGGTACTGAGTGATATTGGCCTTCTGGTTGGCCAAATTTGCTGAAATGATCTCAGAGTCAATCTAAATGCTACTTTTCTTTATAGAATCCTTGCATATAGGGTATTCCTATTTACCTGATGTATGCTGAAGCCAAATGGCTGAGTAGGTAGGATATTTTTCTGTTTGCTAATATTTGGTGCTGTGACTGAGGTCCTGACTGAGTTTGGTTTGGAATTTGGGTTGTGTGCCTTGACAAAGCATTATTTTAATGGTGGGTAAAAATAACCCATTTGGTTGCTATCCTTTCATGGCAATTCAAATAATTTTGATAAGAAAATTTATGTTAAAGCAGATAGCATAGTGCTTGTTAGGTCTAAAGTTTTGGCTTCATGATGGACTGATGGGTGACTCAAACCATCTTTTGCTCCCCATAAGTTTTTGTTGGATGTAACTTTATTGCAGTAGCCTTTGGAGTTACATCCATCAAGTTGAAGTAAGGTTTCTTTGTGTTTCCCAGTGTGTTCAATGAGGCCCTTGAGATAACACTATGAAGGGAGGATTATATGATTTACCTATTGTGGTCACTAGTTTCTGGACATGGCTCCAACAATCTGTTCCCTCTCTGAACATGGAGGTTGCTGCTTCCTTTAAGAGGCAGAAGTTATTTGCATGACCTCTGAATCTAGGCTGCCCTTGAGCTTGGGTTTGACCTACAGAATGAGGCAGAAGTGATGTCCAGGGGCTTCTCAGTGCAGAACTTAGGAAAACTCATAGTTTCTACTTTCTGAGACTTGAACCTCAGCTAATATACTGTGAGAAGCCCAGACTTACACAGAGGCCATGTGGAGGAGAGTCAGGCATTGTATTTGACAGCTCCGGCTGAGCTTGCAGACAATAGACAACATAAACTACCAGCAACTGAGTGCTACCAAACCTCCAGATGACCACAGTTCTTACCTTAGGTGGAACAGATAAACCACCCAGCTGAGCTAATCATCCTACAGAATAATTAGAGATAATATAATGATTGCTATTTTCAGCTATTTTTAAGCCATAGCAATAGGTAACTGAAACAAGTTTCCTATCTCTAAATATCATGTGCACATGGTTACTTTTTCAATATTAGGCCATACAGGTATAGCTGTTGTCATTGGAAATATATCAGAGATGCAAGCAGTTTGAATTTTAGGACCTATAAGGTATTACACAATGTGACACAATAATCAACTCGAAATGGATTAAAGACTTAAATATAAGATCTGAAACCATAAAACTCCTAGAAGAAAACATAGGGAAAAATCTTGACATTGTTGGTCTTGTTCAGGCATCCTCAAACTTTTTAAACAGGGGGCCAATTCACTGTCCCTCAGACCGTTGGAGGGCCGGACTATAGTTTAAAAAAAAAACTATGAACAAATTCCTAAGCTCACTGCACATATCTTATTTTGAAGCAAAAGAACAAAATGGGAACAAATATAATCGCACTGCCTCACATGGCCTGTGGGCCTCAGTTTGAGGACCCCTGGTCTTGGCAGTAATTTTTTGAATAGAACATCAAAAGCACAGGAAACAAAAGCAAAATAAACAAGTGGAACTACATCAAATGGCAAAGCTTCTGCACGGCAAAGGAAACCAAAAAATGATCCTGTGGATTGGGAGAAAATATTCGTAAACATATATCTGGCAAGAGGTTAATATCCAAAATATACAAGGAACTGATACAATTTAATGGCAAAAGTCCCCCCAAATAACCCTTTAAAAAGGGCAAAAGACTTAAATAGACATTTTCCCACAGAAGACATACTGATGGCCAATAGGTATAGAAAAAGATGCTGAGCATCCCTAATTACCAGGGCATTACAAATCAAAGCCACAACATGATAGCACCTCATGACTGTTAGGATGGCAATTAGCAAAGGGACAAAAGATAGTGAGTATTGGCAGGGATATAGAGAAATTAGAACCCTTGAGCACTGTTGTTGGGTACATAAAATAGTGTAGCCAATGATGAAAAAAAGTATAGACATTCTTAAAATAATTAAAAATAGAACTACCATATCATCCAGCAATTTCACTTCTGGGTATATATAGCCAAAGAAAACAGAATCAGCATCTTGCAGAGATGTCTGTATCCCCACCTTCACTGAAGCATTATTCACGATAACCAAGATATGGAATCAACCAAAATGTCTGTCAATGGATGAATGAGTAAAAAAAAAAAAATAAATGTGATATACATACACAGCAGAGGGAAAAATGAAGGAAATCCTGCCATTTGTAACAACCTGAACGAACATGGAGGACATTCTGCTGAGGGAAATACAGACACAAAAAGAAAAATACTGCATGATCTTATTTATAGGTGGAATCTAAGAAGTTGAATTTACAGAAGCAGGAGTAGAATGGTGGTTTCCAAGGCCTGGAGGGGTGGGGGAAATGGAGATGAAATTGTATGTGACTCACGCTTTGTACTCTTTGAGATCTAATGTCCAGCATGAGGACTATAGTTAATAATACTGCGTTGCATACTTGAAATTTGCTAAGAGAGAAGACTTAGGTGTGCTTATCACTGATTATATGAGGAGATAGCTTTGTTAATTAGTTTGAATATAGTAATCAGTTTATTATGTAAATGTATATCAATACATTATGTCATTGACCTTAAATATATACAATTTTTATTTATAATAACAAAGAAACAAAGAAAGTGAGTAGTAAAGATTTTGAAAATGTCAGAATTGTAGAATTTGTTTTTAAGCCTGACATTTCCTTTTATCCTTTGTACATTAATGGTGAGCTGGTATAACTAGTACTATAATTCACAACATTCAGTGTTTATGTAGTTGCCATAAAAATATCATTAGCTATAATTACTTAAAATAAAATCTTTTGTTGGTTCTAATGTGGAATGCCATACTATGCATATTTGAACACCAGAGGTAGGAATAAGAACTTTCCAGAATTACAGAAATCTTTGCTGCTATTATATTTAATTTGATTCTGCACTTGGCACTTTTACAGTTAAATTATCACCCTAATGTGAAAACCTTATATTATTCTTTCAAATGGCTTTCAAAAATTACATTTGTTTCACATATCTGAGTTAATTCTTTCAACATAGCCATTTAATGAGTGCCTCGTATTAACCAGGAAATTTAGGCACAGAGAATACACAGACAAAAGATACCAACTCATTTGTCTAACATATGAGACAGAAAAAGAACAATCAATACTTGCTTGGCTAAAAGTAACAGGAAACCTAACTAATAGCAGCTTAAATAATTGAGGGATTTATCTGGTCCCCTGTGATGAAACAGAAAGGCAAGGAGTCCAAGATTGGTGTGGCATCTAGACATGGCGGCAAGGCTCTGGGATCTTTTGTCTGTCTTCTCTACAGGCCTTATTAGGTAGTTTTCATCCTTCTAGTGTCAAGGTGGCTGCCATGCCTCTAAGCACTAATCCGTTCCATAAAGAAAGGTGTGAGAAAGAGAAATCCTGCTAAGGATGGTCATCCTACGTCTGTTTTATAGACTGTGGCATGGCCACCCTTGGCTATAAGATTGTTTGCAGCTTAGAAGCAGGAAAATACAAGGGAGGAGGGAATTTGGGTAGGTGCTTACTGGGACAATGTACATGTTAACAATATGCTTGGGGTGAACATGGGATACAAGGGCAGCACATAACTCACATTTGGAAGGTTAGGAAAGGCTTCCAGGTAGAGGTGACAACTACTCTGAGTCATGTGTCTGAGCCAGAGACAACCAGATCAACAGGAGAAGCTCCCCAGGAAAAGAATGTGGAGCACACAAAGGCAGGGAGGAGTGGGGCCTATGGCGGGCGTGCCTGGCTCGTAGAGTACAAAACTTGCACTGATGACAGCTAAAGTTGGAGAGAGATGCTGGGGCTGAGAAACCAGGACCTGAAAGCCACATTAAGGAGTTTGGGCTTTATCGTGTAGATCATGTTTTCAAGCATGAGGTGGAAATGGACAGATTTGCATTTAAAAAGCAGAGAACAGATTGGTAGGCAACTGAGATTGCAGTCAGAAGACTCTGGAACTTATACAAGGTGAGACACAATGGGGACCTTGACTTTAATCTTTAGTGGTGTAGAGGAGGATAAGGGTACAGATTCTAGACATATAAATAAAAAGAGGAATTGACATTTATTACTTGCAAATTGATTAGTTGTGGTGCTAAAGAAGTCTAAAGGTTGATTCCTAGGCTTCTGACTACGGCAACGAGAGTGTGACAGGGCCATTCACTGGGGCTGTGAAGATGGGAAGAAGAGCAACGTCAAGTAGCAGGGGGATATCTGAGATGGGAGCACAGGAGAGATGACTAATCCAGTCCTGGTTGCTAATGGAAGCATCCTAACTGGTTCCTCTGTGTCCAGTCTTGTTCTTTTCCATCCAGTCTTCACTCTGCAGCTTGAACAATACATATAAAATATAGAGAACCATGCTCTTCTACTGTTTTATTCATATCATTACAGTATAATTTTCTATCATCAATGAACATTAATTGTGTGTGTGGTACCAAGCCAAGGGCTGTATCTGCCTCACAGGGGTCCTCAAACTTTTTAAACAGGGAGCCAGTTCACTGTCCCTCAGACTGTTGGAGGGCCAGACTATAGTCTAAAAAAAAACAAAACTATGAACAAATTCCTATGCACACTGCACATATCTTATTTTGAAGTAAAAAAACAAAACGGGAACAAATAAAATCACACAGCCTCAAGTGGCCCGTGGGCCGTAGTTTGAGGACCCCTGCATAGATACTGCAACTGTAACTATCCTCATTAAAAAGGGTTCAGATGGATAAAGGAACTTTCCAAAAGTTTCTAACCTAGTAACCACCAGAGCTGGATTTTAAACTCACATCTGTCTGACTGCACAGCCTGTCTCGTTAACCACCACATTGCATTGTATTTTATGCTTAAATGTACATAGTGCTTCATATTCTTCAAGCTACTTTCTCACGCATTGTCTATTATTACTGCATTCTGCCCAATAACCACACAAGGTCATTTGGGTGGGTATCTTTTAACTGTGTAGAAGAGGAAGTCAAAGCACAGAAATAACCACGGAATCCAATTCTTTAATTAATTCAACCATCTATTCTGTAAATATTTATGAAGCAGACACTAATGGGGGAGTCTGATTGTAGAGTGAGTAAGTGACTTTCTCAAGGCTCCATGACTCCTTAGTGGCAAAGCAGCAATTAGAATCTGTGGGTCACAGTTTCTTGCGTTCTTGATGGGAGGGGAGAAACAATTGCAAAGATACTGAGAGTCTCAGCAAGTACTTGGCTTGCATCAGGAGTAAAAACAGAGTCCAGTTGTCCTCCATGTTGTCTTTCCTCTCCTCCTCTTGCCCACTTGGTTCTTAGAGGTAGATTTCTAAATAATAGGCCTGGCGTTCGGTAGCTGTGGCAGAGCTGTCAGATTTGGTCTGTGAAGCTTCATTCAATTGAAGTAGGAGGAAATGGTAGGACGTCCATGTCAGCTCAGGATAAGGATTTTTTTGAAAAACAATGGTGGCTGTTAAGAATGAAACAGAATTTCCCAGAGTGGTTCATAACCCCCACCTCAACACAGAGTCCAGTGGGCTTCACAGCCCTCTGTGGCTACACTTGTCTTAAATAATGGATGCTGCTTCTGCTGCTGCCAGAGATGAAATTAATTCCACATTAATTCTCTGCTTGTTTGAGTCACTTTAACTCCTTTTTTGAGTCACTTAAACATATTCAGACTCCCGGATGGAACCATCTGATTTGGAGAGTACATGTCACATGCTATGCTGGCTGCCAGGAAGCTGGATGAGAAAATCACCCTCCTCCAGACAAAACAGAAAAGAAACAATTGACCTTGAAGGTTCTTTCAAGTCTTAAGAAACTGTGATTCTGCAGATTTGGGCA
Source organism: Nycticebus coucang (assembly GCF_027406575.1). Classification (NCBI taxonomy): domain Eukaryota; kingdom Metazoa; phylum Chordata; class Mammalia; order Primates; family Lorisidae; genus Nycticebus; species Nycticebus coucang. The sequence goes on from NC_069781.1 coordinate 80,478,060, forward strand.
CATCATCTTGTCACTGATTCACCTGTCGGGGCAGGTATAGATATTTTAACTAATACCATGGCTTCAATGATAACTTCAATATCAGACTTCTTACAAAACATCTTTAAGTTGGTCCCTCCTCCCTTACAAGGTGTACCATAACTATAGGCAGTCCCAGGGTTTTACAAATGAGACAGGTTCTGTAGGTTTGTTTTGAAGTTGAATTTGTATGTAATTAGAACTGGCACATTTGATAACCTGTAATAGCCTCATCTGTAGGTGTGAGTCATATGTCAGTTGGATGTTTGTAACTTGGGGATTGCCAGTACAACCATAAAGGTTGAATAGAGCCTGTGTGGTCAATTACGGGTGCTGCTGGGTAAAAGCCAGCAGCCTAACTTCCAAGCAGTGCACAGCATGGCATTGTCCTGGTGGATTTATCAGCTTCTCATCTTCACTCATCTTCAGTTTTACATTTCCAGAAAGACCATTTTATCTGTGCTTCACAATTTATCTGACTCATGGAGATTGACTTGTGCTTTTTAAACTCATAAGAAAAGCCAGAATTCTAATTAGTTAATTTATAATGAGAAATACAATTTTCAAGCATACCAGACTGTCATGTCAGCCTAATAAAAGCATTCTCTCTCTGTAAAAAACCATATAGGATGCTGAACTATAATCAGAATAGTGTTTAATGTTTGGAATCAGACCAAGGGGAGTTGGTTATATGATTACAATGATTAATGCCCTTAGACTCTGACTGCCTGATTGTAATAGAACTCTTTTGGCTGTAATTGAGAGAAATACAATTAAAATTATTTTGGGCAAAAAGGGGAGTTTATTAAGAATGTTGGAGTACCTTGTGGAAGTCTGAGAAAGTCTGAAAGTCTGGCTTCAGAGTTCCCTGGAATCAGGAGTAGAAAACCTTCGGGATTCTCCTCCTGTTGGCTTCCCTCTGAGGACCAAATTCTCCCACGTGGTGGGAAACATTACATCCCTTGGTTGCCGTCCCAGGAGGCCCTTTCCTGTTGGTTTCCATTAAGAAAGGCAATCCCAGATGACAGTGCTGAACAGGCTGATATCTGGGCCTATCATCTGTCAGTAGGGACAGGAATGGTATAGCAGAGCCACATGGCCCCATTTGCTCCTGGTAGTTCCAGATGATGATTTAAAGTCATTCACATCCATGTAGTCCAGCTGTGCTCCCAGAACCAGAGCAAGCAGTCTGTGAACCAGGATACCTCTTCCCAAGGACAGGGCCTAGAACAAATCCCTCCCTTGTCTTTCTGACCTCTTCCTTTCCTGAGTTTCTCTAAAAGCCATTTCTCTTCTAATGGACTTGTTTATTTGTTTGTTTGTTTTCTGATACAGCTGGTATTTAAGCGAAAGATCCATGTTGCTTTCCCATGTTCTTATTCTTAAAAGACCACTTTAATTTCAAATTTGAGGAGCGCATAACATAGTCCTTATTTATCACTTGAGGATTATCACCCTGTTTTCACATTTAAAGGGGGGAGCACTCAACAAATTTGTAAGGAATTGACTAAACGTTGTTATTAAACACTATAAAAGTTTCCATTTTGGTTAGCCATGATGTCTTTTTAGAGAGATAATCTTAATTTTTAATCTTTTACCTCTATCTACTTTATATTCTCAGTATGGTAAACCTGTCTTTATATTTCAATTTTATTTTTGTTGCTTTAATCATTTAACAAATAGTTTTCACTGCCTACTTTGTATCAGACTCTGTGGTAGGAGGTGATAGTAAAGAGAAGAAGAAGGGCCTGAATGTAGGAGGAATAGGGTTCCGTCTGCTTTGAGTAGAAAGATACCTAAATACTGACTTGCAATGTCAGCCTGCTTGAAGCAACTCTCCAATATTTGATTGACAAGTTCCTTATCATCTATTAACACTTATACATACATTAAGATTATGGGAAAAAAAAAAGATTATGGAATATTTCCATTATATACAATATGGTTCAAATACCCATCTACTTATTGTCCTGTTATAATTTAAGTTAATATTTCTACCATATTTGCTTCAATAAAGAAATGATTTAGCATAGTTTATATTGCTGCCCAATATATCCATCTAAATGAAGAACATTAGCTTCCGAATTTTCACTTGGCAACAAGAAAACAAAACAAAACCAAAACCCCCAACTGCAGTGAATAGCCTTATACACATCTCCTTGAATATATTTTCAAGAGTTTCCTTATGCCCCATACATATATGGAATTACAACTTTTTTTTTTTTTTTTTTTGTAGAGACAGAGTCTCACTGTACCGCCCTCGGGTAGAGTGCCGTGGCGTCACACGGCTCACAGCAACCTCTAACTCTTGGGCTTACGCGATTCTCTTGCCTCAGCCTCCCCAGTAGCTGGGACTACAGGTGCCCGCCACAACGCCCGGCTATTTTTTTGTTGCAGTTTGGCCGGGGCTGGGTTTGAACCCGCCACCCTCGGCATATGGGGCCGGCGCCCTACTCACTGAGCCAAAATTGGTAGTCAGGTGTGATGGCTCATTCCTGTGATCCTAGCGCTTTGGGAAGTTGAGGCTGGAGGATGGTTTAAGGGCAGGAGTTTGAGATCAGCCTGAGCAATAGCGAGACCCCTGTCTCTACAAAAAAAAAAAAAAAAAAAAGAAAGAAAAAAATTAGCTGGGTATGGTTGTACACCCCTGTAGGACTCAGCTACTTGGGAGGCTGAGGCAGGAGAATTGCCTGAGCCCAGGACTTTGCGGTTGCAGTGAGCTATGATGATGCCACTGCACATCAGCCTGGATGACAGAGTGACACTGTATCTCAAAAAACAAAACAAAACAAAAAAAGTGTCAATTTATAATAAAATTTTTAGGAAGAGTAATAAGACAAATATACCTTCAGTTTTGCACCATTTTGCCACTAGTAGGGCTTGAACATAGTCTTTCATGTTTTCATAAATATTATAGTACTTTTAATTTTTATCAGTCTTCATGAATATAAAATGGTAGATCTTTGTTTTACTTTGCATTTCACTAATTAATGAATTTAAGACTAAATTTTAAAAGTTTATTTTCAAATACTTATTAGCCATTCTGGTTTCTTCTACTGTGCACTAATTTTCTAGCCTTTGCCCAAAATTCCATTGGAATTTTGTCTCTTATTGATCTGCAACAGTTTAAAAAATTTTTTTTCTGAGTACTAATCCTCTTTTGGTTAAATTGTTAATATTTCTTCTAGTCTATGACTTTTCTTGTAACTTCATTTATAGTGTCTTTTGATCAACAGGTTTAAATTATAATTTACTCAAGACCTATGTGTGAAATGCCAAACTGCAAATCTTTTAGAAATTACATAGTTGTCTATCCATATATACATATACATACATGGGTATGTAATATATAATACCATATACAAATATACATAACATTTTTTATAACACTAGACAACTAGTTTAGCACCATTTGATCTACTCTTTCCTGTCTAATTTGTAAAGCCATTTCCATCATACACCAAATTCTCATATTTAAGATCTATTTGTGGGCCTTATATTTTATTCATTTGATTTATTTATGTTTCCCTCAACCAAAATGATATTGTCTTAATTGTTACAACTTTATGTTAAACCTTGATATTTGGAAGAGGGAGTTTAAACATCTGATGCTTTTTTGATGTTGTCATGACTCTCCTTGATACTTTATAGAGTCAAGTGAAACTATTAGGATTTGTCAAATTTCAAAACAGCTTACTGGTGTTTGGAATTTCATTCCTCTATATTTGCTGAATGGAAATATATTCAATATATTATATATTGAATCATCATCATTATATTTTATGTCCTTTGATAAAATTTCATAATTTTCTCTATAAATGTCTTATGTATCCTCTGTTATATTGTTCTTATAGGAAACATTTTTGTTGCAATTATAAATGATATTTTTCCATTTTGATTATGCTTCCTAACTTCTTATTGCAGGTATGTGGATGTATGCTATTTTTGTATATTGGTCTTATATCTAACAACCTTGTTAAAACTTGCTTATTTATAAACTTGAGATTTATAGATTCTCTTGGATTTTTAATGTAAATAACCTTGTTATCCATGAAAAATGAAAATTTTGTTTCCTCCATAACAATTATTATACTATATTTATGCTTATTTTTCTTGATTGACTACCTTTTCTAGCCTCTGAATTACGTTATTGAATAGAAATTCTGAAGGAGGTCTGGGAATATTTGAGTAGGATTTTCATAAGCTTAGTATTGATTCTCATTTATTCTGTTCTTCTCATATTAATACTGCCTTTCTCTGTTCATTTTAAGAATGTTGGATGGTCCTGGACTAGTAGCCATCATAGGTAATTTTACTGAGGGGAAAATGAGAAGTTTGTGCAATTTGCTCAATATCTAAGTTCAAGAGAGCCCTCTTCTGTTCTAATAGTGAAGTGAGGTTTATTTAATGAATGATGTTTTTTGGGGTGGTGAGGAATAAAAGGGATGGATGTCTACTGACACTGTGATCCTGTCTTATGGCTCCATGATCCTTAATTTGGGTATTGGTGATTTCTTATTTTCGTTGCCTTCCTAGTTTCCCCTCTCTGTCCCAGAACCATTGCCTTCCCAAGACTCTGCCTTTGTGCTGGTTCTGGTGCTGCTTGCTTTCTTGGAAAGCCATGGTTCTGACTTTGTGCTGTCAGGCCTGTTTGCAGTGTTGCTTCATCATGGAAGGATGCTTTCTCTGAGGGCGATATACTCTATGTTCCATCTGAGCTAGGGACTCTTACCACCTCTCTTCTCTTCCATGTAATCCCTCTCCCTCATCCCTGGATTCTGCTTCCGCATGGGCTTTGATCTGGCTCATCTGATGTGGACTGTGCTCCTACTTAAATGTAAATTGAAGTTTGTGGTATTTTCTGCCTTCCATTATACTCTACATATGAATGATTGTGTGATTTTATTTGCTTTGCTATTGACCTGTGTGGGTTTAGAGAATATATGTGGATATTTGGAATCAGGGAACCAAAAGATTGAGGAATGTGGTATAGCCTTCCTCTATTACTGTGGATTTGTCATTTTACACTCACTTAGTAGCTGTCTTAGTTACCAAACTGTCTGTCGTGGTGTTGTAGTGCTTGTGTTCCAGTAACCCGTATTTTACCTAATGATGGAACCAAAGGCAAGATCAGTGGCATGAGTAATTCAGATATGTCAAAAGAGAAGCTGTAAAGTGCTTTCTTTAAGTGAAAAGGTGAAAGTTCTTGATTTAAGAAAAGAAAAAAATCATATGCTGAGGTTGCTAGAATCTATGGTAAAAGTTGAATCTCTTATCCATAAAATTGTAAAGAAAAAGAAAAGAAATTCATGTTGGTTGTGCTGTTGCACCTCAAAACTGCCAAAGTTGTAGCCATAGGGCATGATGAGTGCTTTGGTAAGATGGAAAAGGCATTAAATCTGTGGGTGGGAGACATGATCAGAAACATGTTCCAATCAAGGGCTCTCAGGGTCTGTACTGTCTGCTATTTCAGGCATCCCCTGGGAGCTTGGAACACATGGCCCCAGGATAGGGAGTGCTTCTGTAATTGAAGGAGGTGGCGGATAATACTGTACACAGAGCCTGGGAGGATTGTGGGGTTTAAAAATTGTATTAGGGCCAATCTTTCCTAAAATGTTTTTATTTCACATGAAGTATATACCACTAAAAATTTAAAATACCTTTTTGAAATTATTAATTTCTCAAACACTGACTTATCCCTCTTAGGTTTACATTGACAACATACTGTGAAAGCTATCCTCCACCATATGAGTATCAGCCAAGTGTGAGTACAAGAGCCACATTGTAATATTCCTGTACTTAAAGTGATTCTTTGCATTTAGTGTAAGTAGCCAAACTTAAGAAGAAAAAATAAATGGCTAAGATTTATGATATTTTATTTTCATCTAGAGATATTAGGTGTTTGCTAGAATGTTTTATGGTTATGATTTATGTTTTAAAGTTTATAGATTTCAGGGATAAAATATTGGCATCTCTAAAATGTATTAGTCACTTTCTTCTTCATTGTATTTTATTGTCCCCCCTTCCTGAATTCAATTTATCTGGAATAAGAACCTACTTTTCTATTCATTTGTATTGTATCAACACATAAAATTAAGTGGCTTAATTTAGCTCTGGAAATGTGTATGTTAATAAAGAGTCCAGTTTATGAGTTGAATATATTTGTACTTTAAAAATTATGCAACGGGAACAAAACAGGCAACTTTGTGTTTGCTTTTTTCTTGAATTCTCAGCAATTGCCACAGACATGGATAGGAATAGGAGACTTAGTTGTTTTTTTTTTATAATCAACTTTTAATTTATTTATTTATTAAATCATAGCTGTGTACATTAATGTGATCATGGGGCACCGTACACTGGTTTTATAGAACGTTTGACACATTTTCATCACACTGGTTAACATAGCCTTCCTGGCATTTTCTTAGCTATTGTGTTAAAACATTTATATTCTACATTTACTAAGTTTCACATATCCCCTTGTAAGATGCACCGCAGGTGTAATCCCACCAATCACCCTCCCTTCGCTCATCCTCTCCCCTCCCTCCCCTCCCTCTCCTTCCCCATATTCTTACGTTACAACTGGGTTACAGCTTTTGTATGAAAGCCATAAATTAGTTTCATAGTAGGGCTGAGTACATTGGATACTTTCCCTTCCATTCTTGAGATACTTTACTAAGAAGAATATGTTCCAGCTCCATCCATGTAAACATGAAAGAGGTAGAGTCTCCATCTTTCTTTAAGGCTGCATAATATTCCATGGTGTACATATACCACAATTTATTAATCCATTCGTGGATCAATGGTCACTTGGGCATTTTCCATGACTTAGCAATTATGAATTGGGCTGCAATAAACATTCTGGTACAAATAACTTTGTTAAGATGTGATTTTTGGTCTTCTGGGTATATGCCTAGTAGAGGAATTATAGGATTGAATGGCATATCTATTTTTTGATCTCTAAGTATTCTCCAAACATCTTTCCAAAAGGAATGTATTAATTTGCATTTCCACCAGCAGTGTAGAAGTGTTCCCTTTTCTCCACATCCATGCCAACATCTCTGGTCTTGGGATTTTGTGATATGGGCTAGTCTTACTGGAGTTAGATGATATCTCAAAGTAGTTTTGATTTGCATTTCTCTGATGATTAAAGGTGAACATTTTTTTTTTTCAGTTCTGTTTTTAACTTTTATTTATCCCTGTACGTTTCTTTCAGGGTTGTTTCTTTCTTTCTTTTTTTTTTTTTTTTCTTGTTGGGGATTCATTGAGGGTACAATAAGCCAGGTTACACTATTTGCAATTGTTAGGTAAAGTCCCTCTTGCAATCATGTCTTGCCCCCATAAAGTGTGACACACACCAAGGCCCCACCCCCCTCCCTCCGTCCCTCTTTCTGCTTTTCCTCACCCCCATAACCTTAATTGTCATTAATTATCCTCATATCAAAATTGAGTACATAGGATTCATGCTTCTCCATTCTTGTGATGCTTTACTAAGAATAATGTCTTCCACTTCCATCCAGGTTAATACGAAGGATGTGAAGTCTCCATTTTTTTTAATAGCTGAATAGTATTCCATGGTGTACATATACTACAGCTTGTTAATCCATTCCTGGGTCAGTGGGCATTTAGGCTGTTTCCACATTTTGGCGATTATAAATTGAGCTGCAATAAACAGTCTAGTACAAGTGTCCTTATGACAAAAGGATTTTTTTCCTTCTGGGTAGATGCCCAGTAATGGGATTGCAGGATCAAATGGGAGGTCTAGCTTGAGTGCTTTGAGATTTCTCCATACTTCCTTCCAGAAAGGTTGTACTAGTTTTCAGTCCCACCAGCAGTGTAAAAGTGTTCCCTTCTCTCCACATCCACGCCAGCATCTGCAGTTTTGAGATTTTGTGATGTGGGCCATTCTCGCTGAGGTTAGATGGTATCTCAGGGTTGTTTTGATTTGCATTTCTCTAATATATAGAGATGATGAACATTTTTTCATATGTCTGTAGGCCATGCGCCTGTCTTCTTCAGAGAAATTTCTCTTCAAGTCCCTTGCCTAGCCTGCGATGGGATCACTTGTTCTTTTCTTGCTTATACGTTTGAGTTCTCTGTGGATTCTGGTTATTAAACCTTTGTCGGAGACATAACCTGCAAATATCTTCTCCCATTCTGAGGGCTGTCTGCTTGCTTTACTTACTGTGTTGTTGGCTGTGCAGAAGCTTATTAGTTTGATCAGGTCCCAGTAGTGTATTTTTGAAGTTGCTTCAATTGCCCGGGGGGTCCTCCTCATAAAATATTTGCCCAGACCAATTTCTTCAAGAGGGCGGCGCCTGTGGCTCAGTGAGTAGGGTGCCGGCCCCATATGCTGAGGGTGGCGGGTTCAAACCCAGCCCCGGCCAAACTGCAACCAAAAAAAAAAAAAAAAAAGCCTGTGGTCCCAGCTACTCGGGAGGCTGAGGCAAGAGAATCGCTTAAGCCCAGGAGTTGGAGGTTGCTGTGAGCTGTGTGAGGCCACGGCACTCTACCGAGGGCCATAAAAGTGAGACCCTGTCTCTACAAAAAAAAAAAAAAGAGTTTTCCCTGCACTCTCTTCTAGTATTGTTATAGTTTCATGTCTTAAGTTTAAATCTTTAATCCAGTGAGAGTCTATCTTAGTTAATGGTGAAAAGTGTGGGTCCAGTTTCAGTCTTCTACAGTTTGCCAGCCAGTTCACCCAGCACCATTTGTTAAATAGAGAATCTTTTCCCCACTGAATGTTTTTAACTGGCTTGTCAAAGATCAAATAACGGTAAGTAGCTGGGTTAATCTCTTGGTTCTCTATTCTGTTCCATACATCTACCTCTCTGTTTTTGTGCCAGTACCATGCTGTTTTGATCACTATCGATTTATAGTATAGTCTGAGGTCCACTAGCGTGATTCCTCCTGCTTTGTTTTTATTTCTGAGTCATGTCTTGGCTATTCGAGGTTTTTTCTGATTCCATATAAAACGAAGTATTATTTTTTCAAGATCTTTAAAGTATGATAGTGGAGCTTTAATATGGATTGCATTAAAATTGTATATTGCTTTGGGTAATATGGACATTTTAACAATGTTGATTTTTCCCAGCCATGAGCATGGTATGTTTTTCCATTTGTTAATATTTTCAGCTATTTCTTTTCTTAGAGTTTCATAGTTCTCTTTATAGAGATATTTCACATCTTTTGTTAGATAAACTCCCAAATAGTTCATCTTCTTTGGCACTACTGTGAATGGAATAGAGTCCTTACCTGTTTTTTTCAGCTTGACAATTGTTGGTATATATAAAGGCTACCGATTTATGGATGTTGATTTTGCAACCTGAGACACTGCTGTATTCGTTGATCACTTCTAAGAGTTTTGTAGTAGAATCCCTGGTGTTTTCCAGATATACAATCATATCGTCTGCAAAGAGCGAAAGTTTGATCTCTTCTGACTATATATGGATATCCTTGATCGCCTTTTCTTCCCTAATTGTGATGGCTAAAACTTCCATTACAATGTTAAAGAGCAGTGGAGACAATAGGCAGCCTTGTCTGGTTCCTGATCTGAGTGGAAATGATTTCAATTTAACTCCATTCAATACGATATTGGCTGTGGGTTTGCTGCAGATGGCCTCTATCAGTTTAAGAAATGTCCCTTCTATACCAATTTTCTTAAGTGTTCTGATCATGAAGGGATGCTGTATATTATCAAAAGCTTTTTCTGCATCAGTTGAGAAAATCATACGGTCTTTGTTTTTTAATTTGTTTATGTGCCGAATTATACTTATGGATATATGTATATTGAACCAGCATTGACACCCTGGGATAAAACCGACTTGGTCATGATGTATAATTTGTTTGATGTGTTGCTGGATTCTGTTTGTTAGGATCTTGTTGAGTATTTTTTGCATCTATAGTCATTAGTGATATTGGTCTATAATTTTCTTTTCTTGTTGGGTCTTTTTCTGGTTTGGGGATCAGGGTGATGTTTGCTTCATAGAACGTGTTGGGTAGTCTTCCTTCTTTTTCTATATTTTGGAACAGGTTGAGTAAAATAGGTACTAGTTCCTCTTTAAAGGTTTGGTTAGAATTCTGACGTGAAGCCATCTGGTCCCAGGCTTTTCTTTTTAAGGAGATTTCGTATGGTTGATGCTTTTTCAGAACTTGATATTGGCCTGTTCAACATTTCCACTTGATTCTGGCTAAGTCTTGGAAGGTGACGTTCTTCCAAGTATTGGTTAATTTCCTTCAGATTTTCATATTTCTGAGAATAAAGTTTCTTGTAATATTCATTAAGGATTTTTTGAATTTCTGAGGAGTCTGTTGTTATTTCGTCTTTGTCGTTTCTGATTGATGAGATTAGAGATTTTACTCTTTTTTTGCTGGTTAGGTTAGCCAAAGGTTTATCTATTTTATTGACCTTTTCAAAAAACCAACTTTATGCTTCTAACACTCGAATTTAATGAATGCTTGTATTACATTTATTGAATACAAAAAATATTTTAAATCATAATAACAGTGGTTGGTTAAATAACAAGAATAGTGATTGAATACTAACATAGAAGTTACCACACACATAAACAAATGTATGACTGACAAAGGAAAGAGACCTTTTATTTACTTGCTACAGACTTCAGCATGTGGCCTTAGCATAGACACAGTTCACGATTCATTCTACCTCCCATGCATTTTTTGAAGAAATATGGAAATATTTGGATATATATTACTTCAAACATTGTACATGAATTAAGACTTTATTAATTTTGATATTACGGTCTCTTAAATTTGCGTAATTCTTGTAATGTGGGACAGCATTACAGGAAATAAATGGAATGCAGATTATCACACCATATTTCTAGCCATACCTAAGAAAATACAGATTATTAGGAAGCTAAGAAGGTGTTTCCAAGGAGAGAAATGGAAGAGAATCACACACTATTTCCTCTGCACTGCACCTCTTACACCAGAAGCTTATTACAGCTCATCTCAATTTCAATTAAAGATCCTTTCCCTTAAAATCTTTCCCATTTTCTCCGAAGAAGGTGCATTAGAGGATTGGTCCAAGGCTGGCTGTTTGGTATGTGAGCCTTTGCGACAAGGAAGAAATAAGCTGAGGACAATGGTAGGAAGTTGACAGCACACACTCAGGAAAAGAAAAGAAAAGAATGAGTTCAGTCATGAACCAGCAAACTCAGGATGCGCAAGGGTCAAAGGAATGAAGTGTTGATTAACAAAAGAACAAATATGACAATAGTGTGAGGGAGTTGAAGAAGAGGCAGTAATGATGAAAGAGGGTAAATTGGAATTCATTATTTCAGAGGTAGGACAATTCTGGGGAATGACAGAGTGTAGGGTGTGGCCTTGGCAGTAAGTTTCTAGAGTGGAATTAAATTCATTGACTTTGGAAGGTGAAGGAATGGTAAACCAGAATGTTGGTTAGATACAAAATGTAGGTGTTGGAAATTAACCTACAGAAGGGTGGGATCAAAGACTGTTGAGTCAGATGTCCAAGCCCTCAGTGAACTTCAGGGAGCACCTTGGAAGCCAATGTGTCTTCCTAACCTTGTAGCTACCTTTTGTGTACATCTGGTTCATCCGTATTGAGTGTGAAGTGCTCTTTTGTTTTTCTAAATAGAGCTGCCTTTTGAATTATTTTCATACATGATATTTTTAAAAAGCCCCCAGTTACATCTTGCTCATTCAGAGATAGAAAACTGAGAAAGCTTTTAATAGATAATTATGTTTTAGAATTGGTATGCATCCCAATTGATCACAGGGGCTCCATGTTATTTTATATTGAAGAAGAGAAACTGTATCTGTTTTGACAGTTTTTGCCAACAATGGCAGGGACTCAGTGCACTGGTACAGACATAGCGTTGTTAAAATGTTGATATTTATGTGCTGGTTGAAAATTAGCTGTGATCTCAAGTCTCTCAGGACCCTGCAGGCCCAGCCCCGCCCTGGACTCCCAGGACTCAGGGTTGTTGCATGCTGATTTTCCTGGGCCTTACACGTTTGCCTTCATGGGCCACTTCTTCCACTAAGAAAAAAGTTAAACTATATTTTATAACTGAGTTGGTATAAAGACAAATATAATCAAAATTGAATTATCTGTTTTTTAATTCAAAGATTATTAAAGAATATATTTCTTAGGCTATATTTCTCAATTGCATTTTATAAAGAATACCCATCTTTTCCCTCTTCTTTTATACTGTTTGAATCATTACCTATTTTTGACTATGTTATTTTATGGCCATGCAATATGATCATATTATTGTTAATCCTTCTTAAATTATTAGCAAATAGTAATGGGTATTGTTATGTCAGACTAAATCGCACAATATGCTTTTTTTCACCCCTGGGAAATAATCCTGAACTTATATGCCATATTTTAAGAAAAATTTCCTGTATAATAGTTGCCATTGATTTCCACCCTGAGATGTTTATGGATATTATATTACTAGCATCATTTTCTGGCTTAACCACAAGTTTCTATTATTTGATAGAGTTTGTTTTTCAGAGTGGCATCTGCACTTTTTTTTTTAGAGATGAGGCCTCACTGTGTCACCCAGGCTGAAGTTTACTGGCCCGATAAAAGTTCATTATAAATTTGAACTCCTGGCCTCAAGGAATCCTCCCATCTTGGCCTCTCAGAATGCTGGGATTATAGGTGTGAGCACCAGCATATCTGAACATTTTTATACAATAAAATACATAACATAAAATTTCCCATGTTAACCTTTTTTGAGTGTGCAATTCAGTGGCATTAAGTACATTCATGTTATTATTATATTCATTTTTAAAAGTTCTGATTTTAAAAGAAACTAAAACCTGGGCCACTAAAAGTATCATGGGTCTGTGCTTCCTGTGTCTGCTGGCTAAACTGGTTCAGCCTGTGAACCTCCTAGAAGCTGGGTCAGGACTTGGCTGACCAGGGACCTCTAGGATTCGCCCAGTTGGCCTGGGTGATAAATACTCCAGGTATCATCCCAGATCAAAATGCAGCTTGGCTAGAAATCAGAGACGGGAGTGCAGGCAGTATCATTAGGAACCCTTTATAGTTTAATTAGGCTCTTTCACATAAAAGAAATTTCCTGAGGGCCGTAATTTCCTTTACTTTTCTGCTTCCCAGAAAGGATGCCTAGGAAAGAAGACAGAGAAAGAATGGGCTTGCTGAAAAAGAACAGGCTGAGGCTTCTCTACAAAGCCGCTGTTGTTGGAACTAGATCAGCTTTCAATTCCCAGTTGTTTTGGTGCCTTCTTTCTGACACTTTGCTCTAGTTTGTGTCTCTGTTGTCTGCCCCACTTTAATTTCTGTATGGACAGTCTTTTAATTTTCTTCTTCTTTACTTTGGTTGTTAAAAAAAATCATAGCAAGAAAAGTTGTGCAAATCCATCTGGCCACATAGAATAATCAGGCATAAAAACCTTTAGTGTAGAATAAAGTGTTTTGCCAATTTTTTCCTCTGGAAAATTAAGGCTAAAACTTAACTAAGGAATGTTGCAGACTTCCTAATGTATCTTCATTACTTTCATTCTAGGGCTACTTTTATTAGTACTGCATCTGAATATATCTACTGTGTAATTTTCTTTGTTTTTTGTTCCATTAATGTTCTCATTCACCATGCAAAAGAATAATTGCCATTTGCTGAATATTCTTGTTTACCTTATCATATATACTATTGACTGAAATGAAACAAGTGAGAGTTTTAGAATCTTCTGCAAATAAGGTAGTGGTAGGAGGTGGAATTGGAGAAGAGGAAAGGGGCCATGTGGTTGTACCTAGTATTTTATAATCCATGCTGGAGTGTTCCATAATGCTACGGCTAGTTAACTGTGGAACCAGCTCCCTTGGCAGCCCCTACAATCCCATGACTTGGGTTCTGGAGGAGAGGGTGGCCTTTCCAGCCTAAACATCTTGCCTGAAACACCTCAGTGTACATTGTCCATATATGTGCTGACCTTATTGTATCCATGAAAGCATGGTTTTGTATAGCTTAATAGGCAAACAGTTCCGGTTCTGAGTCTCATATCATCCTGCCAACACTAAGAACCACATTTCCTAGGCGCCAGCTTCAATCTCAGAATCTGCTGGTAGTTGCTTATATGGCTCCCTAGAGCTCCGGTAGTTTCCCCAGCTGATTGAAATACAATAGAATTTGCCTTATTGGTTAGAGCAGACAATGCAGTTGCTGGCAGATGGGTGGCAGGAAAGAAGAGAGGAAAGATGGATGAAAGGAAGAGAGGAAGGGAGAGAGGAGAGAAGAAATAAAGGGAGGGAGAGAGGAATGAACTTATACTTATTGTCTGCCATGTTCCGGGCACTGGCTTGGTTATCTCACATGTCTTTAGCTGACTTAATCCTCTCAATTACCTGAGGAGAGCAACCTATTGGAATTATATGTTGAGGATCCCATGTCCCAGAGAGGTTAAGTATTGGTAATAACAACAGATAAGTGTCCAAAGTGGACCCAGCTCTGACTCCAGACAGCATGTTTTTAGCCAGTTTGTACAAACATGATTCAACAATTATATACTTAACCTTTGTAGGTCTTGGTCCTCCCACATTCAGATTAGTAGGTTGGACAGTATGATGGTTAATTTCACGTGTCAATGTAGCTAGGCTATAATGCCCCATTTAGTCAAATGCTAGTCTAGATGTTGCCATGAAGGTATTTTGTAAATGTAACACTTATAACCAATTGACTTTAAATATCAATAGATTATCCTCAATAACATGGGTGGATCTCATCCAATCAGTTGACAACCTTAAGAGCAAAAATACTAACGTTTCCTGGAGAAGAAGGAATTCTGCCGTGAGACAGTAATAGAAATCCTGCCTGAGTTTCCAGCCTGCCAACTTGCCCTATGGATTTAAAACTTGGCAGCCCCTACAATCCCATGAGCCAATTTCTTAAAATCAATCTTAATTTCTGTCTCTCTTATACATGCATATATTCTCTTGGTTCTATTTCTCTGGAGAACCTGACTGATAGACAGAATGATCTTTAAAAGCTCTCTGGCTCTCAAATTCTACTATTTGATTTGATTTGATCTCATTGATCCTGTGCCATTGAAATACACATTTATTTGTGATCAAGTAATCTTTTTGATTAACGATTTGGCAGACATTTAATTCAAGTCTACTCTGAAATTAGGAGATAAATATTTTAACTTTCTGAAATTGCTCATCATGTATATCACCAATTAGAGAGAAATGATAGGGTCTCAAATCTCAGGAAATTCAGATTCTGAGGATTTATTTTTAATGCTGTGGCCTTTTAGTGGGAAGATACTCTGTTTCTCTTGAAACTTTATTTTTGCTTATATTGCCTTCTGAATTTATACAGTTTATTAACCACAACCAAACTTTAGTTTCGAGAATTTGGGATTATGAGAAATTTTATTTTCTTCCTTTTGATTATCTTTAATTGTAGAGAGGGAAAAAAAGTTTTGAAAATTGGGAATCCTAGACCTCAAATTTATACATAACCCATTAATTCTCACCATTATAAACCTAAGACAGTGGCAGAGGTAAATGTCCTCACATAATATGGCCTGAAGAATAAGAAAAATGATATTTCTGTTTTACTTGATTGAATTGATGCCACCAATCAAAATGTGTGCATTAGAAAGAAAAAAATGTATTAGTAGTGAATGTTTAGTAGCAGGTTGCCTGGTTTTTGCTTCTGGCCATAACTAATGTTTGTGTGATTTTCATCTTTAAACATCTGCTTATTCTCTGAAGTGCTTATTTATGTAGCTCTCCATATTTTTCTTTATAATGAAACCTTAGTATGTTGATTGGATTCATTAATGGTACAGATATATTTATACCCACAGCCTAAACTCCTTTGTACCTTCCATGGCTGTTTTCCTCTGGTTAAGAGTCTCATGTTCTATGAATACCTGTATTTGTTACAAATACTTCGCCCTCCTAAAATTTTATCAAATAACTAGGGGTAGTAAATGTTTCTTAAATACACAACAAAAATATAGTCCATATTGATATGGCCACATTTGCCGATTACTCTCGTTTGTGATGCAGTCACAGAGAGAAAAACTATCTAGTGGAAGTAAAATCTTTGAAATTTAGTGGAGGAAATAAATGAGGGGATCTGTCTGAGATGATTGTCCTCTACTGGTCCCCAAGGTGGATAAGGTGGATTTGGCTATAGAGGACTTGCCTTTCTCCTCCCACACCCTCTGCATGTGTCCTTAGAATATAAACTTATCAGTGAAAGGCAGGTCCTCAGTCAAGTGCAAGTAAGATACAAGTGATAAAGACTTTTATCCATGATATATACTGAAAATAGTGAAACAAAATATCTCAGCAATTTACTTTTATATCTGCTTTCATTCCATCCTATGTGACATTCACATAAATAAGCCTTCTGCCCAAATACCCTTTTAAAGAGTAAATGGAATACCAAAATGAGCATATTTATAGGCATCCTAGGGAAGAAGAGTCTTTCCTGTACTCACGCCAGGTGGCTAATAGCTGTCTTTAATGGTAGACACAAGGCTAGTTTGCAGTGACTGATTTGGTCAGGAAACATAATCCATTATGCATTTTTATGGATGATCTGGATGAAGAAATTGAGACTATGTTTTCAAATTACCTTATAATATTAAATTGGAGTTACTGATGTTCTAGAAGGCAGGCCTGAAACTGAAAATGACCTTGAAATATAAAACAATCCCAGAAAATGAAAGATCCTAGAAAAAAAGGATAAAACCAAATAAGAATAGGTATTACCAAAGATCAGGAAAAAACTTTGGTAAAGACTGGGTATACAGTTTATTAAGGAACAATAGTGTCGTTTTATTCTGAAAAAAGGTGCGGATGGTGCTTTGAGGGTGTAGTACCCATTGGTGGGGGGGGTGGTGGAGGTGGGGCAGCATCTAAGAGCCCATCATTTAAAGATACATTGACACATTTTACTGATGGAAATGGCAAAACCCCTTCATAATGAGGGAAGGTCAACTGGGGGAACTACTCATGAAGAGAATCCTCTTTTAATGTCCTAACGTATCTTGCCATGATCTGTTAAAGAAAAAGATAAGAAAGAGAAGAAAGCTTTCTTGGCCAATTTTCCCCAACAGTGATTCTTTGGCCGTAAGGTTAGAGCTTTCTGTTTCTGCAGGGCCTGTTTTGCCTTCAGCGTTCCTTTCTCTGACACTTTTTCTTTTCCTCCTTTTACCAGCATGATTTACTGAATTTCCTCAGCCCTCTACAGAAGCACATTTAAAGATAACTGGAAATGGATTAACCCTGCTGTGTTCTGTCAGCTCGTCTCCCTCTCATATTGTTTTAGAAGTTGCCGATTGTTGGCTACCACTGCATTCTTCAACCTCCCTCCTGCTTCAGAACCTGTGGTGTTGCAACTCTTTCTCTTTCTCTCTCCTCTGTCCTCCATGGCTTCTTTATGGAGCCAACCATGGCCATTTCCAACATCTGGGCCCCAGAACCCTGCTCTTCTAATTTTATACAACCTCAGGCAACTCATCTGCTCCCAGGGCTCTGCACCCATCATCTTTTGGAAGTAAACTTCATTGTTATATAATTTCAAACTTAGAGGAAACTTTCAAGCATTGCACAAAGAGCTCCCACATAATGTTTCCACAGAGTGACCTGTTGTTTACCACAAGAAAATATTCTAGACACCTCATGCCCCTCTACCTCTAAGTAGTTCAATGTGAATGTCCTAAGAGCAAGGACATGTAGCTGTAGTGCAGTTTTCAACCTCAGAGAAATGGACACAGGACAATTGTGTAATCCAAAGTCCACATTCAAATATCATCCAGGGCCTCAAAACATTCTGCACAGCTAGTTCTCCCCCTGCCGATGATCACTGCTGTGCAGAGGGCAGTGACTTCTCTCCAGACCATCTGTCCCACAGCACCACCTTCCAAAGAAATATTTTGTACTGACGTCATCTCAAATTTAAAATGTCTAAAATGTGACTCATCATTTTTTCCCCCAAACAAGTCCTTTCCTATCTCCTGTCTGTCTTATTCTTGTTAGCGTTATTCTGACTCTCCCAGGCATCCAGGTTCAAAGCTATGAATAATCTTTGGTTCATTATCCCCAGTTTGCCATGTGAGCTCTAAGTTCTTCCAAATGACTCTTTTCAGTATGGTTTTGCCTGAGCCATCGTGCTCTAATGCCCACCCACTCCTCCCCACAGACAATTCTTCCAATTACCCTTAGTTATAAGTACCACGCACTAACCGATTGTGCCACTGAAGCTCCCAGTTACCCTTAGTTATTTGAAGAGCTCAGAAAAAAAAAAAAAAAAAAAAGAGCTTGCAGTGCTCATCTTATCTTTAAGTAAACTTTGTCACAGCTCAGTGTCTGTGTAGCATCAAATAGTGGGCTAGCCAACAGCAATGTGGTAATTCACAAATCTGTTTCTGTATATAATTTCTAAACATTTCTCCCATCCCCACTAAATAAATGTTTCACAAATAAACATTTGAGCAAAAATAATTTTTTGTGCAAAAATTATGTTAGGGTGTTGAAAATATCTGTCCACAACTCATATATGCAGAGGAAATATACGTGCATCTAACTGGTAACTAGCCTTCTTCCTGAGCCCACCAGCAGTGGGAAAACACTGAAAGTTTAATCTTTCTAAAGCTTAATCTGATCCCTTAATTTAAATAGTTCCTATAGGAAGTGTTTAATTTCTCTTGAAGAAAACTCTCATTTTCTCAGAGATCCTGTTCCATCGCCTGTGTGCAGAAAGGAGGTAACACAGTAGAAATGAGACTCATATTATCCTTTTAACCCCCTGCTTACAATGATGACCCTTGGCTACATCTAGAAAGTTGGCTTTCAGGATAAGGATTACCTGATCAGAACAGCTCCCTGTTTATTAGTGTAAACAATATAGTTTGTGCTGAACACCTGCTGGAAGTCTGAAATTTTGGTACATACGAGGCAGAGGGTGCCTCGGAGTAAAAGCCCTGGGCACGGAGTCTCTAATGAGCTCCCCAGCAGACAGCACTTCACAACCCACTGTTGTGGGAATTACACTCACCCTATGTGACTCCACTGGGAGAGGTCTCTGGGAAGTTTGCTCTGGCTCCTCTGGCTGTTAGTCCATACACCTTTCCTGTGCTTTGTATTCTTTTTCTGTAATAAATCATTGCCATGCATACATTGTACAGACAGTCCCCAACTTACAATGCTTCAACTTACCATTTTTGACTTATGTTGGATTTATCAGGGTATGAAGTGCATTGCAACTTAAGATATTTTCTACTTGGATGGATTGACTGGGACATAAATGCACTGTAAGTTGAGGAACTTCTGTTTCTGTGTGTGTGTATAAAAAATATCAAACCTGGGGGTGGTCTTGGGAACCCCAGTACACCCTACTCTTCTCCCTAATATCAGGAGAAACATTGCATTTTCTAAAAATAGCTGCAACTTGTGCTCTCCCCCATGTGCTCTCACAATGAGACTTTGAACACGTTTCCCATTGAGAGGAGGTGTCTGGGTTCTCTCCTCGAGAATCTGGGTAAGCCCGTGTAGTTATCCCAGCCAGTGGCTGCAGCTGAGGTTCAGCAACAGCCAGCATTAACTACTAATCAGAATGAGAAATGTTCCCAGCCCCTACCCCTCAACTCACCCCTGACTTTCAAGTCCTCCTAGCTGAGCCCCCAGACATTGTAGAGCAGAGAGATGCTGCCTTTGCTGTACCCTGTCCAAATTCCTGACCCACAGAATCTGGAGGCAGAATAAAGGCCTATTTTTGTACATGCCTATGTGGGTGCAGGGTGGTTGTTATGCAGGAGTAGTAATGGCATCTTTCTACATTGGCAACAGATGGATTGAAAGATGTGACTCAGCATCCTGATGTCCTGATGACAGAGGGGAGAGCAGGGTTTTGCATGTGGTGTTCTGTGCCTGTCCTGGTCTCTGGGGTGATATCTTTAGTCCACATGGTTGCTGTTTCCCTTGCTGGCATCAGTGACTAAACTATGTGGACTCTGTAATTAGCAGTCTTTGTCTCTTTGTCTCTGGGCTTGATCAGAGCCCAGAAGGCATGTCTGGGATGAGTCGGCCTCATTGCCTCTCCTGTAGAAGTAAAAGAAGAGTCATTGTAGACTCCACTGGAGCCTTCTGTGACTCTTACTCAGTTCCAGCTCCAATGTTCAGCACTGCAGCCACTGTTTGCATCCCCCTCTGCAGATATCCAGCTATTTCAGGATCTTGTCTATGCCATAGGATACCCAAAGCGGCTCAAGATAGATGAATTTTAGAGGCCTCCCTACCTTACCATGCTGGGGAAAGGAGAGGGCAGTTAATGATGTGATCTAGTTGGAGGGTTCTCAACATAAATAGGGGCTGAGAAACCCCATGTGTCTTCTTGCCACCATTATCATTTATCTAATGCATTTCCCTCTGACAAGTTCAAAGGGACTCTGCCTGATTCAAGTCCAGGGATGGGAAAATAGGGAAATACATCTTTCTGCTTACCTTCCCCCTTGTGTTTTCCTCCCCACATAGACTCTTCCTTCTCTCCCCTCTCTTCATTCCAACTCTTCTGTTTGTCTTCATGGCAAAGGGGATTCCTCTATGAATCTGGAGAACTCTATCATCTGAGTCTCCCAGACTGGATCACTGATGTTCTAAAATCCTCAAAACTGTGAGTTGGACCACAAGGCTATTGTCTTGCTCAGAAACTATTTTGTATGTTAGAAGTTGATACTACTTTGCTCTGTGGTTGGTTGGCAGTTTTCTGAAACAAAGGGCAAATAGGTGGTTACATACACCAAAAAGGGAAAACATACTAATAATTTTTCAATTATTACCTTCTTTATTGGTTTGAGCAGTCACCAAACTGTTTGCTTATCAAGATGCCCATCACCGTGGGAATGAACTGCAGTCAATATTAAGATCCTTGAAGGCTATTCTTGGTGCACCTGCTTTTTTTCTACTCTGTTTCATGCCTTTTGTATTAAACTTTGGAAGGCATACTTGCTCTGCTTTCTTATAATAATTATGTCCTCCAGGTTTCTAGTAATTTATCTTAATTTTTGGATATCTACTTTGTTCACCTATTTCATATTTGTATCCTCCTGATTCCCAGTTGTACATTTAGTCACAAATTTACTGTTTGCCACCACTCCTCCTATTTGATGTGCCCTGTTCCCTTCATTATGACCTATTTCCTTGCTCTGATTCCAATATTGCAGGTTATTCAAGTATACATTGGTTAAGATGCTTTTAGTGAGATGCACAAAACCCAGCTCAAACTGGATCAAACAATAAAAGCAATGTATTGGGGCGGCGCCTGTGGCTCACCAGTCCCATATTCTGGAGGTTCACCACCTCGGTTTAAACCCAGCCTCGGCCAAAAACCACAAAAAAAAAAAAAAAGCAATGTATTGGCTCATATTTTTTTAAAAGTCAAATTTCAGGAAGGGATTGGTAGAGCAGTGCCACCATGTTTCTTGCTGGCTTTCAATTCTGCCTTTTATGGTGATGTTGGGATCATGCTAGACTGACTGTAAGAGGGTTGCCAAAAGCAACATGGACTGGATGCTTCTTCATTTGTCTAATAGTGGAAAAAGAGCTTTTTTTCATGCAAATCATTGAACAAAATGTCCTGGGCTTTAATCTGTTTGGAAAAATTCCAGTCACATGCCTAACCCTGAACCTGTCACTATCATTTAGAGTAGGGTGAGACTATCCTGATTGTCTCAGGTCAATGAGATACTGCCCCTAGACCTGGGACTGCAGTCAATGCTACTCAAACTGTGTGGTTGCCACATGCTGGGAAATGAGAGAAGTGGATTCAGGAGTGAGCTGGAGCCAGCTCTTCACCGTGTGCATGAACCGATTATACTCATGTATTCCTCAGTGTCCACTGACATCATGCTGGTAACTCGAAGTCAGCCAAGTAGGAGTATTTACACCACAGAAATTGGCAGATGTTACGCTTTTTTATTTTTTTTTTCTGCAGAGCTGGTTTATTAATACAGCACTGATAATGGAGAGTGACCCAGTGTAACATGTGTTAACAGACAGCAGCCTCTTACTAGTTTTTCTAACTTCAGAATTGCTCCCCAAATGCATTTGCTCTTTTTAAAATAACAACTTTGCTGAGATATAATTTCACATATCATAAAATTCACCCCTTGCAAGTGTCCAATTCAGTGATTTTTAGTATATCCACAGGGTTGTGCAATCATCACCACAATTTCAGAACATTTTCATCACCCCCCAAAGAAATCCCATACCCATTAACAGTCACTCTTCATCTTCCTGTTCACTGGAAACCATTAATCCACTTTTCTGTCTCTGTGGATTTGCCTATCGTAGACATTTCATATAAGAAGTCATATAATACATGGTCTTTCTGTTTAGCTTCTTTCACTTAGCATAAGGCTTCCAAGTTTCATTCATATTGTAGCATGTATCAGTATTTTGTTCCTTTTGTTGCCAAATAATATTTTATTGTATGTGTAGACACATTTATGTATCCACCCAATGGATGGCCTCTGAGTTAATAGAGATCCTACTCTAATTAGGGTTCGGGAATCCACACCTCACACCTCTGGCATCAGAAGTTTGCAGTACTTTTGCTGCCAGAATCATTTTTCTAGAATAAGACTTAATCGTCTTGTCACTCACCTCAAAAAGATAAATCCTCCTCTCTGCCCATGAAATGTGTAGATTTTCATTAGAAGCTCTATCAGTTTACAGCAGGGCTAGGAGGGAGAAGACCCCGCCTTCCTCTGAGATGGCAGCTTGCACTAGTGACACCCAGCCGATCACCCCAAAAGCCCAAAGAAATAGCCAATGACAAAAGCTAAAGCCCAAACTATATAGAATAGCGCCAAAGATATTATGTAGCTTTATGGTCTTATAGTTTACATTTCTTTCCATCTCTTGACTATTAAAAGCTTTGTGAAACTTATAGAGAGACAAAAGGTTTTACAATCAGGCAGACAGACCTAGTTTATATTCCTGGCATCGTCACTCACTTACTACCTTTCTTTAAATTCTCTTCTGAGATTTTTAAGCAAATCATCCTTTCTTATATGTAAAGAGGGAGTAATAATTCCCATCTCAGATCCCTTTTTATGGATAAAAAGGTATAAACACTCAAGTACTGTGCCCAACTCATAATAGGCACTCAATAAATAAATGGACACTTTTTATGGTTGAACATATGGTTAAGATTTCAATTATTTTCAACAAACCAATCTAAGATCTGAACTACTTTGGTGTTCTCTCATTGTTTTATAGCTTTGGTGATTTAATTTCAGTATTGTCTTAGTGCTTTAAAATTAGAACCAATTTAAAGCAGGAATTAGACAATCACTTAAAAGGCTTTACTTTCCATGTCTGCGATCACCCATGGTATAATCTGAATCCATATTTCCTTTGGGAAATGGTCAATGATAATGTCTCATTTTATTACAATGTAGTTTTTATGAAGTAGCCTAAGGATAAATATCCTAAAGTCTATACTGGGTTATGTTGAGGTAAATATATCATTAGAATAAATATTAAAGCTTTGCATTTCCCATTGTCATGGGAAGTATGACTTTGTAGCAATTATTGAATATACCCCCCAAGATATTATTCTTTGGAATAGTCATAACTTATATTTTAAGAAAGGTGTTGAATTATAGTTAAGTTGTAATTGTTTTGGTCTTATATAGATGATCATAAGATTTACATTGTTCTTTATGGTGTTTGTAGTTTTTACATGTATAATAATTTAACTTTTAGTTTTATAAATAAAACAACCACAAACTAGACTCTTCTTTCGGTATTTGAAATACTTATAAATGCAATAGCCATTTCGTTCCATTGAAGTGTTTGTTATTTGAGAGACCAAATTAATCAATTGTTAAAAATTAATCTTTGATCATAAGAATAATATATTAAAAATCAACTTTTGACGATCACTTCCTTTTAATTCAATGTTATTTCTTATTTCCTTCCCATAGGGTTATCCCTGTCAACATGTATATTCCATAGTCCACAGAAAATGCCGTTCTCAGTTCACAGATCTCGATGGTTCCAAAAGATTTGGCATCAACACTTGGCATGATGAGAGTGGGATTTATGCTAATTCGGATGTAAAACAAAAGTTGTACCCCTTGACTGGTGGTCCTATTGTACCCTTTTAAAAATAATGTATGAAATCAGAGTCTCTGACTAATGAAAGAAGAATAGAAGCAACAGTTAATGATTTTCTATCTTAATAAATGCAATGTAAATGTCACTATACTGGATTCCAACAAGCACACAATCTTATATTCGAGACCAATGCTTACATCCTTATTTTCATAAGATACTCTAGTATTTTCCAAAGTTTAGTTATACATACCACTGTGGATATATCACACACTTCTAGGTAGTATTTGGTGGAATTTAATTTAGTAGACTGTGCATTTCTCATAATAATTATTACAAAAGTGCATAACACTAGCATCATTAAGCTTATGATATTTAGGGTGTGGCTAATTATAAAAAAGTAAGCCAATTTAAATTCCTTTTAAAGACAAGTTTTAAGTGAATAAAAATATAAGTGGCACTCAGATTTAACATAAAATTTAAATGGCCAAAATTTGGGAAACACTGGCTTTATGATACTGTTGAGTACAGGGATGTTTTTAGTGGGAGATGATGTCTATTTCTAGGTTTTGATTCATTGTGGCAGCTAGCTGTCCTGCAGATTATTTCTTCAGTGTGACCTTTTTTTTCCTTATTCCAAGATAAGACTTTTTGAGTGTATGAGATAACAGAGATGCAGACAGAATCTTTATGAAATTTAGGGATTTCATGGGAAATTCAGTCATCTAATGTTCAGTTTGGAAGAAATCTTAGCCCTGTTTTGATTCACCCTCTCATTTTATAGATAAACAAACAGAGGCCTGCAGAGGTTTCATTAGGGTGCTACATTCATCAGCTGGTGCTGCCGTAACTATACATCATACACTGGGAAGCTGAAACAGCAGACATTTATTTTCTCACAGTTTTGGAGACTGAAAAGCCCAAGATGAAGGTGCTGGCAGGGGTTGAGTTTTGGTGAGGGCTTTCTTCTTGGCTTGCAGATGAGCATTTTCTCACTGTGTCCTCACATGGGAGGAAAGGAGTGGGTAGACCTCTTTCTCTTCCTTTTTTTTTTTTCTTTTCTTTTTGAGACAGGGTCTCCCTTTGTTGCCTGGTCAAGAGGGTAGTGGGATGATAGATCATTGCAACCTCAAATCACTGGGCTCAAGCAATTCCCTGCCTCAGCCTCCCGAGTTGCTGGGACTACAGGTACCTTTCACCACGCCTGGGTGATGTTTCCATTTTTTGTAGAGATGGGGTCTCTCTCTTGTTCAGGCGTGTCTTGAACCCCTGGTCTCCTAAAGTGCTAGGATAATAGATGTGTTCCATCTTGCCTGGCTTCCTTTCTTATTCTTTTGATATGTATTATTTGCTTCTTCTTATAAATCTATATCCCTATTGGATTAGAGCCTCACTCTTTTGACTCATTTAACTTCATTTACCTCACAAAGACTCTCTCTCCAGATAGTCACATGGCAGGGTAGGTCTTGAACATGTGAAATTGTGGAGAACAAAATTCAGTCCACAGCTGTTGCTCAAGGTTTTAGAAATAGCAGATTCTGATTGATCTTTGGGGTACATTAAAGCTTTTATTTTTTTTTCTGATGATGTATTTATTTGTTCAACTTAGGCTTCATTTAATTCCATGTCTTTCTTTATTTCCTTGTCTTGCCTAATTGTATTGGCTAGAACTTCCAGCACTATGTTGAATAGTAAAGGTGACAGAGGACAACCTTGTCTGGTTCCAGTTCTAAGAGGAAAAGCTTTCAGTTTTACTCCATTCAGTAAAATATTAGCTGTGGGTTTGTCATAGATAGCTTCAATCAGTTTTAGAAATGTGCCACCTATGCCTATACTCTTCAGTGTTCTAATTAGAAAAGGATGCTGGATTTTATCAAATGCTTTTCTGCATCTATTGAGAGGATCATGTGATCTTTATTTTTGCCTCTGTTAATATGGTGGATAACGTTTATGGACTTGCGTATGTTAAACCAGCTTTGCATCCCTGGGATGAAGCCTACTTGATCATGATGAATGACTTTTTTGATGATAAGCTGTAATCTGTTGGCTAGGATTTGTTGAGAATTTTTGCATCTATATTCATGAGTGAGATTGGTCTGAAATTCTCCTTTTTGTTTGGGTCTTTTCCTGGTTTTGGTATCAGGGTGATGTTTGCTTCATAGAATGTGTTGGGGAGGATTCCTTCTTCCTCAATTTTTTGGAATAATTTCTGCAGTACAGGAATAAGCTCTTCCTTGAAGGTTTGATAGAATTCTGGTGTGAAGCGATCTGGACCAGGGCATTTTTTGGTTGGAAGATTTTTTTATTGTTTCTTTGATCTCAGTGTTTAAAATTGGTCTGTTCAGGAGCTCTATGTCTTCCTGGGTAAGTCTAGGGAGAGGGTGTGATTCCAAATATTGATCCATTTCCTTCACATTGTCAAATTTCTGGGCATAGAGTTTCTGGTAGTATTCAGAGATGATCTCTTGTATCTCTGTGGGATCAGTTGTTATTTCCCCTTTATCATTTCTGATTGAGGTTACTAGAGATTTACTTTTCTATTTCTCATTAGTCTGGCCAATGGTTTATCTATTTTATTTATTTTTTCAGAAAACTAACTCCTTGTTTCATTAACTTTCTGAATGATTCTTTTGTTTTCAATTTCATTGATCTCTGATTTGATTTTGGATATTTCTTTTCTTCTACTGAGTTTAGGCTTAGATTGTTCTTCTTTTTCCAATTCCATAAGATGGCTTGTGAGATTGTTGATGCGCTCTCTTTCTGTTTTTCGAATGTAGGCATCTAAAGTGATGAATTTTCCTCTCAAAACTGCTTTTGCAGTATCCCCCAGGTTTTGGTAGCTTGTGCCTTTATTGTTGTTATGCTCAAGGAAGTTAATGATTTCCTGTTTTATTTCTTCCTGCACCCATCTGTTATTTAACAGAAGATTGTTTAATTTTCATGCCTTTGTGTGAGGTCGAGCGTTTTTGTTAGAGTTGAGTTCCACCTTTAGTGCCTTATGGTCTGAGAAGATACAAGGTAAAATTTCAATTCTTTTGATTCTGTTGATATTTGTTTTGTGTCCCAGGATATGATCAATTTTGGAGAATATTCCATGGGGTGATGAGAAGAATGTATATTCTTTATCTTTGGGATGCAGTATTCTATATGCATCTATCAAGCACGGTTGTTCTAGGGTCTCATTTAAATCTCTTATACCTTTGTTTAATTTCTGTTTAGAGGATCTGTCCAGCTCTGTAAGAGAAGTGTTAATGTCCCCCATTATTATGGTATTATCAGATATCATATTGCTCAGACTGAGTAAGGTCTGTTTCAAGAATCTGGGAGCATTTAAATTGGGCGCATAAATATTTAGAATTGAAACATCTTCTTGTTGTATTTTTCCCTTGACCAATATAAAGTGACCATCTTTGTCTTTTTTGACTTTAGTTGCTTTAAATCCACATGTATCTGAAAATAAGATTGCAAATCCTCTTTTCTTCTGAATGCCATTTGCCTGAAAAATTGTCTTCCATCTCTTGACTTGGAGCTTTAATTTGTTTTTTGAAGCCAGGTGTGTTTCTTGCAGACAGCAAATGGATGGCTTGTGTTTTTTAATCCAGTCAGCCAATCTATGTCTCTTCAGTGGAGAATTCAAGCCATTAACATTTATTGAGATAATTGATAAGTCTGGTAGTATTCTATTCATCTTATTTTGTGAGAGTCCATTGCTTAGTTTTATCTTTTGCATCAGTATGGGGGTTAGGTTCTGTCCTTTAATTTCTGAGTTCTTACTTTGCTGCTGATCCATTGTGGTGTTCAGTGTGCAGAACAGGTTGAAGTATTTCCTGTAGAGCTGGTCTTGTTGTGGCGAATTTCCTCAATGTTTGTATATCCATAAATGATTTGATTTCTCTGTCAATTTTGAAGCTTAGCTTAGCAGGGTACAGAATTCTGGGCTGGAAATTGTTCTGTTTAAGTAGATTAAAGGTAGATGACCATTGTCTTCTTGTTTGGAAAGTTTCATTAAAGAAGTCTGGGTCACTGTGATGGATTTGCCCCTGTAGGTCAACTGGCGCTTACTCCTGGCAGCTTGGCAGAATCTTTTCTTTTGTCTTGACTTTGGACAGGTTCATCACAATGTGTCTTGGAGAAGCTCGGTTAGAGTTGAGGCGACCTGGGGTCCGATATCCCTCTGAAAGCAGTGTGTCAGAATCTTTTGTGATATTTGGGAAATTTTCTTTTATAATATTCTCTAGTATGGCTTCCATTCCTCTGGGGCATTCTTCTTCCCCTTCTGGGATTCCTATAACTCGAATGTTGGAAGGCTTCATAAAGTCCCATAATTCTGACAGTGAACGTTCTGCTTTCTCTCTCTTCTTTTCTGCCTCTTTTACTATCTGAGTTATCTCAAGAACTTTGTCCTCTACCTCTTAAATTCTTTCTTTTGCATGGTCTAACCTATTGCTGATACTTTCCATTGCATCTTTAAGTTCCCTGATTGACTGTTTCATTTCCTTCAGCTCTGCTATATCCTTTTTATATTCTTCATATCGTTCATCTCTTATTTGATTCTGTTTTTGGATTTCCTTTTGGTTTTTTCCACTTTATTAGCAGTTTCCTTCATTGTTTCTATCATTTCTTTCATTGTTTTCATCATGTATATTCTAAATTCTCTTTCTGTCATTCCTAACATTTCTTTACAGGTGGAATCCTCTGCAGTAGCTACCTCATGGTCCCTTGGCAGGGTTGTTCTGTTCTGGTTCTTCATGTTGCCTGGAGTTTTCTGCTGATTCTTCCTCATGGGTGATTTCTTTTATCTGTTTCCTTGCCCTAATTTTCCTTTCACTTCCTCTTGCTCTTTAAGTTCTTGTGCCTGTGGACTAAGGGTTAGATGAGTCCTTTTGGTACAGGACCAGAAGGGTGAGAAGGTTGAAGAGCAAGAAAGGGATGAAAGAAAGGAGGACTGAGTGATAAGAAAAAAAAAATAGAGAAAGGAGAGGGGGTGGGTAAAGGAATATTGACAGAAAGAAGAGAGGCACAGAAAGAGGGAGACAGAGCAATATAGGTGTACGGTAGGGTACTTTGACACAACCTTTAAAAAACCACCTTCTGGGGGTGCCCAGTTGGGTGGGTCCCTTGAGGTCAGCAGCTCTTTGCTAACCTGATCCGACACAGTACCCCACCTCCACCAAGTAGAGAGGAAAGACAAAAATGCTATAAATCAAACCAAAACAAGCAAACAGAAAACTTTACAGGATAAAATTGGGTGAAAAACCAAATAATAGCGGTAGAAACACTAGCAAAAATGAAGTTCTAGTTATTAAAGAAGGCAGCAATGGGAAATTATAATCAAACTAGAAAAATTGAGAAAGAAAAGAAGGTTGAAATTAAAAAACAAAACAACATCAAAATAAACAAACAACCAAACCAAAAAAAAACAAAACAAACAAAAAAAAACACAACCAAAATCAAAGCAGTATGTATATGTTGTTGAATATTGTCCGGGCAACATGTGGTCTTCTGGGGTATGAGATGTTAATCACAGTTCTGATACGACTGGAGGCTGCTGATTTCTCAAACCCCAGCAGGTAGACACCCTAAAACTCTCTTCAGCCCACTTAAAAGGCACTTTGAACTTGTAAACTTGCTGAGCAGAAGCTTTCCCAGGAAAGTGCTTGTCGCTGGAATCACTGCTGAAGTGGCTATCCACTTACCCAGTGTGCCAAAACCGGTCTCACTCTGCCCCTGAGGGTGGGCTGCAAGGCAGCTCAGACCCCACCCTTAGGCTACTTGGTCGCTGGGTTACCAGCTCCCACCCGATTCTAGCTCTGCAACCCTGAGGGCGGAGCTTGCCGGGGCAGATGGCTCACAATGGCTCCCTGTGACCCAGAGCCAAACACTATTAGCTCCATCTGGCTCAGCGGCTCAGACTGGGGCCCTAGACAATGGCCAAAGTTCTCCACACTCCCGCTCAGGCTCTCCCCAAGGCAGTTCAACTGAGTGCCAAGTCCAAAGACACCAAAACAGTTCACAGGTAAGGCCTTTCCGGTTTGCAGTCTCGCTGCTACTGAACTTACAGTTGCGGGTGGGTTTAGACCAATTGAACACACGCGACCACTTGCCAGTTTTCCACTGTTTTAGTCCTCCTCTTGGGGTCCAGAAGTCTCTCACTGACTCCCTGTATCCTCACAGGGGTGATGATAGGCAGATCCCACCAGCCAGAGATGCCTGGAGTCCTATCTCCCCAGACTCACGGTGCCTAGATGCAAGGAAGCTATTACTCGGCCACCATCTTGCTCTCCTCTCTCTATTCTACATAATTTTAATTCTTTATATATTGCCTTTTCTAGTAAATATCTACCTAGGATTACTTTTCTTTCTGCAGACTACAAATTCAAGTTTAAATAACAGTCATTAACATATTGGGGGTAAACCTCTACTCAAAGGATGCAAATCTGGGTGTTAGCGTCATCTGATGATTTTTTATGTGGGGAAAAAGATTTAGTGGCCACATCTGAATGCTGCATGGTACTTAGAAAATAAAATAAAACTCACATTCTTTAGCAGGAATCTTATACTGTCATAAGGACTAACATCACATTTTATATGAATATCCTGAGTCTGCTGTTAGAAATCAGTTTTGGTTTGAGTGAGAAGCAGAATGAAATAACAGAGATTGTATTAAAACTAGTCAAGTAAGATCATTCACTGAAATAAAGATTAGAGAAAGGGCTTTCCCCCACACTCCCCACATATTATTCAGTTGCCCTCAATCAGAGAATGTCAGACTCAATGAACTCCATAATATTACTCTGAAAACTGAATCTTTTAAGCCAAAGTATTTTATATTGATATGGATTTCTTTAGGTAACTGCTTTAATAGTTCATCTCACCAGTATCAAAGTATCATTTCAAACAAGATAATTGGAATTCAGTTTTCATTATTGGAGAATTGGAGAATATGAATGGGATGTGAATATACTGTCTCCTGACTCATTCACATGTGTGCTTTTCAGAATTCCACCAGAATAGATGGTGTTCCACACCAATAGATAGTGTTCCAAAATAACACCATCTATTGTGTGTTTATAAAGTTAATGAGATCTCTGTTTATATTTCATTCAAATTTGATCAATACTTTTCCTTTGGCCTTTATACATTGTTCATGGACTGAAGGTGTGAAACCACCATGGCAGAGGGCAGACTGCTGGGAGAAGGAAAGATTGATGGGCAGATCTTAAGCAGATAGATCATGGCAGTGGTCCTTGAGGTAAGTTTGGACTTCAGAAAAGTTTTACTTAGTCTTTGCAATGTTTTAAAAAATTAAACAAATTGACCAATTATAAATTAGGACATTTTACTTAAAAAGCTGGATTTCCCTTTCCTTGAAAAAATGGCAGGTCTGACAGCACTAGGCCACGCTTCCATACAGTAATAACTAGCAGAGCAATCAGGAAGGGGAGGCCTCTTTAGAAGGAGACCAATTTCATCATTTTGCTTCACTTTATCCACTTACGGAGGCATTGTGACCCCTAACTAAGGAGAGGTGGGATAAATGTAAAATAGTAAGTTGTGTGGTGAAAGGAAACTGGTGGTAGAAAAAAAGGAAGCTGGAAGCCCTGGTGACCGGGGGTAGAATGGTGAAGGCAGAGGCTATGTCCTAATTGTTGGGATATAGCGAATCTGGTTCAGTTCAACTGGAACCAAGATCCCAGGGTAGATGAGATAGAAAATAGAGATGGAGAGTGGGTTAAAGTCATTTCTTTAAAAATATAGAATAGAGAAACCTCAGACCAACTGGTTTATACTTGGACTCCACTTGAGATGAAGGAGGAAGTAAGAATATAAGGCCCAAGCCCTGGGACATGGCACTGGCCCATCAAGACAGGAAGCAGCTCCCAGCCAGGTCAGTGGCTTATCAACAAAGGAAAGTCTATCTTTAGATGCCAATGTTCCAGAGGCACAGGAAAATCCCATATCTGCAAAGTCCTTCCCTTGAGATGTAGAGTGTAAGTGTGGGCTAGGAGAGGCCATGGAAGTGCCTGGTACTGCCACTGTCAAGAATGGAGCAGCAGGAACATTTTCTCTTAAAAATGTTCAGACTACCAGCTAACTTTATTTCCCATAGAGCAGCAGGATAGTTTGCAGATTGCTGGAAGCCCACTCCAAATAGCCAAGAATAAGCACGAGGCAAAGTTGTACTCTAAAGTGGAAAACTCAAACAAAATCTAATCTAATTAGTGTTCCAAATATTAAAGTCTTGCATGTTATACAAATATTATAACAGCTTTATTGGGATATGACTCAAATACCATAAAATTCACTCTATTAAAGTATATAATTCCAATAAGTCATAGCATATTCACAAGGTTGTGCTGTCATCACTACAATTTTAGAATATTTTCATTACCCCTAAAAGAAACCCATATCCATTAATGGTCATTTCCGATTCCCTTCCAATCCCCTTGGTCCTAAGCAACCACTAATCTCCTTTCCGTCTCTATAGATTTGCCTGGGCTTAAGTGATTCTCTTGCCTCAGCCTCCTGAGCAGCTGAGACTTACAGGCGCCTGCCACAACGCCGGCTATTTTTTTTTTTTGGTTGTAGTTGTCATTGTTGTTTGGCAGGCCCAGGCTGGATTCAAACCCGCCAGCTCAGGTGTATGTGGCTGGTGCCTTAGCCGCTTGAGCTACAGGTGCTGAGCCACCTCATTTTATCCTTATTCAGGGTATCTCTTAAGGGACAAAAATTCATCATTTGTGCATAGTTCTCTGAATATAAATTCTTCATATTATTATTATTATTTTCTTTTTGTTAAGCAGGCTCAGGCCAGGTTTGAACCCACCACCCCTGATGCTTAGGGCCAATACTCTAACTACTGAACTACAGAAACCCAGCCTCTTTACATTATTTTTACAAGCTAATTTCCTATCACAAACTGCAGGTGAACAGCAGCTGAGCTAACAAAGTAAAAATAAGCAAAAAATAATCTGAAATAAATAATCAAACTGTGTGGGAATGACATTCAAGTTTGATTTATCCATGGTGTACCTATTTACAGCACCACAGGTGACCAAGAATTAACTGTGGAAATAGATACTGTATAGAGCTTCTATTAAAAGAATAAAGAAGATTGATGGTGAGCACCAATTCCCATCCTCCAGATAAACCTATAATTTTTAAAATTCGTATTATCTTTATGACAACTTAATTTGTATTAATAATACTTAGGTCTTAGACAATATAGAAGTTGACCCAAAAGTGCAATTAGCAAGAAGAAGCAGCAGGCAATCTGCAGTCTTGTACAAGAATGCAGGAAAGACATGTATTTATAGAAAAAAATTATGGTACTTCAACCCTGAGGATTCTAGAGAAAAAAAAGTGGGTTATTCTTAGTCTCCTGAGTTTGTAATACAAATGCACATTCTGGCTAGAAGTTAAATATGAAATCTTAAAAATATTGTCTATGCACAAATATCATTTCTAAATGTTTGGCCTTCTAGAGTACCTTCTAGAGAGCATCCAAGTCACTAAATAGAGGGACATGTCTTCTACCGGAGGAGAAGCAATTTAGTGGCCTTACAAGTCAGAGGCAAGGGACCCTGGCTGCCCCATATGTGCTCTTTCAAACACTCCTCACATCCTCCAAGACTGTACTGTTTCATCTGCACCTGCTGCCCACCCACTCTTCCTAGCTGACCCCTGTACTCGCCTGTGCCCCGTGTTTCCTTGTTGCCCTTCTGATCTAGCCCCCATGCTCCATGTCTTCTTCTGGACCCTGACAGGTGGGCTTTAGAGGTACTTCAGTAGACGGCATTGCCCTCTGGCTTAGAGCTACCAGATGTAGCAAATAGAAATATACCTGTAGGTATGTCCTATGCCATATAGAATATTAATACTTCTCTGAAATCCAAATGTCACTGAGTATCTTCTATTTTATCTGGCAGCTCCATTCTGGCTTCCCTTTTGTTTAACCAATGGGACCCAAGGAGGTGATGCAAGGAGGAGGGTGCAAACGAGTATTTCCCTGCCCTGTTTACTCCTGGCCAGGTTGACAAGGTGCATCCCTTACCAAGGTTGCAGTTCCTGCTGGGCTTCACCCTTGAGTTCTGGGAGCCTCTGAAGTTCCTTTTCCATCTAGTGGAGCTAATACTTCTCCAATGTCTGCACTGTTTGTCTCTTCTTAATTGTATCTGGTCAGTACCCTTGTCATTTTCCTACTTCTTCCTTACACATGCCACACTTTTCTAGTAGCACCTTAATTATATGCTTCTTCATTTAAATGGCTCATATTGAATATGCTCTCAATTTCTTCCCTAGACCCCTAAACAGATGACCTCTTAGAGACCTAGTCCTAAAGTTGTCTTGTGGTCATGGATGCCCTTGATTTCTCATGGCATTGGCAAAGTTGATCCTTGGACTCTTCCATGAGCCATGATGAGCTGTTCTCCTTTCTCCAGCTGCTCTATCACTGGCTACTCTTCTCCTACCGTTTCCTGCCTCTAATTATTAAGGTGTTTGCCAGGATTAGGCTTTGTTCTCTCTATATAATGTCTTGGATTCAGTGATCACCTCTACATAGAACTGTGATTTTATTCTTTTATTTGTCATGACACCCATGACAAAATACTCACATGTATGGCACAATGCCTTAAATGTACAGCAGAGTGTGATTAGGAAATAAAATAATAGTTATGATGATTAATTTTATGTGTCAATTTGGCTTAGCCATGTTGCCCGCATTTTGGTCAAATATTATTCTGGATGTTCCAGAAAAAAACAGAGAGATGAGATTTACATTTAAATTGGTGGACTTTGAGTAAAATAGACTACCCTCTATAATGTGAGTAGAACTTGCCAGTTGAAGGACTGAATGAAATAAAACCAACTTCTCCCACTCAAGAGAGACTTCTGCAGCAGACAGCCTTCACACTTCAAC
Source organism: Nycticebus coucang (assembly GCF_027406575.1). Lineage (NCBI taxonomy): Eukaryota > Metazoa > Chordata > Mammalia > Primates > Lorisidae > Nycticebus > Nycticebus coucang. The sequence continues at coordinate 80,513,093 of NC_069781.1, forward strand.
TGCAACATTGGTTTTAGCTCCTCCTGGGTCTCCAGGCCACCAGATTACCCCACATATTTTGGACTTGCCAGCCTCCATAATGCTAATGGAAAAAATTGAACTCCATAAAGGAATTTAAAGAGATTTATTCAGAGCCAGTAGAAGTTACTATGGCCCAGGAATATATAACTCAAAAGTCTTAAGTGGTTCTACGATGTTTGAATTAAAGTTTGGTTTTATACATTTCAGGGAGACAGGAATATATAATTCAAGAAGCCTATATGAATAATGCCATAAATAATGAGTTCTATCTGAATACCAATAAAAAAAGTTAGCATATTCAAAGTACAGAAAAGAGAATAGACAGAGTGCTTAGAAAATTCTATATTTTAACTCTGTAATTATAGGCTGACCATTTGAGCTCTGAATTTTCCTTGATGTTATTTGTCCATCAGTTTAAAAATGTGCACTAGAGGCTGTGCATGGTGGCTCATGCCTGTAATTCTAGCTCTCTGGGAGGCTGAGGTGGGTGGGTCCTTTGAGCTCAGGAGTTTAAGACCAGCCTGAGCAAGAGCAAGACCCTGTCTTATTAAAAATAGAAAAGTTATCCAGGCATTGTGATGGGTACCTGTAGTCCCAGCTACTTAGGAGTTTTAAGCAGGAGGATTGTTTGAACCCAGGAGTTTGAGGTTTCTATGAACTAGGCTGATGCCATGGCATTCTAGGCTGGGGTAACAGAGTGAGAACTCTGTCTCAAAAAATAAATGAATGAATGAATAAATAAATAAATTTTAAAAAATATTCCCAGGAATGGTCCATTATATATGTATATAACCTACTGGAGTCTTAGAAAGCTTGGCATACCTTTGAACCTTTCCATTTACCACAAATACTTGTAAGTAGACACCATAAAACCACAGGAGTACCCTGAGGGGATTGTTCTCCTTGTCTTTCCTAACTTTTAGAGGATTTGTTTCCTACTCTTTTTATTTTCTTTTTTAGAGGAATTCAGTGTAGGGTTCAGTGTAGTGAACTGAGAAACTCAGTCCCTTATTTGTCTGTCAAATGCACAAGTGAGTAAATTGAGATTAATTTTGGGGAGGACAAGTCAATGGAAAAGACCCATTGGAATGCATGGCTAAAATCTCAAACCACAACTTCCTAGGGCAAGACAGCTCAGAACAAAGCAAGGATCATTTACCAAGAGTCAGAGGTCCAGGGCTCAGAAGGAGTAATAACTCAGAGCTGGGCATCTCAATGGAGCCCATGCCAGGATCTAGAGCTGAATTGAGACTACTCCTTTGGGGCAGGTTGTGAGTCTTCTCTGAGCTCAACATTGGGCACCACTGATTGTTAATGGAAAAAAACCAAACTCTGTAAAATAAGTTAAAGAGGTTTATTCTGAGGCAATAGGAGTGAGGCCCAAAGATACAAAACCCAAGAAGCCTTGAGTAAGTGGTACCAAGGTGGTCAGATTAAGAGTTTGATTTTATACATTTCAGGGAGATTGAAATTATAGGTAAAATCATAAACTAATACACAGAAGGTATATTTTGGTTTGACCTCCAAAAGGTGGGATATTCCAAAGTAGGGGCTCCTAAGTCATGGGAAGATTTAGAGGTTTGTTAATTGGCAATTGGTTGAGAGAGTTCAACTTTGTCTAAAAGTTTGGAGTCAGTAGGAAGGAATACCTAAGTTAAGATGAGAAAGTTTGCTAATCATAGAGCAAGCCACAATAAACTGACTCAAAGTGATCCATTAAGCAAATTGATGACCTGCAGGTGCGACTTGGCCTTTGCCTTGCATGGCCTTGGGTCCTGTTTATAATTTAGTATCTCATTGCTACAAAGAGTCTGATCGTGAGTCTTATGATCTCCATTTTAACATTAACACTGGTCAATTGTTGTTTCTAAACTCTGAAAGGGAGGGGGTATAAAGAGTCATGTTTGACCTACCTTTCGTGGTTGGGAACCTAGTTTTAGGATTATTCTGGGGTCCCCTTGGCCAAGATAGAGTCTGTTAAGTCAGTGGGAGGCTTAGAATTTTATTTTTAGTTTACACTTATTACATGAGCCAATTCTTAAAATTTCCCTCTCCCTATATCTCTCCTTATGTCCAAATCTATATGTATGTATACACAACACACATACACACACACACACACCCCACTCTCACACACACGTTTCCTATTGGTTTGTTTCTCTGGAGAATCTTAAGAAAATAGTGCCCCAAACTCTTTTGTGTGTGGTTAGGGGAGGGGAACAGTAGGCATTGACATGTGACAGTCACACATTTTGCAAATGTGTTACATCCGTTAGATTGATTGCGGATCATCAAATATTTAGGCTCGTCTAGGTTTAACCACACTACTTTCTTTCCTACCTAGTAAAGCGTTTCACAATGTGGGCTAATGAGAGTGATGTTATAAGGTATTACTATGCATATTTTTTCCTGCAAGAAATAAAATTCTTAAATTAGCTTAAACAACATACATGTGATCTCATGTTACAAGAAATTGACCCTCCTCAGACTGGCTACATGACAGGCCTCAGATCCAGACATGAAAATGTCCAGAGGAAAAAGCATGACTATCTCTTCTTGAGCATGTTTCTCAGAATCTGGAAAGCCTTTCGCAGAGGCCTGCTCCATGCAGGCCAGTGGCCAGCACTGAGGCACATGCACAGCCTTGACGCAGTGCCTGGCAAGGAGAGTGTCATGGTTAGCTTAGACAAACCAGGATTACCTCCTGAGCTGTGAATGGGGTTAGCTTCCTCTGGCTGCTGCTGGGTGATTCTGCGGCAAAGCAGGGGCCTGTGGGGAAGGAGGAAACACATGCTGGGTAGGTAGTCAGCAAAATCAGTTGAAGGGATCCCCTAGATGTGGGCTGACCTTTTTCTTCGTGGAAGCAGATTCTATTTTGGTTCTCTGCCAAAGGAAACATTGTTTTCATATATATATATACACACACACACACATATATATAAAAACACTGAGCATATATATATATATATTTTTTTTTTTTTGAGAATTTGCTTGTTACTGGGGCCTGAGGATGGGCAATCTCGCAGAGCACAGGACAATTTACTTGAAGCACCCCCACTGAATATCTCTGTACTCTTTTCTCTTCCTTCCATTCACCCAAGCCCTCTACCAAGACATGCATGCTCTATTCCCTTCTCTATTTTAGGAGTGAACTCAATTACTTTTCTTATCTCATGTAGAAAGCTCTGTCCACTACTATGTATTTGAAGACCTACCTAAAAGCTCAGCTTCCACCCCAATGGACTTATCAAAGTATTCATTCACCAACTCATTGCTGAGCAAAGAAAATTTTATTTAGTATCATTATGTAGAGAAAAGCCTGTGTATTCTTCATTTTTTTCAAAGAGGTAAATTTTTTTCAAGCTCGTTATTTAAAAGGCCACTTGTGGCCTATTTCCTTTGTAATTGTAATGGGTCAGAGTGCTAGGATGGTGTGGTAGAGGCCTTCTAATCAATAATAATCAATAGGCAGAGCCCTGACCTCTTTTCTGAGCTTGTGTCTCATATGGACTGCTCCTTTCTACCAGGCAGGAAAGAAAAAGTCATTATGTTTAAAATTAATCTTTCATGCCAATTTCATCTTCTCCTGTTTCCTATTGCTCTTAACAGCATCATCATCCTCCCACCTGCCATTTTTGATTCTCTCTTGCTGTTTACATTAATCTGGCTCTTCCCCAAATTTGGTATGGGGATGTTAATGGAATTCCTGGTAGAAAATTGTTCTACGAGCAAATGCCTTTGGGGAATCCCTATCATGGAGCTTAACAGTGAATGTTCAAATATTAAAGACCCTGAGACATTGTGGAGAATGTTCAGCATTTCCCAGATTTATTTCATCATGGAATCACTCTTGCAGGGATACTAATATCCTATTCATATATCCCAGGATATTAGTTTTTATCTAAGTATTTTATCTTAGATTTTATTTAAGTATTGATCTAAGAAATTTCTAAATAAAAGGGCAAAATCTTAATATTTTTTGTCTAGTAATTATCACACTTAATGTAAGTGAAGTCAATTTCTTAAAATCCCGGTTGTACTAATAAAAGACGCCAAATGCCTCTTTTAGCAAACATATTTAGACAGAAACCCAACCTCATGATGATGAAATCAAGTATAAATTTACCTTAACAGTTAACTGTGATTGGCATGTATATTTTCTATATTTCTCCTTTATCTTTCTAAACAAAGAGTAACAGCGTAACAGCTAGCTCCCTCTACTTTAAATTCTCAAAGCCACTTGTGTTACATTTTACTCTAAGGTTGTCCATCAAATACTCCTAAAACTTATGGTCTATAGTTTTAGCTATCATTTTAATGTAGGTAGAATTGAATGTTTGTAGGTTATAATTACTTTTTTCTATGTGGTGACATCAGACTAGGAACTCGAGTTTTTTTTTTTTTTTTTTTTTTTTTACCTAAGCACTCATTATGTTGAAGTCAATGTGCCGAATAAGTACCCATTTATTAGAATGTGAGATTGTATGGGATAGATTCTTAACCTCAAGAACTATCAGAGAAAATTTGCATTTCATTAAACTTAATTTAAGTCTATATTATACAACAGGCAGAATTGCTCAGTAGGAAAACAAATCAAAAGAGATAACCTGAAGCAAATTTATTATAGAAAGATTTGGAAGAGGACAAATTAAAGTTGTAATTGGAAAATGGGAAGAGACAAAGGATGAATTCAAGTGAGAGTATTTTTCAATATTGTAGTCTTTGGATACATTTGATGAACATTTTTATTAAAGATTTATTCAAGCTGCAAATAGATTTAATTTAGGTTGACAAGATGGTTGATATAACAGTGGGAATTGAAGATAAAGAGTTGATTGGGCTGTTTTTATGAGACCCGAGAATTGGTCATAGAAAAGTTGTTAGTCAATACTTACCAAAAAAAAAAAAATCCACATAAAACTTCACAGTGTATGTAGTGGCTTTTTAAAAATTAAACTACATCAAACAAAGAAATATTTCTAAACAAAACCCAGGCAAATATAGAAATCTGAAAGCATTTTTCTGTTTAAGCCAGATGCAGAAAAGAACATGGGGAAATCAGTGAGGAGCATTCCTTTTCAAGATGCCTCTTTCTCGTGAGTAGTTTAAAGTCCAGTGGAGTGCACAAAAAGCTCTTTCATAAAGCAGGAAAGCAGAGAAAGTAGCTGTTGGCATTTCTTGTTTTTATTGAATTCACTGACAGTGTCTGTGAAAGAGAAAAAAAACCAAGGAACTGGGTAGTTGAAAAGCATGGTGAGACAATAAGATAAAGCAGATGAAGTGAGCATAGAAGCAGATTTAATTCCTCTCACTTCAGAGAAATCAGGCAGAAGAAATTATCTCATGAGATTTGCCAAGAAGATGGCATGCTAAAGAATCTTGGGTTTCCCTGAAGGTGGGCTTACTTCAATTGAAGACCTGGAGTAGAAGGGCTAGAAGGTAAATGGACTGTCTCCCCTCTCAAATGCTGCTAAAGAAAGGTGGACGTGGTGATTATTCATGGAACAATATCAACAATGACTTTTGTTTTTAACATTTCTAGACTTTTAGAACTAAGCAGTAGAAAATGTATATTGGCTATTTAGTTTGAGATGATACCAAATAAAAGTGTTTATGGAATCAGGCCTTCTTAGAGAAATGGTTGATTCCAAGGAGTGACAGGGAATATACAGGATGTGCTACAGCATCTTGTTCCAGAAAGTAAACACAAACACATCTCACACACACATGCACATACACACACACACAGAATATGATGAGGATGTGTTAAAGGCAGAAAAGAGTCAACTGAAAGAGCTCCAAATGGTCATCAATGGAAAATACTCTGAGCAACAGGATAAATAAAATATGTAGTATTGGATGTAACCCAAAGTAGGAAATAAATATCCATGAGTTTGAGTAATTGAATAGGTACATAAATCAAGGAGAATAGACAAATCTTCCATGCAGAAGAATTTTGAACGATTTATTTCAGCACTCCACCCTTGAGGAAATGGAGCATAATTCCCAATTTGTTAAGTGTGTGCTACACACAGTGACTTTCTTCCAAAAAGTACTATATGAAAAGGGGGAATGGAAGTAACTTTACAATGGAGCATGCTGACACATACTCCCTCAGCCAGGTGATCAAGGTCAACACCAACAGCAATCAGTCATGTTGACAGTATGGATGTGATATGCTGTAATGGCACTATGGCACTTCTGTGATCTTCCTCTAAAATTCTATAACTCCCACCTAGTCATGAGAAAAACATTGGATGAATCCCACTGGAGGGACAATTACACAGTATATGACCAATCTTCCTCCAAAAATTCAAAATTGTCAAAAACAAGGAAAGTCTGAGAAATGATCATAGCCTAGAGGAGTCTGAGGACATATGAAGACTAAATGTTGTGTGATGTCTTGTTTGGGATCCTGGAACAGAAGAAGAAGATTAGGTAAAAATCAAAGACACTTGAAAAAAGCAAGGACTTTAGTTAGGAGTAGTGTGTCAATATTGGTCCTTTAATTGTGAGAAATGTTCCACATTAATGCTGATAGTAGGGGAACCTGGGTGAGGGGTATACTGAAACTTCACACTATCTTTACAAATTTAAAATCTAAAATTATTCTAAAATACAAAGTTTATTTAACCATTAAAAAAAAGTATTTGTGATGAATGTTGGCTGTGAAATTGTTACAGAGATGTAATAGCTGATATTGATAGATAAGCCTGTGACATGAAACTTCTTTTTGTTCATAAGTCAAGCAGCTTAGGTGAAATATCTTTTAAATGGTGAAAACACTTCTATACAAATTCAGCAAAATTAGCAGTTCCAAAGAAAAAATGTGGAGGGGAAAATAAAGGTAGTTGGGCTATACACATGTAAAGGTACTATGTCATTTTATTTATTAAAAAGTTCAAAATATAGACCTCCCATTTGATCCTGCAATCCCATTGCTGGGCATCTACCCAGAAGAAAAAAATCCTTTACCACAGGGACACTTGCACTAGCCTATTTATTGAAGCTCAGTTTACAATCGCCAAAGTGTGGAAACAGCCTAAATGCCCACCAACCCAGTAATGGATTAAAAAACTGTGATATATGTATACCGTGGAATACTGTTCAGTCATTTAAAAAGATGACTTTATATCTTTTGTTATTAACCTGGATGGATGTGGAACACATGATTCTTAGTAAAGCATCACAAGAATGGAGAAGCAAGAATCCTATGTACTCAATTCTGAGATGAGGACAAGTGATGTCCTAGTACATGGTGGGGGTGGGGCGATGGGGAGAGCTGAGAAAGGGAAGGAGGAAGGGGGTGGGGGGACAGGGGGTGTGGTACACCTTTTGGGGGCAGAACACAATTATAAGAGGGTCCTTATCTATCAAATGCAATCAATGTAACCTGCTTCTGTGTATCCTCAATGAATCCCCAACAACAACAACAACAACAATAATTAAGGCAAAGCGAATCCAGAATGTTAGAAGTTGAAATGGTGATTATTTTTGGAGGTGTGACTGGCAGGGGCATCAGGGGCTTCAGGGAGCAGACTGACTTTTTTTTTTTTTTTTTGGCCTAGATGGTGGTTACTACATCATTTTGTGAAAATTATTTGGACTGTATGTTTATGATTTGTTCCCTTTTCTATATGTATGTAGTACACTATAAAATCATTTATTTATTTTTTATTTATTAAATCATAGCGGTGTATGTTAATGGGATCATGGGGCACCATGTACTGTTTTTTTTTTTATTTTATTTTTTTTCCATGTATTTGTTTTATAAAATCATTTATTAAAGGAAGCAAGGTGAGAGGTTTACCAATGTGATTTTTGACATTTATCTAAATATGGACTGCAAGAGGTTCGCAGTGGCCCAGTTAAGCATCTCATACACGATAGTGCTATGCAGCTATTGGAAATGTAATAAAGCCACTTATTTTTTCACTCATTCCGTAAGTATTTATTAAACACCCAGTACTGGCACCAGGAAAGAATTGCCCTATCTCTAAAACCATGCAGACTATATGGGAAATAGACCTACAAATAAACAACTGTAACATAGTATGATAATTGCTAAGACGGATACGCGTGCACAGGCAGAGGGATTCTAGAAATGTTCTTTAGTTTCTTAGAATCAGAGAAACTTTCTCAATAATGAGGCACAGGGGAGTTATTACATGAAGAAAGAGTACATATTTGGCTAAAAAGAAATGGGTGTGGGTATGGGGAACAAGGTGGCATGAGGAGGGATTTCCAGCCAGAGGAAACAGCTAGAGAAAAGTCACAAGGGCAGAATTGCTTTTTGGAAAGTTCCTATAGTTTGGAAGAGTGTCAGGAAGTGGTGAGATCTGAGGCAATAGAAGGCCAGGTGGTGAAAGGCCAAAATTTGATGCAGAAGGGAAGTGTCATCCATAAGTTGGTGAGCTTTATGCAGTTAAGTAACATGACAAGAAATAATGATTAGAAAGATAACTCAAAGGTTGTAAAGAGGAATGCTTGGAAGGGACACAGCTGGAAGTAAAAAACAGTGAAGAAGCTACATAAGAGTGCAGGACAGATGATGGCAGGTGGACAGATAGCAGCAGACAGATATTGGCAGGTCTTAGTGGGGAGGGGCCAAGTAGGTGTCCACAATGACATCAAAGGTACTAGTAACAGTGGCGGACAACACCAAAGAAGAAGTGAGTTCTGTCTGGGGTATGCTGAATTTGTAACATCCAGGTGGAGACATTTAGCAGGAAGTTAGGGAATTGGGCCCAGAAGAATGATCTGGAGATTTGAGAGTTTTCTCGGCAGATAAATAGTTGGTAATTAAAACTAAGATCTCAGAGGGACTTTACCTAACAATTGCGATCAGTGTAACCTGGCTTATTGTACCCTCAATGAATCCCCAACAATAAAAAAAAAAAAAACTAAGATCTCAGTTTACTTGTGGAGAGTAAGTATGGTGAGAAGATCAGCATGGATGAGGCTATTACAGATAAAAGTGTCAGAGAGTTGAAGTGGTAGGAGAGTTGCTCAAATGTTTCACCATTTGTGGGTTCAACTCCTTAAGAAGGAAAGTATGCTCAACTGTTGGTGTGCAGAATGGCCACCGAGTGGGATAGAATCATGAGATTCAGAGTAGTGAGGGAATGAGAAAACAGGGAAACACGAGATTGTGATAAGAGAGCACGTAACTGGAGTTTAAAATTTTCAGGCTGGGTCAGTCTAAGCTATAAATAGAATATTAAGTTTCATGAGGGAAGGAGAATTTCACCTTGAATCTCCAGTAGGTTGGCCTGAGTATGACATATGGTAGGTGCTCAATAAATATTCAGTGAATGAATGAGGTATTGCTGAAGTAGACTGAATAGAAAGTTAATGAATTGGATGAGGTCAAGGAAGTCTTTTGAAATTCTTAGAAAACTTGTATAAGTGACTTTGATTTGTGTTTAACAGTACATGTCCATGCCTTCCCTTGCAAAAAGCAAATTAGTAGTTCTATTTAGGAAGTTTCTATTGGATATGATCATTTTCAGAAAACATTTTTACTATTTCCTCCTTTAGAGAAAATGGTTTTAAATTATGGATAGATGTCTATTTTATATTCTAGTTAACAACATTCAGTTTTGAGGATTTCACTAGACTACCATGTAAAAGATGCTTGCTATGAAGTCTGTAATATCACCTGTGATGCAGTCTAGCTAAATATTTAACTTGAATATGTTATGCTTTTAGCTTTACCTTTTAATTTATAGGAAACTCAAAAGATATAAGAGCAAACTAAATAATACCACAAGGAAATAAACAGCTAAATCTACAAGATGGCATATTACCTTTTGTAGAACAATTAACCCAGTATATTCAACAAGTCAGTGAGGTTTAAAAGGAAAAAAACAAAACAAAACAGGGGATTCTGCTAGATTAGAAGAGGAAACCTGGATTGGATCTTTGTTTGGACCAAGCAATTGCAAAAACATTTTGCAACAATTGAAGGTATTAGACTATGGGGTCTAATGGGGTATGAGAAAAATGAAAATTTATTGATGTAATGAACAAAGCAAGATATAAAACATTATATTATAAAATATAATGTAATTTATTTTGAGACATGGTCTCTCTCTCTGTTGTCCAGGCTAGAGTTCAGTGGTGTCATCATAGCTCACTGCAACCTCAACCTTCTGGGCTCAAGCAATTCTCCTGCCTCAGCCACCCGAGTAGCTAGAACTACAGGTACGTGCCACCATGACTGGCTACATTTTCTGTCTTTTTTTTATAGATGAGATCTTGCTATGTTGCCCTGGTTAGTGTTGAATTCCTGGCCTCAAACAATCCTCCTGCCTTGGCTTCCTAAAGTGCTCAGATTACAGGCATGAGCCACCCTGCCCATCCCAATATAATCTAATTGTTATTAAAATTTTATCTGTGCTTAGAAATATATAAAAGATCTGAAAAGACATATAATAAGTTCTTAACAGAGCTACTGTCCAGTTTGTGAGACTATGGTATTTTTATTTTTTTATTGCTCATTTATATTTTCTAACTTACAATGCATTTATATTTCTTTAGAATATTAAAAGGGATGTTTTGTTTTAAAAATTAACTGAAGATGAAGTTTGGAAAGAATACTTTTTTTAAAAATTGTTGGAGATTCATTGAGGATACAAAGAGCCAGGTTACATTGATTACATTTGTTAGATAAAGACCCTCCTATAATTGTGTCCCACCCCCAAAAGGTGCGCCACACACTGTGACTCCCCATCCCTCCCTCCTTCCTTTTCTTTGCGCTCCCCTTCTCTCACTTCCCACCCCCCACCATGTACTAGGTCATTAATTGTCCTCACATCAGAATTGAGTACATAGAATTCTTGCTTTTCGATTCTTATGATGCTTTACTTAGTGTGTTCCATTTCCATCCAGGTTAATAAAAGGGTGTAAAGTCTCCATATTTTTTAATGGCTGAATAGTATTTCATGGTATACATATACCACAGCTTGTTAATCCATTCTTGGGTTGAATATGTTTATTTTTAACACTATAAGAGTTAACTTCCTGTGTTAGTTTATGAGGGGTGTTGTAACAAAGTACCACAAACCAAGTAGCTTAGACAACAGAAATATATCATCTCACAGCTCTGTAGGCTTGAAGTTTGAGATCACGGCATCTGCAGGCTCTGGGCATGGAGGCTGAGGTGGGTGGGATTGCTTGAATTCAGGAGTTTGAGACAACCTTCATAAGAGTAAGACCTCCATCTTTACTAAAAATAGAAAAAACTCGCCAAGCATGGTGGTGGGTACCTGTACCCCCAACTACTCAGTAGACTAAGGCAAGAGGATTGCTTGAGCCCAAGAGTTTGAGGTTGCTGTGAGCTATGATGACACTATGGTACTCTATCCAGGGTGAACAGAAGGAGATTCTGTCAAAAAAAAAAAAAAAAGTCAGTAGGGTTGGTTCCTTCTGAGGGCTATGAGTAGAATAAGTTCTATACCCCTCTCCTGGCTTCCGGTGGTTTGCTAGTGTCTATGTGATCTCTGCCTTCATCTTCACATGACATTCTCCCTATGTGCATGTCTATGTCCAAATTTTCTCCCCTTCATAAGGGCACCAGTCAGATTAGGGATCCAACCTACTACAGAATGACCTCATTTTAACTAGTTACGTCTGCAACCACCCTATTTCCAAATAAGGTCACATTCTGAGGCACTTGGGGTTAGGTCAGAACTTCAACATGTGACTGGCAAGTGGATGGGGACACAATTCAACCCGTAACACTTCCCAAGAGAGCATTATTCATATTTATGTGTGTGAATGTTCCTACACAAGGGAATGAAGGTTACAATCCACAGGCTGTTTTATTTGTCATAGAGAACCCAAATGCTATTCTTAATTAAAACTTTTCTGTGGGCAAGATGGAAGACCAGAAGGATAGTTCCGCTGTACTCTCCTAGAATGACTGGGAAAAAAGAGAGAACTCAGCCATATCTAGCACAGGGACCTTACCCAGAGTTGTAGCTCAGAGAGCACAGCGAGGAGGTGGTGAGCTGGATACAGCATATGATCCAGAGTGGTGGAAATCTGATGAATCAGGTAAATGACTGTGACCTGGGATCAGCTGCCCCCCCCCAACAGATGATCCTAGAACAAATGGGATTAATACACATATACGGAGCAAACCATCCCTAAGCTAAAGAATATACATTTTTCTCATCAGCCCATGGTATATATTCCAAAATAAATCATATCCTAGGATGAAATCAAACCTCAGCAAAATTAAAATAATAGAAATTATACCTTGTACTTCTCAGACCACAAGGCAATAAAGGTGGAACTCAACTCTAACAAAAATGTTCATCCCCACACAAAGACTTGGAAATTAAACAACCTTATGCAGAACAACAGTTGGGTTCAGGAAGAGATAAAATAGGAAATCATTAAATTCCTCAAACATAACAACAATGAAGATACAGGTTATAGCAAAAGCAGTCTTAAGAGGGAAATTTATCTCATTAGATGCCTATATTCGAAAAGCAGAAAGAGAGCACATCAATAACCTCATGAACCATCTTATGGAATTGGAAAAAGAAGAACAATCTAATCCCAAACCCAGCAGAAAAGAAATAACAAAAATTAAATCAGAGGCTCCGTGCCTGTGGCTCAAGCGGCTGAGGCGCCAGCCACATACACCTGAGCTGGCGGGTTTGAATCCAGCCCGGGCCCACCGGACAACAATGATGGCTGCAACCAAAAAATAGCCGGGCATTGTGGCAGGCACCTGTGGTCCCAGCTACTTGGGAGGCAGAGGCAGGAGAACCACTTGAGCCCAGAAATTGGAGGTTGCTGTGAGCTGTGGTGCCATGGCACTCTACCTGGGGTAACAGCTTGAGGCTCTGTCTCAAAAAAAAAAAATTAAATCAGAAATTAATGAAATTGAAAACAAAAGCATCATTCAGAAAAATAACGAAACATACAAAGGGGGGTGGGGAATGAGGAGAGATGGGGGATAGGAGATGGGAGGAGGGTCACAGTGTGTGACACACCTCTTGGGGGCAGGACACAATTATAAGAGGGATTTTATCTAACAAATGCAATCAGTGTAACCTAATTCTTTGTACCTTCAATGAATCCTAAACAATAAGAAAAAAAAAAAAAAGACTTTTCTCTGGACCTGTAAACAGTGCACAATGAAGACAAATAAAAATATCCCCATTTAAAAGTGACTAAGCTGTGCTGACACCTTCATAAATCTGAATTTGAACTTAGATACTCACAGGCCAAATATGTATCTGCTAAAGTCCTACCACTTTTGATAAAATTAATGGAAAAGAGTTTTTAGAAAGCAATTATTTAGTACTGGGAAAATATTTATATTTTGGAAAATTGGTGTTGGTTTCATAAAAAGTTTTTACTTATTATGTAAGACCTAGAAATAAGAATCCCATATCAAAATACATATTTTCTCTTTCTCAGTCAAGCAAACATTGCCATGGAATGAACTATGAACTGATAAACGTTTAAATCTGGCTCCCTCTAGTGGAGAATAAGAGAGTGTTACTTCTTTCCTTTTGAATGGAATTTCAGAAAGCAAATACTGTACTGTATAGGAAAGGGATTCACAGGTAAGGGTTTTCTATCCTTTATTCATATATGGATATTGCAACTTGTTAATCTCAATAGTTACAAATCAGCCACCACCTACCTGCCATCCTCCATTTCAAATAGAGCTAATGTTTAATTCAGCCCCAAGGCAAAGAAAAACTTGACCTTTATATTCAATTGACCCCTTGATGGGCATAGGCTGGTGCTATGAATTTAGGCTTTCAGAGCTGTAAGGAATCTACAGAGATCTCCAATCCAATTGTTTATTTTCCTGGTTAGAAAGCATAGGTGCAGAGAGAGGAAGTAATTTCCTCAAATAAAGCAATTATGAGATCTTTAATATGAATGTGATCATAAATTATATATGATAGATTTAGATTTATCTAACATTTTACAGTGATTAGTGCATCAAGTTCGTAAGTATTTCTTGATCACCTACTATGTGTCAAACACCAAGAAATATACAAAATGTGTAAAATGTAATCTTTGCTCCTCAAAGACTTTATTATTAAATAGTATGAACGATGATTCCAGGTTAGACACAGCTGCTAGGTCTACGACTTCAAATGGTCAATTAAATGATGTTTTTCACATTAATAAGTATTAATTCTTGGCAGATGATTGATCATTTCTTTGTACAGACAATTTTCTTGATTAGGTGTTGGCTTCTATGCAGTTGGCTTTGGGGTTTGCAGAACTGGAAATTGGTGACTTTGAGTGAGAAGCAAGTAATGTGAGTGTTGGGGTAGGGTTTCAAAATTGTGTTTTTGTTGTTCATGCATAAAATGACTTTGGATTGTTCTGGTAAATCATCTATAGTTGCTTTTGAATGGAAATGCCTGAATCTCCATAAATTCATCTTTTCCCTGGAAAACACATCTGAGTATCTGGTTTGTTCATTGGTGCAGCATCTCAGCCTTAAACCCACCTTGCGGTGCTAAGATGCCCATGCAAGCCTTTTGTAATCAATTCAGTGTGTTACTTTTATCTAACACAACTCTTACACACCTGTATGTGCTTATAGACCTTCTCCTAAGAGTTACCCAGTAAACAGAGAAAGAATGGAGTCCTGAAGCCAATCTGACTATATTTCTTGAACTCTTCTACTGATCACTTATTCTGCTGCCCCAAGAAACAGTAATAAGTTACCATTAATATGAAGGAAGTACATTGTAGTGATTGGCACAGGCAGTGTCACCTGTGGGGGGGAGTTACTTAACTTCTTTGTGCCTCACATTCCCCATAGGTTATTGAAATGATTAATGAATTAATACACATGAAGCCATTAGAACATATCCTGATACATACATAGTAAGGAGGTGTATTTGTTCACTGACATTATTACTTATTTTTTACATAATATGTGCAAAAAAAAACTAATCTGGTATTTATAAATTCTGAGGAAGGGCACGAAAGACGACACAAAATGAGATGTGAGAAGATAAATGCCACTTCATGCTGGCTCTACACACAGATCTAGGGGAATTATTCTCTGGGGAAAGTGAGCCTTTTTAGTAACCACAGGCACCAGGGTGAGAAATCTTAGTTCTAACCCAATGAACTAAATTTCAATTCCCTACTGTTCTCCTATCTTCTGCTCAAAAGATATAAAAGTGCTATGGAAATGATTTTTAAGACCATCAATGGAGAAAAAAAATCTTAGTTTCAAAAGTCAGAGTATGTCTTTGAGCACACAGTATTTCTCTTCTTCCTGAAATATCTTCAGAAATTATTGGCTTTTCTATTTCAAACTTATTAGTGATTCTTGGGTTTTGGCATCAAAGGGAAGGTGCAACTGAATAAAAGAACCTGTGTTCTTAATACTTATGATGTACCAGCAGGGGCTCTGCTCAGTGCATCTCTCCAGGGATTTTTTTTTTTTTTCAGATTAATATGAGGGTACAAATGATTAGATTACATTGTTTGCATTTGTTAGGTAAAGTCCCTGTTGTGTCTCTCACCCAGCAGGTGTGCCTTATACCCTTGTATTGCACCTATTAGGTGGGAGCACACCAGTCGCCTGCCCTCCTCCCCTCTCCCTCTTTCTCTCCCCTCCCCCTAATTTGAATTTAATTGAGTTTTTCTCTTGTGTGTGTGTGTATTTGTTGGTCTACTGGCTTCATGTTAGTATTGAGTATATTGGATACTTGCTTTTCTGTTCCTGGGGTACTTTACTGAGGAGAATGTTCTCAAACTCCACCCTGGTTAACACAAAAGATGTAAAGCCTCCATCTTTTTATGGCTGAATAGTACTCCATGGTATACATATACCACAGTTTATTAATCCATTCCTGGGTTGATGAGCACACCTTGTTGATCATAAACTGAGCTGTGATAAACAATCTAGTGCAAATGTCCTTATGATAAAATGATTTTTTTTCTCCTGGATAGATACCTGGTAAAGGGATTGTGAGATCAAATGAAAGGTCTATTTTGAGTTCTTTGAGGATTCTCCATACTTCTTTCCAAATAGGCTGTATTAGTTTGCAATTCCACCAACAATGTAAAAGTGTTCCCTTCTCTCCATGTCTATGCCAACATTTGGAACTTTGGGACATTGGGATATGGGCTATTCTCACTGGGGTTAGGTGACATCTCAAGTCACCTGGTTTTGATTTGCATTTCTCTAAGGATTAGGGACTATGAGTATTTTTTCATATGTTTATTGGTCATTCTTCTGTGTTCTTTGGAGAAGTTCTTTTCATGTCTCTCACTCAGTGGTAGATGGGATTGTTTGCTCTTTTTCTGTTGAGTAATTTGAGTTCTCTGTAGATTCTAGTTATCAACACTTTGTTAGATTCGTAACATGCAAACATCTTTTCCCATTTCAAAGGTTGTCTGTTTGCTTTAATTATTGTGTCCTTAGCTGTGCAGAAGCTTTTTAGCTTAATTAAGTCTTATTTATGTATTTTTGTTTTCTCTGAAGATTTTATGCCATATGAAATATATTCCAGAGCTGAGACTCATTTTGAGGTTGAACAGTGCCTCATTTTCATCAAGGTAGATGTAAATGTGATTATTGTAAATGACTAGAGACTTCTTTTCTAAGCATTTATCTTTTGAAACTCAGAGGAGACTTAATCAGCTATTTTCTCATTTTATATCACCAATGTCGCCTATTCTTCATGGCTCAGAAATCAAACTGAGCTTGAGTTAAAATCTGTTTTCCCAGGATGTTTTTGAAAGATTAAAAGACTAATTGGTTTACAGCATATTCTCAGCTCATACAACAGGTTGAGTTTTATATGTTTAATCATGTATGTTGCTATATGGTATCAATCCTATTACTGAAAAACCCAAACCTTCTTTCTATGAGGTATTTTTGCTTAGTGCCTGTGATCTCACCAGAGCAAATCACCATTTCACCATAAGTATCTTGTCATTACTAATTTGGGATTGCACATCATGCCCCTAGTTGCTGCAAGCTCATTTGGCATTAGTAAATGGATGACATATACCCCATATTCATTCTGCTGCAAGTTAGCAATGAATAATCCCATTTCAATCAAAGGCTACTGGGCTTCCTGCACTACAGTGTAAGGAACTCTGCTAACCTTCTCCTCAGGAAAAAAACACTGGTAAAAATTACTAAAAACAAACAAACTTAAAGCCCCTGGAGATAGATGGTTAAGATAGAGATAGATAAGAAAATTTGGCTTGGCTCAGTGGCTCACTCCTGTAATCATAGCACTCTGTGAGGCTGAGGTGGGTGGACTGCCTGAGTTTAGGAGTTCAAAACCAGCCTGAGCAAGAGAAAGACCCTGTCTCTACTAAAAACAGGAAAACTAGCCATGCTTTGTGGCACTTGATTATAGTTCCAGCTATTTGGGAGGCTGAAGCAAGAAGATCACTTGAGCCTAAGAGATTGAGGTTGCTGTGAGTTATGATGATGCAATAACATTCTGCCCAGGGCAACAGAGTGAGATTCTGTCTGAAAAAATACAAGAAAGAAAGAAAGAAAAGAAAGGAAAGAAAGGAAAGAAAAGAAAGAAAAGAAAGAAAGAAAAAATCTGCAAAAATTTGGTAAGAAATGTACGTGTCTATGGTATCTGATCCAAGTGATCCAAGCCTACTCTCTCCTTCCTCCTTCACAGCTCAACAAGGCAGAAACTTCATGTCACACTACTATAGCTACGAAGCCAGGGATCCCTTTCCCTCCAGCTCCCAGTTGGAAGACTTTCCTTCCAGGAGGAATAGGACTTTAGCATTTCTCATCCTGACCCCAGCTGTCTATTGCTGAGGTTAAGTACTGGGTGAGTTCTGTCAATAAATGGGATCTCCCTTCCTTCTATGCCTCACTCATGGAGTGGGGACTGTATCTTGGGCATAGGAACTTTGGGGCTCCAGTCACTCTCACCTCAGTTCATGAGTGATGGTTCTGTGTGAGGTGAGACAAGCTCAGACTGCTGTTTCTACCCTCTACTAAGCATTCAGATCCTAGACTAGAGCTGTCATTCAGAGAGAAGCTTGCCATCATCTTTATCCCCAGCTCTAGAGCTCTGGATCAGAGATTTTGCCTGTTGGGATAAAGAAGCCACCAAGCAGATAGCTCTTAAACTCTGCCCAAGGGAACTGCCTTTGTTTGCAACCATGGAGAAGTATAAGTCAAAGGATACTCTCAAGAACAGTGGAGAGATTGGCTCCGCCTGGACCTCCGTAAGAGCTGCACTACCCGGACCTCTGTATGAGCTGCACCCGACTATAATCAGCTCCCGCCTGGACCTCCGTAAGAGCTGCACCACCTAGACCTCCATAAGAACTGCACAGCGACTGTGATCAGCACCTGCCTTGACCTCAGTAAGAGCTGCTCCACGAACCGTGCCCACGGGCCTCTGCACGTCTTGACCAGGAACTGCGAGACCCATGCAACCCCGAGTCCTCCCTCCTGTACCCTCCCTGCCTCCACACCGGCCAGCACTTCAGGCCAGGGACTCTGGTAGCCGCGTGCCCTCTGAAGCCCTCCCTTGCCTCTATGCAGAGCCCTTCTCCTGGCCAGAGACTGCTGGAGCCTTGGCCTCTCTGTGCCAAAGTCACTGGGTGCCAGGCACTCCCAGAACCGTGTGCACCACCCCCCACCCTGTTGCTGGATCTGGGTGTGTCATACTATGGAGCTGCTTCCACAACCAGAACTCCCTGGCTGGGGAAGCCCAAGAGGAACTACACAGGATCACTCCCTACAAAGATCCAGCAACAATAGAGTGATCCCAATGGGGTCTAATCTTGGAGAGACACCTCCCCAACTCTGAGGATGGCTAGAGGCAATGGTGAAAAACAATCATGAGGCGAAATCAACAGAAAAACTCTGGCAATATGAATAATCAGAGTAGATCAACTGCCCCAAGGATCAATGGGGCAGACATAGCACAAGATCCCATGCACAAACAAATAGCTGAGATGTCAGAAATTGAATTCAGAATCTGGATGGCAAATAAGATAGAACTAGAATTCCAAGCAGTAACCCAAAAGATATCTCAAGAATTCAATGAATTCAAAGACCAAATGACCAAAGATTTTGACACATTGAGACAAGAATTTACATCCCTCAAATATCTGAAAAACACAGAAGAATCCCTCAGTAAAAGAATGGAGCAAGCAGAAGAAAGGATTTATGACATTGAACACAAAGCTTTTGAATGCTCCCAAACTCTGAAAAAGGAAGAGAAATGGAGGGCAAAAACAGATCTCTCTCTCAGAGAGCTCTGGGATAATTCAAAGAAAACCAATATTCATCTTATAGGGATCCCCGAAAGTGATGAAGTGGCTTCACAAGGCACAGAGTCTCTTCTCCATGTGATTATGAAGGAGAACTTTCCAGACATGCCAAGACATTCTGAAATTCAGATAGCAGACACTTTCAGAACTCCAGCATGACTCAACCCAAATAAGACATCCCCCAGACACATCATAATCAATTTCACTAAAGTTAATATGAAGGAGAAAATTCTGAAAGCAGCCAGATGAAAGAAAACCATCACCTACAAGGGGAAGAATATTAGAATAACTGCAGATCTCTCTGCTGAAACCTTTCAAGCTAGAAGAGGATGGTCGTTGCTTTTAATCTCCTAAAACAAAATAACTTTCAACCCAGGATCCTGTACCCAGCTAAACTGAGTTTCATTTATGACAGAGAAATTAAATACTTTAATGACATTCACATGTTGAAGAAATTTGCCATAACTAAACAGCTGTCCACGATATTCTCAGACCTATCCTTCATAAACACTAGCATAACCCTCCACCACAAAAGTAAACCCACCCAGAAAATTTTGATCAAATTCCAACTTCCACAGTCACAAAAGGATTAAAAATGTCCACCGGACTCTCAAAAGGCTTATCAATATTCTCAATTAATGTGAATGATTTAAATTGTCCTCTAAAGAGGCACAGGTTGGCTGACTGGATACAAAAACTCAAGCCAGATATCTGCTGCATACAAGAATCTCATCTTACACTAAAGACAAATATAGACTCAAGGTGAAGGGATGGTCATCTATACTCCAGGCAAATGGAAAGCAGAAAAAAGCAGGCTTTGCAATCCTGTTCACAGACGCAATAGGCTTCAAACCAACTGAAATAAGGAAGGATAAGGATTGACACTTCATATTTGTTAAAGGTTATACTCAATATGATGAGATTTCAATTATTAATATTTATACACCCAACAAGAATGCATCTCAATTTATAAGAGAAACTCTGACAGACATGAGCAACTTGATTTCCTCCAGTTCCATACTAGTTGGAGATTTTAACACCCCTTTGGCAGTGCTGGATAGATCCTCCAGAAAGAAGCTAAGCAAAGAAATTTTACATTTAAACTCAACCATTCAACATCTGGACTTAACAGACATCTACAGAACATTTTATCCCAACAAAACTGAATACACATTCTTCTCATCAGCCCATGGAACATACTCCAAAATCGACCACATCCTAGGCCACAAATCTAACCTCAGCAAATTAAAAAAACTAGAAATTATTACTTGCATCTTCTCAGACCATCATGGAATAAAAGTTGAACTCAATAACAACAGGAATCTGCATACCTATACAAAAACATGGAAGCTAAACAACCTTATGCTGAAAGATAGATGGGTTATAGATGAAATTAAGAAGGAAATCACCAAATTTTTGGAACAAAACAACATTGAAGACAGAATTATCAGAACCTCTGGGATACTGCAAAGACAGTCCTAAGAGGGAAATTTATGGCACTGCAAGCCTTCCTCAATAAAATGAAAAGAGAGGAAGTTAATAACTTAATGGGACATCTCAAGCAACTGGAGAAGGAAGAGCATTCCAATCCCTAACCCAGCAGAAGAAAAGAAATAACCAAAATCAGAGCAGAATTAAATGTAATTGAAAACAAAAGAATTACACAACAGATCAATAAATTCAAAAGTTGGTTCTTTGAAAAGATAATAAAATAGATAAACCTTTGGTGAACCTAACCAGGAAAAAAAGAGTAAAATCCCAAATTTCATCAATCAGAAATGGTAACGATGAAATAACAATAGACCCCTCAGAAATTCAAAAAATCCTTAACTAATACTACAAGAAACTCTACTCTCACAAATATGAAAATCTGAAAGACATCAACCAATACCTGGAAATATGCCACCTACCAAGACTTAGCCAGAACGAAGTGGAAATGTTGAACAGGTCTATGTCAAGTTCTGAAATAACATCAACTATACAAAATCTCCCTAAAGAGAAAAGCCCAGAACCAGATGGCTTTACGTCAGAATTCTACCAAACCTTTAAAGAGGAACTAGTACCTATATTACTAAACCTCTTCCAAAATCTAGAAAAAGAAGGAATATTGCCCAACACATTCTATGAAGTAAACATCACCTTGATCCCCAAACCAGGGAAAGGCTCAACAAGAAAAGAAAATTATAGACCAATATCACTAATGAATATTGATTACTCACTAAGATCTTAATGAACAGAATCCAACAACACATCAAAAAAATTATACACCATGACCAAGTGGGATTTATCCCAGGCTCTCAATCAATATACGTGTATCTATAAATGTAATTCATCACATAAACAAACTAAAAAGCAAAGACCATATGATTCTCTCAATTGATGCAGAAAAATCTTTTGATAATATCCAGCATCCCTTCATGATCAGAACACTTAAGGAAATTGGTATAGAAGGGACATTTCTTAAACTGATAGAGACCATCTACAGCAAACCCACAGCCAATATCATATTGAATGGCGTTAAATTGAAATCATTTCCACTTAGATCAGGAACCAGGCAAGATTGCCCATTGTCTCCATTACTCTTTAACATTGTAATGGAAGTTCTATCCATTGCAATTAGGGAAGAAAAAGCGATCAAGGGTATACACATGAGGTATCAAACTTCACTCTTCACAGATGATATGATCAAACTTTCACTCTTTGCAGATGATATGACCATATATCTGGAAAACACTAGGATTCTACTATGAAACTTTTAGAAGTGATCAAGGAATAAGCAATGTCTCAGGCTACAAAATCAATACCCATAAATTTGTAGCCTTTATATATCAACAATAACCAAGCCGAAAAAACAGTCAAGGACTGTATTCCTTTCACAGTAGTGCCAAAGAAGATGAAATATTTGGGAGTATACCTAACAAAGGATGTGAAAGATCTCTACAAAGAAAACTATGAAACTTTAAGAAAAGAAATAGCTGAAGATGTTAACAAATGGAAAAACATACCATGCTCATGGCTGGGAAGAATCAACATTGTTAAAATGTCTATACTACCCAAAACAATATATAATTTTAATGCATCCTATTAAAGCTCCATTGTCATATTTTAAAGATCTTGAAAAAATAATACTTCATTTTATATGGAATCAGAAAAAAACTCGAATAGCCAAAACATTCCTGAGCAATAAAAACACAACAGGAGGAATCATGCTACCAGACCTGAGACTGTACTATAAATCGATAGTGATCAAAACAGCATGGTACTGGCACAAAAACAGAGAAGTAGATGTCTGGAACAGAATAGAGAACCAAGAGATGAATCCAGCTACTTACTGTTATTTGATCTTTGAGAAGCCAATTAAAAACATTCAGTGGGGAAAAGATTCCCTATTTAACAAATGGTGCTGGATGAACTGGCTGGCAACCTGTAGAAGACTGAAACTGGACCCACACTTTCACCATTAACTAAGATAGTCTCTCACTAGATAAAAGATTTAAACTTAAGACATGAAACTATAAAAATACTTGAAGAAAATGCAGGGAAAACTCTAGAAGGAATTGGCCTGGGTGAATATTTTATGAGGATGACTCCCCAGGCAATTGAAGCAGTATCAAAAATACATCACTGGGACCTGATCAAACTAAAAAGCTTCTGCACAGCCAAGAACATAGTAAGTAAAGCAAGCAGACAGCCCTCAGAATGGGAGAAAATATTTGCAGGTTATACCTCCGATAAAGGTTTAATAACCAGAATCCACAGAGAACTCAAACATATTAACAAGGAAAGAACAAGTGATCCCATCTCAGGGTGGGCAAGGGACTTGAAGGGAAACTTCCCTAAGAAGACAGACGCACAATCTACAAACATGAAAAAAAAGCTCATCATCCTTAATCATCAGAGAAATGCAAATCAAAACTACTTTGAGATATTACCTAACCCCAGTAAGAGTAGTCCACATAACAAAATCCCAAAACCAGAGATGTTGACGTGGATGTGGAGAAAAGGGTACACTTCTACACTGCTGGTGGGAAGGCACACTAATATGTTCCTTGGAAGGATGTTTGGAGAATACTTAGAGATCTAAAAATAGACCTGCCATTTGATCCTATAATTCCTTTACTAGGTTTATACCCAGAAGACCAAAAATCACAATATAACAAAGACATCTGTACCAGAATGTTTATTGCAGCCCAATTCATAATTGCTAAGTCATGGAAGAAGCCCAAGTGCCCGTCGACCCACAAATGGACTAGCAACTGTAGTACACGTATACCATGGAATATTATGCAGCCTTAAAAAAAGATGGAGACTTTACCTCTTTCATGTTTACATGGATGGAGCTGGAACATATTCTTCTTAGCAAAGTATCTCAGGAATGGAAGATAAAGTATCCAATGTACTCAGCCCTACTGTGAAGCTAATTTATAGTTTTCACATGAAAGCTATAACCCAACTATAGCAGAAAATATGGGGAAAGGGCCAAGGAAGGGGAAGGGAGGGGGGAGGTTAGGGTGGAGGGAGGGTAATGGGTGAGGCCACATTTAAGGTGCACCTTAGAATGGGTACAGGTGAAACCTACTAAAGGCAGAATACAAATGTCTACATACAACTAAGAAAATGCCATGAAGGCTACATTGAACAGTTTGATGAGAATATTTCAGATTGTATATGAAACCAGCACATTGTACCCCTCTTGATTGCACTAATGTACACAGCTATGATTTAACAATAATAATAAAAAAAAAGAACAGTGGAGATTGTGGTGAATGGCACTGGGAAGCAGATTTGTAGTTAATAAAGATAGAGCCTAGACTGTAGGGTGGCTAGTTTGTGGGAGATAACCAGAATAAGACATCTGGGAGGAGCTCTTCTGGGTTGTGAACAAATATCAAGTCCTGACCTCAGAAACCATTTCCTAAAAGGAGTCATAATTGGAATGAATTAGTTCATAAAGCTATTTATGCTTCCAGGCTATTTTGAAAACAGTAAAGCAATCAGGCAGCTATTAGTGGAGTTCAACAGAGAAAGAAAGACGGAGAGCCTTACCAGTACCAGGTCATCCAGTTATCCCAGAATGACTGTAGGCAAGCCCAAAGCCATGTCTCCCTGGGGAGCAATATCAGAGGCTTAACAATGTAAGTGTAGATGTGCGTAAAGGTGAAACTTCACTAAAGTAACCCAATCAGTCAAAAAAACAAAAAACAAGCACATAACAATAACAGCCCAAGGGAAGGGGGTCTCTAGTATTCACAATTGCTAAAATATATTATCTCAAATATCCAATTTGCAACAAAAAATCATGAGACAAACAAAGAAACAGGAAAGTGTGACCTATTCGTAGGAAAAAAAGCAAGCAGCAGAAACTGCCAGTGGGAGCAACCAGATGTTAAATTTAAAAGAAAAATACTTCACTCTTCAAAGTTCTTTTCAACTTTCCCTTATAGTACTTGTTGACTATCGGTCTCGTGCCACCTCTTAACGGTTTCACGCCCTCTTGAACTCTCTTCAAAGTTCTTGATACTTCAAAATAGTCATTAAAAATATTTTCATAGAACTAAATGAAAGCATTAAAGCAAAGGAAGCTATGATGACAGAGCTGCATCAGAGAGAAAATTATCAATAAAGAAATAGTAATTATATATGTATATATAAAAAGAACTGATGGAAATTCTGGAATCAAGTAGTTCAAGAATTAAAATAAATAACTCAACCGTAGAGGGGCTTA
Source organism: Nycticebus coucang (assembly GCF_027406575.1). Lineage (NCBI taxonomy): Eukaryota > Metazoa > Chordata > Mammalia > Primates > Lorisidae > Nycticebus > Nycticebus coucang. The sequence continues at coordinate 80,538,120 of NC_069781.1, forward strand.
ACAGTAGATTCGAACTGGCAGAAGAATTATCAGGTAAGCTGAAGAACAGGGAGAAAAAAAGTGAAGAAAAATTACCACTGCTTCAAAGAAATAGAAAACATCATTAAATGTACCAATATAATGGAAAACCATAAAGACAGGTGGGAGAGAGAAGAAGAAAAGAAGGAAAAGAAATTATGGCTGGAAGCCTCCCAAACTTATTGAAAAACAATAACCTACATATTCAAGAAGCTCCAGGAACTCCAAGTAAGGTAAACACAAAGAAATACAAAATAGATACATCATACTAAAAATGCTAAAAATGAAAGACAGAGAAAATCTTAAAAGCAGCAAAAGAGCAACTTATCACTTTCAAGGGAACCCCAGTAAGATTAACAGTAAACTTGTCAGTCAAAACAATGGAGATCAGAAGGCAGCAGAATGATACATTCAAAGTACTCAAGGGAAAATAACCCTGTTAACCAAGAAATATACACCTCAAAATGATCTTTGCAAAATGAAGAAATAGAGAGTTTCCAGGGTAACAAAAACAGAGAGAATTTTGTGTCAGCAGACCTTTATTACAAGAAATGCTAAAGAAAGTTCTTCAGATGGAAAGCAAATGACTGTGGTTGGTAATTCAAACCCATACCAAAAACTCAAAGAGCAATAGTTAAGGTAATTATATAATTACAAAGAATAGTATAAATGTATATACATTTTTACTTTCTTATGGATATAGAAAGCAGTTCTGACATAGTGCTGGATTAAGCTTGCTAATACTTTTTATGGGTTTCTCTGTGCATATTCATCAGGAATTTTATTTCATAATTTTTTTTACTTGTATACTTTTTTCTGGCATTAGTATCAGGGTAACGAAGTTCTCATTGAATGAACTGGAAAGTAGTCCCAATAAATTTCTTTTATTTGTTGAAGGGGTTCACAAAGATTTGATATTAATTATTTGCTAAATATTTAGTAGATTTTACCAGTCATGGAATAGGATTCTGGACTTCTCTATGTGAAAAGATTTCATATTCATTTATTCATTTTATAAATTACATGTCTACTTATATATTAAATTTCTTTTAAAATTTCTTTTGGAAAAGTAACTGCACAAATAATATGTTAAAAATGTTTTGCTGGACCTATAATTTACAGAAATACAATATTGTGCAATATATTTACCAATAACAGCATAAGAGGTGGGTAGGTTTGAAGCTGTATTGGCTAAAAAAATTACTACAGATGATAAAATAATAAATATAATGCTATACTTTGGGGGATCTATAACATTAATGATAAATAAAAATCATACCACAAAAAAGGAAAAGGAATAGAGCTATATATAGGTAAAACTAGAATGAAGTTGGTTTAATATTGAATTTTTGATAAATTAATATATATATGGCAATGCACTATAGCAACTAATAAAATAAAAATCAAAAAAATAGTAAAAAATTATTATTATTATTATTTTTCAAAAGCAAAAGAAGCCATTTTATTGTAAGTTCGAACTTGGACTCCCAGGGTGTCCGTTACAATGGATCCAAGCCAGGAGCCCGGAGTTGCAGAGCAAGGGGTTTTTATGGTCCCGCGCAGCAGGTGGGCGTTCACAGCTTGAAACAAAGGGGGCGCTTCTGGATTGGTTAGGTGGGTTGGGCAGTTGTCTCATGATTCAGGCATGCCTGGAAAGTGAAACTAAATGGCGGGGGCATGGGGGGGTGAAACTTAACTCCTAAGATGGTGCTGGTTTGGTTCTTTCACTTCCCCCTCTACTTGTAAATTAAAGGCCCAATCATGGGCCTTGCCCCTACACCTGTGTATCCATCATCTCTTGTTCTGCTAAGGGTCGGTACTGACTTTTAAGAACTATTAATTGTACAGCCCCTACACGTTCTCTCACAAATGTAATGAGCCTGTAGATAATACAAGGGCCTATAGTTAGAAGTAACAGTAATATTATTAGAGGTCCTGCCACTGCTGATATCAGAGTTGTTAACCAGGGGGACCAATTGAACAGGGACTCATACCAGCTCTGACCATTTTCTCTTTCTATTTTACATCGGCACAGGCTTTCTCGGCCAAGTGTCATGGATTCTTTCATGACCCCCGAATGATTAGCGTAGAAACAACACTCTTCCCCTAGGGCGGCACATAGCCCATCTTGCTGGAGGAACAGTAAGTCCAGTCCCCTCCGGTTTTGTAAGACTACTTCAGATAGGGAAGTCAAAGAGTCTTGAAGGAGAGTGATAGATTTCTCTAATTGCTGAATATTTAGATCAATTGCATCCCGGAGGGCACCATAATTCTTGTTCTGGAGGACTAGGGCCGACACTCCAGTCCCAGCCCCTGCTATCCCTAGCCCTAATAAAGTGGCAGTAGTGAGAGTGGTGATTATCTCCCGTTTCTTTCATGGGGCTGGGCTCAAGGTACCTGAATATTTCTGAAGTATTTCATTTTCTTTATGATAGGTTGTCGTTGGTATAAGCTGTACCAGGACACAACAATCATTATTCTGATTTAAAATCCCCTCATGTATACACAGAGCCAAACCTGTTGAACAAGCCCACCAGGTATCGCTCGGGGGTATCAGATACCCGGCTCTATCCCATGGGCTAGTAGCATTATATAAATGCTGGTGGGAAATCGGTACCTTTCCAACACACAAGCCCTTTCCCACTACTGTCTGAACAGTGAGTCTAGGGTGGTTTTGATGCCATTGGCAGGCTGTGGCGTCTCCAGTTGTGTATTGCCCTTAGATGGCAACAGCTTCATAATAAGGAGGTTTTACACTGAGACAGAGCCAACAGGCTGCAGTTAGGTCTGGCCAGGTTAAATTTAACACTTGATATGTACTGGTAAGCAGGTCCCATGTTGGGTCCAGGTATGCAAATTGACCCTTACTTTCACTGGCACTGGATGACGATGGGGACATCATAGGGGCACGAGTGTTCAACCTGGAAAATACTTGAACACTAGCTGGGTAAGGGAGGATTCTATTAGGCCCAACTCGGGCGGGTTTATCAGGAACTGGTCTGTATTCCACTTTTGTCTTAATGAACCCTCCCTTGTCATGTACGGCACCGTTAAAGCCTGCCACTCGAGTGTGGCTGTATAAACGGAGTCCCCAAATTTTTTCCTCTTTCCCAGGTGGTGTAGCTATTTTTCCCAAGGCTAGTGAATTGAATGCGCACTGGGTCACATAATCTTAATTCCCCAAGGAGCCCTGTACGCCGGCAGTTGTCTCTACCAACCGTATGTGACCATGGACCAGGACTTCTCTTTACTGTAATTAAGTCTGGGGTATTCGGTGGTGTCCGCCAGATCTGACCCGTGGATACACAGCTCCAATGTTGACAGAAAAAATAGTTCTTTCCCCCACACTTGTCTGTTTTATGACCTGGGCACACATAATATAAGCTGTGTTGAGGGCTCCAGGTACTGTGCGTGAGCCCCACTACTTGATCTAGGTCTATATATAAATTTGGGTACCAAGTGTTTTTAGGATGGATACCCCATGTAGCATTCAACAGCATCCAGTCAGCAGTTCAAACAAAGGTGCCCCCAAACCTCCCCCGCACAGGTCCCCCATAGACATACCAGGTGACATTATGCGGCTGATGGGGATTAGGGTAAGGAAAGGCATTCAAAGGGGTACATACAATCAATATTAACAGCGAGTAGGTGGGGAGCGCTTTAGTTTGAGTTTTAAAGGATCGCCTTCGGCCTGCTGGATTCTCCATTGTGGAATGAAGTCTTCTTGGATGGCCAACGGGTCTGCAAGTTTCACGTAGGTGTGGTGTACCCAGGAGGTGATGCTGTCTACTTTGAGAGCGGTGGGTGTTGCCAGGATCACGACATATGGGCCCTTCCACCGGGGTTCCAAAGTCTCTTGGCGATGCCTTTTTACGTAGACCCAATCACCAGGCCAGAACTTGTGGGGCTCAGGTACGGGACCAGCCTCCTAAGTAGCCCGCAGGTGGCGCCAACACTCTTTCTGTACCTGCACGTATCGGCTCTTCGGGTCAGATGTCCTCAGGGGGGTCCTGGGGGATTTTCCTGGCCGATGCACCAAATGTTGTGCCCAGATCTTGAAATCCCCCACAAAGACCACCGAGGAGCCAAAACCGATGCAAAAGCAAAAGATGCCATTTTATTGCAAGTTCAAACTTGGACTCCCCGGGTCTCCATTACAACAGATCCAAGCCAGGAGCCAGTAAAAAATTATTAAAGAAACCAAAATGCTACTTTAGAAAATATCCACATTGTGTGAAAGAATGTAGTAAACCATGAATAGAAGAACAAAAAGGGCATAAGACATGTTGAAAATGTATTAGAGTTCTCCAGAGAGACAAAGCCAAAAGTGTATATACGTATACGTATACACACACACACACACACACAGATATGAGAAGGGATTTATTGGGGGAATTGGCTCAAGCAATTATGGAAGCTAAGAAGCCCCAGGACAAGCTGTCTGCAAGCTGGAATGCCTGGGATGCTGGTAGCATGGCTCAGAACTGGGGAGGTTGATGGTGTAATTCTCAGTCCAAAGTCATGAGAATCTGGAGTATAGTGGGGTCACGGAGTTGCTGGCTTAACTCCTGCAGTTCTGAGCCCAGGGAGCCTAGGGTTCTGATGTCCAAGGGTAGGGCCTTTCCTCTGTTTTGTTTTATTGGGCCCCCCTGTTGACAGGATGGTGTCCACTCACTTTGAGGGTGGATCTCCCCCACTTGTCTACTCATGCTCTCATGCCAATATCCTCTGAAAATGATACTTTATCATTTCTCTAGGTACTCCTTAATCCAGTCAAGTTGATACCTAAAATTAACCACTAAAGGAAGCAAAAAGTGAAATGGTAGCTGTAAATCGACTATAGTTACGTGCTTAAAAACAAGCAGACATTGTGAGAAATTTATCATTAAGTGATTTGGTCACTGTGCAAACATCACAGAGTATATTTATTCAAACCTAGATGGTACAGCCTATTACACACATAGGCTACATAGCTCCTGGGCTATAAACCTGGACAGCATGTACAAGTACAGAACTGAATATTGTAGATGATTGTAACACAATGGTAAATATTTTTGTATTTATACATAGAAAAGGTGCAGTAAGAACATGTTACAAAAGATAAAAAAAAATGGTACACCTGTAGAGATAGAATAGAGCTGGCAAGACCAGAATTTGTGCTGGGAGAGTCAGTGAGTGACTGATGAGTAATGTGATAAGTACATTGTACAGCTGTATAAAATATTTTCCTTCCTTAATTTTTTTTGCTTTTATAACTTTTTTGTTCAAAACTAAGACACAAACACACACCTTAACCTAGGCTTACAGTGGGTCAGGATCATCACTATTACTGTGTTCCTCCTCCACAGTTTGTCCCACGGGAAGGTCTTCAGGGACAGTAACATGCGATTGGCATCTCCTGTAATACTCATGCCTTCTTACCTCGAAAGACCTGCCCAAGGCTCTTCTAAAGTAGGTATCACTAATTTCAGACATAATGAACCTGTAGTTAAATTTCCATGGCACACTTAAATAATGTTGATTAAAAAAAAAACAGTTAAAAAATATATTTACTGTGTTTTGAACTTCTTTTGAAAATAGTTTAATTAATGACCTTTAAAAACTTTTGCAGCACACTGGTTGAAAATAACTGCTACAGTGGTTTGCTTGTTTTGTTTCTGTTTTTTATCATAGTTTGCTCACAAGCAAATAGTACACCATAACATTCCTCTCTATTAAAGAAATCTTTTGGTGTTACAGTTTGTATTTTTAAACTCTTTAAGGTTGAGGTTGTCAAAAGCTTTTGCTAAAACCTTCACTGTAAAATTTTGAGGGTTCGTTTTCTTCCCTGTGGTTTTCTTTTCTCTTGCCTCTTCTTCATCTGTATGTTCCTGTTCCCGTTCCAGCAACTTCTCATTAGTCAATTCCCAAGGAGCTGTCTCTTTAGGAGCTCCCATTGTATAGACATCTATACCTAAGTTAATGTTGTTTTCCATCTTAACCACAGTCTTGGTGATTTTGGTAACCTCTTATTCTTGGCAAATTGCTTGAAGTCATGGACAAACTGTTTGACTGTCCTCTTTCAGATGTCATTTGTGCACTCTTTAGTGACATCGCAAACCCAAGCTCAGCTCTTGGTGCAGTCACAGATGTAGTAGTTCTTCCAGAATTGCATCAGTGCCTTCATCAGTTGCAGAAATAGCCTATACTCAAAAGTCCTCCTCAGGTTGGAAGCCTTAGAAACTGTTATAGCTCCTTGACCCAGGGAGCCTTTGATTGGATCAAAGAAGTGGTGTTTGGAGGGAGAAATACCATTTTACTATTGGAATGAAGGTTGTCAGTAAAAGGAGGATATGTGGGAAGATGATCAACAACAAGCAAAATTTTGAAAGTTATGTTACTCTCCAAACAGTCTTCTCCATTTTGCTGACATAGCCAGTCAGGAGGGCATCTCAGAGGAAGAGGTGGGCAACTGCCTATTACTTCTGTAGTGCACTGGTGGTATGTGTTTATTGATATGCTCAAAGGCCCTAGGTTCTCACTAGATCACAAAGGGTTTCAATTTGTAGGCTGCAACATTGCCTCTAAGCAAGACTGTGTTACTTGTCCTTCAAAGCCTTGAAGCCTGGCATTGACATGGCCTCCTTGTGGATGAAAGTCCTTTCAGGGCTTGTTTCCAGAATAAGGAGATTTCATCCACGTTGAAGATCTGCTCTGGCAAGTAATCTTCTTCCACAATCAGCTTATCTAGAGTTTCCAAAAATTCATCAGATGTCTTCACATCACCACCCACAGACTCACCACTCACTTTCACATTATGGAATGAATAAATATTCTAGAATCATGTAAACTACCCTGAGCTAGCAGTAAATCAATATTATAGTTGGACCTAGTGTTTTCTTTCAACATTGCAACTTTTTGTTTTGCCCATGATCATCATGGTGCTGAGAGGGATACGCTTCCGTGTCTAGTATTCAATTCAGCATGATAGAACTGTCTCCCTATCTGATAAAGTCCCTTTTCAAATTTTTGTTCATCTCATTGCCTTCATTGAAGCAGATCCTTTAATAGCTTCTATCCCTTTGTTCTTCAAGATTGTAGCTATGGTGGAATGGGATATACCTTACTGGAGAACAATAACCATCACTATTTCCAACTTTGTAGTTGTTAATTTTAATTTTGTTTCAGGATCAACCATTTGATGTGGACTTTTACTGGTAACATTATTCATGGTTTTGTATGCCAAGAGATCATGATGAACAAAGACAACACAAGATTAAATTAAGCACAAGAGAAAATGATGCACCAGAGAAAATGATGTAGTAAGCATGAGATGTATGACACTGCTGCTGGTGTAACATGGCAGACAGCTTTACAGTAAAGATTTTTATGAGTATACCCTAAAATAATGATAAAAAGTATGGTATAGTAAATACATAAACCAGGTCATTTATTATCATTATCAAGTATTATATAATGTATAAAATTATAGGTGACATAATTGTATGACTGCAACACAATAATTTTTTTTACACCAGCATCACCACAAACATGTGAGTAACATATTGTACTGTAACATTACAGTGGCTATGATGTTACTAACAGGTAGGAATTTTTAAGCTCCATTATAATCTTATGAGACTATAGTCATATATGTGGTTTGTCTTTGCCCAAAAACATCATCATACAGCACATGACTGTATATTAATAATAACATTAAATATAAATGGATTAAACCATCTAATAAAAGGGCAAGAGATTGTTAAGCTGTATTAAAATATTATCAACCTATATGCTACCTATAGGAGACATACTGTACTCAAAGATAGAAACAAATTGAAAGTAAAAGGATGAAAAAAATATATCATGTAAACAGCAACCACAAAAACCTGGAATGAATATATTAATATCAAACAAAATATACTTTACACACAAAGTATTGCTATAGAAAAAGAGGGATATTGCATAATGTTAAAAGGAAAAACCTACTAGGAAGATACAGCTATTATAAATACATACATACTTAATAACAGTACCAAAATGCATGAAGCAGAAACAGAGGAGAGAGAAATAGATAATTCAAAATAAAAGTTGAAGATACCAATACTCAATTTTCAATAATTTGTAGAACAAATGTACAAGAGATCAATGATGAAGAATACTTGAACAACACTATAAACCAGCCTAGCATGATAGACATCTGTAGAACACTCTATTCAATAATAAAATATATATTCTTCTCAAATGCACATGAAACATTTTCAAGATAAAACATAAACTAGGTCATAAAACAAACCTCAGTAAGTTTAGGAGGACAGAAATATCACAGAGTATGTTTTCCTACCCCAGTGAAATGAAATTAGAAACCAATCATGGGGAAAAAACTTGAAATACCTAAAAACATGTGGAACTTAAATAACACATGCCTAACTAAATAACCAATGAGTCATAGAAGAAATCAAAAAGGAGATCAGAAGATACTTTGAGATGAATTAAAATGAATACAGCATGCAAAAACTTATTAGACAGAGAAAATCAATGCTTGGAGAGAAATTTGTTTTAATAACTATAATTGCCTAGATTAAGAAAGACCGCAAATTAATAACTTAACCTTCTTCTTTAAGGTACTAAAAAAAGAAGAACAAACTAAAACTAAAGCAAGCAGGAGGAAGGACATAATAAAAGTTAAAGTGAAAATTAATTAAATAGATAATAGAAAAATAATAGAATGGAATTAAAAGTTGATTCTTTGAAAGAATAATGAAATTGATAAACCTTTAGCTGATTGACCAAGATAAAAAGGAGATGATTCAAATTATTAGCATCAGTAAAGAAAGGGGGGTAGTTACTACTATACTGACCTTATAAAGTTAGAAAGAAAACTATGAATAGCTGAAAGCCTAAAAAATTAAATAGATGAAATGGGCAAGTCCTAGAGAGACACAGCTACTAAATATGACTCAAGAATAAATAGATAATCTGAATAGACATGAAGTAAATGAAGAGACCAAGTTAGTAATCAAAAAACTACTTACAAAGTCCAGGCCCAAATGGCATCACTAGGAAGATACAGCTATTATCTTCCCAACTCATTGTAAATGAATAGTATTACTCCTAACCAAACCAGAAAAAAGACATCACAAGAAAGAGACTAACTTTATGTTAATATATATTTTTTATTATTGTTTCAGATTAATTTGAGGGTACAAAGAATTAGCTTACAATGTTTGCATTTGTTAGGTAGAGTCTCTCTTATAATTGTGTCCCACCCCCAAGAAGTGTGCCATACACCCTATGTTAATACAGATGCAGAAATCTTAACAAAATCCAAACAGAATGCCAGAACATATAAAAAGAATTATACACCCTAAAAAAATGAGATTTATTCCAGTAATACAAGATTGTTTGGGCAGCATCTGTAGCACAGTGGTTATGGCGCCAACCACATGCACCAAGGGTGGTAGGTTCAAACCCAGCCCAGGCCAGCTAAACATCATGGACAACCACAACAAAAAAATAGCTAGGCGTTGTGGCAGGCACCTGTAGTCCCAGCTGCTTGGGAGGCTGAGGCAAGAGAATCGCTTAAGCCTAAGAGTTTGAGGTTTCTGTGAACTGTGATGCCACGGTATTCTACCGAGGACGACATAGTGAGACTCTGTCTCAAAAAAAAAAAAAAAAAGAATAGATTGTTTACCATCTGAAAATCAATTAATATATCATATTAACAGAATAAAAATATAAAAACCACACAATCATCCCAGTCAACGTAGAAAAAGCATTTGACAAAGCCCAACATGCTTTCATGGTAAAAACACTCAACAAGGGCTGGGCGTGGTGGCTCATGCTTGTAACCCCAGCACTCCAGGAGGCTGAGGCTGAGGCAAGCGGATTGCTTGAGCACAAGAGTTTGAGGTTACTATGAGCTATGATGATGTCACTGCAGCAACCCAGGATGACAGAGTAAGACTCTGTCTCAAAAAAAAAAAAAGATGACAGAACTGTGTTGATAGTTCAGGTGCATACTTTGATGAATTGTATTGCTTCCTGTTTGAGATACAATAAATTACACTTCCGATTCAAACACTTCATATTTAATGACCATAGAAAGTGGATTAGGGTTGATTAAGGCTGGGGAGGGAATAGATGGATATGAAGGCAATACTTAAAGGTGTGGGGTTTCTTCTGGTGTGATGAACTTGTCCTAAAACTGACTGTGGTGATGATTGTACATGGCTATGAATGTTCTACAAACCATTGAAATGTAGACTTTAAATGAGTGACTTGTATGGTATGTGAATTATATCTCAGTAAAGTTGTTTTAAACATAAGTTAAAGGGTTGCTGAAAGAGGGAAGAGAGATATAGGAATAAAATAGTAAAATAATGCAGTACTCACACTTTGAAAAATGTTGAGTGCCAGTGAGCAAAGGATATCATTGAGTTACCTATGATGTTTATTAACATTCTGAACTCACACTGACAATGATAAATATGCACGCAGATTTATCTCCCTAGTACTTTGAAAGAGAAGAAATTAAACAACAGAGACTATGAAGCTCTCTTGTATTTAAGGGCCCACTGTCTTTGCAGGGATCCAGAGTATTTGCACATCTTCCTTAAAACTCATTGTCCTTGGAATTCTAATAGCAATTAAGAACTGTCACTATTGTGTTTAGAGAAGGAGGCATAGGAAATTATGATTTTACACTGTATATATTCCTATTATTTTATTTTAAAAACCTATGTTGTCCTCTACTAAAAGGTAAACTCCATGATCCATTCATTCAACAAATATTTATTGAATTTTTGCAGTATGCCAAATACTGTTCTAGGGGCTTGGGGCACTTAAAGGAGCAAAACACAAGAATTTTATGTCCTTGTGGAATTTATATTCTACTGAGGGAAAAGAGGCAAAAATCTGTCAACTTAATAAATAAGTAAACCATGGTATGTGTTTGAAGATGGATACTTTCAAGGACAAAAAAGAAAGACCATGAGAACAATGGCTCACGTGTTTCCATCTGTGCTAACCCCAGTGCCCCAAGGGTACCTGGCCAGGGGAAGATACGATAAATACTTACTGAATAAAGGAATGAGTGAATAGATGTAGTTCAAACTGTATGTTTGGTTTCCAAAAGTTTGCAGTTTGCACTTTGGACTGATTTTATTTTCTTTTTAAAAAAAGTTACTGCAGCTATAGAAAGTATTTAACACCCATCTCACTTCCTGTCTGGCTTTGTTCTCTAAGAGGAGGCAGAGTGGAGGCGCCAAATCTCTGGAGCTAGATTGTATGGATTCAATGTCAGCTTTACTACTTATTATTTCCGGAAACTTTAATTATATTTATCTTTATTTATAACAATATTTTAGTTGCATTCATTTTATTTAACTTCAATTTGAGGCTTTGAGTTTTGAGACCTGCCTTGCTACAGATAATTTTCATGTGCGATAATTCCCTTGAATTGTTATAGTCAACCAACATTTATTATGTGTCAGTTATTTGCAAGAATTAACATTGAGTATTGGGTCCCAAGGGTATTAGATAATGATGTGCCCATCATAGGTGATGTTAATGATCCTTTTCTACTGTTAATAGCTATGTAAAAGGTGAACTCTTTGGTCAGCTGGGACTGTCTTATTCCCGTTTAACATCCTCAGACCCTTACACAGTGACTGGCGCAAACAGACGTAAAGCAAACGTTTAATGAATAAATAAAAAGTTGTTATCCAGTAATAACCAGTTATATCTGCAAAAAGCATACCATTGCAAGCGATTGGACATTCTGTTGGTGTATCTCTGGGCTGTCTCAGGTTGTCATGCATGGGCATGAATTCCCTTTCAGATCAACAAAGTCTGCACCAAGGAGGGCCAGGTGACCTGTAGCTTGGCAGCAGCCCAGGGACATGCTAGTCTATCTTGGACGTCAGCCAGCCTGGGGCAAAGTTGAGAGAGTAACTCTCTGCTTCCTGGGATGTACTATTACAACCCCCTTGTGCGCTGGTTGTTCCTGTGGGTTTTGGTTACATTCTCTTATATCATCATCATCTTCATCATCTTTTTTTTCTGCCCTGTTGTAAAATTAAAACAACAATAGGGTTAGTTAGGATATCTCAGATAGTAATTTATTAGCTACGATATAATGATACTAGGAAATAGTAAGCTCTTTGGCTGTTTATTTTCATTGTTATGGTCGGAAAGAGTAAGCATAGAGATATTTCAGTTGCTGTGGATACCAAGTCTTTGAGATGATAGAATCCTTTTAATGTAATCCATTTCAGTTAGATTACTTTTCTCTGGAATGTTACATCTATTAAATGTATACTTGTTTTAAACAAAAAATTATATTCCTTTCTCTCAACATCAGGAAGTATTATTTTAATTTTTCCTCCAATTTTTTTTCTCCTGCAGTTTTTCTTTTCCCTGTATCTCCTCTTTCCCACACCAGAAAAGACGACCTGGAGAAATAAACCATACTTCTGCCTGTGTTTATATCCAAGCAGGAACACTGATTTTATTAGTTCACACAACAATTATATGTTAAGTGTTACAACATAATTGTCCCAGATGTGACGTTTAGTTTTTTTTTTTAAACTTAATCTTCAAAATCCAGGTTGACTACAAAAAGGCATCTAACTGTCTTCTCAACAATCCACTGATTCATTGAGTCAGATTTCTTTAAAATAGAATCTTTGGGGGATCTATAATTTTGAACACAGCATTAAATAAATGTTGCAGAGGGGAAAAAACATTGAGTTTCCAAAAGAAAACTTAAAAAGTAGCAACTCATGGTTTAAGGGTGTAAGAAAAACCTATCCCTCTATGTGAAAGTAGTCAAACTCCTTGCTAAGAACATACATTTTAAAAAGTTTAAAATGCTCATGAAATCATCATTCGTCTATTTTTTTAGAGGAATCATTTTAGTGGCTTTATAAAAACATGGTGATTTTTAGAACTCCTATTTTGGGTCCCTCATTCCTAACTCTAACTTAAGTTTATTTTTAAAGAAGGGGTTGGGTTCATTATATAAATTAACAATTTTGCATAATAAACACTGTTTTAGACTGTTGTGCTGGCGTCTGCTTTGTTGAAAAGAAAAGGCTTTTGTGTCATGAGGTCTGGATTTCAGTCCCAGCTCTTCCTTTGTTGTGTGGCCTCAGATGAGTCATTTAAGCTCTTGGGTCTTAATTTCATCATTCAAAAATTAGATGTCAGACTATACTATTTGTCAAAGCTTCTGACATCCTAAAATATCGGCATTGCTTTGAAATTTGATTTCCAGCATCAGGTTTAGAAACTCTATTAAATAGGCTTTTGAGTTCAAACCCAAATAGAAATGAGAAACTCATAGAAGCACAAGCCTTCCAGCAACTCTTATTTCCATCCTGCATAGCATTGAAAATAAGTTTAAGTTTACAGTGGAAAATGGGAATTAGAACACATTCAGGTGGACAGTTTCAAAACCTTTGTTGTTGGTGATACTTTCTCCAGATGGAAAGTTAAGTGATCCTGGCTAATGCTAACATTTGTGTTCCTTTAGTAAATGCCAGACACTGTGTTGAGTGCTTTATGTGGTTTTCAGCTCAATTCTCACAGCAATGCTATGAGGCAGGGATTATGATGTCCATTTTATACATAAAAATGAATACAATAAGGAATAAAAAGATAAATCTTTAGTCCTAAAGGCTTAACTAATAATTGGCAGAGCCAGGATTCAAATCTATGCTATCTGACATTGTATGTCTGGAGTGTATAAATATTATAATTCAGACCCTCAGATTTTGTGTATGTGTGTAGGGTTATACCATGGGTCCTTGAACAACACAGGTTTGTACCGTATAGGTCTGCTTAGGCACAAATTTTTCACTCACCTGCAGATAGAAAATACAGTATTGAAAGGTATGAAAAATCCACTTACGTGGAAGGCTGACTTTTTGCACTCTGGGGTTCCACAAGGCCAACTGTGGGACTCGAATATGTGCAGATTTGGGTACACATGGGTGGCCCTGGAACCAATCCCCTGCATACACCAAGGGAGAACTGTGCGTTCTTCATGTGTCTCAACACAGACTCATTGTTTCCCTCGCACTCCCCAGCCCCGTCCTCCTCTGCCTGCCTGATCTCAGAGGAAGGCACCACAGCTACCAGCGGCACGAGGCAGAAACCTTGGCCTTCCTTTGCATTTCCCTTTCCCTCATTTCACTCCCTACCCACACAACCCATCACTAAGTCCTGTCAACTTATTAAAGTGCCCTCACAATGGATGTATCATGCAGAGTCCTGGAGAAAACCTGATACCTAAGGGACTTTGATGAAGGGATCATTTATAGAGCTGTGAGAAAACTTAAGATAATCTCGGAGAAATGGTGAAGCACTGAGAGACTATGTTAGCATCTGCTATGGGTTGAGTTGTGTCTCCCCCCAAAACATACATTGCAGTCCTAACCCCCTGCACCTTGGAGTGTGACCTTCTTAGGAGATAGGCTGTTTACAGAAGTAATCAGGTTAACGTGGGATCGTTGAGGTGGATACTAACCCAATATGACTGGTATATTTATAAAAAGTGGAAATTTGGACTCCCCAGAGACACCCAGACAGGGACAATGACATTTGAACACAGTGAGATCAGAGTGGGACTTCTGAAAGCCATGGAGCACAAAGATTGCCAGCAACTCACAAGGACAGAGGCACTGATCAGATTCTCCCTCACAGCTTTCGGAAGGGACCAACCCTGATGAGGCCTTGATCTCAGACTTCTAGTCTCCAGAACTGTAAGACAATATAGTTCTTTTGTTTAAGCCACCCAGTGTGGTACTTATTACAGCAGCCTTTGTCCTAAAGCTCTACAAGAAGAGGACAGTATTCCAGAACGCAGGTGTGAGCTGTGATTGTGGAGGAATCAGGAACTTCCCAGGAACTGGGGCTACACAGAAACACATTTTTCTGCATGGATTACCTAGAAATACATAAAATTGAACTTCTTTTCATCAACTACTTGCTTACTTTGAAATAATAGAATTTATACAGGAAAGGTGCAATAAATGTTGATTCTTTTTCTTTGTTAGTTTTCAGAATAACAGCTTTTTCCCCCTAGCAGTCTCCACAGGTGACAATTGTTTTTCTTGCATCTTTATGAGCACATGAATTTTTAATATATTGATGTATTACAATCTACTGCCAGCGTTATCATTTCCTTGCCCACATTGTCCCAGTTTCACACTAAAGGAGCCTTTTCAGGGGGCTCTTTTGACATTTTTAGATGGCCCTGTGAGCTCTGACAGCTTCCTCACTCTCCAGGATGACAACACGCCTAGACTCATGTCAAACATTTCTTGTCCCAGACCTGAGATGAGCCATTTCTCCAAGGAACTGTGGTTTGTTTTAGTGTAGATGCCACAGTCCTGGCATCTCCTTGCTTTTGGTGCTCCATCTTGATTTATTTGGAAATGGCAATTGTCTCTTTGGTGTCTGGTGGGCAGGTCTTGGCAGTTGTCATCTGTCCACTTTTGATGGAACACCCTTCCTTCATCTCTAAGTTTCCTATTTGGGGGTGGGGGGTGGGTTCCTGTTTTCTTTTGAGATGTTGTAGAAGCCATCCCAGCATGGCTTCTACAAAGCCAAAATAATAATAGATAAGGGACTATATTTACTTTTCTTACAAAATTAACTGGCGGGAAAATAGAAAGCAAGATTTGGGCCCATCTACACCTCAGCTGCTGATGTAGGGGAAGGCGGAGGATCAGTTGTAAAGTGTGGCAAGTGATGTGTCAGGGGCCACCAACTTGTGGAAGTAGCCTTAATAATCAAATAAGAATGCTTGCCTGACTCTAAATAACATTGAACGCCTAACGTTGCAATGGTAGGGTGAAATATTATTGACAATTGCTGTCTCTCCAAGTTGCCTCAAGCACATGCAATGTCTGATGCTGTCCATTTAACTGCACTTGCAATAGAACCTACTGGAAGCTGCACGGTGCCATAAAACTGGAGCCATGTGTGTGTACAAATAGCAAGAGCATACATGTGTTTATTGTATGTGACATTGTGACACAACATTATTGACTACAAAGTTCATCTAGAGTTCCATCAAAAAATCATGCACAAAAAGATCTCATAATGTTTTATGTAAGTTTACAATTTCGTGGTGGGCCACCAGTCTAACCAGCCCAAGACATCGTGAAGCAGGACAAGGCATCCTCACTATGCCCTGTCTAAAGTTCTAACTATGGGATCCCTGGGCTTAAAAAAGTGGTTCTTTTAAACCCTTCAATTTTAGGATAATTTGTTATGAGTAACAAATTGTTTTGAAGATAATGTCTAAAATTATTAAGCATAGTTTAGTTGGGGATGTGATTGAGGATGTGACAGGAAAATGGAGGGAATACACATGTTAATTTGTTCAAGGGCATATATTCTTTTTAAAATAACATAAAATAATAGAAACTTTGTGCATTTAAAGGAACCAAGAGTTCTATGCTGTTGAGAAATGGACATGGAAAAAGGAACAGTGTTGGAGCTGGAAATGGGAAGAGCATTGGGCCAGGGCTTTGAAGGCGAAATCCCCCCCTCCAATTCCACCACCACCACCTTTGATATTCCAGCTTGTGTCAACCAAACATTACTCCAGAGAGTCAAGGGGAGAGAATGAGCTAAGGGACAGTTTTCCACCTGGGAGCTTCCCACAAGATGATCCTTTCTATTTCAGTTAATTTCTGCAATAGCTACTGCAACCACAAACCAAAAATCTTTACATGTGGTTGTTAAAAAGCTATGTGTAGTTTTTTTTTGTTGTTGTTGTTTTTTAGAAAGAATCTCACTTTGTCGCCTTGGTAGAGTGCCATGGTGTCACAGCTCACAGCAACCTTCAACTCTTGGGCTTAAGTGATTCTCTTGCCTCAACCTCCCGAGTAGCTGGGACTATAGGCACCTGCCACAATACCCGGCTATTTTTTGTTGCAATTCTCATTGCTGTTTTAGCTGGCCTGGGCTGGGTTTGAACCCACCACCCTTGGTATATGGGGCTGATGCTCTACCCACTGAGCCACAGGCACCACCTGCTTTGTGTAGTTTTAATGAGTAAGATATGAGTCCTTCCCTGAAAAAATTCATAGTAAAGGAATAAGACCAGCTGCTACTTTACCGGCTTTTGTTTTCGGAGTTGTACTATGGGTACCCCAGGTAGAGGCTAATGGAATTTTACCCTTTGCCCTCTGAAGGTTTGCTGAGAAATAAATTAACAAAAAGCAGGTTAATAGAAAAAAAGGCAAATAAATATATTAATGTATATGGAAGATATGCAAAATATAAGAACTCTTGATTACCTTAATGTCCAGTAAAAAACCTAAGAAATAAGCAATTTAAATTGTTATGTATCAGATGTGGAGCCCAGGACAGAGGACATAGTGGTGAATATAATGCTTGGAGAACTCAACTCATCCCAGCATGGCCAAGAGGTAGAGCTGGGCTGGGAAGGACAGAGCCATACTGGGCTTGGCTCTGCTCTGCCGCTGCTTTGGACACACATGTGTCCCTAGATCTCACCAAAGCCACTTGTCTAAACCCATAATCTGAAGTCTCAAAACCAAAGACATAAGTTCACAGATAAATGAAAAGTATCAAACAGATCATGAAAGTAACAGTTTTATGTATGACCTTAAAATATCTATCAGAAACAGTACCAATTTATCTGACCAATAGACCCATGTAGCAAAAATGCCTAAAATTCTAAAGATACTTTTATTTTAACGTCAATTTAAAAACTAGTTGTATTTATCAAAGAGTACTAAAGTTACATGAACTTGAAAAGCATTTTGGTGTCTTATTTATGAGCACTCATATATTTATAAGTCAACTTGGTACCAAATAAACAATACACAGACATGTATACATGTATTTATGAAAGTACTGACAAACACGAGTAAAGATCTTTTAGCTTTGATTTTAAAATTTTAGTCATGGGACCACTAAAATTCACTACTTTAAAAGGGCAGTAGGATTCAAACTGTGTCTTTGTAACTTAGTATATCTGTTCCACATGGCTGAAGCTCTTACCAAGTTTTAGAGAAAATAGGTTAGCAAATTTACACTTTAAAGCACAGAAAGATAATTTGAGCTTTTTAAAGAAGGAATTTGGGTGTGTTAGAGGAAGATTAAAAATGGATTTCAAGGATCACAAAATCATAGGAATTCACCCTGGAATTTCATTAGAAGAGCAATTTCACTTAGGTAGCTTCTAATTAGTTTCCATTTTCCAACTGGACCACTGAGTACAGGGCAAAGCCCACTAATGAATAGAGCTATCTAAATCTTTGTAGTTTTTAGGATCTAATACTAAAAGTAGGTATGTGAAAAGCAGGTATGCTAGAAGGCAGAGCATCTAGATTCTCCATAATCAAGGATCCCATATTAAAGCTGAATCCTAGGTCCTCCCAAAAGAGAGAAATGCCATGATTAGGGGCCTCAAAATGCATCCACAGTGTACCTTACTGCAAAGATATTCCCCTGAGGCTGAGAGTGTGCCAAAGCCAATTAGCTACTTTGTGATCAGCCTGTGCCCCAGTGAAGTCTTATCCTTCATTGATGAGGCCCCCACAGCCTCCACATGGTCAAACCGTGCCTTTCTTAACTAAACACAAAAAGAAAGCAATCCTCTGCAGAGATAGCTGTTCACTGCAATCATTGCCTGCTACCTCCACAACTGCAGTCCTCACCAACTACTTCCCAGCCATTGAACACACAAAGGTCAAGTGCTCCCTCACAGTAGTTTGGCAATCCCTGGTGGTCCCTAAACCCAGAGAGATTATGGAACTCAGTGCAAGAGAGAGCAGAGATTTAGACCTTAGAGATTGGAACTCCACAAGAAACTCAGAAGACTCCTAACAGGGGATGTGTGGTGCCTTTTTCTGTGTTTTTTAAGGGGTTTCGGAGTTGTCAGAAGTCTCCTAGATCCTTTCATGAGGTATTGAAGATGATAGAGGAAGGAGGATTAGAAGTAAATGGGAGAACAATTCTTAGAGGAGCAAATTTGGAAAGATTTTAAGCTTTCTAAAAAGACCAGTGAAGTTTTACATTATTTTTCCAGCAAAATTCATACCAACAGGGAAGGATGCAAACAGAGGGAGTAAATACATCATTCAAAGGGGGGTTTTAGACAACTGAAAAAATTTCACAGAAACAGGATCTGAAAGAGGAAAAAAAGTAGAAAGCCCCTTTAAAAAAAAAAATTTGTATCCTGAATACCAGCATTGAATTAAGTTGACTTCTGACCAGAGAGCTCTTTTAAAAAATATATTTTAAAATCTCTTATTAAAATATCAAATTTTACCTTGCACAAACAGCCAGCATTTCTGGCTTTTGAATTTCCTTTCTTTCCTTTCCTTTTAAACCAAAGGCACCTTTCAAAGTGACTCTGCAGAACCAATAATCCTTAACCAAGGGTTATGACTTAACCAAAGTTGTACACGGTATCTTCAAAGAGGTGCAAAGCAACCATCACAAGATCCAGAACCACCCCTCAAAGAGAGGAAAGTTTCATTAGCTGCAAATGGAGTACAAGCCACATTTATGTCTCACCATAGGGTCTCAGCTTCTCAAATGACTGTCCACACACAAAGGCTGACCACCCATGTGCCCATAGATGGAAAATTAACATAGATAATCAATGAGATAGGAGATACCCATGAAAGGGAAAAGGATCAATAACAAATGAATATCCCCCCAAATCAAGAATTACACTAATATCAAACCAACTTTTTTATAAGTGTCACATCTGCAGGGACTGGTTTCCTAACTAAGAATCAAACCTGGACTATGCGTGTCAAAGCACATGGTCCTAAGCACTAGACTACTTTGAATATAGGTATAACAATGGCACTCAATTATTGCTTTGGAAAGTCCTCTAAAGTGTGCCTACTATGTGTCTGGCATTTCAAATGCATTAATATAGAGTGATAGTCTCAAATGTTTATAAATTAACAGTAATGCCCATGTGACCAAAATAGTCAGAATACTTATAAATTAAAGAATTGTCTAGTTCCAAAAGACTAGAACAAGTGGTATATACATCTTTGAAATTTCATTAATCTTTCCTTAGGATCCTTGAGAGCAACACTCACCACTCAGAAGTTTAAAAAATACTTTGAAATATCAAAAGCCTAGGGGGTAATTTATGGAAACATCCTTTTCTTTTTTTTTTTTTTGAGACAGAGTCTCACTATGTTGCCCTCAGTAGAGTGCCGTGGCTTCACAGCTCACAGCAACCTCAAACTCTTGGGCTTAAGCGATTCTCTTGCCTCAGCCTCCCAAGTAGCTGGGACTACAGGCACCCATCACAATGCCTGGCTACTTTTTGTTGTTGTTGTTGTAGTTGTCGTTGTTTGGCAGGCCTGGGCCAGATTTGAACCCGCCAGTCCTGGTGTATGTGGCCGGCACCCTAGCTGCTGAGCCAGAAACATCCTTTTCATAAAGTAAAAGAAGTGCAGCAATATGAACAAAATAAAAATAATTATGCTCTGGAATAGTACCTTATCTGCTGGCCCCAACATTCTGACTACTATCGGTTTGTACTACTCCACTTTAGGGAGAGGCCATGCGTTACCTTCTAAAATAGCTTGCAAGGCCCTGGTACCTTTGGTAGCGTCCCATTCTCTCAGCACATCATTATATCACTAGGAAAACACATCCGATAATGGGCAAAAGTAATTAGCACTCCAATGTTTCATAATTCACATGGTGGCAAGGTAGCATCTCACAATCATGAGAATTTGCATAGTTATATTCTGTTGGAGAAAAAGCCCATCACAAGAATTATCTAATAACTCTCGGCTGTAGTGAGTAAATTTTTCCATCGATTACAAAATATTTTCAAATTCAGTGTTATAGAAAGAACTTGCCTAGGCTCTACAAATCCTTTAAATGAATTTCCCTTTATCATTTACAACATATATGGCTAAAACAATGGTTATTATTTTTTAGCCTATAGTTCAAGTGACATAGAATAAAGTCATTAATCATGAAATTGAATTCCATTAAAATTCATAGTTCAACGCAGATTGAGCCATGTAACAAGCACTGAGTCTTCTTTTGGTTCAAACTTCAGAATTCCAACCCCAGGCATTAAAAAATTCCCCTTTGAATAGTTCTTCTACCTAACTGGTGCTATTTCAGAGGCCTTAAAATTTCATTTCCCCACTTAACATGTTGATTTAGTCAGAGCAGATGTGTTTGACACCTGTGCACATATGTTCCCTGCAGAATTCTTAGGAATGGAAGATCAGGCCTCCAACTTTGAATCATACCCCTATGTTGAACATACTTGAAACCACTACTTCCAAATCTGAGAAACTGCACTTTCTCCCAATCTCTAAAACTATCTGTATTTTATGTGGTGGGCGATTTAATGAGCTGCCTTTGTCTTCCTATTAGATTTCCCCCCATCATGTCCCACTTTTCCAGCAGGGGTCGGGCATGGGACTCAGTCCCTTCTGGGTCTGGAGGTCAGGCTGGCAGGCCCAGCCCCAGAGCTATGACCTCCTCACAAAGCCTGCTTTGTCACAGGGTTCCATGACTGTGGAGAAACCCACCAGAGCAAGAAGTTTCTTTCATCAGATCCTAGGAGCTCTAACAAATGTTCTGAGCATTTTCACTGGGTGTTCTGATTTCCTAATGAGGTTTCTATGACTCCGTAGTCAACTTTTTCCAACAGTGACTTTGAAGCACTTTGGAGAGAGCTCTAAGAAATAATGTCTGTTTTATATGAAAAAACTTATTTCAGAAATAATTAGGAATGCCAATTATATTTGGGAACTCGCTGAAATGTCTCATGCCAGGGAGAGACATACTCTCCCAGAGGCCCCACATGGTCAAAAGTTCATACTTAAGAGACACTGCTGGTCTGGGAGTGAGTGATGCTCACTTATTAGACCCCACAATTTGAATACTCCTGATTTCTATTAGAGGGTCATGGAAAGATAGAGATGAGACAAACATGAGCCCAGTGTCACCTAAAAACTTGGGTTTCTTTGCAGATTTTGCAATGCATGAATAGTGTTCTGTTGCCTCCATTCAGAGGATCAATCAGGTTTTTTTGAAAAAAGTAATTCTGCCAGAATCCCAGTCCATGATCGTGTACCACTCCCCGAAGCCCCTCAAGCTTATACCATGTCTACTATGGTTCAGTGTGTGTTACTACAGGGCCAGGTAATCTTAAAGTATAGGGGAAACAAATAATTTCTCTCTACCTTTTATGGGTCTTCACCAGGATTCCCTGTAACAAAAGCCATATGAGTTCAGACAATTAAGCTCACGAACTCATCCTAGAAAGAGTGCTACATATCTCATTTCTGGATGTCACCACAGTCACCTTCAAAGTACTCCCCTTGAGGAGTTATGCACCACCACCAGCACCTAGTCCACCCTTCAAAAGACTTTTTTGTTGTTGTTGTTCAGACAGCCTTATAGGATGAGTTTGTGAACTCAATTTTCTGACCTCATACGACAATAGCTGTGATGGCCATTCCAGAAAGAGTCCCAAAATTGCTTTAAAGGGTGGACTAGGTGCTGGTATCAGTGAATCACTTCCCAAGCAGAGTACTTTGAAAGTGACCATCATGACATTCAGCAATAAAGTAGGTAGCACTTTCTTTAGGATGAATTCATGTACTTAATTGTCTGACTTCATATTCTGGTCTCCTGTAGTCATACTTTGGGATACTGTGTCCTGAGCCCCAAAAGAACCACTGTGTTGCAGTTCAACAGCCATTAGTTTCAAAAGATAGTTCAATAATTTAAACATAACTTAGAATTTTATAATAACTCTTTATTATAAATAGGTAAGAATTATATATTATGAATATGAGAAGAATTACTAAGCCCATCCTATGCAGTAGGCATGTACTAAGTACTTTCTTTTGCATCATCTCATCCTCGTGAAATATCTCTATGATAGGTGCCATTTACTCTTATTTTACAGATGAAAACAGAGATTCAGAGAAAGTAATTCAACTAGCTAATAAGTGGCAAAACTTGATCCTGAACCTAAAGGTGTCTAAAACCTGAATAAGTGGTTTTAACTCCCGTCAAAAGACAAAATTACAACCAATTATCTTGAAATATCTTATTTGGCTTTTATTTGTGATTCCCTAAAATAGAATGAGGTTTCAGATGAGCTGAGCAGAGGAGTTTAGTTTTATAAACAGAAAAAGGCTGAGGAAAGCAGAAACAGAAAACCAAAAGAAGATTACTTGTTTCAAAGTGACTTTCCTTTTGTCAACTTGCTTGGGGCATTCTTCAGAATTAATGAGAGGAAAGAAAATGGAAGAGGGAAGAAAGGAAAAAAAAAAAAGCTTTGATTTCCCAAAATGTCTGAAGGCTCCCCTTGCTCTTTACTGGTCGGGTGTCAGCTGCCATATCCTACACCTGGTAAAGCATCTGGTGTAGCAATGATCCTATGAAGCTGATTTTATCTCCTGCATCATACAGATGTTGAAACCGTGCGGACCCAGCCAGCTTAAGGAACATGGCATGTGGTGGTGAAGAATGCAGCTGGTACTAAAAGCAAGTTCTTTCTGACTCCAACCCTCATACTCATAAGACACGTGGTAGAGATCTATCAGCATTTTCATATGGTTTAATCTATCCCAAGTAACGATTTTTGAACTCGAGATATTTGAATTTTGAATATCTTTGTATATAACTCAGATTCTGCTGTTTATTCTCCATCCCGTGTAGATTAGGTAAGAAAACACACATGTAGATTTTAGATATTTTAGATTTGGAACCTGCAGTCTTCAGTTTTTCTAAGGAATAAATATTCCTAAAATATTTTTTCTAAAAATAAGATTCTTTTGGTTTCTTATTAAAAATACAGCAATGTTGTTGAAATTGTGCAAGAGAATAGATTTGCTTTGTGTAGAATAAATTCATTACAATCATTGAAGCAACTATATTTCAGATTCACTTTTGTTGATTAACAGAACCAGCCAGAGTCAAATGGCAGAGAAGCTGCATGTGCTTTGGGAGTGTTTTCTATTTGGAATCAGTGATGAATAAGGCCTACTTTGGCTTTTTGCCTTAGTAGTAGCCCCAGATTTTGCATCATTTTGGTCTGACGGTCAGTTCCCTGCTGTGTGATCATTTTTGTAATCTCAGGAAAGTCTGTTTTCCTACCCCTGAATTAATAAAGTGGGACATAGGGCATTAGAACTGAATAAGGAATTTGTGTGTGTGCATGTGTGTGAGAGAAAGAAAGAGAGAAAACAAGAGAGAGTCTGTGTTTTGGAGACAGGGAGAACATGCATAATTTAATTTTCAGACACAATGCACTAATTCATCATCATGGAAATTCTGCTCTTGGTAGTCCTTTGTGGTATTTAGCACACTAGTATGAATTTTTGCTTTCATTTGTTCCAATTCTTGCCATTTTTGTAAATGACTAGAGCAATCAGCTCCTTGGCTTGTTTTCTGCTCTAGAGGTGTATGTTGAACAAAGTAGAAGGAAATAGCTGTGTTTTGAGACAATCAAGAAGGGAATCTCTAACTTCCTTCTTTACATTTCAAAAGAAAAATTGAAAAGCAGCCCTTTTTCCAGTGAATTCTGCCATATTTGCCAAGAGAAATGAGCTACTACTGGTGGTGGGTGGGACAATGAGCTGCCAAGGCTGTTTTCCCCAAAGAGTTATGTCATCATATGCCCAATGGATTTTATTCTCCAAAACTCATAGGTTGTAGTAAATGAAACCTACTTGCTATGGGCTGAATGTCTGTGTCTCTCCAAAATTCATATGTTGAAACTCTAATCCCCAATATCGCTGAAGGTAGAGACATGGGGGGTAATTAGAGTTACTTTAATCAAGAGGGTGGAGCTTCCATGATGAGGACGTGTCCTCATGAGGAGATGAAGCATCCCGAGCTTTATCTGCCATGTGAGGACACAGCAGTCTGCAAGCCAGAAAGAGAGCCCTTGCCAGAGTTGGGCTGTGCTAAACCTGATCTCAGATTTTCCAGCTTCTGGAAGTATGAGGAATAAATGGCTGTGGTATTTTTTTTACAGAAGCCGAGGTGCTAAGATACCACTCAAAGCAACCTTACCAAAATGGCCTAAAGGGAAGAAAAACAATTTTTTCTTAGCCCTCATAGATTCTTAGTTGGACTGGACCCTGTTGATAAAAGATAGATTAACAAGAGAAAAACCAAAGAAACCAAACAAAAGTTTATTAAGATGTATATTTCATAAATACATGAGAACCTCTAAGGTATTAGTAGTTCTCAAAGAGGTAGGTTTGAATTTCAGTTTCTATAACTTCTTCAACAAAGAACATAAAGTTTTAGAGAAATAAGACAAAGGAAAAGGACTTTGAGATTCTAGGGGCAGCAAATTATGGGAAGGCAAATATATGGCAGATAAAGTCTAGTTAGTAAAGTTTGTTAATGTAGATTCTTCTAGTACCATGTGTAAGGCAATGCTTCACTGGTGGATGGGTGGGGGAGAAGGATACCTTCTGTCCCTATAAATCTCTCCTAATTTTAGGCAAGTGGGGTGGGGGGGCAGAGAGCTTTCCTGCATTTGCTGCTTCTGAATCACTTTTCACTCAATACTCCTTCATATTTGGTGTGGAATATTTTACCCCCCCCCCCCACAGGTTTAAAGGAGTCTATTAAAAGAGCAAAGAGGGAGTTGAGAATATCACTGGGGGGGAGGTGGCTAAGCCAGGAGATTGGAACCAAGGCCTGAAACAGACAAGAGTGTGTTGCTACACATTTGCTTCATTCTTCTTGTGTCATTAGCTCTTCTCTGTTTTCCTGCAGGCTAACTTCCTCTGCTTTTCTGGTTCATCATATGGAAAACTAGCCTTCAACAGCTTTTGAATTTTATACATTATAGATGTGACTCTACAGGGAAATAATTCTCTCTCTCCCCTCGTCTCTCTTTCTACCTTCTCTATCTCTCTCTCCAATTCTAAATTCTTAGAGAATAGACTCTGATTTGCCAATTTGGGTTAATTGCCCAACCCAGACCAATCAACATGGCCAGGGTATCAGGGAAGTTCCTATGACAGAGGTGTGTAGTGCCTATGGCTATATCATGTAAGTGAGGAGGGAAGTCACCAGTGAAGAGGGAATCATTGTAAACTGGAGACCACTCAGTAGGCATCCACTATACATGAGTCGGTTTGGATGGCATGTTTAACTGTGAATGACACCTTAGGCCTTCCATGAAACCATGGAAGCAGATGGCTATCTAGTGATTGATCTGATTAGATAGGCTGACTCTCATAACTAGGGTGACATTTCTCATGAGTGTGATATATTTTGCTTGTTTCCTATAAATTTAACAAGTTCCATGTCCTTTCATGAGAAAGTTATCCACCGCAGCTTTAAAAAGGCAAAAGGAAATAGCAATAACTTTCAATGGTGAGCTTGAGAAGAAAAACAATTTTGGGAAAAGCAGTATGCGATTTCTCTGTTTAATTAAATGCCACAGAAGCCCAATATTAAGGTTCAAACTGAATAAAATCTGTGTCCAGTCAAGGTCCCCTTGGCCGATTTTGGAGGAAGATTCTCCATCAGAGTCTAAGGGGCTGGACCTTACGGGTCTGATTCTTTTCTTCTGTGGTCATCTTTTTCTTGAAAGATCCCCCACCATTTCCTGCTGTTCCCACCATTCCATCTGGGATATGTGTGATCTGCTCAATTTTTAATATTTCTGCTGAAGGATGAACACATCATTTCTCAGATAGTCCAAAACGATAAAGTCGGGACACTCAAACAATACTGGTTTGTCAAGAGAAATTAGATGATATAACTTTTAAGACATAGTCCCCCCTTACTTCCTCTGCTTTTCTAGTTTATCATATGGAAAACTAGCCTTCCAATAGCTTTTGAGTTTTATACATTATAGATGTGCCTCTACAGAGAAATCTCTCTCTTTGAGAGAGAGACATTTGGAAGAGTGTGCTTTTCATTGATTTCCATTTTGTGTTTCCATCCTTGCTTTTCACAATACTGAAGAGTGAAATGAACACAAATGCAGTGTGGGCTCCCTGTACTTACTTGGCAGAAGGGGAGAAAACTTGTCACCAGAGAATGGCCAGGCAGATAGCCCTATCTGTCCCACGTGATTGTTTGTGTTACGTGTGTGTGTGCCCTTATTCTTCTCTGCAAAGTTCACTTTTTGTTATTGCATTCATTTTCTATTGCTGCTATCCCAAATTAGTACAAATGTGGTGGCTTAAAACAACACAAATTTATTACCTTATCTCAGAAGGCCAGAAGCCCAAGGCAGGTCTCGCTGAGCTAACATCTAGGTGTTGACAGAGCTGCCTTCCTTTCTGGAAGCTCCAGGGAAGAATGTTTCTCTGCTTTTCTAGTTTCTACAGCCACCCACATTTCTTGGTTTGTGGGCTCTTTCTTCCATCTTCAAAACCTGTAATGTTCTCTCTCCTTGACAATCCCTCTGTGGTCACATCTCCCTCTGATCACAGACAGGAAAGGTACTCAGATTTTGCCAACCAAGATAAATACCTCATCTCAGGGTTCTTAATCACATCTTCATCTTGGGAGATGAAGGCAGCAAGTACTTGGGGGTCATAGTCACCCAGGGCCTTGAAGGCCTTCACAGGACTTCTGCTAATTCCTGTCCAACCTCACGATTTCTAAAATGGCACCCAGTCCCAAGTGCTCTCTGACTCTCATCACCCTGACTCTCATTCAACCATCTGGCTTTCCACCAGCCAACATTATTTAGCCTGGGGGTGGGTATAGGACCCCGTCTAATCCAAGTTGAGTTTTTCTGTGAAATTTTAATCTTAAAAATGGGTACAAGGGGTCAGGATCTGATCTCGATTTTGCAGATGGGCTCTTGCGGCATGATCATAGGTTTGAGGAAGGAAAGTTAAAAGAACAAGTCTCAGTCAGGTCTGCTGCTATATCAAATTCCCATGGACTAGGGACCTTACATGACAAGTGTTTATTTCTCACAGTTCTGGAAGCTGAAAGTCTGAGATCAGGGTGCCAGCACAGTTACGTTCTGATGAGGGCCCTGTTCTGGGCTATAGACTGCTGACTTCCCTTAAATCCTCACATGGTAGGAAGAGGGCCAGCTTACTCTCCAGCCTCTTCTCCTAAGGGTGCTAATCCACCATCATGAGTTAATCACTTCCCAAAGGCTTTGCCTCCTAACACCATCACATTGGGGGTTAGGTGTTGACAGATGGATCTGAGGGAAATATGAACATTGAGCTCATAACAGTACACATCACCCAGACCCTTTAACAGCTCTAGTAACTTAACCGACACCAGTCAAATGCCCCTGAGAACAGTTCACACTGTGGGGCTGTTTGAGGGAGAGCTTGGTGTGCACACTTTTGATTTTTCTGACAGTTGCATCCAATGTCCCAAAGGTTTCATAGGGGTCAAGAAGTAGAACACAGAGCATTTATTCCACTCACACCGAGAGCAGCAAACATTTGTGCCATCTTACAGGGGCAGGTGATCTGTGGCCGTCTGATTTTAAGGTTGTTCTTTTTAAAGCACCAAAGGAGGCAAAAAAAGCTTTATTTTTCTCTACTTCATCCCTTTTAATGAAAGGATTTGTTATATAAAAATTTGGATTCAGGCAAAAGTCCACACTTAAGGACCAGGAAGCCCACAATTGATTTTCTAAAACCTAATTTTAGGAGTGATGAAGGGGAGCAGGAATTACTTGGTAAAGAATGACCACCATATATACAAGATCTGACAATTAAGTTCGTGAACTCGTCCTAGAAGATGTGCTACGGACCTCATTGCTGAATATAACTACAGTCACCTTTGGCCAACTGGTGAGCATAGTGATATTCAGCAGTGAGGTATGTAGCCCTTTTTCTAGGATGAGTTCTTGAACTTAACTGTCTGACCTTGTATGCTTTCTGCTTGAACTTACAGGAGAAGTTTCTATTATCTGTAATTAGTTTAGACCTTTTCTGCTAGAAGTTGCAATATGAAATGTGAGCATTTTCAATGGTTACGTTTTCTGCTGTATGGGAATGCTCGAGAGAGAGAGAGAGAGAAAGAGAGAGACACTAAAGTAAACATAGACCGACACATAGATAGAGATAGGGGCAGAGAGATGAACTAAGGGTTTAGATTCCCATTGTCCATGAGACTCTGTAACACACTTTACTCTTTCATATTTGGTGAGAGCTGAACTAAGACAGGGTTGAGATTCCCATTGCCCATGAGACTCTGTAACACACTTTACTCTTTCATAATTTGGTTATCCAATCTGCCTTTAATATTACTATGAATTTCTTCTTTTGTTAAGCTCGTTCGAGATGGATTTCTATGACTGGCCAATCAAAAGTTTGAATTGAATTGGAGTAAAGAGTACCCTGGAGATGTTATCACTGGGCAGCTTCACAATAATTAGTCTAGTAAGCCTGTGTATTCCTCTCTTCCCTCTCCAATTTATAGTTACTTATTTTGATCATATAGAGTTTGGGGTAAGAAGGTCAAACTTAAGGCTAAGGGGTTATGTCTACTCTGACTCAGTTACAGCTTCACTCCAACACATTTTTCACTGCTGGAAAATCACCCCAAATCAAGGTGACTGCTGTTGGAAGGTTAGAAATTTATATTTTTAAGAAAGTAGAGGTACATATAAATGGAGCACTTATAGGTCCCAGAGCAAACTGACCCAGCTAACTAGTGATGCCTCCCTACTGGAATGTAGTATCTCACTGCTATATAGAAACAGCATGCCAGGGACAGCAGTTACAAATTTATGAAGATAAGCCTATCTTTCACTCACATACAACTGTGTCACAAACAATCCCCAAGCCAAACACACCCTTTCCCAACCAGTAGCCTATCTCAAATTCCTTGCAAAATGCTTTTGGAGCAACCGTAAACTAGTACTCCCTAAGCCTTTTCCATTTTTACCACTGGGTGGCAGCCAGCTGCCAGGCGTCAGATTGGCTACCACAGAGAACGTTCTTGGGGGTTGGGGGTGTGGCTGTTTTTTGAGAACAGTCCCTCACTCATCCCTTTTGCTGATAACACACCTTTGGAGGTCACTTTTTACCGCGGGATCCCTTCTCCCTCCATTACTCCTGATCCTCAGATCCCTTGTTCTGCCCCTGAAGGAGCCAGTCATTGACTAATCAGGGATCCACCAGAGTTGTTCTCCAGAATTCAGTAAGAAGGAGATTACTACACTTTGCCATGTACAATGTACTCCTTGTATAATACCCAAACTTTCAGAAAAAAATACTTTAAGTTTTATTTCAAATTTTTACTTGTTTTACTTAGGTACTTGTTTTTTGTATTATAAAGGAATTTTGTAAAAATGTCACCTTGACTGCTAACTCCCACCTAATGAAGAGAAATACGTCATTCTTTGTTGGCCAAAAATGTTTTTGTTGCCAAGTTGGTTGTAAGTTCAACAAAACTGGTTACCACATTCCAGGGTATTATTTTGCATATTGATATCATTATTGGTTTCTAGATTTACACTTTCAATGCATAAGCATAAATAAAAATTTAAAACATTTGCATAGCTACAGAATTAGTACTACCCCCATATAGGACACATCTTTATTTTTCCCCTGAAAATTGGACAAAATGTGCATATTAGACATAGAAAAATATGGTAAATAGTTGGTAATAAGAACTGGAGTTCAAAGATCTCTTGGACCAGGAAGCACAAGCAATCAAAGGAAAAAAATAAATAAATTGGATTTCATCAAAATTGAAGACTGCTATGTGTCAAAGTACTATAAAGAGTAAAAAGAAAATGATCCATAGAATAAGAGAATATATTTATAAATAATATAACTGATAAAATTCTTTCTACTCAATAACAACAACAAAAAAAACCCTCAATTTTAAATATGGGCAAATGATCTGAATGGATATTTATCCAGAGAAGATGCCCAAATGACCAATAAGCCTATGGAAAGATATTCAACATTATTAGCATTAGGGAAATAAAAGCCTCAGTAAGATACTGTTTTATTCCCATTGAGATGGCTATAATCTTTTAAAAAAAGAAAATGAGAGTTGGACATGGACAATGAAATTCTCATATGTTGTTGGTGTCGGGCTTAAGGGGTGTCCCTTGGCCCTGTGTAGATTCACTGAAAAATCAACTCACAAAAGGCAGATTAATTGGAGAAAAGGCATGAACATTTATTTAACACGTATACGCATGAGTCTTCAGAATGAAGACCCAAACTCCTAACAGGGTACAGAAGCTTGTAACCATCTAGAGGTTACAGAAAGAATGAAGACTTGGATCCTGGCAACATGGGTTAGGTGAGGGAAGAGGAGTTCAACCAGGGTCAGTAAGTGATCACTAGGGAGAAGTCAGTGGGCTTGAAGAACATGCAGGAGTTGGGGCAAAGTTTTTGGGCCCACGGAGCAAAGGATGGTTTGTTGTAAAAGTCTTTCCAGGTTCATTGACAGATTTTAGTCTTCCTTCCTGCAATATAGGTTCAGCTAATGAAAACTCAGAAAAGAAATCAACTCTCCACTCCTTCATTCCTGCCAGACTCACCTTCTCTCCCTTCACCACCTCTCATCCCTCAGTAAGTCTTTATTCTGTCAGCCTTTTGGTCCTCTCTGACTCCACCTGGCTCCTTAGAAACTCTGAACTCCAAGGCATTTATTGCCCTACCCCTGCCAATCCTCAAATGATTGGTCACTTGAACCCTCCACCCAGTCTTCCATACCAGTGAGAACTCCCTCAGTCCCCTGCCTCGCCCAAGTTATCTTATCCTTCCTTTTCAACCTTGTTCCTTGAAAAATTCTGTTTCTTCTCAATTCTTTTCTTTTTCCCCTTAATTTGTTTTATTTTTAAATTGTTACAGGCCATAATATTTGTATATACTTATAGGGTATATGTAATGTTTCAATACAGACATACAATGTGAATTAATCAAATCAAGGTAATTGGGGTATCCATCATCTCAGGTATTTTTCATTTCTTTATGTTAGGAAAATTCCAATTCCATTTTTTTTTTTGGTCATTTTTAAGTATACCCTAATTTATTGTTGATTCTAGTCACTTTGTTGTACTATCAACAACAATATTAAATATTGTTCATTCTGTCTAACTATATTTTTGCACCTATTAGCAATCCCCACTTTATCCCTTGCTCCCTACTACCTTTCTTACCTTCTCGTAACCATTGTTCTACTCTGTGTCTCCATCAGATAAGATTGTGTTAGTATTTAGCTCCCACATACAAGTGCAAACATGCAAGATTTGTCTTTCTGTGCTTGACTCACTTCCCTTAACATAATGTTATTTCACTTAACATAATGTTCTTCAGTTCCATCCATGTTGTTGCAAATGGCAGGGTTTCATTCTTTTATGACTATATAATGTTTCATTGTATATATGTACCATAATTTCTTTATTCATTCTCCTACTGATGGACACTCAGGTTGATTCCCAATCTTGGCTATTGTGAATAGTGCTGCAATAAACATGAGAGTGCAGATACCTTTTCCATATACTGAATCATCTTCTTTTTCAAATTCCTTTTCATCTCAGCACAAATTTTACTGCTACTCCTAGCCAAGGCTGGATTCTGACACTTGTTTCTTTAATTATCTTCTGTAGCTTGCAGCTTTATTTTCTCTCTCTTGATTGGCATTTTCCAAATGATAAATTTTCCCAAGTCTCTTTTTATTAAAAACAAACAAACAAAAAACTGCTTCTTTTTCATCCAAGATTAATAGACAGAAGTGAAGGTAATTAACACAAATTTAAAAAGTAAACTTAATACCTTCACCCTGTCTATATTTACTATTAAAAATTGGTGGAAAAGAACTTCAGATCTCATTGCAGAATTTTGATAGAGAATCCAACTCTATATGACTTCACATTAAAAAAAACTGAAAATCCTAAGGAAGGCTGGTCACAGGGAACATTTGGTTTTATAGCTCAATGATGTCATCAAGAACTTGATTTCATTCATGTTTCTATTCCCCTTACCATGGTGTCAGCTTCATCTAAAATGAAATTTTCTTGCAGTCTCACAATGGCTATAAGCATCTCCCTGAACTACTGGCTTTCTTTTCACCTCTAGAGGTAGGAGAAACTTCATCTCAACCTCCCTAGCAGACCTCAACCTGAGGTCTACTCTAAATGGTCCAACTTAGGTCATAGGCTCATCTCTGAACCAATCATTGTGGTTACGGAGTGAATGTCATGGGTGCCAAAGCTTTGGTTAAATGTTCTACTCCTGTAACTAGAGTGGAGTTTGGTTCCTGAAACCATAAGGCCCCTTTAAACCAAATTAAAGGGTTTATCCTTTACTCATGCACTTCTAAGACCTGCAGTTTGGTTTGGACTCCATTTAACTGATGCATCCCTAGACCTGTGGCTAACTGGTGCTCTGAACTTTCTCTGCCCAGCCCTCTTACTCAAGAGAGAGCACTAGATGTTAACAAAGTACCAAGCGGAAAACTCCAGAACTGTGCACAAAAGCATGTGGGCAGAGATGAAAGGACGCAGAGAAGTTGGTAGGGGTAAGGACTGCTTGGTCCTCTCATAGTGATGTAGTGATGTCAGGACTTTAACTCTCCAAACATCTGTTGGGAGGCTCCTGCTGCTAAAAGTGGAACAGCTGATTAGAGGACAGAAAGAATTGAGCTTCCACTTGATTCTGACCAAAAAGGAAAAGCCAGTTGGGGAAACAGGAGGTATGGAAAACATGGGAGGAAGTGCTGGAATCAGCTTGGAATTTATAACCACAGAGAAAGGGAACAAATGGGCATGTTCAAGCATCACCATGAATTATTTTTTAATCAGAGAAAGGTAAAATGAGTCCATAGTCCATTTCTAAAAGAGAATATTACTTAAGAAGAATAAGTACCTTTAAAAAAGGAATGCTTACTTACTCTGTAATCTTGGGTTATCCTAATGAGAAGGATACTGAGGAGACCTTGAAGAAACTGAGTATGTTCAAAGAACTAGCCAAGCCCTTGGGTGGTGCCTGTGGCTCAGTGAGTAAGGCGCCGGCCCCATATACCGAGGGTGGCGGGTTCAAACCCAGCCCCGGCTGAACTGCAACCAAAAAATAGCTGGGCGTTGTGGCGGGCGCCTGTAATCCCAGCTGCTTGGGAGGCTGAGGCAGGAGAATCGCGGAAGCCCAAGAGCTAGAGGTTGCTGTGAGTCCTGTGTACATCATGGCACTCTACTGAAGGCGGTAAGGTGAGACTCTGTCTCTACAAAAAAAAAAAATTAAAAAAAAAAAAGAACTAGCCAAGCCCATATTTAGAAAGAACTAAAACAGAATCTGGGAGGAAGGGCGCATAGTTAAGGTTGAAAGTAAGGTTGAAAGTAAGATTTGTACAAATCTGTACAAATGAAGCATCCTGAAGGCTGACTGTGGATAAGTTGAAACTTGAGAAAATGCTAAGACAAAAAAGCCTATTTTTTCCCTAACCTTTATCATTTATTTTGTGTTTTTTAATTGACTACTAGCAATTGTATATATTCACAGAGCACTTAGTGATGTTTTGAGACATCTAATGCATAGTGATCAGGTCCGGGTAATTAGCATATCCATCATCAGAAAAATTTACTATTTCTTTGTGTTGGGAATATTTAATATCCTCCACCTAACTCTTTGAAACTTTGTAATATAGTTTAAAGCAAAAAGGTAAACAAAGAAGGCAGAGATCATTGTTTGGGTACAACTATGTTTGCTTGCCTCTTCCCTCTTTTTTTTTTTTTTTTTGTAGAGACAGAGTTTCACTTTATTGCCCTCGGCCGTGGCCTCACACAGCTCACAGCAACCTCCAACTCCTGGGCTTAAGCGATTCTCCTGCCTCAGCCTCCCAAGTAGCTGGGACTACAGGCGCCCGCCACAACGCCCAGCTATTTTTTGATTGCAGTTTAGTGGGGGCTGGGTTTGAACCCGCCACCCTCGGTATATGGGGCCGGTGCCCTACTCACTGAGCCACAGGCGCCGCCCGCCTCTTCCCTCTTAAGGAAAGAGTTTTCAACATAAAAAGGTTAGTGTGTCAGAGGGAATTATATATCAAGAGAATAAAGATGATAGTAAGAGTTTAGCCCATTAAATGCCTTTCAGTAACTAAGACAAACGATTTACATCCAAAGATATTGAAGCAACTTGCTGATGGGATGGTCTTGGGATCTGTAGAAGGCAGAATAATGGCTTCCTTCAAAGATGAGCCCATCCTAATCCCTGCAACCTGTGACTATGCCACCTTAAGTGACAAAAGAGACTTTGCAGATACAATTAAATTAAGGATCTTGAGATGGAGAAATTATCCTGTTATCTGGATGGACTCAATATTCACAAGGATTCTTAAAAGAAGGCAGGAGAATCAGAGAAGGAAAAGATGATGTGACGATGGAAATGAAAGTCAGAGTGAGGCCATTACTGTCTGGGGGCCCTGAGCCAAGGAATGCAGACGACCTCTGGAAGCTGGAAAAGGCAAAGGAATGGGTTCTCCCCTCACAGGCTCCAGAAAGAATGTAGCCCTGCTGATAACTTGATTTTAGCTCAGTGAAACTGGTTTTGGACTTCTGACCTTTAGAGCTGTGATATGACAAATTTGTGCTGTTATAACCCAGGAAGTCTGTGGTGCTTTGTGATAGCACCAACAGGAAAC
This sequence comes from Nycticebus coucang, assembly GCF_027406575.1. NCBI lineage: Eukaryota > Metazoa > Chordata > Mammalia > Primates > Lorisidae > Nycticebus > Nycticebus coucang. The sequence continues at coordinate 80,573,742 of NC_069781.1, forward strand.
TAATACAGGATCACTGCCTCAGACATGGAATCCACTGCCAAGAAGAAAGACGCCAAAGCACAGAGGTAGGCAAGTTCTAATTTTATAAGGGATGTTATAGTAAACACAAACTTGGTGTTAATTATTGGTAAAATTTTGGTTTAGATTACTAAACAAGTGATTCATAGCCACTTCAAAAAGTAAGTTATTGGCTTGGCACCCGGAGCTCAGTGGTTAGGGCACCAGTCACATACACAGGGGCTGGCAGGTATGAACCCGGCATGGACGTGCTAAACAATGACAACAACAACAATAAAATAGCTGGCACCTGTAGTCCCAGCTACTTGGGAGGCTGAGGCAAGAGACTCACTTAAACCAAGAGTTGGAGGTTGCTGTGAGCTGTGATGCCACAGCACTCTATCAAGGACGACATAGTGAGACTCTGTCTCAAAAAAAAAAAAAAAAAAATGTAAGTTATCACCAGGAGCAAATACAAATAAACTAAGATTCAATTATCTTCAAAATAAGTTACTTGGATGTTAAAAATATTAGAATTGCTACCAGGGATATGTCTGTATTGTGCAAATAAAAAGTTCAGCAAATTTTTGATAAAATGCTCTATAACTCTTATGGAGACAAGGTAAACAGATGTAGACTGGATCATAGACTGGATTCATAGTTGAGTAAACAAATGTTGATTTAGTGAATTATTTTTCCATTTTGAAAAACACAGCTTCTTTACTTTTTTTGACCAAATTCTATTAAGATGTTACTTTCTTGGGGTGGCGCCTGTGGCTCAAAGGAGTAGGGCACTGGCCCCATATACTGGAGGTGGTGGGTTCAAACCCAGCCCCACCATAAACTTCAACACACACACAAAATATGTTATTTTGTGATTTTAAAATCAACAACATAAATATTTATAAAAATATTTACAAAATATTCTGTACATGATTGCTACCTGTTTGTAAAATTTTGTAATGAATATTTTGTGCACATTTAGCTATCATTTCCAGTTTTCCCTATGTATGGTGACTTTTTGGGATACCCTGTAATATTCATTAGATTTGTGTAGAAGGCCACATTAATAAATGGAAAGAACTAGTATTTAAAAGATGTTTCCAGGTTGGAAAAAATGGACAGAAGCTAGTAAGGTAAAAGTGTAAAGGGATGTATGTAAAGTAGAGATTAGGTTTAAAAAAAAAATTGCAAATGTACAGTATAGGAGAGACCTGGAATGGCAGCAATTCTTATTTCAGAATACAAAATTCTTGATGAATTTAGTGGCTGATGAATGGTGTTTGAATTAAGAAGAGTGTGATCTAACTGTAATTTCGTCTTGGGTTGCCTTTTTGGCAGTCAGGCCTTCAGATGTGCCCTGGTCCAACTGTTGCCGGAGTAGGTGCCCAGTTTTGTTCACTGCACAAACAAGGTGTAACCTGAACAGTGCTGGAAGCCATATCTGTGCTGGTGGGTCCTGAAGTTATAAATGTGCAGGTGTCTGCTGGGGTGATGGACAGACCAGTTGGTTAGAATGGAGGGGTCTCATGAATGGAGGTTAGAATGGAGAAGATGTGAGAAGAAGGAGAAGAACCGCCCTGGGGGACAGGTGAAGGCAGGTTGTAGAGGCCTGGTCTGATGAATGGGAGTCTTATTTTTTAGACAACATGGAAGCTTTACACATTTTTAAGTGGGATGAAAGAGCCAGTGTGAGCTGTGTTTTGGGGGTTAGGTCTGAGATTTTTTTTGTGTGTGTGAGAGGGTGAGAGATAAAAATTTACTTGTGGGGTACAATATTATATATTTTGGGTAGTGGGTACACTAAAAGCACATCACTGCTATATAATATATACCTGTAGTGTAATTATACCCCCTAAATATATTATAATTTTTATTTTTATTTTTTTTTAATTGTTGGGGATTCATTGAGGGTACAATAAGCCAGGTTACACTGATTGCAATTGTTAGGTAAAGTCCCTCATGCAATCATGTCTTGCCCCCAGAAAGTGTGGCACACACCAAGGCCCCATCCCCCTCCCTCCGTCCCTTTTTCTGCTTTTCCTCCCGCCCATAACCTTAATTGTCATTAATTGTCCTCATATCAAATTTGAGTACATAGGTTTGAGATTTTAAATGACATGGGCAATGAGATGGAAGGTAGTAGAGCTGAGTGGGGAAGTGCTCGGGATCTGAAACCAGGACCAGGATTAAATTGATTGTCTTCAATTTCCTGGATATTTAGCTTTGGGCATGATTCTTTACCTCTCTGTGCTTATGCTTTCTCATCTCAAAAATGTACCTTATAAAGTTGTTAGGCAGGTTAAGCATGTATATATGAAGCCGTGGTACATAGTAGTGATACTAGTGTGGACCAGCACCCACAAGAGCTGAGATGGTTTTTAAGCAAGAAGGAATTCAAGCACAGGATCACAGGTGAGAGAGAATAATTCAGACAGAAAGTGCAGACAGAAGCACACAGATGTATTGAAAGCAAAGTATACCTTTTATTTTTATTTTATTTATTTATTTTTTTTTGTGGTTTTTGGCCAAGGCTGGGTTTGAACCCGCCACCTCTGGCATATGGGACTGGAGCCCTACTCCTTGAGCTACAGGCACCGCCCAAAGTATACCTTTTAGAAGGAAGCAAAAGAGTGGACTGATCCAGAAAGGGACAGTGCCACCACAGGGTTAGTCTGTCATTTTACACTAATCCATAATAATATGCTAAGTAGGAGCAGAATATTCATAGTTTTCTGGGAAATGGGTGGACAGTTTCTAGAACAAGGGAGCCTCCCCTTTCATGACCTTACAGGGTAACTTCCGGGAGTTGCTACAGCATTTTTGTAAGCTGTCACGGTGCTAGTGGGTGTGATGTTTACTATTTTAATGAGGGTAGTTCACTTAGGAGCACTGTTGCCTTAACTGTGCACATGGCCTCAAAGATGTTATGGTTAAAGTAAATATCTAAAGCGTTCCCCTTGATTACATTTATCTTAGCTAAGCATATTCACATTCTTGTGGCTTTCTTAGCCTGCCCTAACTGCCTGCAGGGTATCTGACTTCTGTCTCCATAATGCTAAACAAATACTAGCAAGTAGCTATTATTACAGTGCAAACCTGGAGTATGTGGGCAGCAGGAATTTCAGAAAGAAAGGAACAGGTAGCTGTATAGAGCATAATGAAGGCCAGGCCTGGGGCCTCGCTGCTTGCTTACCTGGACCCTAAGTGGTTCTCACCTGTTCTACAGGAGTTCCAACCTTGCTCCCATCAGGGCTGCAGGGTGGGGTCCGCATGGCCCTCTGCACAGTTGCCTTGCTGCCTGAGGTCATCCCCTTCCCCCTTGCCCAGAGGGATTGCCACAGCCACTTGGTGCTTATATTATTTTTCCTTAACTGCCTTTTCACATGCAGATGTGTCTCATTCTACCCTATTTCAGGCATATCGAGGTCAGGCACTGTTTTACATATTTCTTTTTATTCCCTACAACATCTAACACAGTATCTTGCATGTAGTACATGTTCAAAAACTGAATATTGTTAATAAAAGAGTGGGTTAAATTAATGATGATACCAGGTTTCTGAGCCTGTGGTGTCTATGATGAAAGAGTAAAGGACAAGGTGAGTCTCAATTAGCTTCAGAAGTCAATGGGCTCGGTTGTGAGGTGCTGTGGGGCTGCGGAGTTCATGGGGTAGGTTCCGAGGGCCCTAAGGCAGAAGTCTGATCTTGACGCAATTACCTTTAAGTTGCCTGAATCACAATGTCTCTCCATAGATAATTTCGGTTGCATTGGACCTGATGTGTCTCTCTTCACTTGAAGTTGAGCACAGATGAAATTGTTGGTTTGTGTTTGGAGGATATGCCTTACCAAAACTTAGGCTTTTTTGGGTGTGCAAGGTAGTGGGAGTGGGGTGGTGCCATATGCATTTTTCCAAAGTAGATATTGTGAAATTACAAATACAGAGAGTGGCAAAAATATGTGTACAAATTTTAAGAAAAGAAAGAAATCTGAATTAAAAATTGTAACATTCAAGTCACATTTAACTTCTGCCATTACAACAGATGCAAGATACAACATATAAGATAACAAACATTACTGGTATATATTATCACAATTTTAATGTAGTTTTCCTTTCTTAAAATGTATACATTGGTTTTTACCACCCTCTGTATTTACTTTGTGTATGATAGGACTCCAGTGTAATTATGTGGCATCCATGAGATGCCTAATGAATTTCAGCAAAAGATGTAATGCCTGTGGCTGCCTGGGGTTTTCTTTCTTTTCCTAGTGATAACCTTTTTTATTTTTTTTAAATTGAGACAGAGTCTTACTTTGTCACGCTTGGTAGAGTGCCGTGGCGTAGTGATAACCTTTTGGTGCAGCCTGTGCGGGAAATTGCCCATGCTTTGGTGACTCTAAATAAACATAGGGGCTGGAAGATGTCCTTAACTACAGAGTTGGGCTTGGAAATCAGCACAGAGGTGCAGGAGAGAATGAGTTCCCTCTGCTCTTTCTAATTTCCTCCTTCCTTCCTCATACTGATGCTCCCACTTTCTAAACTATCCCTAAAACCCATACCGGGAGAGGAAGTGGAGAATATTCTGGAAATGCTCTTCATTCCTTCAGCAGATGTGGAGTATTTCATCAACCAAAGGAGTTTTAGACTGGGATAAAAAGACTACTATCAGCCTGACACTGTTTGCTTTGCATGTAATGGTTATAAATCAGAGTGGACATTTAAAAAACATTAATTAGCTTTGCAGGGAAAAATGAAAACCAAAGTACAATGTTTCATTTCTCTAGACTCAAGAGGGAATTTTAATGACCCAGATGAAGCCAGCAATTGAATAAATCAACCCATTAGGCAGAAGATACGTCTCATCATAGGAGCAATCCAGCCATGTGGTGATGGTCAATGGACAAGAGTTGGCTGATAGAAATTAGCCATGAGCAAAGCCTAAACATCAATGCCATGCCATTTTCACCTCAAATGCCCGGGAAACGTTGCCTTGTTTTGTTGATATTGCTGTTAAGGAAAAAGATAATCATGAATCTGGATAGCCTTCCTCTTAATATTAACCATCTGCCCGAGCGTAACCTGCTAATTTCCTGGCTGACATTTGACTGTTGTGGCTCTTTCCTTTCATAGTGATTATGAAAAATCCCTAATGGTAACTGGTGCTCACTAACGTAACATGAAACAGCCATTTGGAGGCTGGCTTCCAAGGTCCTCTTCAACTAAAACTCCTCTTCTCCCCAAATTCCTTACATTCAAATGTTAAGATTGCAAGAGGGTGGCCACGCAAACCCACGTTCCTTATGAAAACCTCCCCAGTGAAATCTGTTTTGGAGATATTTTAGAAGGTTAGAAGGAAGCATTGAGCAAAAGCATGCAAGGCCAAGGTCGACTAACTCTAATTGAAGGAAAAAGGGGAATTAAGCCTGTTTTGCAGGGTCCCCCCAGGAGCAAAGAGGAGTTGTTCTTCTACTAACCGTTAGCAGCTGTTCAAATAGACTTGCTAACCTCAATTGTCTTAACCAGAAGTGCCTGAAAAATAATGTTTAAAAGAAGTGACAGGCTGCTGTCTCTAAATTTGAAAGATTATGCAGTAAAAGTTAAATTAGAAAAATGGGAGAGTCCCAATGATACCCTGCACACTTTAGCTACTTTTCTCAAACTTTGATTTTTTGTTTGGTCTACTTATTATCTGTAGGGGGATATTGCCATTTGAGAGAGTAGCTCTGACTGCCAGCTCAAGTGTGTGCTTCGTGGGTGATAATGGAGGAGGATTTAGGAGAGTTTGGAGTGGTACTCATACCTAGGCACACCCTCAGAGTCTTCTCCTCAGGCTGAAATCTGACTGAGCCTTAAATCATCAAATGGAAGGGAAGAGTTAATTTTCACTGAGCCTTGATTCAATGAGATGCCTGGTGAGATTTCTTGTTCTGTGGTTCCCAAAACACAGGGATAGGTTGAATTTACCCTTACTTATCAATCAATATTTTTTATTTTCCTATGGCCTTTTCTACTAATTAGTTCAAAGTGCTCCGTTGAAGCTTTCTTGGGATGGAATTTCTGTTGCGTCTACCTTGGTATTTTTCCAGTCTTTACTATTTCTGCTGCAGGCGTTCAATTCCCCTTGACCCGGGAAAGGATATCATGAACATCTAAAACCCCAATGCATAGAGGAGCAAATGTAAGCAGAGGAAATGGAGTGACTGACTTCATCTCTCACTTGGAGGGCTATGACCTCTTGGAGAAGAATGTGAAAGCCAAGAGTCGAAAGGAGGGAAAGACACAGCTTGTGCTGGAATTCCAGACTCCCTGCAACTGCTGGGTGATGTAGGGGTTGCTCTCAAAGGCGGAGACCTGCTCTGTTCCAAGTTCTCTGGCTTTTATCCTCAAATGTTAGCCATAATTTCAGGGTGGTTGAAAAGGATGCCATGTTATTGGGATTTACATTGCACGGCTTAAAAAATGTTTCCCTTTCACTTGGCTCTGAGCAATATGTTTCTCCTCTTTACCTTTTCCTCCTGCAGAGATAAAATGCTCTATAAGGAGTTAATGGTTTTATAGCCATGCAGCTGGCAGCAGTAGATCACAGAGCTCAGTACAGAAATCCAATTATTTCCTTTGTCTGAGATGAAAACCTATACTTTGGGAGTGGGCGAAGGGTCTTTGCTATAGGGCTGCATGATTTAGATTTTGTTCTAGGAAGGACAGGTTCTCTGATGTGGCTCAGCTCCTGGGTCACAAAAGCTTGCCTTTCTCCTGCTTGTTGTTGGCCACCTGAACACACTTGGGATCGGGAAATAAGACAAAATTTATTCTAGGTTTCTGGCTACTTTGGGGCATGGAATATGAGGTTAAACTCGTAAACTAGCATGAAATATCCTAGGCTAATGATGCTGATAATTCCAAGCACTTACTATCAATGAGGGAGACATTTTGGTAGTAATTTGAATAAAGAAGCTGCTGCTGAGACCTTGGAGACCAAACGTAGAAAGAAATCTATAAAAGCACAGAGAGATAAGATAGATAATAGCTAATCCTCCCTCTAGGGCATCTCATTGGCTTAGAGCAGGTAAGAGAATTTCCGATTCCAAACCAAAGAGAATGTTTTGGTCTCATTTTTTTAAAGTAACCATTGCATAACACAAAAAGATTAGACATAGATAATGCCACAGTTATCATAAACCCCTCTGTTGCTTAATATTCTCACCCATCCCCCATTCATTTTGTCCCAGTAATCTTGTGGAAAGGTATGGTTAGTGGTAATGTACATGAATGTGTTTTCCCCATAATAATTCTGCAAAGGTAAAAAAAGAGAACAATAGGTAGAATGATGGGAAGGAAGTTGGACTTGGGTTATGGAGGAAGTAGAATTCATCAGCTGTGCCTTTCAGGATGCTTGGTCACAAGGGACAGAGATGAGCTTTACAGTGACATTGCAGGGCTGAGCCTATTGTAGACTCAGTAGGAGCCTCTAGGAAATACACCACAGTGGGGAAGCAAAGCTTTTCTCTGAGGGCCACTGTTAGTTGGACCTTTGAATGCTAGCATGTCCTTACTCTAGCCTAGAGGTACGAAAGGGATTCTCACTGTACATGGGATACACTGACCTCTGAACTCAGCCCCATCTCTGGGAAGGTCTAGGATCCACCTGTTCACATGCATCCTTTTCTGACATATGTCATTTGCACTGCTTGTTGGCTGGCTTGGGGGTAAGCCAAAATGAAACATTCTAAAACCTCCTCCAAGTCATCATTCTTTTCAATTCTGAAACTCGGACCATTTCTTTGTGGTCTGACATAGCTAACCAATTTAAGCCCAGCAATACTGAATTAAAAGAATACAGGATACTTTAGGGAATAAAAGGTAATGCTGAGCAATAAGACCCCAACAGACAGGAGTCTAGCTTTATTTGGTTTATTCCTACAGGAGGCAGGAATAAACACACATTCTTTTGGGAATGCCATGAACAGGACTGCTTTCAATCATTTTCCCAAACTGGCGTCCTTCCTCTGAAGATGCAATTTCCTAAGGGAGAGAATCTGATTGGCCTAGCTCAAGTCACATGGCCACGGTCCCACCCAAACACTTTCAATAAAGCAGGGGTGAGAGAAGGAGGGAGTGGGTGGGAGAAAGGAAGAGCAGGGAGAGGGAAGGGGGGGGTGTCTCGGTATGTGACACACCTTATGGGGGCAAGACACAATTGTAAGAGGGGCTTTACCTAACAAATGCAATCAGTGTAACCTGGTTTCTTGTAACCTCAATGAATCCCCAACAATAAATAAATAAATAAATAAATAAGAAGGAGGAAGAAGGGAAGGCAGATTGATCCAGTGAAAACATCAGCTGATCTTTTCTGGGTAAGACTCTCAGTAGAAGAGTTATGATCTCCTGATATTGCAGCTTCAAATCTTCCTCTGCCTTTGGAGAAGACAGTGAGAAAATGATTAACCAAAACCTGTCCATATGTCATATCTCATTTCTGAGGGAACTCTATGCCTATTAGCAAGTGAAGGAGCTTCAGAGTAATTCAATATGAAAACGAGTACTGAGCACCACATGGTGCAAACACGGCAGTGCCACAGTTTGAACAGAAAGTCTGTATTTTGGCACCTAGAAGGAAATGCACCTCCTGGATCTGAGCATAAGAAGCTGATACAATTCCAGGTCTTGTTACATAGAATGACATCTACCCCGATGAACCAGAAGGCAGAAGCTGCTGGGATTGCAGGAGGAAGAATCACAGTAGGGCTGACATCTTGGCACTCTGTAGCCCAGGCATGGAAGCCTTGAAAAGCTTTCAAGTAGAGGGAACTCAGATGCTATGCTCCTGTAGGATGAAATTCTATATCAATCAGAGTCAAAGCATCCAGAAGCATCTCTCCAACCCCCAACCACTTCCCTATGCAAGGTAGTCTCATTCTGAGTTCTGCATCTCCGACCATGTGCCTTCTTCCCACTCTCTGAGGGGCCAAGGACTCTCTCCCTGCACAACCCTATCAGAATCTCTTCTCAGGAAGGGATGCGAGAAATTCATTCACACAAACAGTAAGCAAGAGCCAATATTTGTGTAACACTTTATATACTTCCTAATCTTATGTCTTTGAATTTCTGCAATGAGCCCAGAACTGGAATGCTCCTTTCCACTTCCTATCACCTCTCCTTCTCTGTCCTCTCTGCTGCAGGAGACTGACTTCTTGAGCCATTCCAATGGGCTTCCTTGCCGCTGGGTTTTTGCTTGGCTCTGGCCATTAGGAGGCACCTTTAGGTGGGTGAGAGATGATCAATATGAGGGTGATCAAAGTGTTTTCCCATTGCACTACCCCGTATGCCAGGAGTTACTAGTAACTGTTCCTCTTGGAAGGCCACCGGTCCTGCTGTATGACCCTTTCCTATAGCTAAGCTACAGCCCATGTTCCTTCTCCAAGTTCCTTCAGACCTAGAAGTGATGAAAGGCTCTCACTATAACCAATCCCAGAGAGCTTCAGTGTGTCTTGTTGATTTCTCATAACCTGTGTACACCTTCGTAAAATCCCTCCTCAATCACCTTGTTTGAATATATACATTTGCTATGCGACTCTTCCTTTTAGAGCTGATTATTATTGTCTCTATTTTATAGATAAGAAAACTGGCCCAATAGTGTGTTGAAATTCACTGGTCACTCTAGGCTTGAACCCAGATTGTCCATCTATAAATCTCAGGCTCTGTTAACTCAATCTACCCCCTTATTTTCATGTTAAGGAGAGATCACAACCTCCAGCGAATGTCTTACACTCTGGCCTTTCAGCACTTACCAAGAGTGTGGACACAGCTTTGGAAGAGTGACCCCTTCTTCTTCCCACAAGAGTAGGTACAATTCTGTCTTACCTGTCAAATGTGATCTGGGTCTTCGTTTTCAATTTTTGAAGATTCCTTCTTTGGTTAAAAAGAATTGCTCTGAATCCCCTCTTTTCCCTGAAAAATACCTCCTGAGACTTTGATATTTGTAATTCTATTAAGTAGAACTCTTAAACATAATTATTGGAAAAGAACCTTAATAAAATCTGACTCAAGGCAAGTCCTGAAATACAAGATCAGAGAAGAACCTAATTAGCTATTTTTTTTTTCCTCACTCTAGGAGCGACAAAGCACATTAGCACTGGAAATGGCCTTAGAGATTATTCAGGCTCTTAACCTCATTTTGGGTAACATAGACCTTCTTCAATTTTGAAAAAGCCATGAACCCTTTCCTAAGAAAATTATGTTTTCTGTCCTGCTTATTGTCTCTCTCTCTCTTTCACTCACACACTCACACACTCTTACCTATAATTTTTTTTTTTGATTAATTGTCATCTTCAAGACCGCTTATGGGCCCCTAGATGAATGCCCCTCCTTCTAGGCTAATCTGTTTGACTTGGAGATAGGGAATCTCATACCCAGTCAGGTAAAATGACTTTTTGTCCGGTGGTTGTTGGTACATCAATCAGGTTGGGCTAAGTTATGCTGCCATAGTGAAAAACAATAATCTCAATAGTTTAAAACAATAGTTTTTGGGGTTTTTTGCACTTTCCTCATTCATGTGGTTTCTACAGTGGTTTGGCTGGGGGCCCTGATTTATCATTTTTACTCAGTGATGCAGGGTGACAGAAAAATGTCCTTTAGAAGGGTGGTGCCTGTGGCTCAAGGAGTAGGGCGCTGGCCCCATATACCAGGGGGTGGGGGGGAGCTGGTGGGTTCAGGCCCAGCCCCCAGCCAAAACTGCAAAAAAGAAAAAAAAGTAAGTCCTCTAGAACATCATCTGTTATCCTGTCAGAAGAAGAGAAAGCATGGAAAACCATGCCCTGATTCTTAAAGCTTCTGCCTGAAAGTCACATAGCACTCTCGGTCAGTCATACTTGATTGGGCAAAGCAAATCATCATATGGTTGAGCCTGGCCTCTGGGGTGGTAGAGAAACAATTGGTGGATATCACAAATGACTAAGAAAGCTGAAAAGCCAGGGTAGAACCAAGACATTATTATTTTTCTGTCCAAGTCTCTCTGCTCTTCCAAGGCAATCTAATTCATCTGGATGCATCTACAGATTTGTCATCCACTTAGGAGGGCTATGTTTCTGATGAAATTGAGCCTAAGTTGGAGGCTTCTGCTTCTTTTATTTGTAAATGCTGATTTTCTGGCACAGTTCATTTAAGATGCTATCTCAAGGGAAGAGGCCTGTCTCATAAGGAGGTGGGTCATTATTGATTTTATGCAACACTCGTTTTTCAAATTATAATCTTTTCTTTTTATTGTATGGATTGGCATATGTGTCTTTGTTTCTAATACTCATTTATTGGCCTAATGCTCATTTTATTTTCAGCTTGGGACCCAGTGGTGTTGCCAACGCAAACATAGGCGCCTCTGCATTTTTCTTACTTTAGCAATTGGTGATAGTTGTGGCTCTGTTTTTATTTTCAATTGTTTGTTCATTCCCCAGTTTATTGAATACTTACTTGCTTTGCTGGTAGTAAGGGTTAAATTACAAAATTTATACAACCTGGCAGAGAGTATATCCTCAAAATCATTAGCTGGAGTGTGTGTATGTGTGTGTGTGTTTACTTTTTTATTTTGAAATCAATATAAGATAATGATTAAAAGTACATCGCTGTGGAATCTCCCAGGCTGTCTTAGCATCTTGATGCCTCTACTTACATGAAGGAGTAAAATTTTATACAATTTTATTAGCCTTTCTGTGCCTCAGTTTTCTTATCTCTTAGGTAGGGTTGATAATACCAAACTCCTGGGCTGCGGTGAGGATTAATTGAAATCATACGTGCAAAACATCCACCACCGATATAGTTTGGAAAAGCCCTTGATAAAATTAACTAGTTCTGGCTCATTAGCATGCATATTGGAAAATAGCAAACTTCAGCTCTGATTAGTGTGAATTTGGGCAAGTTGCTTCCAGCTCAGAACTATAGTCTCTTCCTCGGTAATACGGTAATGTGGTAATGCTCCTCACCTTGCAAGGTCTTTGGAAAGATCTCATAGGGAATCCGACTATAATACTACAATGTCTCACACAGTGCATGCTGAGTTAGAAACAGTCAATACAGATTAGTTCTTCCAGCATGTTGTGGGACATATAGAGATATGGAGACAAAGGAAACAAGTCCTATTCCTTGCCTTTTAGGGGCTTAGAATCTAAGTGTGGTGCTAAGACATGTCCACAAATAAGTCTAGATAACCTGTGATGCTGAGTGCCATGAAAGAGCTACAACTAATGGGCTATGGAAGTTTGCATTAGGTGAGTTACTGTGAGAGGGTCCTCTGAGCTGGGCTGTTGGCTTTGGCTTCCAGGAAAAAAAAAAAAGTGCTCTTTACTAAAGAGACACACTTTAATTTACAGATACCACCTGTTTTCTTTTCTTTTTCTTTCCTCATCAACCCCTTCCTCACTCCCAGACTTGGGGATATTCTATTATGCACTCCTGGTAAATTTGTCCAGAAAGGAGAAATTCATCACCCTCACTGCCAGCCCACTTTGCTGACGCACTCTGTTTTCTGGTTGTGATATTTACAGCAACTCAGTTAAGATTTAATTTTCTATTATTGCCTGAACTTTGCAGCCCTCATTTTTCATTTGCTGTCTGAGATTCATTGCTCCAGCACCCTGGAACCACTGCTGGAAAGACTTACTTAACATTCAGAATCAATGAAAAACAGGAGAAACATTTTACCAGAGACAGGCCTCGAATGATGTGGGGTTTAGCTTTGATTATGCGCAATCATTTTATACTCTTCTTTCTGCTTCTGTGACCAACTGCTTTTCCTCACCTAATTAGCAAATAAGATGCTTTGGAGGTACCTGAGCCTGGGCGTTCTCTCCTGGAAATGTCACTATGCAGGGTCTCTCTGGGTGTTGTGATTGTTTCCCTTTAATCTTGGCCTCTGGACTCACTTGACATGGTGGGAAGCCTAATTTTTTTTTTCCTTCTCTCAAGCGTCTCACTAGACTTGCTGGATTACACAAAAACTTGTCTAAAGAGATCTCAGGCCTAGCAGACCTTTTCCCTGCCTCATTCTCTGTGAATTCATTTAGTTAGTGAGATGGGACTTTGATTAATGTATTTTTCTACTCCAGAGCTTATTGCTTCTTGCACAATCCCTTTTCCTTGACCTCATGCGTGTAAAGGATGGGGGTGGTTGGAGATTTTCTCATCCTGTCACCTCGTATCCTGCAGCCCTTCTACTGAGATATTAGTAGACTTATCTGGACCTGTGGCATTTTGATAATTGCCTGCTGTTCCCTAACACACACATCCAGGACACTGTGCTGGCAGCAACCACTTTGAACAATTCAACAACACCTTTCCAGCCACACTTCATTGGTGGAATGGAGAGATGGAAAAGGGATGGGCAATGAATCTTCCTTGAGATTTTGAATTTGATCTGAGAGATCAGAACCTTGTGCCAGTTGTTCAATAGAGGCTAGAGCCATTGATATGAAAGTGAGGGGAGTTGCTGGTTTCTTCAAAGTGGACCCAGTGTGTAGCAAGAAGAATCTGGAGCAGCACTGTGGAAAGGAAAGAGTGGAAATGTAGGTTTGAAGGGTCCCCAAGGCCCTTGCTGCAACTGCTCCTAAAGCTCAGTAGTGCCTGTCTTCCTGTGGAGTTGACTCTTCACTGGGTACCACAAGAGACCCTCAAAACCTTTCCAATTAGTCTCCTTATTGAGCAGGGGGGTGGGGAGGGGGAGAAGGTAATCAAAGAGTCCTAATTGGAACAGTGTTTTTCTTTATTGAGTTTTTCTTTATTTTGTGCTTCTAGTCATAGCTGACCAAGAGAGAGACTAGGTTATTATTCAGCACCCTTCTCACTATAAAGGAAAATGTTAAAACTTCAATATGCCTAGAAAAGAATCACCAAATATACCCAAAAGAATTGAAAGCAGGGTTTTGAAGAGATATTTGTATATCCATGCTTACAGTAATATTTTTCATAAGCAAAAGGTAGAAGCAACCCAAGCCTCCATCAATGAATGATTGATGGGTAAACAGAATATATTATGGAATATATGGAATGTTAGTAGGCCTTCAAAAGGAAGGAAATTCTGTTACGTGCTTAAACACAGCGAACCTTGATGACATTATGCTAAAGGAAATAATCTAGTTGCAAAAAGACAACTACTGTGTGATTCCACTCATGTGAGGTACCTAAAGTAGACCAATTCACAGAGACAGAAAGGAGAATGGCGGTTGCCAGGGGGTAGGGGAGGAAAAACGGAAAGTTATTATTTAATGGATATAGAGTTATAGCTTTGGCAGATGAAAAGTATTCTGAGATTGTTTGCACAACAGTGTACTTAACACGAACTATACTCTTAAAAATGATTAAGATGATAAAATTTGTTATGTATACTTTACTACAATTAAAACAAAAGCAGCCTCAAATTCCCTGAATACATCCTTCGTTTCCGGAATGTGGACAGAGGTAGTAGAATGAACCTGAACTATGAATGAGAGGACCACATTCTATTCCTGAAGTGTGACTTGTCCAAGATCATTTATTCTTTATACCTCGCATCACTCCTAAGTTCCTCGAATCCATCCGTGTAAGTATCTGCTATATAGGTTCTATGTCCTGCTCAAAACAAGGGGAACATGCAGGTGAATAAGATGTAGGCTGCGGCAGAAGCTTGCTCAAAGGAAGTAACCTGGGGATGTATCTGGAAAGATCAACCAAGGAGGAGTCACCAGCGTTGACAGTGAGGGATGGTGTTCCAGGCAGCGAGGCAGCATGCACAAGGGCCCAGAGGTGAAATGAGTTTGATTCTGAGAAACACTTTTGTTTTGAAGCCTGGGTAGCAGATGGGGGCAGATAAGAGGAAAGGGTCGTAGGAGATAGGACAGATAGGGAGGCTAGGCTGGACTGTGGCTGAGCTGTCTGTGGGTTGGAGGTAGGTAGGGTTTCCCTCTGTGTGTTCTGTGGACCGCCAGCCCCGTAGTAGGCTTATGGACAAATCATCTGGGAGATTATTTGGTATGTTGGGCACCCCATTAGCATACAAAAGGTTAGAATTCCTGCTACAAAAATCCTGATTGACTTTGTTTAACCCAACAGTTCCTAAATTTGTATGACGATGGAACTCTTTTTGTGTATTCTTTAGTAGCAAATCTACATTTTAAAAAAAAGCTTTGGAAAAATCTTTAGGTCTGGGATTGTGGAATACAAGGCCCATTTAATTTTGGCTTCATCTTTTAAAAGATGAGAGAGTCTTGTTGGAAGTGGTTTCCCACTCTGTATTTTCTTTTTTTTTCTTTTTTTAATTTTTATTAAATCATAGCTGTGTACATTAATATGATCATGGGGCACCATACACTTGGTTCATAGATCGTTTGACACTCTTTATTTTCAAGGCCTTGGTACCTCAGCTGCCTTCCTCCGCTGATATTCCTAAGTGGGGAGGTGCCACATCAGACAAGACCAAGGTGTGAGGGGCAGCTGGATTAGGCATCTGATACTGTTTGAATATTTGTCCCCTCCAAATCTCATGTTGAAATTTATCCCCAGTGTTGGAGGTGGGACTTGTAGGGCAGGGGTTGTGTGTGTCGTGGGGGCAGATCCTCCATGAATGGTTTGTCGCCCTCCCTGTAGTGATGAGTTGTTGCTATGTTAGTTCACATGAGATCTGGTTGTATAAAAGAGCGTGTCACCTACCTCACCCTCCCGCTTCTACGCTCACCCCGTGACACACCTGCTCCCTCCCCGCTTCCACCGTGAGTGGAGGGAAGCCCCATTTAGCCTTTATTAGAAGCATCTATTGTCTCCATGCTTTTGTAAAGCCTGCAGATGTGTTAGCCAAATAAACCTCTTTTCTTTATAAATTCGCCAGCCTCAGGTGTTTCCTATAGAGCAATGCAGATGGACTAAGACAGCATCTGTGTAAGTGTTCTGTCCCCAAAGAGTACCCTATTTTCTCTTACAGAAGCAGGACTCTGAGACATGGGTTTAAGTGCCAGTAATTTATTTGGGATGTGATCCCAGGAAATACTTGTGGAAGAATGAGAAAGCAAAACAGGGAAGATAAGGCAATCAATAATGATGTGTTATCAAGCCATTTACCCCGAAGGGCAACGAGTCCATTCTCTCTGAGGAGTTCTGGGAGGTAGAGCCAAATATGCACTTCTACGTTATTCTACCAGAGTGGCAAGGGACCCGGGGCACTTATCCTCTCACCCACCAGCTCCTGCCGGTGAGTGGGGAAGGCCTGCTCATTGTAATTCCCCAGCACTTCTGGGCCATGTCCCACAGGAGCAGAGCAGGCTCCAGGGCTAGAGAAAGTACTCAGAAGGAGGATACAAGGTGAGTCTCCGGAAGCCAGACTGCCAATATGGGCCAAGAAGATACACTGGGACTCTGAAGGTGTCTGCTCTAGTTTCAAAGCTAGAGAAGCTAGGGAGAAAATTCTTACTATTCTCATGTTTCCATTGTTTACAGTGAATGAAGACTCCTTCTGATAGGATGTCAAGTTTCTGTTTACTTACTACTTCAAGGCTCTAGAATTTTCCTGTAGTTCCCTCCTTTTTCACAATATCCAAATCATCTCAATTCCAATTATTTGCTGCTTTCACTGTCATGTTTACCTTTCCTATTCTAAGCTACCCATTTTTGACTTACCTATTTCTCCTAACCATATCTTGGTTCTTCTGAAGAGGTACCATTTTTTACCATCATGCTCTTTTGTTTTGGGCTAAGTCTTCTTCTGAATTGCCTTTAATTTTGTCTAGACAAAGGCTCATGATGCTTGTGTCTCTTGGCTAGTGAATAGGAGACAATTTGATGGGCCACTTTGAACTATGTCCCTAAATCTGTATTTCACTTTCCTCTCACCACCACCCCCAACCAAGCCTCTTGGACATCCCAATCTCAGGATTTATCCTTCCATCATCTACCAGCTCATGACTGGCTTTTATCAGTGTTTCATTTATTCATTAAACCAGGATTAATTGAGCACCTTCTATACACAAGGCAGTGCTGCAGACGGTCTGGGAGTCAGAGACGAAAGGTGAGGATTCCCTGGGGATACTGCATCCAAAGCACAAAATCTAGAATTAGACACTCAAGCCCAAGGCTCATCTCTGCCTTGGGCAATTCATTCTGCCTTTCCAAGACTCAGATAACTCATCTAGAAGATGAAGATAATTGTAACACCAATTTCGTGAGTATTAAAGGATAAAATGCACATATGACATTGAGTATAGTCCCTGACACATGTTAAATGATTAATTCACATGTAGAATTTTGTTTTGCTATTATTATTGTAAACTAGACATAGAAGCCACCCTGAAGCTATACTCTATCGAGATTGAGAAACACAGACTAGGAAAGTGCCAAGTGCCAGAAAGTAAAGAACATTCCATGGGAGTCAGGGGAGGAGCTGGGAGGAGGGAGGAGAGAGTGAGAGGAGAGTCTGAGGGCGGTTGACAGAGAGGTAGTGGTTGCCCTAGGGTGGCTGTGTTAGGGTAGGTAGAGCTAGGATGCTAATTGTATTTGCATATTTACTTATGTATACTGTATTATACACTAATATACCACATGCAGAAATATCTATACTTGACTGACCTGGAACAATATCCATTCATTATTTATTCAGTCATTAGATATTTATTGAGTGCCCTCCATAAGAAGGTTACTGTTCCAGATGCTAAGAAAATAGCAATGCACAAGCAAAGTCCCAGCCTTCATCAGACTTACATTCCAGGGAGTGATGTTCACAATTGTTAAGAATAACAATACTCAGAAATAGCATGACATACAATGTGATCTTATTTTTAACATTTATGGACATACAAATACACATAGAAAAATGACATCATGTAGGTATAGTTAGGTATTAAGAGAGCTAGAGCAACAGGAACGTGGAGAGAGAGATCCATAAGTATGAACAGTGATTATATTTTAGTAATGGAATTATATTTTCTCTTTTCCATTTATCTGTATTTTCCAAATTTGGGGGCAATAAACTTGTGCTTTATGCATAATGTTAAAAAGCTGTGTGAAGGGTGGTGCCTGTGGCTAAGTGAGTAAGGCGCCAGCCCCATATACCGAGGGTGGCGGGTTCAAACCCAGCCCCGGCTGAACTGCAACCAAAAAATAGCCGGGCGTTGTGGCGGGCGCCTGTAATCCCAGCTGCTTGGGAGGCTGAGGCAGGAGAATCGCGGAAGCCCAAGAGCTAGAGGTTGCTGTGAGTCCTGTGTACATCATGGCACTCTACTGAAGGCGGTAAGGTGAGACTCTGTCTCTACAAAAAAAAAAAAAAAAAAGCTGTGTGAAATATGGTGTCATTAAGCAACTAAGTTTTGCCAGTAGAACTTAACAGAAATTGCAAAAAGCCCTCACCTGCTTTCCTTATTCCCCTCTCCTAAAACAGCAGCCACATCTCTAACTCTGCAGCCTCTTGACATTCAACTCCTACCCCTACAGCTGCTACCAACTCCATCATTTGTGGTCCCTGAATCCTTTTATTTGATAAAATAAACCCTGGCAGGAGTGCTTTTCCTAAAGAACACTGCTCAAAATATGAAGCTTTGGACTTTTAGAGGAAAAAATACTCTGCAAATGCAACTGATTCCTGTTTGTTTTATAGGTTGCTATTAAGTATGTAGAAGATGTTCAAATCAGCTCTGTAGAAAGTAGCCCAGTTTATAATGTAAAAGCAAAACCCAACCCAACTTAGCATCCATTCGAGGGCAAGGGTTTCCCACTTGCAAGAGGCTTTCTGGTATAAAAGCACAGCGCTTTCTCCAGGCCCCCCAATGCACAAAGGAAGGGCCGACTCACTAGCTGGCAGCCAAGAGCCTTAGCCATTGGGTGCTCTGGCAAAGCCACATTCTAGGCTGAGGCTCAGGAAAAGTTTGTTGGTCATGGCATCACTTCTGGCAAACACAAATACATCTTTTTTCCACAGAGGTCCCAGTTTGCTTGGTGTGACCTGGTTTCTCTGGCAAAGCTAGTTCACATTGCTCCAGCTTTCCAGAACTGCCTGCCTCTTGCAAATAGGCTGGGTGTGGTGATTTCAATAGGCTCACAGTTGAGAATGTGATATTTTCACATTTCCTTTCATTTATTTTCTCTTTGGTTTCCTAACCCCATCATTTCTGCCTTTTCTTCTTCATTTGAATGCTGGAAAATTTAACTGCAATTTTTCAGGGTTGCAAGCATTTATTTCGTAAGTACTTTTTTATCCTGACTGGTCACTGGTCATTCTGGACCCTGCTGTCATTTTGAGTACAAAGTAAGCAATTTGCCTATGTAACTTTTTTTAAGATGAAGGTCTAGTGGCAGTGGATATAATTTAAAAAACAATTTGTATGGATTTAGAGGAAAAGAGAATGAGTTATTTGTACTTTGAAATGAATGTGCAGAGATATGATTACAATAAAAACCCCTCACAGTTAAAAACAAAATAAAACAAAACACATTCCTCATCAAGAAAGCCATTTATATGATTGTTTCACTTTGTTACTTAAAAGTCTTTGAAGTTTTCTGTTGGTCTTAGGATGAGATTGAAGGGCATTAAACTGGCCTCTAAGACCTGGCCCCTATTTTTTCTGGAACCACAACCTTCCCATTCTAACCAAAACATAATCCATGTCTTTCATTTCCTCTAGAGTACTGAAGTCTTTCATCTCTGGATCTTCATGTGGTACTTTTTTCTTCCTGGGACCCTCGCCCCATTCCTCTTGGTCTGGATAACTCTGGGTACTTATTTGCAGGGTCTCAGCTCTCAGGTGTCTTCCTCTGAGGAGTTTCTTAGATCTGCTTAGTCAAGGTGAAGGGCCCCTCCTCTGTGTCATCAGAGCAGGTCATCGGCTGCTCACCTTTGTCTCCTCCCCTAGTCTGTAAAATTGCTCAGAAAAGTAGGGACTACATCTTTCTGTTATAGTTTTATCCCTTGAATCTTGCACAGTGCCTAACTGGCACATAGGAGGTAAATATTTCTTAACCGAATGGATACATTGGAATAATTCGTTGAGAGCAACAGTCGGGATTTAAGTGATTTTGTGGGTCTTATGCTGCCATTTACTTGGATGCCTGAATTATCCAATTGATTCAGAGTGAACAAATGTTACTGAACATTGATATGCGCCAGCTGCTTCCACATACACTATTTCAAATTTATCTTTTCCTTAGCTTTCTACTTTCCAGCTAAGAACATTCAGGTTCATTGAGGCTGAACAACTTGATCATGAAAACCCATGAGTAGAAAGAACTCTGAGCTTTGCAGACCTAACTCATTGTTCTTGGCCCTATATCAGGGTGTTGCCTCTTTAAACATTTGACTGTTATCCTCTGTTGTCACAGACATTCTCTAGGCCTGTGATTTTCAACTGGTGTGCCCTGAGAGGATCTTAGGTGCGCCATGAAAAGTTTAAAGATCATTCATTAAATTATTTTTGAAAGAAGTTTAAAGCACAATAAATAAATTATACTTTTTACTCTGTTTTTGATCAACATAATTTAAGTGTGCCATGGAAGTTTAACTGTAGGTTCAATTGTTCCATGAGATAAAAATGTTTGGAAAAAACTCTGCTCTAGGCTATCCTATTAGAACATAGGAACCCTCAAATCACCTACATAAAAGGTACAATTGGGACAGAAATCAAAATGAATTCCTGGAGGACTGGGAAAGGAAGCTCTGGTCTGGGAATCCATCTTTCCTGGGGTTTTGTTTTTCCTGTGTGACACTGGGCAAGTCACTTAGACTGTCTGATCCTTAGCTTTCTCATCTCTACAATGAGTGGGAATAATTGGATATTTTTTTAGAGGGTCTCCCGTGTTAAATTCAATGATCCTTGCAAGCTGGTATAAGGCATAAGAATTGCACAATGATTATTGCTCTGAATATCATTAAGTCTACCTGAGAGATTTCATCTCTCAGGGGTTATTCTAAAATTGCATTCTGAAAGTAAGATGTAAAAAGAATAAACACAATTTCATATCACCCTCTTATCTACTTTTTTGTCCGTACACAGGTAACAGGACAGTAACCATGGAATCAAGAAGGGAAATGAATGAGAAGAATGACTCTCTGGCAATATGCCACCTTTTCACTGGCTGTCATTATTGGCCTTTGAATAAACCCCAGGGAAAGTTGGTCCTCTTCTGCACACCTTCACATAATCATAGAACAGACTCCTAATTGACACTTATTTTTATGAAAATTGTTGGTAGCTCTGCTTCTCTTGAAACTATCTTATGTACTTAAGCAATTAGCAATCATATTTCACTTCTTACCGCTGCAAAAGCAAATCTGAAATGTAAAAATGCAAATTGTAAGAAATGAAAATAGATCGTAAGTTGTTTGCATGTAAGTTGATTTTCATGAACAACCGTATTAGTAATGATTTTTAGAGGTGCTAAAATAAATACAATAATTATATTAACCATATGTGAACTTAGTAAAAATACAGGAAAACTGTCAATTTGAATGACAGCATGAGAGATAGAGGAAAGAGAAAGAGAGAGAGAGTGATATAATTTTGATGTTAATGTAGGTAAAAACAAGGAATAGTACAAAGTAAATTGTGAAATATTTTAATATGTAACTTCAAAACCTTACTGTTATCATAGAATGTATATCAGTGAATACCTTAAAACTCCCTTTGTAAATTGAAGTTGTAGAAAAGGAAACAAAAAAGAAATTAGAATCAACAAGAGGTTATACTTGAGTATTATCCTGGATAAAAGAGGAACCATTGCAAAATGATAAAAAATTAAATAGAAAATGAGGATATTTATTTTTCCTGTTTTCTCTCTTTGTGTGAGTTTGAAACTATATCAATAGTTTCAATTTTTCCTGTATCAATTTAGGCAAATCACACCACATCTATGAAGAGAAACTTTGCTGTGCCTGGAATTAATGTTTTATAAAAAGAGTTAAACCTTAGTAATGCTAAGAAAATGCTGGAAATGTCCTACCATGAGTGACACTACAGAGTACAGCCCTAGTCCAAGTTAAATACATTTTAGAAATAGATGTCCACTTTTCATGGAGAAAATGATGCATTTGGTCTCCATATTGGATCAACTTCCTCTATTAAACTAGGATTTTTTTTCTATGAAAGTGGTTTGATCATTGACCCTATGATTTGGGCACATGAAGACCAAACCCTGCAGAACATAGATGCAAAACTTCCTGATGACCCTAACTTGAGTGGTAAAATGTAGAACATTATACTTTAATAGATTTAGAATCAAGAGATATAATATTTCTGGCAGGGCTTTTGAAGTATTGAGAGATCTGGTGGGAAAATGAATCTGTTTTCTTTTTTAGAACTGCTGCACACTTTTGAGAAGTTATTTAAGAACTGCCATAGTTTCTTTGTTGACAAAAAATCAATCATAACATTCTAGAGTTTTATAGCACCTTTCTCCAAAGAACTTAGTGTACTCCAGTGAGAAATCCTATTTTTCTTGTTCATAAAATTGCTAATTTGATCTGTCTCAGTGACAGTGTAAAAACATGTATCACCTATGGACCATAGAGAGTTTATTTCATCTGTTAAACTCAGGAGGAAACAAGGAATGAGGTGAGCTTCAGTGAAGAGAAACTTGACTTGAGTTTTAAAACAATAGCAATAACAGTAATGTAGATTTAGGGAACAGGGTTCATTTTGAGCTTTGCTATGGTCTGAATGTTTATGTGCCCCCAAATTCATGTGTTGAAATCCTAACCCCCAAGGTGATAGTATTAAGGGGAGATTCAGTTATGAGGGTGGATAGTGTCTGAGAGGGGATTCAGTTATGAGGGTGGAGATTAGTGCCCTTATCAAAAAGAGGTGCTTTGTCCCTTTCATCATGTGAGGGCACAGTGAGAAGGAACTGTCTGTGAACCAGGAAATGGGCCCTCACCAGACACCAAATCTGCAGCCATCTTGATCTTGGACTTTCCAACCTCCAGAACCATGAAAAATAAATTTCTATTGTTTATTAGCCACCCAGTCTACAGTATTTTCTTATAGCAGCCTGAACATATAACACAAGCTTGTACCAGATGTTTGGAGTGAACCAGGTGTTGCATAATGACCTTTATGGAACTTTAGCATGAGCTACGAGAGCCAGACAAAATAGTAAGCTGAGAGAAAAAGATGATGAGCAATAAGAAAATGGTTCAGAGCAGAAGAAAATGGGGCTGAGCTCTGTGGGTCAGAGGAAAGAATGAGATGGAGGGGAGGTATATGAGAAAACACAAATGATATGAAAGTTATGGTGAGAGATTGCTAGGGAATAAATAGAAGGCTGGAGTAGAGGGACATAGTAAATTGGAGGGTAATCATTATTAGATGGCACACTTAACTAATTGACTGGCTGTCAAACATGCATTCCTGGAAAGTTGTGTGAAAATGTTGTTATCATAAAGTAAAAACTTATCTATTATTAGTTATGTAAAAGAGATGTATGCCTGCAAGGGAAAGGATACTTTGTAACACAAATACCAATCCCCTAAATCATTTCTTTTAAAATTCAAGATTCGTGACTAGGTTGAGTTTTCTGAAATCCATGGAGCAATGAAATCAAGCATTCAATCAGGCAGTTGAGAGAGAAATACACGGAGTTTTAGTTGGGGTGTGGCATCAGGAAAGGACAGAACGTTCCCAACTAAAAGAGGCCCTTGTGATTATCTTAATTCAACTCTTTGTTTGTTCTCCAGATGAGAAAACTAGAGATTAAATGCTTCGCTCAAGGTTAAGCAGTGGGTCCCTGAGAGCTTACCAAAGGTTGAGTGATTTGTTCATGGTCTTCAACTGGCTGGCTGAAAAATGAGTACTAGAACCCAGTAGCCCTCCTTCACACCAAGGCTCATTCTCTGCATGTCACTGTCACTCAGGCTGATGGTTCACTGTGTCTACGGAGAGAAAGGAGCCACGGTGCAGCTGCACACTTTCATTTGCTAGGGCCCTTTCCAGCTTCAAAATTCTAAGGTTCTATATCGTCACTGAATTGTCTGTTTTTTAAGACTGTTGCCAAAAGGATTCATTTTAAGATCAGGAGGCAGCCAAAAAAGAAAAGAAAAAGAAGTAACTGTTACTGGCCCCCAAATGACCAAGGAAAGTAATATATTTTATAGAAGGAGATAGATAATGTTAAAAGAATACATTTATCTTCCAGAAAGCAATAAAGCTTTAAAACTGAATGTACCAAAAGAAAAAATAAAACCCAGCAACTCAGTTTCTCGTCTGTTCTTTCCGAATCTATCAAATATGTCACCTTGACTTGGTCCAAGTTTCATGGATACCAGGAAACCACAAGTGTGATGTTTGTGGAGATGCCAAACACCTCCAAACACACATCATTTTGTTCCAGCTATCTCTTCTTTGCACTCCATTTAACTTAGCTTCTTTTATTTCCTTTTATTATTATTATTATTATTATTATTATTAAATCATAGCTGTGTGCATTAATGCGATCATGGGGCACCATACACTGGTTTTATAGACCATTTGACATATTTTCATCACACTGGTTAACATAGCCTTCCAGGCATTTTCTTAGTTATTATGTTAAGACATTTATATTCTACATTTACTAAGTTTCACATGTACCCTTGTAAGAAGCACCGTAGGTGCGATCCCACCAATCACCCTCCCTCCGCCCATCCTCCCTTCCCTCTCCCCCTTCCCTATATTCTTAGGTTATAACTGGGTTATAGCTTTCATATGAAAGCCATAAATTAGTTTCATAGTAGGGCTAAGTACATTGGATACTTTTTCTTCCATTCTTGAGATACTTTACTAAGAAGAATATGTTCCAGCTCCATCCATGTAAACATGAAAGAGGTAAAATCTCCATCTTTCTTTAAGGCTGCATAATATTCCATGGTGTACATATACCACAATTTATTAATCCATTCGTGGATTGATGGGCACTTGGGCTTTTTCCAAGCTTCTTGTCTTTTCTACTCAGAGATCTCACATGTATCTCTAGTTCCTTTTTTTGTAACTGCAGAAAATGTATCTTGTAAGAATCAAAAGAGAGAGAGAGAGAGAGAGAGAGAAGGATGAAATACAATTCTCAAGCACCATGTTTTTATTCTTTGCAAAATTCCATAGTGCTGACCCACAGGTAGAGGCTCTTATTTTAATTCAGTGTGTGAAAACTCTTTTATTTCTGAGTAGCAGCCTCGTATCATCTATTTCCTTTTTTTATCCACCCTGTCTTATCCAGCACACAGATTTCTGGCTAATAATGCTTTGGATCATATACATTCATATCAAGTATTTAACGTAGCAAAATTTTTAGTTGAGTCATCCAAAGAAGAAGAGAAATGACTGTTCTAAAAGAGAGCTCCTAAGCTAAATTACCTTTAAAATAAAAATCATGTTCTGCTCTTTGCTGACAACATTGTCAAAATTTTACATTGCACCACATAATATCAAAGAATAGCCATCCTTAAAAAAAAAAATAGCCATCCTCTGCTTCAGTGTAAGGCACAGAATCAAAGAATGCTAGAGCTGGAAGAGATCTTAGAGTTCCCAGGGAAGTTTACTTATTTTATAGAGAGAAAACTGAAGCTAATTATTGGCAGATTAGGAGGAGGCCCAATCAGGGACTGTCTCAACTGCCAATCCTTAAAGAGCACTAAAATATCACTGGGATAAATAGGAAATCAGAGCCAGGTAACTCAGGTTTCCATATACACCTTCTTACCACTTTGGGCAGAGTAGCGGTAAAGTTGACAGCCCGCTACTCTGCTAAAATATCTGGAACTAAAAAATGCGTGATGTAGTATGCTTAATCAAGAATAAGTGATTTATTTTATTATCTGAATTGCAATTTCATTTGTATACTTCTAAGCACACTCATTTTAAACTTTACAAAACAAAAGAGAAAAAAAAAGTCCAGAAGAATAGGAGACATTCTCTTAGATTTTTAAAAAATACTCATCCTATTTGGGCTGATTAAAAAACATTATATACTGGTAATCAAATTTCTTTCTGAAAGCAAACATGGTAAAATTCAAATTATCTCCACTCCTATGAAATGACAAAAGTAAAAAAAAAAATTAGTGGTTGATAGAATGTCAAATCATTAGCTTGTCTCGAATACTCATACTTCTTTTCCAGGTCCTAAGCCCACAAGGAGGAGCAGACTCTACAAGATAGTGGAGCCACTGATGTGTTCCTGATGATGGATTTAATCTAACATATATTGATGCTGTGCCTGTGCTGGAATGCTGGGGCAACACAAATAAGATAGTGACCCAGTCCCTCCCCCCAGGACCTGACATTCTAATTGTTAGAGCAGTACAGTGGCTCAAGGTAGTTGCCAAAATAATTGAAAAGAGCAAGTAGATTTTTAGCAAGAAAAAGAACGTTTATTAGTGACTTGCACAGCAAGCTGGTCCCCACCCTAGTGTCTGCAGGCTCCATGGAAAATGCAGTTTGGGGTTTTATACACAACTTTTGTGGAATATCAGTTGCTTCTTGGAAGTCTCTCAGGGTCTTAATTAACTCCATTCTCAAAACAGCTCACTTGCAAGGTCTTGAAAACAACCCACCTGCAAGGTCTTAATCAGACTCATTCCGGTCAATAGCCGAGGTCAGCCTGACCCAAACCAGTCCAAAATAGCCTGACCATATCTATCATCCACCCTGCTCATATCCAGCTAACTGCCTGACATATTTGTGAAAAAAGACTTGCAGCCATTAACCATACCACAGACTTGCTCTTTGCTGACATAACTGTAGTTCCTTGGGGACATAGCAGATGGAAGACCTTGCGTTTGCTGATGGGAGACATTTGGGCTGATAACTGAAGGATGCATAGGAGTTTGCCAGGTGGAATAGGGCAGGAAAGGAGAACAAAGAAGTTGTCTTGGAACATCAGTATAAGCAACAATCCTAGAAGATTGGGAAAAATTTCCTGGTGAAAACATTGAGCTAAAATATTAATATTATTCTTTAAAAGCATCAGTAAAAAATTGGGGCAGGATAGTGGTTATAATGATAAGTGACAGATCACCCAGATCCCCTGTTGGGCCGTAAGTACTTATTCCCCTAGCTGCTGAGAATGAGGCTGAGGCAGTCTTCAGCTACCAGACATCTCCAGGAATTGCCTAATCTCACCAGAGTCTCCCTGGCTACGGTCTTGCCCTCTTTCTGGGGCACAGCCAGTGACTGGTCAAGGTAGAGATGTCCCAACTTGAGACAATGCTGAAGGGCTTTGTTCTTATTTCACAGCTCCCTGGGCATCAGCTAAGGTGATCTGTACTGCAGCCCAACTTCTTCCTCAGCCCAGCCCTGTTCTCATCCTTCTCTTTCTGTGACGATTAATCCTGCACAGTAATCTCCATCTCGGTCTTTTTCCTAGACACAGGGATAACGGAATAGCATAATATGAATAAATTTGTAAAAATCACATTGTGCATAAGATGAATAAATTTTTAAGAATCACATTGCAACTAGCAAGAGCCCTCCAGTCTTATACTCACTAAAGGATAATAGAAAGGTCTGAGAAGGAAGAATTCATCACCAATTTTGGCCAACCTATCTGAACTTTCTTTCCAGCACTTTCCATTTAGAACAACTTTGTGCTTTTTGGTTTTTATTTTTTCAGACAACCTACAAACCCATTCTGACATCCCTACTCTCGAGAGATTTTAGGAGTTTCTGGAATTCAGCCTCCTGATGACCTTTCTCTGAGACCCTAGATCAGAGAAAGGCCTGGGTGGGGGCATCCTCCAAATAATTCCTCCAGCCTACTTCGAATGTTCTAATAAGTATTTCTCAAAGCGTGGTCCTCAGAAAGCCTGAGTCAGATGCTTGTTTAAAATTGAAATAACAGACTCCACTCCAGTCCTATTGATTCAGGGGGAGAAACTGAGGCAGGGGCTGGAGGACTGGTATCTGCATTATAAGCATGCTCCTTAGGAGATCTTCATGCCCATGAAAGTTTTAGCCTTAGAGTCTTTTCCTCAGATTTTCTGTGGAAGGTATTAAAAAGAAACAATTTCTGAATTGCCTGTTGAATTGTCATATGTAATTTAGAGAGCTCTATGATTCAGTAATGAAAACATTGTGAACATTTCTTTATTCCTGTTGTAGTGGTACTCCAACATAAGCTTATTCTCAGTAGGTGGAATGAAGGCTGTCTAAATCCAACCACATTGGATTTTTTCTTTTCTTCTTCTTTTTTTTTTTTGAGACAGAGTCTCACTCTGTTGCCTTGGGTAGAGTGCCATGGCATCATCAAACTCCTGAGCTCAAGGGATCCAGTCCCCAGCTGCCTCGGCAACCCAAAGTGCTAGGATTACAGGCATGTGCCACTGTGCCCGTCTGGTTCTGGATCTTGTTTGGATGTAGGGTGGGATGTTGGGGGATCATTTTTCAGAGAGATCATGGCAGCTGACTGTCAAAAAGAGGTGGGTGTCTGTCAGGCAGTTTTAAAATACTTAGTTCCAGGTTTCTGTTCAGCTGGAATTTGGGAGCAAGCAGTTACCTAGAACTGGCGGGGAGAGGGTGTTTCTTTCTTTCTTTCATTTTTCATTTAAGTAGACTTAAGGGATACAAGTGGTTTTTTTACTGCAAGGATGAATTGCAACATCACCTCAGTAATACATAAAAATGGCCATTATTAAAGAGGATTTGCCAATGGGCACTGAATTTAGAGATTGCTACAGTTGCTGAAAATAATTTGTTAAAAAATCAACTTAATTGAGGTATAAATTAATTAATTAAATTTAAATAAACACTCCTATTTCAAATGCATGGCCTAATGACTTTTTGACAGCTGTACAATCTTACCAATCATTAAGAAGACAGTTTCCATCATACCCCAGACTTTTCAGTGCCCCATTTGCAGTTAAACTCCACCCACCATTCCTGATGCCAGGCAACCATCAAACTACTGTCTTTTGCAATAGATCAGCAAGGACTTTTCTAGAGTTTCATATAAATAGAACTATGCAGAAAATTCTCTGTATTTGAAGAATATCATCACTAGATACAAAATTCTGGGAGACGGTTTGCTCTCTTTCAGCACTTTAAAGATGTGCCACTGTTGTCTCTATTGCACAGTTTCTGGTAATTTCTGTCGTAGTTCTTACCTTTATTTTTCTCTATGGAACATACCTTTTTTCCTCTGCCTTCTTTTAAGGTCTTCCCTCAGTGGTTTTCAGCAACTAGTGTGGATATGATTGTATATGTGTCTTAAAGCTTGGAATTCATCAAGCTTCTTGGATCTGTGGATTTATGACTTTCATCAAGTTTCAACCTTTTTTGCCATTGTATCTTCAAATTTTTTTAGTGCTTTGGTGTCTTCATCTATGAGATAGAGATAACGATAATGTCTTTTTATAAGATTATTAGATAATGAATATAATTGTCTTAGTACAGTGTTTGATACATAGAATATGTATAGTCCAAAAAATGAATACATAGAGTATGAATAATCCAAAAAATGTCTGCTTCAGTAGAGTGTTGTATAATTAATTGTCCTAAATTCACCAGATTTGAGATTGAAAGGTGACACTGTTAATATTCATGCTGGCTATAGGCATAGACCAAGAGGTCTATCACAGGCAAACCAGCATGTGTAATCACAGATGAGAATAAAAGCTGACTGGCATAGCTTCCATTTGTAACTTGGCACACAACTTTGGTACAGTGGAAGTTTCCTGCTCCTGCCCCCTCCCCCCATTACTGAGTGGATTTGCCCTTAAATTGAATGAAGGCACCAGGGTTATAGACCATGACACTGATCAACTCTCAAGGAGCCTGAGTTTCTAAAAAATTTTAATTACTGGACTTTGTTTTTTTTTTAGAAGCTTTGATTTACAGAATCTGAGCAGTTAGTAAGGAGATAGTTGCCACATACTCATTCTGTCCCTCACTCACAGTTTCCCCTAAGTTGTTAATAACATCTTGGATTAGTACTTGTAGGGTACATTTTTTATAATTCATGCTCTAATATTTATCCCCTATTATTAACTAAAGTTTATGGCTTACATAAAGTTCATTCTTTGTGTTGTGCATTTATGGGTTTTAACAAATGCATAATGTCATGAACCCACTGTTTTATCATCATACAGAATAGTTTCCCTGCCCTGATAATTCCCTGGGCTCCACATATTCACCTCTCTCCTCCAGCCCCTGGAAACCACTGATCTTTTGGCTGTCTCTGTGGTTTTGCCTTTTCCAGAATGTCATATAATTGAATCATACAGTATATAATCTTTTCTGATTGGCTTCTTTCACAGGCAATATACACTTAAGTTTTCTTCATATCTCGTTGTGGGTGACAGCATATTTCTTTTTATATAAGGTTGCGACACTTTTTTTTTTTTTTGAGACAGGGTCTTACTATGTTGCTCTCAGTAGAGTACCATGGTGTCACAGCTCACAGCAACCTCAAACTCTTGGGCTTAAGCAATTCTCTTGCCTCAGCCTCTCAAGTAGCTGGGACTACAGGTGCTCGCCACAACACCTGGCTATTTTTTGTTGTTGTTGTAGTCATCATTGTTTAGCTGGCCTAGGCTGGGTTCAAACCCACTTCCCTTGGTGCATGTGGCCAGCACTGTGACCACTGTGCTATGGGCACCGAGCCAGGATGCAACACGTTTTTAGTTTACCTTTGGAAAGACATCTTAATTGCCTCCAATTTGGGTCAATTATAAATAAAGCTACTGTGAACATTCACATGCAGATTGTCATGTGAATGTAAGTTTTCTTTTCAGTTGGGGAATTATCACAGAGCATGATTGCTGGGTCATATGGTAAGAGAATGGTTGGTTTTATGAGAAGCTGACAGACTGCCTTTCAAAGTGTACCATTTTGCATTCCCATTAGTAATGAATAAAAATTACTCTTGCTTCACATCTTGTCAGCATTTTGTATTGTCAGTTTTCTGGATTTTAGCCAAGCTAATAGTGGTATCACATTGTTGTTTGAATTTGAAAGTCCCTAATGACATAAGATATTGAGGACATTTTCACATGCTTACTTAAATCTGATTATTTTCCTTGGTGAGGTGTCTATTCACCTATTTTCCCCATTTTTTAATTGGGTTGTTTACTTTCTTATTGTTGAATTTATGCTTTTTTGTATTTTGTATACAAGTCCTTTATTGTATATATTTTAACAAATATGTCAGATATGTGTTTTGCAAACAAAACAAAACAAAGAAAAAACTAGATGTGTGTTTTGCAAAGCCAGTCCATGGCTTGTGTTTTTATTCTCTTGGTCTTGAAATATTTGTATAATCCACCATCATTCTGGGAATGCAGTTACATGTATATTAAACTACTTGCTATTGTCCATAGATTTCAAGCACTGTTCATTTTTTTTTTTTTTTGAGACAGTGTCTCACTATGTCGCCCTCAGTAGAGTGCTGTGGCATCACAGCAACCTCAAAATCGTGGGCTTAAGCAATTCTCTTGCCTCAGCCTCCCAAGTAGCAGGCACCTGTCACAACACCCAGCTATTTTTTGTTGCAGTTGCCATTGTTGTTTAGCTGGCCTGGGCTGGGTCCAAACCCACCATCCTCGGCATAAGTGGCTGGTGCTGTCACCACTGTGCTATGGCACCAAGCCACTGTTCATTTTTTTTTAGTCTTTTTTTCTCTCTGCTTCTGTTAGTTTCAATTGCTTCATCTTTAAGTTCATAAATCTTTTCTTCTGCACTATCCAATAATTTTCCCTCATACATTGAATATTTTTTTAACTATAGCACTTCTATATTCCTGGGGTTTTTATATTTTCAATTTCTTGTCTCATTAGTTTTATGTAATCCATTATACATTAAAACTTACTTACATTTATAATAGCTATTTTAACATATTTGTTTGCTAATTTCATTATTTCTGCCATTTCTATTGACTGATGTCTTCCTAATTAACGGGCCATATTTTACTGCTATTTCTTATGTCTAGTAATTTTTTACTGAATGCTGGACATTTTGAATTTTAGGGTATTGAATACTGGATTTTTCTTTTAAGAGTGTTAGGCTTTGCTCTGGTAGATAGCAATACTTGCTGACTAGCTTTATCCTTACAAGGTTTATTTAAAAGCTCTGTTAGGGCCCATGTGTGGTGGCTCATACCTATAATCCTGAATCTGGGAGGCTGAGGTGAAAGGATCACTTGAGATCAGGAGTTCGAGACCAGCCTGAGCAAGAACAAGACCCTATCTCTACTAAAAATAGAAAAATTAGCCTGGCGCTGTGGCAGGGCCCTATAGTCCCAGCTACTCAGGAGGCTGAGGCAGGAGGATCATTTGAACCCATACTCTGGAATAAAAAAAATAAAAGAATGCATGAATAAATAAATAAATAAATAATCAATCAATCAATCTCTGTTAGGGAAGGTTTGGAATAAACGGGATGGTTCTGCTGAATGCCCTGAGTACTCTCCACTAGGCTGATCAGAACTTCAACATTTCCCAGAGCTGTGTGAGCTCTGGAAATTGTTCAGTTTATGGTTCCACAGTCATTCTTTGCCTCACCTAGAGGAATTTCACCTGATGAACTCATGGTTTAGTATGAGCAATGGACTTGAGAGGAACCCTGAGCAAATTTCTGAATCTTTTTCTCTGCCTCATAGATTCCCACTGCCTTTGCTTCTTTGAACTTCGATTTTTGTGTCTTTAATTCAGTGATTTTATTGAGCTCTGCTTGGGATCACACTCCCCACACTATTTTCCAGAAAGTTACCCTGACAGAAAGCCAGGGCAACCATACAACTCTCCTCATTTCCTTCCTTTTTCTCCAAAAGCACAGTCCCATGCTGCCTGTTGTTCAATGCCTAGATCCAGTTAGTCCATTTTGTTAAGTTTACTAGTTATGGTGGGAGTGTAAGTCTAGTTCCAGTTATTTCATCATGGTTGGGAGCAGAATTTCCAAATTTAAATATTTAAAAATTATTCAGTATTTCCTTAGCTGTGATTGACAACTTATCTTAGGTCTGAGCCAGCTTCTTTGTTAACTGGAGAGAGACCTAGGCAAGAAGTGTCTCTCCTCTGGACCCCACACTTTAGAACAGTGGTTCTCAACCTATGGGTTGCAACTCCTTTGGACTATATTAAAGGTTTGTGGAATTCAGAAGGTTGAGAACCACTGTTTTAGAGGAACACACCAACACACACCAACACACACACACAACACACACAGATTTATTATGGAGCACGTGGGCAGCAGTGTCTCTTGTCTGTTGAGATCTCACGCTCAGCGCTGACTCAGCAGGACTCACAACCCACAACATTCTCTGTGGCTACACTGATCAAGCCTCAGGGATTACTTTTTTACATCTCTTGCCCTATGTCCCTGAATCAAAATTATAGAATATGACTTCATTTGAATACCACAAAGGTTTCTGGGTTGTGCCGCTGATGATCTCGGAGAAAGACACTGCTTTGTGGTGCTGGGAACATTTGAATGATGGACACATGTAGTGAGAGAAAGGGTAGATTAACTTGTTAAATTCTTCCACTCAGCCTGAATACAGTAAATCCTTACTGATCATTTATTATTTGTGAATAATGCCAAATGCTTACTTTCTTGCTTCTTGTGTTATAGTTTGTTGTGCTAGAGACACAAGTGACTATTCTAGTAGTTAACAATAGGTGAGGAATGCTTGAAAATATTTAAAAATTAAATATTTTAAATTAAAATATTAAAAAATAATATTTCTGTTAAATTTTATCTGTGCAGATGTAGACATAGCATATGTGATGCTTTATCTCATCAACTGGATACATATGGAAGCCTAGAATTTTGAATGGACTAAATTTTATTAAAATATTTATTGACTTAAATAAATTTGCAAAAGAGCACATTTTATCATTTCTTCAATATTAAACACTTTTAAGATTTTAATCTTTATAAAGTATAATTTGTATTTTGCTTTCTAATTTTTATAGATAAATGTGAATATTTCAGTA